>NC_084913.1:7899194-8499194 GCF_949316345.1 Pungitius pungitius
ATTTGGCTCTTACGACCTGTATATACCACCCACATCAACACAGAAGAGTCAGGTCCTGTTCATACATGAATAATACACCAAGAATAATACATAGTTAAATGTGCGTCTGTGCGTGTGTTATCCTCACCTCACATTGGAAACCTGATGAACAGAACACAAGAGGAGTATATCTGGTCAACATGGCATGCGTGACATAGAATTACACTCAGACTGACAACCAAGGTCGACAGGCTCCAACAGCTGCCCCGATGGTTCCTGGCTATTTTTCCTTCTCCTTGTCTGGACTTGGCTGAGAATAAAAAAGCACATCACACTCACCGTGTGTTTTTCATGTTGTCATGTGATAGCGCATGAAGGCCTCATTCGGTATCAAGAAAGGCGAAAGCAATCGCGTGCTGTTTGGCAAGTGAGGCGCTCCGTTGGTAGTTAGAGATTGAACAGGGATGGGCTGAGAGTGTAATGAAAGCAGGGAATTTATTACTGAACTGTTTCCAATCGTCTGTTTTACTCTCATTTTCAAATGGCTCTTTAACTGGAAATGCCCAGTGCTTGAAAAAGCAGAGAGCTTGTACATTATTTTCCAAATATCAACTTGGAGTTTCTATTGCTCAAATAACTTTTAAATTGTGTCGGATCCTCATGAATGTATTTGCATAATAGTTGAGATGTGCTGAATTACCTTTTTTTTTTGGGTGGTGGGGACACAAAGATTAAATTCTGATATTTAGTATCAGGTTACAATCTCGGTTTCAAGGGCAAAGGCACTATGGCATTCATTACGCGAAGCTCAATGCCCCTCAAACTTTCACAGAAGACACATTTTCACCGTCTATGAGCTTTCACTCATCCTCTCGGTTCAGCTCTTTGACACAAATGGCTCGCTGTTGACATGTAAGAATGAAAGAGAGAGAAAGAGAGAGAGAGAGAGAGAGACTTCCATCTTGAATATTTGAATCACGGTGGGAGAATCGGGAGAGAAATTCCTAAACGCTCCCCACACTTCCTGCAGCCCATATTGAACTCTCCCCTAAGAGTGAAAAATGGGCACGGGCAGACGGGAGGCAGTCCTGGGTGACATTCAAGGCCAAAGCACTCATGTCTCCTCCATCTACCACCTCCCACCTCAGGCGCAACACATTACCTCTCTCCTGGATATAATCACACCCACCAAGGGGGGGGGGGGGGGGGGGAGTGCTGGGTGCCCATGTATGTGAGCGGGTGAGGCTGAGGCTTCTATTTATGTGACTGGTGTGTGTTAGCATATCTGCATGTCTCCGTGGCATGTGAGCAGTTGGTGTGTGTGGGTGTGTGCCTGTGTACTGTATGTGATTGCCAACGGAATTGCACTGGGAATCACAGCCAGGTCCACGCGTCCCCTCACATTAGTCGCTCCCCAGCGCCTTCTCTTTTCACTAGCGCGTCCTCTATTTCATTTCAACTCAAAAGGTTACTTCTGCATTTGTAATAAACCCGCGCGTGAATCGCCTGTCCCCCCCCTCGTGCACGTGGTTGAGACGAGGCCCCAAAAACGCATCCTGCCGCCCTCCGTGGAGCTGTAAGAGGACATTTCAATGGCATTGTCCTCCCCGTGCGCCTCGCAAACACAGCTACCGAAATACAACCCAGGGAATAAATAACTCCACCAGGTTAATTATTTGGCAGACGCGTCCGTGGCTTAATAACAAAATGAAAATGCAGCGGTGGACGGAGGTGATCTGAGAGGTGTGTGTGTGTGGGGGAGGGGTGAGGGGGTGGGGGGGGACGAGGGGGAGGAATGATGGGCAATTGAGCGGAGTTATTGGAGAGCAACAGTGCATGTGCTGGCTTCAGATAGATGTAGGAGCCGGGTCTAGCCCCAAGGCTGTGAATATGCTGTCTGGGAGGAAAGAGATTAACTAAGGCAGCTTGGTGACATCATGCCTGCAGAGACAGTTATGAGGAGTATCCATCACAGGCATCGTCTGCAAGAAATGGAAGATGAGGGGGGGGAAAAAAACAAGTTATATCCCGAAATGACGTTTAAAAATAAAACATGCAAGGGAATGTGCATTTGAATGGAGGATACTTTTTCATCTCAACACTATAATTGTAGGCGCACACTTATTCGTCATTCAAAATGTTTCTCTTTAGGAGATTAATCCGGTGGCAGATGCATGCGAGTCAAGATTCCCGGCTACGTGCGTGATTGTGAGGTTACCTTTTTCAACCTTTCCTGGTACTGAAAAACAAAACAAAATCAATGCGGGGAAGAGACCTGGCAAATCGAGTAAGGGTGTTAATCGGTTCAATAAAATGAGAAGCAACCCCATGTGGAGTTATTATCATCACAAATGCACAAACAACCCAAATACCCTTAATCTAGTGAAGGGGTAAAGCCTGTATTGACCTAGTGACTGTGTGTGTGTGTGTGCGCGTGTGTGTGTCTCAGTGTCTGACCTAGTCTGCTTGGTGCAGTGACAGAATGCCTGAGCCCTGTTCACCTGAGGAGGGCAGACTGGGGTAATTTTCCTCTCTTTGAGGGGAGAGTGAGAAGCGGCTTTTTTCAATAGATTCCTGTTTCTTTTTCCTATAGAGCAAATCTCCATTTATATTACCCAGCAAGCCTTGTTATTCCCCATTTGTGTTCACGTGAGCTGGGTTATTTCTTACTTAGATAACAGAAACACTCTTTATCAATGCTTCCACGTACCAACACCACGTAAAATATGTGTTATATAATTTATATACTTTTTAAATTCATTCATTTGCTTATTTTACAATTTCATCTTTTATTTATTCACGTTGGATTCAAGAGTATGATCTATGTATTTGTTAAACAGAGTGAGATAGCAAGGGGAGCTCATTTAACTCAACTGACTGCTGTGCTGCTTCCACTATTGATTGGGAGCTAGATATCGGGTCTTACATTTTTCGAGCCAAAATCTGTTTTCCAAGAAGCAAAGAGAGAGAAGGAAAAGCAATAAAGATAAAAAAAAGACAGATGGAGTGTGAGAAAGAGAGCCACAGAGAGAAATCATAGACTCCACAGAGGCTATAGAGACCCTGGTCATTTCCATGCAGCAGGCCTTTGACTCTCCCTTCCCCCACCCATCCATCTATCTGCCCTCCACCCACTCAACTCCCCTCTCACCCCTCTCGCCCTGCAGGGCAGGCCCTGCCTTCCATCTGTTGTCTGTCCCAGCCAGGAGGAGCCCTGTTTCCCCTCCACTCGCATTTACAATTCAATTAAAAGCAACAAGCCCCGTCTTCCTCCTCCTCCTCCCTCTCCTCTCACTCCTCCTACTCCTCCTCATCTCTCTTTTTTTTTTTTTTTTAGCCGTGCCTGGATGAGCACAGCAGAAAGGCCTATGCCCCCATGTAGGGATGCAGTCATGACACACACTAACCAAGCCCTCGGATGACGCAAACACACACTGACACATAAATACACAGAGTGTGTGCAAAAGAGCAAAGGAGAGGGACACAAGGAGCCGAACACGCTCACGCACACATGGACTTTTTTTTTTATCTTCATTTTGACGTAGTGAATGGAAAACAGGGTTGGTGGGGCTAAGCCCAGGAACAATGCAGCTGAAGAAAGTGGGTCACACTTTGCATTAGAATAACGTATGTAACGATGATGTAACAACCCGACAACAACTGAAAAAAAGAACTGCTTCGTGTGATAAGTGAGTCTGATGAGACATTTAAACTTTACTTGAGAACAGAATATCCCCTAAAATAAAAGAAGTCCCATCACATGTGTCACTACTCATCGGCTCACCCTCTGAGGTTTGTCGAGATAATGGGTGAGAGAGTTTTTTGCAGAGGAACAATGACGGTTTTCCCTGTCGACACAGTGTACCAACTATACACAATTAACACAGTTCCTTTCTAAACAGTTTTTTTAAAATCACCTCTCATGGTATAATAGATGAGTAAAAAGACATTCGGCCTAAATCAAACCCCTGGTAAATGTTTCTCCCTCTATGCTGTAATGGGAAAGCAATATCCACAGGCATCCCTTCTCTTGGAAAAAAATGAGTCTTTAATATTTAATTATGGTGGTGCCAACATGCAACTTTTATCACTTTCTTGTGTCATTTGCATCTCGGGCGAGCCCAGAAGACGTACACATGGAGAGAGCCACAGAGACGGAGAGAGAGAGAGAGAGAGACTGTGAAGTCTGAGAGACAGTTGTAGAGAATAAACATAGAAAAGGGTGACAAACACATGGGAATCCGTATGACAGCTAAGACAAAGGTGCATTATGGGTAAGGAAAAGTAAAAAGGCTATTAGGGAAAATAGAGATTAGAAACCAGGGACAAATGCAAAAAAAAAGAGAGAGACACCATAGATAATAACAGACCCCCTGCTCTGTCTTTATCGTCATCTTCATCTTCTGTGTACAGCCTGGAGTGCACTGTATGTCTCCACGTCCATAACCCCAATGCGTACCCCCCCCCCCCCCCCCGTACCAAAGCCTAACTCCCTGCCTGTCTCAGGCGCTGTGGCAGACTGGGGTAATGACTGATAATGTGTGTAATTATCAGTCCAACAGCCACGCGGAGGTGTGATGAAGAACCGGACCCGGCGCTCCGCTCCTCATCCAGGGCCCCTTGTTCCCCCTCCTTCCACCTGTAAATGAAGCCTCGTTGGGGGCCGCTGCAGCACTTACAGCCGTCCCGACGAAAGGACAAGGGGGGGGGGGGGGAAACTACCATTACCATAAGAATGCATGTCAAAGCAATTCTGATGTGGCTTTAATTTCAATGCAGAGGGCCACTCAGGATTCAGTCTGCATTATGGAACAGGAAGACAGTGGAGCATTCTCCACCAATTTAACAGATCATATACCCACATAGAGCTCTTATTCAACTCAATGCCCCTAAAATGGAAGCTAAATAACTGACTAATGACAGTTATTATGTTTGTCTTCTTACTCTAAACGTCTTTCTGAACTGAATTTTACAAAGGCAGGGTGTATAAACGGCTGTAAATATTTAACGCACCGAACACACTAATGCGACTGTAGTCCAGGGTCTGCACCTGTGTAAACTCCCAAAGCTTTTGCTTGAGCCTCAGAGCTGTGGAATGGTGTTTTCTGCTCTTTTCCTGGTTGTGGGAAGTTATGGGAGAGTCTCTGACCATGTGTGCGACGGCAGCTGACTTCCAGCCCTCCAGAAAACCGGTGGCAAGAGCAGATGTGAGACTCGAGAGCGCACACAGAACATCCATGTTTTCCAATCGCGCCATTCCTGGGTTTGCCTCGGGCCGACCGCTCGGGAGCTGAATAACACGCGTTCATCTGAGGATACAGGAAGGAAGTGCAGTCGTGGGCAGCAGAGAGAGGGCAGCTCTCAGGGAGTTTGCAAACCACTTTGCACGGGGGTGGGTGGGGGGGGGGGGGATGTTTTTAACTTTGTTGCATCACCCAATGTTCCATATGCCTCCCCACACTCTCTGCTGACTTGTAGAAGTAGATACTTTACTGTGTTTCCAGTATTTTCCACAGCTGGTATCCCACAGCCAGTCCCTCAGTCTGCTGGGATGAATAATGTTCTGGTATCCTTTTATTTTTCAAGAGTTTACACATGACACTTAAGGGAATACGGTCCAAAGGAAAGCAGCTAACCCAGTGAGGTTCTCAAGAGTAAATGGATTCACTATTGGTAAGGCACACACTTAAGTAAGTCCACGTTGTGCTCAAAGAGATCTTTAGACTGTATTTCTGGGATTATACGTTTTGCAAGCTCTGAATGAAGTGAAGAATGGAGCGCTGAGCTGGTGTCTGCTGATCCTAAATCAGGACTCGTAGTGTGTGAAACCTGATTAAAGCTTTGGCTGTTGTCTTACCCCCCAAAGTTATTCGACCATGCTTACTCCCAAGACAGTGTTTAAGCCACACTGCTTCAGACCTGTAACGCTTCAGAGACTTTTTGTGTGTGATGAAAAGCATGTCTATCCATGCTGGCACAACCTACTGCGCAGTGCGGAAGTGTGCAAGGGCCTTATGTTGAGACTTCACCTGTGATGAATGTGAGCACCAAGCAACCCACGGACGGGCTGTTAGTCAGGAGGGACACTAGCAGTCACAGCACCCCAACCATCCAATGGCTGCTTGCGTGCAGCAAGGAGCAGAAACAAGCCCAAAGTTCTTTAAGAGCCAAACGTATTACAGTTTTACAAATGTGTGAATGAAGGGATGGAAATAGCTTAGAAACACATCGTCACACAGGGTAAGCTGTTGAAACCTTCCGTTGTTGAAAGTCAGCCGCTTTCTTTTTACCTCTCAGCCCTGATGAAACTTTGATTGTTCAAATCCTGTAGCAATTAAAATTCTTAGTAATCAAGGTTTGAGCATTCCAGCCTACAGGCTTATCCGTAACGAGCTATCATACAAAGGCATTATTAACCACTCTGGTCCATATCCTGTTCTTTTTTTTTACAGCAAACACAACCACTAAAAGGTTGAAGCAACAATGTTAGATTTTAAATTGTAATCTTTTACTCATACTGAAATCCTAATCAGATTACTCCCCAACACTGTTTCCCTCTGAATAGGTTTAGGTATAACCATATAATACACCTCGGAGAACCACAAAGGGCTCTCTGAAAGCCGATTTAACATCAGTTAAATGAATACAGCAATTAACATGTTAGAAGGACGTGTACCTACCCCCACCCTGCATGTCAGCGGTCGTTATGAGAGAGGAAACAGGCATGGCTGGCGATCCAAAGCCTGCTGCAATGTCTGAAATGGTGCATGTTTTCCACCCTGCCCTTACTGAGACTTAATGCATCTGGCACTCCGAACAGCATGTAGCCTCAGCTTTAGCACGTTTCTCCACAAAGGCATGGAGTAGAAAGAGGTGCACATAGGTTACAGGGGAGAAAGCACTATCACTCTATTGGCAGACACTTTAATACCCACCTCTAATATTGTGCAGGTGATGAAGACGAATGTGTGACAGCAGCGTTTTGGTCACTGCAAATCATGTGCAGTGAATCTCTGCTGGACCCGGCCGGAGATTTCCAGCTGCACTCAGGATACAGTGCAGCATTGTGTGCATCCCCATCCGCCAAGCGGAACGAACAACAAAAGGAAGGAAAAGTCAAACCGCATTAATTCCGATCGCTCTCCTTGACTTTCATTCTTTACTTTTCAATGTGTTTGTTATCATTTGTATACCATCCAATCGATGGGTCAATAGCTCAATGCATAACAAATGACACTGTGGGTGTTAATGACAACGTGGGATTAGGACGGATAATGCTGCCTGGGAAGATCAATCGATTAGCATGAGCTTCCCTCGAAGCGCGCCGCAGAGGTGCGCTCGCGAGCGGGATCAGCCAGAGACAGTTGGATGAACCACACTTAGTGCGCCATCAAGGCTCACACATCCACCCCCCCCCCCCCCCCCCCGATCCCCTTCCTAACAACTGCACCGTAACACCCTTTCATCCCTCCCAACACACGCTCTCGGCAGCCTGGAAAAGATTTGCCACGAGTGCCAAGATGAGAGACCGGGCTAATGCCGAAATGTCAAAGCGCCGTAATTAACACAGGGGCCTATAACCGTGATCAAGGCTCCCCAGAGGAGCGCGAGCAGTGTACGGTCCAATCTCTCAGCCTCAGCTTGGCTCTTCCAGATCGATTGGAATAGATTTCTGCTTTTGCACACACCTGAATGCTGTCAACAGGGGGGACGTAAATTTGGTTCTATGTCTAACCCCCCCCCCCCCCCTTCCCTGACCCTTATACTGTATTCCTCTGGAATCCATCTTTCCCCCTTCACAGTGCACGGAATCCTCGGGAGCTGTTTTTGGCAGGCCGGGCTTGTTATAAAACAGAAGAGTCTGTTTATGGTGGTCTTGGTTTAAGTCTGCTCTTCCTGCCCTCAGATTGAAAGACTCCTTTGAAGAGCAGGCCTTGGATGGCTTTGGTAGGATTCTGCTCTGTGAGCACTCACTCACACACACACACACACACACTCACACTCATGAGTTCACATGGGTCCTTCTCTCATTACTCAGCATAAGGCTTTCACGCTTGACCTGCTTTTTAACTTTCTGATCTGGATTAGCGACAGATAATTTAGGGAGAAGAGGAGCGGGGAATGTGTGTCTGCTTGAGCCGAGGGGCTTACAGGTAGTGCGCGGTTATCGCTCACAGTCCAACTGAAGACGGAGTTGACACAGCTGCCTCGGAGAGTTACCGCTGTTTCAGTGGCATGGAGGCTGCGATCGACAGTGGGAGACACAGAGAGGGAGAGAGAGAGAGAGAGAACTGAAAATACATTTAAAGCAAAAGTCCCGTGCTTCGGCGATGCAGCGCTCTGCGGCCCCCCGAGTTCCAGAGGTCCTGCGATCGACTCGTTAGAGAGACTGCCGTGTTAGTGGAGTGCCACCGCGCTCAGGAGAGAAGGCGGCAGGGTGGAGAATGTGTGTGTGTGTGTGGGGGGGGGGGAGTGAGGGTGTTCTAGACAGGTGAGGGAGCTCAGTGATAAATCCATTTACATCCTCCCCTGTTTTATTTGCTCCCATGGACTCATGCTCGCGTCTCCCCATTCAGGCTTGTTTACCTGGTGAGCCGAGTGTGACTAAAGAAAATTCCCACAGCCTGAGGTGGGATTGGAGCCCGAGGTGGAGGGGGATGTGGGGGTTAGAAGGGGAGGGTTAACGTGAGGGAGGCTGTAAGGAGACAGAGGAAGGGTAAGAAGGGGGGTACAGAATTACTCAAAGCTATAACCCACCTTCCCTCTCCCAGCCCCCCATGGCTTAATTATCATGTGCAGCCTAGTGGAGATGAAATAACGGAGACTCTCACACGAACACCCACACACCCGCACGGGGAGGATCGGAGGACTCCTCACACACACACACACACGCGCACACACACACAGGGGCAGGCACACGAATGCAAAAATAGGAGGAGAGGGAGACAACACGGTCTGGTTTTAATCGAAGCTAATCGGCAAGAAAAATAAACACGCTGGCATGGCAGACATCTATCTTTGGCTGAAGCTGCTAGATAAGAAGGAGCAGGCCTCACGGACATGTGTTCTTCTCTTTAAAACACCGCCTGCTCCTTGCGGCAGAATTAAGCTTTAATATGGGTCTTAGGAGGACGCGTCTCCAAGGTGAAAAGGTGAAATTACGGGCTGGATATTTTCCCCGAGACACATCAATCATTTAACTGGGCGCTGTCGGTCGGGGTCGGAGCAGCTCTTCTTTAAAAAGGCCCTCGCTTGCAAGAAACCCCGGAGAAAGATGAGCTTTGAAAGGCATTCCGGCATCGCTCAGGCCGCGTGCAACTGATCCGTCAAAGAAGTTGCTACATCGCTTTGCATGAATCTCTAATTAGCCAAGAAAAGGCCCCGTGAAGAGGGGAATAGCGAGAGTTCTTTACATAGCACTCCGTCTCCCACGTCACCTCAGCACAGTCGTTGATCAGCAGCGGCAAAATAAAAACGGGTTTCTCCCACTCAAAATATATCATGCAGTGTATGGAGAGAGAGAGCGAGAGAAACTGAAGAAGGAAAAAAAAAAAAAGGAGAAAAAAAACACATCAAGAGCAAACATTACTTTCCCCTTAAATCTGTGTGTTTATCACTTGCGTTTTGAGAGGAAATCACATTAAGGAAGTGGAATAATAGAGAGGAACCGAGAGAACAAAGAGAAATGTTGAGCATCAAAGAGAAAAGGGAAGAAGGAGTGGGAACGAGAATCAGTCATGGGGTAATCGTTCTATCAGTGGCCAGAGTAATGAATCCAATTTCCCAAGCAGCAGCGGTGTCATTTAAAAGCTGTGGAATGCAGATTCATGTGCCCTGCACTTAGTAGGTTTTTGAACCCATAGTCACGTTAAAAAACATACAGACTTTCATATTGTCACAGCCTGTATGTAATGTCCTTGGTCTGCTGCTGTGCGAGAAGTAAGTGCATTTTCGAACCATTCGAACCATATAAAGTTTAGCTTTTATTGTCAACTTCAAGGAAAAGTGACAGATATAGAAACCTGAGACATTATATCATTCCCAATACAGTGCTTAGATGGGGAATCACAAGTCTTATTTAAGTAAGAAACAACACGATCCACAGATCCTTGAGTTCATGAACCGGTTGGCTGCATTCCTGACCCAAACATTTTAATTGTCGAACCAAGTGCTAGCATATGCTGCAACGAAAAGAAGAAAAAACCACACAAAAAACAAACATATTCATCGGATGGCTTTGATGTTTTGCCACGAAATCCTGACCGTTTTATCAACTGTCTGAGGCTGTGGAGCAGCAGGCAAGCAGACACACACACACACACACTCAGTCAGGTCCGGGGCTAATTTGCAGGGATCACTGCACTGACCCTGACCAGATAAGGTGCCAGTCGACGAAACTTCCTTCATTTCCTCTTGTTGTTGCAGTTTGGGGAGCGGAGGCAGCCACCAACCAGCTTAAGGGCAGCGAGGCTAAAAGGTGAACGCCACATTCGCCTGAACCTCGGGCTTGATCAAAAGGAATGCAACCTGGGCTCGGGGAGGAAGCGTAGTTCATCGGGCCAGCGGCGAGGCTTTGGAGAAGAAGATCCTAGGCACTTAGATAGCTTCAGGTGAAACCGGGTTTTCCCAAGTAGAATGTAAAGTCAGCGCTTCCCTTCCTTTAGTCTCTCTTTCTCATTGTCTCTTAACCTAAAGAGGAGCAAATCAAATCATCTGACCGGCCCTGCAAGTTTAAACAGTTTGATGTCAAAGCATCAAGGACTTAAAATGTAATTATAGCCGTGCCACTGAGTGAGGTTTTATCCGCTTGAGCACTGTTGGTCTTATTGGAATGCATGCGTGTTTACATGTGTGCAGGTTTGTACCTGCCCCATCGCAGTGTCTACCGCATCTGTGCTAATGTATCATTCATGATTTTAATTGCTAGTAATTAACTTGGGCCCAATTAGCAAGAGAGATAATCAATACATGTTGATCAACATGCAGGTGCATTAACTTTGGTGCGAGTAGTAGCACATTTGTAGACTGAGAGAGAAAACCCTGTTTACTGCAGTGCTACATGTGAGGAAATGTAATCTCTTTAGCTTCCGTCCTATACAGGACGCTTTCCTACTAAAAGATGATAGGGTATATTGAACTCCATGCTCCCCTCCTCTCACCCATGTTTCCTCCTTTAATCCACCGTGCAATTATCTGCTGACTTAAAAATGCATAGGCACCAGTCTGACAACAAACTAGTGAACCTTCTCAGATAGTATATATGGGGACAGGGAGGGGAAGCGATTGGAGAGAAATTAAAAGGGGGGAGCTGGAAGTGCAGAAAAGTGGATTCTGCTGAGTCCGAGATTTCCTCCAGGATGCAAAATAGAATGAATGAGGTATGTCTAAAAAAAAAAAGAAAAAAGAAAGAAGTCATTGGATGCCGCCATCCCTCTTGGCCGACTAACTACACGCTCCTCCAGTGCTTTGCTGAGCTGTGATCAATATTGGTTTTGTCATTAAGCAGCTCTCTGGTAATGACGGTGGGGAAGGGGGTCCTGGGAGAGACATTAGACCTGCGCGCCATGTCTGGCATGCATGTTCAGCCAACAAAGCACCCAGGATAAAACCGACACTCTTCCTGTTTTTGCTCCCCAGAAAGTTTCTCACTTCTGAAATTACAATCAACACACACCTTTGTAAGTATAGTTTTCACTTCGTGATTCATTCCTCTCGGTCCCGCGTAAACATAAATCAGACGCAAAAATGGAAAAGAACATTACAACACGATGGTTAGTTTGGAACAATTCAAACCGCATAACAGAGGTTGAGTTGGAGGACAGAGAGAGAGCGAGAGGGGGAGGGAGGGAGAGAAAAAGAGAATGTGCTCCGTCACGGACTGCGTCGGGGTCAGGAGAGTGTGCAGCTCGTCCCTCAGTGGGCCTCACTAATAGCCATGCAAACACACATTTAACTGTGACACTAAAATCCAAGGCTGCAAAACCGTCCATCATTGCTCCCAAGAAGGAGAAAAAAAAAAAAAAGCGCCGGACTGAAAAGGTGGAGAATGAAAGACGCGGTGAAAGAATTGAAGGAAAGGCTGACGGATCTATTTGTAGTCTTTAGCCTGTGCAACAGATGAACTCACAGAATGGGATAAGGCACAGGACGAGCTGGCAATTTGGGGTTGTGTGTTTCGCTCTGGCCCACCCCGGCTCTGTCTGCGTCTTGGGTAAACACCGCCGTTGCTCTGCTCAAGCAGCAGCAGCAGCAGCAGCAGCTGCGGCAGCCCATGGCCACTGCCGCCACTGAAAAGCTAAGTTTACTGTGATGCATGATGGGTTGATGACAGGCAGCCAGAAAATATAGACCCGCTCAGGGCCTTTAAGACTGCGTAGCAATCTGCGAAAACTCAGTAGAGTCAATGTGATTCAGGGCAAAATGTTCAGCTGTGACAGAGGATATGGTGTCTGTTATTGCCAAGTATCTTGCATGATATACCATGAGCAAGTGAGTCCAATGAGAATATATAAACAGCTCATTAATCATATGCTACACAAAGAGTCATTTCAGATAACGAGCTGTTCCAATGTTTGGGCAATCCAAGAGCAATAAATGTCCTAATAGAATGATTTTTTCATGCACTATAACTTTACAAACTGCTGTCCAAGTTTATGTCTGGAAGTATGTCATGTATTTGCAAAATGGAGGGGCATTATGAGGCCTTAATTCAGTGATATCATGAGGAGATGAAATATACTTTAAGTGTTTGGAACCTTTCCAATAATACCCACTGTTTATCTCACAAAGATTGTCTTTATCTTTCACATTGACCACAGAACGTCTAACGAGCCGGGATTCAAACGCACACTCGCGCAGGAGATGGTGCTACAAAAAATGCGTGGCTTATTTTGCAAAAGTGACAAATACACGACAAGTGTCAGGGATCAAATGCTCTTGTTTACCGCTTGCCTGTGTTGCCTCTGGGTAAGAAGAAAAACAACCTTCTCCTCATTATAACAGAGGCTACTTGGTAGCGCGTCTAGCCACCTGACAGCTAGCTCTGCCAGTTCTGACAGATCCAACACTTTTTGCGCTCAAGGTTTCACGGGGCGGCGGACATGGCAAGCTTTTAACGCATGGTACAGTGGGTGCAATAGTCGCCCATGTTTTGATTGCTCTCGCTGCTCTGCCTGAAATATTGCCCGTAGATTACAGGCTAGCAAGAATGTCAGCGGATGCATTTCATACAAATGCTGTGAATACATAATGCATAGCATTGTCTGCATGAACCCTTTCACATGCTAATGCCAACCTTTCTGCAGATGTCTCAGAGGTATGTGCCTGGTAACTGTAGAGTGGCGGAGAGAAAAAACATTTTTAAAGAATGCAAAGTGAAATCATCAGCATTCCTCGCTACCATCACTCAAATATAATCAATCTCTAAGAACAAATAAAACCTGTTCAGAAATACTTCATCTTCTTGTGCCGAGGGAATACAGGAGAGCTAAGGGCCTTTCCAAATGTGCTTCCAACTGGTGACTGTTGGCAGACAGCTCTCAAAAATCACTGGAACCTTCCAGAAAATTCCCAGAAACCCTTTGAAGTTATTCACAGCCGCGCAGAGCAGCGTCCAGACAGAAGTCCTACAACAAATGTATGGCACAGTCATCAGGATCCGTGATTAACATGCCTGAAAGTATAACGGCTGCTAAAGGAAGTGCTCTCGGCAGCATTTTGGCCCGGCACTAAATCCTAATCCAGATAATTGGTGGTAAACTAAAGGCTAAATGCTAGTCAGAGGAATGAAATGTTCATGTAGTGTTTTACAGCGAGTTCCCACACATAATTATCTTTCACTGTTTTCTGGATGCAAACAGAGGTGGTTAATGAGGTCACACACTAATACTGGATTTAACAGAAATGACTGGCAGATAGCACTGCATGGTCGTCCAATGTAAAGGTCACAATACCCGTACTATACACGATCGTATTAGTACCAGTACTTGTGTTTATATAAAAAAAACTGTACATTTGAGTTGGGTTGTGTTCAGTTTTTTTTACCTCCCATGCGCACGCTCTATCTTTCACAGGGAGATATCCAGGGGTATGGCTGCGTACATAATTGCTCCTGTCCACCGTACCTAGTGTAGCAGAAGGGAGCTTCGAAACTACAAAACACTTGCCAGCCAATCACGGATGGGAGGGTCTCCCATAAATACGGTGGGGATTTCCTTGGCTTCGCTCCGACGTCAAAGCAAAGTTGGACCTCCGGTCGGACGTCCGCGTCTGGTGCGGACCACCTCGAGGATCCCCCTCGACCTGCGTTGCCGACAGGTTCGGACGCCGCTCTCACCGGCACTCCGCCCTCCGGTGCTGCGAATTGCTTTACCGGCGTTAGCGTTTCTAAAGAGACAGTTTGTATTAGAGTGAGCCATTTTATGGTGCCTTCCGACTGTCAGGACCCACTCTGGCTTTTGGACTTGTGTGAGGTGGCTATCCGAGCCCCCTCTGTACTCTTCAGTTAACCTCTTTTTGTCTTTTTGTTTTTTGTTTATCTCTATTTTTCCTTTTTGTTGCTTTGCGTTTCCCTTCTGAGAGCCAGAGATTGTTTTAGGGGTAATCATGTTCCTTGTGTCTGTAGGTGCTGTCAAGGTGGTGGGGTTGGTGCCTTCGGGTGTTGGAACCCCCTTCTGTTCTGTGTGCTGTGACGTTTGGGGCATCCTGGGTTTGGAACCCCTTACGTGTGAGTGTGTGTGTGTGTGATCGTGATCGGTGTGCCTACTCTTTTTGGGACCCTCACCTGCACTAGGCCTCCTCACCACTGGTAAGCCACAGCCCTAAACTTTGTGTAATTCACATCTATAACTCATTGTTTTAGGATTGTATGTTCCAGGTCTTTTGTGTTGCATCAATAAAATGTATTTTGTAGTGGAACAACGTCTCCTGACACTTTGTACAAACTAATCTGAGTGTCTGAAAGACTTGTTTCTGTGTGGACTAGATTTAATCTTTAGGTGGAATTCCTAAGGTGGCGTTGCTGGTATCTGCTAATAGGTACAACTTCCAATAAATCGTAGGCCAGATAGAAGCCAGTCAAATCTCCCAATTGCCACACTAGCTTGTTGGCAAGGCTGAAAGACAAAGGTAAAGTATAAAACTCTTCCGGTCCACAGCAAGCCCACGGACTCCACACTCCATCTGTAAAATATGTTTTAAACCAACTGAGACTACTGAACCAAGGGGTCCAACTTGGCAAAGACAGACATGCCAACCTATACCTATATATAAGACTGTTAGCGAATATAACCAATGGCATGATTGCATTGTTTGGTATCTAGACAACAATACTAACACACAACAACATTGAACCCAAATTCCAGAGCACTTAAGGATGTAAATCACTTCCTTAAATTACCACAGCACGGAGCGCAGTTGTGTTTATGGACGTTGAGTCATGATGAACTATTTCTTATGGGGGGTTGCCTCGCATGTTCAGCCCTTTGGCTGTGTTTTCTTTCCTTCTTTTGTTACTCACACAAGGCTTGAGGTGAATTGTTGCCTCCACCGTTGACAGGGCCCCGGTGACCTTCCTCCCCTGTGAGTGCTTTAAACACTGGACGAGCTACCACTGTCAGGGTCTGTGTTTACAAAGTTTTTCAAAGCGAGATTGCAGATCCGCGATCATCAGCCATCGGTTGCAATTCTCTGCTGTTTTACTCACAATGAGGTGACACAGAAAACTGATCTCAGATCTAAAAATCCATCCCCAAAGCGTCTGAAACCAACTTAGGTCTGTGGTGTCAGGTTCCCCCGGTGCGGCTGTGCTATCACTGTTGACTCTCCAGCCTGTTGCTATGTCTAAATAAACAGTGGCTGGGTTTAGGCTGGCTTTCCCATCTATCCTGTCACTGCTCCTCACCCTTATCTGATTCAAGCCATATAGACTATGTGGAGAAATCCCCCCCCCCCCCCCCCACACACACACACACACACTACCCCCCCCCCCCCCCCTCACGTCAATGCACAAAGCTCTCAACAGTGAAGGCAATCTTAAAAAAATGTCTGCTGTTCTCAGATGGTTATTCAGGGGACATTTGGAAAAATAATTAAAACAAGTTTTCCTCAGTAACCTCTGAACTCTGACTTTTAAACCCCCAGACAGTCAGGAATAATGGAAAACAGATATCCCCCACAGAGGAATATTTAGACTGATTCTAAAAGAAAAAAGGTTACTTACTTTTTACTTATACTAAGGATAGCTGGACACAAGCATTGCATTTTTGTTTGATACACACAAGTCCATTATCTGGCCTTGACCAAAACAATGGCAAATTAGATCCGTGGCATTATTGATTCAAAATGAGTTGCAAAAGAAATTATTGATTGTTTTTTGAAAATGCCAATAAAGCTACTGAAGACAAATATTAATCTCTATATTTTTCAATAATGGGGAGGCTGTCTTAACAAATCATTTATTTTGGAAATAATGGGAAATAACAGAGGAAGGGGGAGAAGAGAAATTTAGAAAAAGGAATAGTCAAAAAGTGGGATGATCTGGGAGGAATCCTACAGCCATAGGGTCTAACACACATTTTAGTGACCTATTAAGAGCATTATGGGCCCCTCGTACACATCGGCCCTCGGCCCCGGCAATCTGGCCTATCCTCTTAAAAGTGGAATTGATTGAAAGAATTGATCTTCTACCGGTTTGCAGACACAGCCCGAATAATTACCCCACGTAAATCTCTGCAATCACATATGAAATGTCAGGATCTTCTGCTCCCACTCCCTCTCTCAACTGTTCCTCCTCAGTAGCTATTTTTGGGTTCAGACAACATTTTTTTCTGTTGATAAAAAGAGGATTGAGATGAGAGAACGGTGACTTATCATAAACACTCCAGACCTGCCAGCCAAGGGCTACAGATTTGAAAAAGAAAAAAAAAACTGTGACAAACTTTCTTTAAAGATATGAAACATTCTAAACATGAGAATGATAAAATACACCAATATTGTGATAAAAAAAACACATTTAAGTGGATCGTTGACATCAGGTGCTTGTTTTGTGATGGATGCAAACGTGGATCCATGCATGTAGCCATGTTTTCTAAATCTGCACCTATCCGTGTAATAGTTCAAAAGTTGATCCTGTCATAAATCTGTCATAAATCTCTGTATGTACATTTAGATCATCATCGCTCATCTCTCTGTGGCTAAACCCATGAAACCAGGGCAGGCTATGTGCGATGATGAGCGTAGCATGCACACGCATGATTGTTAACTGGCAGCTAACAAGCTGGCCAGCCATCTCTGATTGAATGTTATTCATCTTGCTCTTGACTAAACAGGCAGTGCGTATGTGCGGGCTGCCACGGAGCCCTAAAAAGCAGCTGCGAAGATGGGAGGGTGCAGGATTAGGGCCTGAGCCTTACTCAGATGGGGCATTTCCATGACAGTGAGCTGCGCCACGGCTTAACAGCCCGCCCCTGTTTATGCTTTTTGGAGGAGAAGCCGGATTCCCTCCCCGTGACAGATGGCCTTTCAGCCACAAAGTGCTGTGTTTAGACTTAGCTCGCTCTGGGGCAAGACAGAAAAGCGCTGATGACACAGCATTCGGCAAACAACTCCCAGATGCAGAAGTGGTGGCCACAGAGGGCAAAGAGAACTGGCTGACCCACCAAGCAAGTAACCGGCTGACCAGAGAAGCTGCTTGTGGGGATGGGGGAGGGCCAAGGGACGGCAGAGATATTGACCCGCTTAGAAACCAAAGAAGTGGCCGTGCTCGAAAGACACATGAAAAACGGAATAGCTCCTTCTGCTCATGACTAAGAGAAGTTTGGTCACTCAAAGTGTAAAGAGAGTCATTTCTGTGCACGCAGGGCAAAGCAGACAGTTTTGCATTTGAGGGTAAACAGCGAGTGAAAAGGACCAGCTGCTGGAGAGAATTAGCCGAGTCTCCTCTGATCCAACACAAACCAAGTGCTGCCTTCTCCCAGAAAAAAATCTGCCCTGACCCAGTCTGACCCCTCGTACAAAGCCAGAGAGGCGGTGAATTAATTGCAGCCCACTAAGCCTAATACACCATATATCTTAAATGTGAATGAGTTGCAGGCTCACAAGTGCTGTAGCCTGGACGAGAAAATGGCCTGAGAGGGAAATGTTGTTCAAATAGCGCACAGTAAACAAAAGTAAACACTCTGGGAATGGTTTTGCTCATCTGACAGACCCTAAGAAAAAAAAAAAAGCAGCAATGGGGTAGTTCACATGTTTGTACATGCAAGGTTCCGACACTGGCAGACACACAGGTACAAGAACACGGATAACTGTCCGGTTTTATAGAAACAACACAAGCCTCAAGCAACCGAGGAAAACTTTTTATGGAGCTCCTCTCTCTCTCCTGCATCACACACGTCTCGGGAAAATATCTCCTCACTCTGAAATCATTTAGAGAGAGGAGGCGTTATTCACTGTGTTTACTCTGGCTGCTCACTCTTCAAGCAAACACTACTGGAGCCACCTAAATTGGCCTCTCGCACCATATAGATTTCCCATCACAAGGCGGCATCTAAAGAAGACACAGAGTGGAGAGCGAGAGAAGAGCATTCGCCAGGCAGATGCCTGACCCTACTGTCTTCCTCAAATGAAATACATACTCAGATTAATAGGCCCAATAACGCAAAGCGACCGCTCATTGCAATGGGGGGAGGAGGGTGGGGGGGGGGGGGGGTGCCTCATCACTTCAGTCACTGAGTATTCTGCTTGTGTTTTCTAGGAAGGGGAATTGCCAGAAGTCAAGGTAACTGCAAACAGGTGATTTAAGCTGATACCAACATAATCAAAACCCATAGAAGTTGGGCCTAGTTTTTTTTATTAGAGCTGTGGGGCGTTTAGCCAGAAGCCACAGGTCTGAGAGCCTGACAGTCTTCTTGAAAAGTGAACATAGATAGTCATGCAGCATAGGAAACAAGAAATGTCTTGTCTGGCGGCTTCGTACGTCAGTGGATCAATAGTGCTTGACGCAGAATTTTAAAAGATACTATCAGTCTGACTGCTGGTGGCAATAAACTGAAGATTAACCTTTACGTCCCTCCCAGTCCTGGGAAGTACCCTGAAGGGCATGCTCCACTGTTTACTAATCGAAAAAAGTTGCTTTTTCGATACTGCAAGACCAGGAAATGGCTTAGTGGCTCTGCACTAGACCCTGGACGTTATTGACTTCTTCTTCTACCTATATGAGCATCATAAACGTGACAGATGAACACTCTCACCAGCCTATATATCACCGCCAACGGTTCGCGGGATGTGTACAGACATAGCTTGGTTTATTAATAATAAACACCATATTATATTATTATAATGCTGCAACACAAATGTAATAATTCCCACTGCAACGCAAAGAAACACAGCAAAAGGTAATCGCATGACAACAGAGGGACGGGGTAGTTATTTGGGAGAGAGCCTGCTTGGCTGGGTACACGTCTGTGTCCTTTGTGTGAAATGAGGAAACGAGCTCCTTTTCTGCTCCAGAAGCATGATCCTCTTTCACCCCGTACCTTTGAGCCCGGGAGCCAAGGTTTTCAATGCCTGTGACCTCTGTGGCCCCCGCTGGCCCCCAACCCTGTAGCTTTTCATTCTCAAGCCCAGAACACTGCCCAGTACGCCCAGTTTGCAGAGGCAAGAGGAGCAGCACCCCTCTGGGCCTAAGAACTGACCCCCAGGGCAAGGCCACAACACCACAGGCATAATACTCGAGTTCCCATATAAGCGTTGGAGCATGACGAGAAGGAGAAAGAAGGTCGGGAAAATGATCTGGCGTATGTGGCGGTGAGGTTTACGAAAGGGAGGAAGGAAGAAAAAATAAAAGAAATGAAGTGGAAGAACGGGAAATGGATGTTCCTCGCGTGGGGAATCGCAAAAGAGTACCGATCAATGAGGGATGAATGAAAAGAGAAAGAAGAGAGTACAGAAAGAAGAAGAAAAAGAGGTTGAAGGCGCCGGTAGTGTGGGGAAGCGTGGTCAGACGAAGTCAGCGGCGACAAGGCAATAAGACAGACGCCGGGGTGCAGTAGAAGAGCTTGCTTCCCCTTCTGCATGGCTGGCTCCGATGACAGGACAGTATTCCCTCAGCACTAGCCGCTAACTGGATGATAGCACCAATCTCTCTCTCTCTCTCTCATCGCTACCCGTCTCCCTGCCTGTCTTCGTCTCTTGCGGTCATTAATTTTCTTCCCCTCTGTCCTCCTTTCTAGCTTGCTTTATATTGCACTGGTTTTCATGGCTTCCTTCCTTCCTCCCCGTTGAAGTCATATAATCAAGCAGGCGAAGGACTCATGGCCATCTAAAGCAAACATTAGCCTATAGCTTTGTTTGTTTACCTGTAAAAATCACCGCCTCGAGCCTATGTCTCATTAGAGCAGCCAAACAAAGACAACAGCAACTTGAGAAGGCTTTAAAAATTCCTAGAATATGATGATGATAATGTGTGTGAGTGTGTGGGAGGAGGGGTTGTTCTCCTTCTAGGGAGGGCGAGTGGAAATCGCCTCTGCAGGATGAAAGCCTCCGAGGACTATCCATTGACTATGAAATTTGATGATCCCCCCCCCCCCTTCACCTTCAGACGCAGAGAGTTCAGTTCAACATTGCCCTGGGCACTAAACCTTGGAGCCCGCAGTGTGAAAGGAACTCCAAAGTGTGCCATTATGAACTTTTTTCTTTCGTATAAAACACTTGCGTTATTCTTCATTCCTTTTTTTTTTCTCTACAGAGTAATTCTAAATTGCATTCTGTCCGTCACAAACTCCAACAGGGGATGGATGACTCATGGAAGCTGCGAGCGTATATTTCCATACATTTCACAGAGGCTCGTAATGATTCACTGGTTTTCTCATTGAATAGGAGTGTATTTGAATATGAATGTGCGTGTGAAATTGTCTTGTGTATGGCTGTGCATATGGTTCTTATGTCTATAAGTAGTGTGTGTGTGTGTGTGTTTGTGACTTGTGAGTATCAGCACACATGCGCCTGGTTGGTTGGTCGGGTGTTGGCAGGGTTGTGGTATCCTGCTGGGACCAACCCTGCCCAGGCAGCCTGGTGGAGGGGACAAGCTGTGGCATGTACACCAATGCGCGCACACACACACACACACACACACACACACACAGAGCAGCTGCTCGTTTTGCAGCTGCTGCTGTGGCCCAACCCAAAACTCCCCATTCGAAAAGGAGGCTGGGAGGCTGGGGGGCGGGGGGGTCAGTGGAAGAAAAGAAAGGAGGAGGGAGCAAGAAGCAAGAGTGAAGGTAAAGTGGGAAGAGTCCTGGAAATGGGAAAGGAGAGAGAGCTGACAGAATGAATTGGAGAGATGTGAGGAAGAGGTGAGAAATGGAAGGAGGAAGGTAATGAAAGCGAGGGGAAGAAAATAAAAGGCCAAAGGGAGGAAAGATATCTAACACATTTGCTCAAAGCGATCACACACATTCACAAACACACCAAGATCCTCTCACCTATTAACAGATAAAAAATATCCACCATCACCTCTATTATAAAACCGCAGAAGGAATCTATCTATAAATCAATTCAAAGAATAATTAAGAAAACAATATAAATCCAATGTCACAAAATAAACCTAATTTCTGTGGAACCATAAACAAATACAATGTGAACAACTACAAAGCATATGGACATCCATTTTTTCACAGGTTAAGCACAGATTAAACTTAATCCTGGCCTATATTCCCTGTGATGGAGAGCTTCCATTGAAGATAACACATTACTCTTCAACTAAGCTTAATCTGTGTCTGGGAAATCAGACACTCTCTGCGTGTCAACTAATAGTCCTTCCACTTGAGACGGAGACGGTATTTGTGTTGCTCTACTTTTCAGGTGAAGTCGATACCACAACTCAAGTCAATCAATGAAATGGGGAATTTGTAATGTCTCGGATTTTTAAACGAACGCCAATTTGAGGGAAACTCCCCGTGTTTACTGGTGAAAGAGCGCTATCAGGCTACAGATAGCGAAGAAGAGGTTGGCCGTGGGGAAGGAAGGGCACATCGAATGTGTCCAATTAGCAAAGTAATTAGTTAATTAAAAGCCAGGACCCTAAAGGCCTTCCTAAGCGGTCTTATAGACCTCCACCGAACCAACCAGACCTTGAAGGCTTCACTAAGGAGCGCACCACAGATAGGCCAGCTAACCACCCCACACCATCATCCGTGACACACACACACATGGACACCTCTGGATAACCCTCCACATATCAGCTTTGCCTTCAGTGTCAGTGAAATGAAAGATTTGGTACTTTCTGTGTCACTCCGACATGTGCTGTCAGTTCCTATGGATCACTGTGGGCCAGCTTCCTACTTGTGAAGTCACTACGACAATAACCCTTGCCTGCAGGCTGGCTGGACAGGTCCTTCTGTGACACACCATATTTTGCCAATGATGTCATCTCCACTCCCACAAAAAATGCCGTGCCTCCAACGCTGTAAATAACCTTTTATAGTTAGCTAACACACTCACCCCCGATTTGGCTTTTATATCTTCTAACCGTATTAAGATTCAAGCAATCAACTGTTCTGTATGCAAGATGGGTAAAGGACAGGAGAGCGAGAGAGAGAGTTAAAAGGTTGTCCTGCCCGTATTGCTTCCTGGCCACAGGCAGTTGCACAGCACAGGAGAAATGTGCTTACATCATGACATGTGGGCCAGGCATCCTGCAGAGGGCACTGCTAATAGCAGAACCACATCGCAGGAGGAGGCAACCAACCAACCCAGCAGAAACTCAACAGGGCGCTCCCACGCAACTAAGATTTCTGACATTCTTGGCAGCCTTTTAGAGAGGTCAGTCGTAAAGTATTCGAGCAGAGCTAACCTTCAAGAGAGACCATGTTCCAGCAGGCCGAGACCAGGGGCTTAATTCGTCACTAATTAAAGTCTGCATGGGGTGCAGAGATGAATCCATAACCTTGCCATACTCAGTAATAGCCCTATGATTTGGACAAGATGTTATGCACCATCAAGCGCCGGGTGATATCATGGCACATGGATTGCTATGTTTGAATCTTTTTTTCTTCACTCTAAGTGCAGAGAGAGAGAGAGAGTGTGAGACAGAGATTGATTCAGCGACGGTCTCCACACTATGACCCAGATAAGATCCTTGCCATACACGTGGAACTGATTGCAAATGTAACATGTGAGAGTTATGGATGTTCAGCAAATGGAACGGGGGATGGAAAGCGCCATGGTACAGATGCTGAGGCTGAATCTAAGCATGTACCAAGGGATAACTTAGCGCTATTCAAACTCCTCGATTGTAAGTTTAAAATGTGCCAAAGAAGGAATCCGAAGTTACTGCAATGGCACACAGCTGTATTTTTCAAAGTATCCGACTCATCTCACTCATGTCTCCATCAGCGACATTTTTTCCAAGTGCAATAACAGATAGGAGGATCACATAGCAAATGCCTGAGCCAAAAGATGAGGGCCATGAACAAACTGACATGGACAGCATTCTTCTCGGGACTCCTATTAACCACAGTTGCCACTGTGTGTGTGTGTGTGTGTGAGTGTGTGTCTTTGCGGGTTCCAGAGGCGTGGGGCAAGCCAGCTGCAGATCCTTTTTGGATGCTGATTGGAAGTGAGTGTTGAGCGTTCAGGACAATTATGGAATCATTACCACCGCCATGCCAGAGGCAAAATATGAACACCGTGCCATTTGTCAACCGACCAGAGATTTCTAATCAAGCTCACATGTGTTTGTTTGTAAGTCTTTGTGGTCTTAAGTATGTTGGCATGTAGGCAAGCATGTTAGCGTGCACACGTTTGTTGGGGGTATGAATGAACCAAGAACCTGGCCCAATAGTTTGTTGTTGTATTTATCTAAATGAGGGGTGGTAACCAAAACGACTACAGGACATCGTGTGTGTGTGTGTGTGTTGTAAGGAATCCCCTGCCCGAGTGCAACTGTCTAAACATGTCCCCATCAGCTGTCTCTTGCTCCCTTCACGAAGAAATAACTTACCATGAGTTATTTATTTTTTCACCGCACCCCACACGATCATCTCCCATTGGCCGCTGAGACGGTTGTGCTGGGGAATGTCCCCGTGTGGCCTCTTTCAGCCTGGAGAGGTGTCCGTCAAGGGGATGAACAAACTGGTGTGGGAGCCTCAAAGAATGGAGGCAAGGAGCTTGAAGAGAGCACCCCACGCCCCCCCCCCCCCGCCTTTACAATCAATCTTTTTTTCTTCTTCTTCTTCTGCCAACAGGAAGCACCTGTAATCCATCTCCCTGTTGTGGGATCTCTGCGGTAACGAGTGGCATAAATGTTTAAGGAAGATTTAATTAATTGATTCAAGGAGTGATAAAAGCCGGCACTATTTATCACAGGTGCATTTGCTTTCATGGCTTGGGAGAGCCAACGGCAAAGTCAGCGTAGTGTGCTCCTCCACTTCAAAATGAAAAATGTAAAACCTGCGATCAACTTTGGAAAAAAGAGAAAATACATACTTTTTTTTTTGTTCTAGCAGAGTCCATACGGTTAACTGCACTCTGTCGATTATACTAACAACACTGCAGTGAGTGTTCTCAGGCTTGTGTGTGTGTGTGTGTGCATGAAGTCACTGAGATATGAGTGTTGTAAGTGCACAGGGGATTAGCAGCTCAAACATTGATCATTTATAAGCTACAAAAAGAGGTAATGCATCTAGTCACTGTCTCTAATGTGCTCTTCCCCTCAACACAAGCCTATGACTGTATACGAAACAATACGAAGAAACGGTAAGATACATCGCCTGACTCGATGAAATCCCTGTTTGACACAGCCAAGAACCCTCCCTTGGCAGACAAAAACAAGCCATTGCCATTAGTCAAAAGACATCAAAGACATACCCCCGCTAAACACAGTGTTTGGGAAAGTAGCCTCTGACAGCCATCTGCACTGGTAAGAAGCGAACAGGCATTAGAGGCTGATAGCAAAGGGGGGGGGGGGGGGGGTCCAGCTCCGATACATTTGGGCAAGCTGCGCTTTCCACGGAAGCCTGGAGGAAGTGTATGCAGAGAAAGGTTTGGAGGGGAGGCGGAGATGGACAGAAAAGTGAAGGTATTTTAAAGTTTGTAAGAACATGAAGGGAAACAAAAAAAATCAAATGGGAAAGAGCAGTGGAGGAGCTAAGAGGGGTGGAGGGCTTGTCGGGGGGGGTTAAGATTGATGAGAAAGGCAAGAGGGAAAACAGAAAGAAAGGGTGTCCCTCAGTGAGACAAATTGGCAGGGACTTCAGAGTGAGAAAACGTCTTTATCTCAAAGCCGGTGGAGCAACGGATGCCCAGGACAAATCAACACGTTGCACAGTTTGCCTGCAGGAAACGCAAATTCCATCAGCTTCAAAAACTATGAGTTTTCCTCGGAGCATATGAGCAGGGGTTTTCTCCTCTGGGCTTACTGAATTGGTCTGCGAATCGATCACAAAAAAACAGCATTTCAAAGGATTCAAGGAACTACGGGGTCTTTCTCTTTCGCAGGCTTTAACAAAACAGACTCCAACATAGACAGCCCTGCAGACACGTGTGGCTGTGGGGTCCCAAAAGGCTTAAAGATGTCTCTGGTCTTTTCACCACCACTCATAAGAGCTCAGTGAGAACCGCAGCATCAGTCTAGTTCCGTGCGCCCGATACAAGGCAAATAACGAGGAAGTTGGTGAAGAGAGAAAGAAAGAAAATCGGACCAAGCTAGAAGACACGTGCTATGTTAGCACATGTGTTTTGGCTATCAAAGGCAATTAAATCGGACTACAAAGTGCAGAGATCGTATGCCATTCTCAGAGCGTTTGATGTATATGCAAGTGTACAGAAACACTTCTGTAATTTATCAATTTCATGAATGTAGATGCAAAAACGCACACGGCAACTTTTATGATTAATAAGGGGATATTTAGCTGGTGGGGAGTGAAGGAAAATGACATTTTTGCAGACCAGTGAAGCTTTGCCACTTGGTAAAACTCAGAAAGGGGTCGTTGGTTACTTGCTTCTCATTAAGATTGTAATTGTCAGATATTCAGTCATCGCAAACAATGTTGCATTCTTTACAGTGACGGATAATGGTGCCCTGACCTACGGGGGGAGGAATGCCAACTCTCCCCACAGCTGCACATTAAGGCCAAGAGCCAGAGTGGACTCTGGGATCAAAGGTCACCAAGGATGTGACTTGATCCTACGCTATCAATGGACATAGGGTCCTGACCTTTGGCAACTAGCTCTGAATGGGGAAAAGCAGCAGGACAAATGATAAAGAGAAAGGATCAGAAAAGAATCTAACAGCAGAAGAAAAAACACTTGGTTTTTGGAGAAAAACTAAGGTACAAGATAAAGATAATCAATATGTGTATGGCCAATTTGACGATAATTTGAAGTTAATGTACATTATTCTGATGCACCAAACATGCAGGGTCAAAAAAACAAGAGACAGCAACAAAGAGACATGACTTTTAGGAAAATAACATTTCTTTAAGCCATAAAATGCGTTTCACTTGGGAGGATGTGCATTCTGTCCTCATAAGGAAAGCTACTCACCACAACGTAACCGTGTAAACAGATTAAACTCCCCACAACAAGGGTAGAACATGCCCCCCAGCACACACACACACACACACACACACACATGGATGGGCGTCTTTTTTTGACATTCAAAAAAGAAAAAAAACGTTGATTAATTAGTATCGTAGTGTATGAAATAGAAAATGCTCTGTTTCTTATCAATTATCAGTTAATTTATTTCTTTCACACGAGGCATTACTCAAATGACAAACACATTCAACACAAGTCAACTGAGCAGATAAAGAGCAATTTTTGGTAATTGTCTGGGATTCTTAGGTCGTTAGAACTCAGCTGTGTGCGTGAACCATTTTAATTGCGACCCCTGGACACGGGCAAAAGCTCTGTAAATAACCCAGCCCCTTTGTTAATGTGTTCATCATTATCCCATTCTGTCATCTGAATGGAAATACCAAATGTGGTTTTGTTTTAACCCCAAGGAGCAAGCAACAACTGATCAGAAAAAAACAACAACCAGTGAAATATTCTATACTTGTAAAATCTTAAGTGCCAGTGGGGCCATAAACGTGAGTTCCCGAGCTGTTAGATTCAGCGGCTTTAAACGCCCATAAATGTGGAGGCACCTCCACAATGAGCAAGAGACAGAGCAAGACGGGAAGAGCCTTTGCATCGGCCCATTTCACACTTCATGAAGCAGCGACATATTTATTCCATTCATACTTGCATGTCTCTTCGACCAGGTAACGGCTGTACAACTTGAAATGACTCATTTGCTCAGTCATTTTTCTCACTTAGTTTGGGGCTTTAAGTGCAAGTTTCAGAACACTGCATCGGGTGACAATATTTCTACCTGATGTTTTTATCTCACTGCAGGGAATGAGCAGAGAATAACCCCTTTCCCGTAACTACAATCTCAAAAAAACAAAACAACGCACGCTGCTCGGAAGGAGGCTGTAAAAATAAAATGTAGTGAAACGGCCTGGTAAACATCCCACCTCTGGTTGAGCAATTTACTAAACCTCGTAATACCCAGTCGAAAAAAGAAGCATATAAACCGCTTGCTTTATTCCAAATTAGTCAACAATTCCATAAATCCTTTCATGGAAAAGAAACACAAAGTTAATCGGGGATACGATTGGTTTGTCTGGGGGACATGCAGAGTTGAGGTCAAAAGGGTAAGCCTCAGGTAAATGTGAGGCAGTGGGAGTACACAGCCCTGCCTCTTATTCCTTTCTGATTTAAGAGAATCCATAGGGGGCCTGTGGTAAACACAGCAGGGACGCGGACCTTCAGGAGTGGGAGAATGAGGGGCTGCTCTTGTACTTAGGCTTCATATAATGACCAACCAGCCTCCCCCCCCCCCCCCTTCTTCTTCAATCCCAAAATACCACCTCCCACTCCACCATTCCTACCCCAATTCTATAGGTTTGACCACTAAAAACCCTCTTTCAACCTGTGCATACGAGAAACTTTTCTTCTCCCGTTCAGAAAGCCCCTCACTCCAGTGAGAGGCAGGTCCTTTTCAGAAGGCTGACCGTGCTCCTGCTGCTTTATGGGGGGGGAAGTATTGTGATCCAGCGAGCTCTCTCATGGGGGGGATCAGCACTTACGTCGAGCCGATAGAGCCGCTGATTTGATCGTCTCTTCTTTCACGGCCTCCTTCTCGAGTTTTCATCAAAACTTCTTTTGCCCATTCGCCACGGGAAGCCTCGGTGCAAATGTGATTCTCTGTATCTGTGAAACAAACATCATCTGTGACAGTGGAGTCACTGATGAGGACAGAGATACCAGAGAGAATAGGGGCTGAACTTCACATCAACCCAGCCAGATGAAAGCAGTGAAACGCTAAATATGCAGCAATGCTTCAAACAGTTCTTCCAATATTTAGAAGCCAGTCCATCTCTACAGACAGTCATCCTCATTTTAGTGAGTTGCATGAATCATCCATGTGCACTTCCGTGGGTTCAATCACTTTAAAGGGGCGTTAAATAATCTATGAAGTTAATCAATATTTTTTTTTTAGCCTCCAAGGAATTGCAGCTCTAGGTTTTTGTTTACAGTGGCCAAATAATCCGTGTTGGAGAGTTCTGGAGTAAACAGTTAAAATTCCTAAATATTCTAGTCATGACATTCATGAAATAGTGATGTAGCATGTTAAACACAATGTATTATGCACACTGAACATCACTGCTGACTGTTTTTCAAACGAGCAGCGCACAATACCTCACTGACCAATGAAAGCAACGATTGTGTCTATTTCAATTTTTCGGCAATTATTGCTGCCAATGTGCTACTTGATCTCACTTGGTCACTTGCAATCCCAGGTCATGGTTCCAATTGGTAATTTGTATTTTATATTTGATATATTTGATTTTATTGCAATGTTTACGCACCTGATTTAGAAGTTTTGTGGATGGAGGGGCAGTTGCGGAATGCTTGTGACACATATTCAGGAAAACCAATGCCTGCGCTCCAAACTGTGTGTGTGTGTGTGTGTGATAACGATGCTACGGTTGGACACTCGGAATAGAGGAGCACACAGAGCGCGACAGAAAGCAAGGTTTCAAACTAAATAGTCAACAACGTTCCTACATGGTTCTGCAACAGTAAGAACTAGGTACAGCTTTTTCAGGACTATTCAAAGAGACTTTATGAATAGACAAAGTGACACAGTGAAGCAGCACACACTTGCCGTATTGTGCTTCGATATCCTTATGGATAACAGCAGAATGCAACAGTTATTGTAAGCTGATAGCGACGGCTTAGGCGGGGAAATCCCATTGGCCTTGCCGACATTTACTGGTAAACCAAAACACAAAGCCAGTAATCTCTGTGTCATTAAGAATGATTTTCCTCCACTCGTCCTAATGTGATGACAGAGATAAAACCATGTCGGCCTAACTGTACACAGGAGAATGAGAGGCGCTGCTCGCCAGACAAATAATGACAGTGCTAACAGGAAGTGCCTCAACGTTGCGTGTCCTAATAGCAACGCTGACATTTCATGTGATTCCATGTATTAACGGTTTCTACGAATCAAAGGCTTAACTGAGTATTTATTGAAAAGCTAAGTACAAAACAGTTAAGTAGAAAAATCAGATGTGAAGAATACTTGACACCACAGAGGTTTTAACCTCCTGATGTTTTTTCTTTTTTTTTGTCTTTTTATCCGGGACTTTTTACATAGTAATTTAAATCATCACGTAAATCCATAACGATGTGTTCCGAAGCGCCTTTCACCAGGGAAAAGGGGCTCTTAAACGGCACTTTTCACAACGATAGCTTTTAACGGAGCAATCGGTGGTTTTGCTACACAGCGGGGGGGGATGTGCCGCGCAGGTCACGCGTTCATTTTAGAAACAAGCGGAAAGTCGTCGCACTCACCAGAGAGAGAGAGAAGCCCTGGCGTAATTAACACATTGGCAGATAACCCCTGCAATCTCCCCAGATACGGAGACTTCCGCTCCCTCCTCACACGGCGCTGCGCAATTTTCTCAAAGTCCTTTGAGGGCCTCGTTAGACATGTTTGTTTGGGTTTTGACAGCCTTCTGTCACAGAGGGACGGAGACGGGGTGCTCCGCAGGCCAGCTACCCTCCCAGTTGTTCCGCCCGTTTGTTCAGTCAGTCGCTGTGTTTCGGCGGGCTCAGCGGCTTCCTCTGCCCTCTTTTTGCCCACATTTGAAGCTCGGAGCCCACACGTCTGCGCAAACACGGTTAAATGAGTCCGAGGACATCACACGTCTTTGTGTTCAAGAAAGAAATAGATTTTTACGCCTGTGTGCATTTGTTGTACTGTACTTCATGAAGGTAATTTAGAAGTAATTCAGTAGGGCTCTGTCATGGAAAGGAGATGAAATACATATTGCCATCGGGTATATTAACGCCTGTCACATCAGACCAATCATCATATCGCAGTTGCTGAGATTTCTATTATTTACTCGACTCCCAAAGCATCACCTCGCCCTCTCAATCTAGCGATGTAATTACCTCATCAAATAAAATATCAACAAAGCCCCTCAAATAGGTTTTTGTGGAAGTGGTGGAAAACAAAAACATAAAAAGAGAAACATATCAGCACATCCAACATGTGTGAGACGTGTGACGTTTAGAAGTCAGGGGAGCGAAGCCTTGAGGGCATACAATCAATATTACATTTTCCATTGCCACCTTCATAGCTATTGTAAATGGCTTGTGTCAAAAATAATAACAGGTTGTATCAGAAACCTTGGGTTTGCAATTTCGCTTCTAGTGCTTGGAGGCCCCCCCCCGCCCCCGTCTGCTCTCCCTCCCTCACTCCAGCACCACTGGGTGTTAATGACGCCGTGGTGGCAGACACTTCTCACACCAAAGCGGACTTTTTTTTTTTCTTCTCGAAAACCCATTCTTTTATCTTTTTACCTGTGACAGTTCTTAGAACTGCAGGGAAAATGTGTATGTGTAAGAAAACGCTTGGTACCAGAGATGATTATCCCATTGTGCGTTTTGTCGGCATTCAGCCAGTAACATTAGCAGTGTTATTAGCAGGGCTGGAGAGATTAAATGTCTCCTCACTTCTGTTGTCATAGCACTCTAGGCAGCAATAAGCAAGATGAGATGCAGTAATATGCATACTACGGGGACAGACTCCTCTTCACTAGAATCAGAGCTACTTTAATTTCTTCAGAGAGAGAGAGTGGTGCTTAACTGGATTAAAAAGAAAAAATGAGTTGATTGCTATAACTCATCCAGCCAAAATTTCAGGTGTAGACTTCTAACAAACACCCACAGGCAAAATAAAAGAAAAAGAATCAAGTTATACTCACGTCAAATATCTTTTCACCCACTCCACTCAAGTTGTGTTTTTGGTCTTAAATCAAAAATTATGAGAAATACTTCATGCCTTTAGAGCTTCTTTGGTAAAAAGTCAACCAAATAATGCTTAGCAGAGTCGAAGGTAACATTCCCTTCAATGCGTTCATCTACAAAAGCGGCCATCTTCACGCACAAGTAGTCGTGTGATCCATCTTTAACTCCGCTAAGGAGGTCATGTTGCTGCTAAGTAATTTGCTTTGTCAACAGTACTTTGGGGAACCTACACTTACGCCCATTTTTCAGGAAACTTGGTGCAAGATTATAGCTGCGGCGGAAGAATGAACCCATTCAATTTTGGATTTGATCTGAATCATGGGGTGCATAATTAATTTACTTTTCACTTTTGTTAACAGTGCCAAAGAGGGCATGGCCCTGGCAGAGGTCTGTGCTCTCTGAGTGCCCTTCTAGTTAATGTAATGATATTGATTATAGCCTCATTTAATAGCTTGGAACTAATCTTCCAGGCTTCCTGTGCCAAATGTTCTATAACCAGAATTACTGTCCTGATCTCACTGATAACTTTGAAGAAAATGACCAGTTCAGTTCCATTTCCACTGATAGGAGACTCTGTAATCAAAGGGCTGGTCGAAGCAATGCCCACTCATCGTTTTCTGAAACAAAATGCACAGCTAAGGCCAGTTGTCTAAAAAGGAAGGATCAAAGAAACAAAATGTTTGGGTGAGGCAAAAAGACATGATCAAATATCAAGTAATTCACAGTAACATTCGCTGAGTTTGTGAGAACGTAATAGATGTCAAACCCTTTCAACAGGCGTCTATGTAGTGCTGAGATAACCTTTTGCTGCAGAGACTTAATTAAGCCCCGACTGCTCCTTGCCAAAACAGTATGATGTCATACTTTCAAAAACCTCCCATTTGAGATGATGGTGTGCGAAACCCCGAAGTAATATAGCATGACTCATCATGTCGACAGACAGGAGCCTGGCAGCTCTGGCTTTTTTTTTTTATTATAAGACCTGTTTCATACCCATGCCTCTGTCTGTGAAGGGCTTTTAAATTATTCTCCCTTATCGGAAGAGGAATCGGCAGGAAGTCACAGAATCCCAGCTTATCTCTGCTAATTGTTGATGTGTGTGCGTGAGCGCAAGTGTCTGCGTGTGTAGCGAGCAAAAGCGCGGGGGGGGGGGGACTTGAGAGGGTGCCAAATGCCGCAGGATGCACCGGAGCACGTTGGGACAGGAGAGGCAGAGGCACCGGCAACACCGACAGACAGACACAACACCAGCATCCGACGGAGACAAACAGCACACGCGCATACGCAACAACCGCCACACAGAAACTGAAGGAAACACCGGGGGGCAAAGGTGACATTTAATCCATCCCTCACTTTTGAGCCAAGAGGCAGAGAACGAGGATGCTCAAACATTGCACGTGCACTATTTTGGAGGTTAGAAAGGAACACGCTTAAATGCTTCAACACAAATGGGGTGGTTTGACAGCATTTGACACGTGTTTCCTTCCCACTTTACTCTTACAAAAGGGATTACTTATTGGTTTGAGGCGGACGTCAAATTGCTGCACACCGAAGAGACGTGCAGCATCCAGCTGTGCAGCAGAGATGGCTCGAAAGGGTGTCGTAGGGAGGTGATAGAAAGGTCTGTGACCTTACCAAAAGGAAAGCCCCGCCCCCCCCCCGAAAAAATGTGTGAGCTACAGCTACAGTTATTTTTGAAGGAGAGGGAGTGGGTGGTCTGTAGCTGGGTTCATGCACCTCTCTCTCTCTCGCTTTACAAACAGCCCAAATTTACACTTTTTTTTAATGGCTGCTGTGTCCACTGGCTGTAAATCAGGAGGGGTTTTTTTAACCTTGAGTAGCCAGCAGTGGTAAATGCTGAGAGCAAACGGCCACTGCTTTTTTGGCCCGGGACCGAGCAAATGGACGCCCCACAAAACAACGTCTAGTACAATAAGGGGGAAACGTTTCTCAATTTCTGTCCCATATTCACAATACTTTTCACACTGGCAGTTGCCACTGCCGTCACGAGGGGAATTTTACACTGTGAGCACAAATGGGGCATCGGCATGAGGGCACCACACCTGCTGAGGCCGTGCAGTCCTCTGAGAGAACTGGCTTCTCAACAGGCAAATTATCCCCATTTGATGGTGTGAATCTGAATGAGGGTTCAAACATAATACGAGTACTATTAGACCGTGTGTTGTGGGAGACCCAATTGTTAGTCACATGCTATGCTTCTGTCTTTGCATTATAGTATAGTATTTTTAACATGGAAGACAACCAGAAAACACGATTGCTGAGTTTTTGCTGGATTTTTTTCTCGCTGTGAGAAACATTAAACGATAATCGATAATCTGAGTCCGAGTTGGATTATAATCCAATTGAAACCAAATAGATTAAAGGAAACATTATGCAGTGTTAAGACTGCTGAACAGTCTAACTCCTCACCAACAAAACCATTGACTTTACGATGTACAACAAGGGAAATTGTGATTGATTCGAATTTCAAGCGGCAATTTTTGACCTGTCAAACCGTAATTCCGATTCGTCACTGCTTCATCAATGTTGATGGGGCTATTTCCAAACCAATTCTCCAAGCAGGAGCAACACGAACTTGACCTTATGCAACAATATAAAACATTGCTTCACCCACCCCCATGATTCCCCATCCACATGTAGCAGAGCTCAGATGAATTATCGATTATGATCTCGCAAATACGGCGATGTGAGGGAATGACGCCGCACTTAGAGATCATTGCACAAATGTACCCTAAATCACAGAAATGGAGGAGGGGGAGTCATCGGCGTGGACGTTGGTCTCTGCGAGGGGGGGGGGGGGTGAGGTCCTGTGCATTCACTCAGTGTTTAATCAATGGATAAAACTGTCTATCCATTTAAGTATCGATGTTTCCTATGACAACTGCTTACCCGCGTGGACACAGGAGGCCTTTCAATCATCCGCCAGCTGAAGAGTGCCGCTGAGAGGAAGGGGTGGCGCAGAGACCCATGAATCTCTGCTGCCGGATTCCCGCGGCACGCTCGATTATTCCCGCCGGCCGCGGCGCAAGTTAAATGGGCCGAGGAGTCAATCAGCGCGCACGGAGCACGGGTTCCGCCGCCGCGCCAGAGCTCGACTTGGTCGCTGACATACAATGGCACCTAATCAATATGGATCCACTCCGTTTGATCTGCCGCCTCCGACTACAACAATCACTAACACCGGCGGAACCGCAACGACCATGATGGTGCCGATTCGTATCGGCCCACAGCGGGGGAGGAGGAGGAGGAGGAGGAAGAGGAAGGTCGCAATGTGGCATTCGGCCTGTAGACTCTCTCTCTCTCTCTCTCTCTGGCTCAAGAACGTCCTCAGTCGTATACGTGCACTTCTGCATTGTCACACCGTGTGGTTATGTGGTATAGTTCAGGCAGTCCAGTCGCCTTGTTAACGTCATGTTTGGTCACATATCGACGTGGCTGCGGTGCCGATCAATCTGTGGTAAGGAAAGACAATAATGCAGAGGTCCTCCCCGCATTGTCTCATGTCTCTAAGGCACTCTACGTGTGTCTCCGAATTGCAGTAAACAATAATAATTTCCGTCTGCTATGCTTGGCGGCGCTAAATGGCTCAATTCATATTAATTAAATGTATCTGTTATTGACTATAAAGTAAACTATTTGGGACATTTTGCCAAGGGCAGCATATCATAAACACAAAATGCATGCAGACTTAGATTTATTGAGTGCTAAAAGGAGTCATATATGATGATGACAGCCTGCGCCCATTCTAACAGGAACAGCCTCACTTAGCGTTTGATGACTAATATGGCTTCTTAATCTCTTAGACGTCGTGAACCTATGACAGATCTATGAGACGATGGAACAGACCGGTAACATAATAAAGGCGCCCCTTCTTCTCACTCAGCATCCTTCATATTAATATTTTCATCCTGTAATAACTAAAAGCCATTTCATTACTCATTAATCAGTATCTGAAGCCGCCGCTTTCCAGTACACATGGAAATATGATCCTACGATTTCACAGGAAGAGCAATGTCTAATGACCTGCAGCTGTCGGGGGTAATAAAACACAGTATGCATTTTGTCTGTCAGGAAAACGTACCTCGGTATTAGAAAACCAACAGACAGACCAAAGTAACGTGCCAGACTCGCCCCGAAAGGTAAGGCACAGACATTGCACCGTCGACGCGTTTCTTCTAGGCCTCCGTGACAATCAATACTCACAACTACAGCTAAAAAATATGTGGAATCAGCATCTGTGAGGTAAGAGAGCGACAGCATTGATCGTACGAGCATTCAAGGGATTTTAAACAGTGCACAATATTCCCAGTCAGATCACTTGTCAAATCCATATCAAGTTGTGGGCTTATCAGTTTTGGTGTTTATTAAAGTGAATGATAAATAAGATAGGTCAGCATAAAACAATGCCACCTGTAAATGGAAAGAATTTGATTTATGCATGTGGTCATCTGTGTCTAGAAGTTGTATGCGTGTCAATGCATGCATGTGTGTGTGTGTGTGTGTCTGTTTTCTTTGTGTGCTTAAATCAATGGTCATCCCCTGATACAAAATGGCCTCATAAATCATTGTTTGTTGATCACTTGTCAGGAGGCAGGGGCCTTATGGCATTCTCCTAATTATTCCAGCTCACAGCTCCACTGGATGAATAAGGACAGGAATGCCAAAGAAAATCAAGGCAGAGCACGTTACAGAAATATGGCCATATAGGTGGTTTAGAGAGCCTAGCGAGGAAGTGTGTGTGTGTGTGTGTGTGTGTGTGTGTGTGTGTGTGTGTGGGGTTGAGCAGCTTGGATTCCAGAGTGCATCGAAGTGAGAAATCTAGTGTATGAGATATCAGTCAAGCAATTCCAATGAGCTCAGGGACTCTGTCACGGCAGGAACTAGCCGGCTGCCGATTGAAATTGGCCAAAAACAACGAGATCGGATATTGTGACCGTCACTGACTTGTATCTCTCTTTGAGCACAATGTGAACAAAACTTTGTTACCACTAACAGTCATATCCTCAGTGGTGTTACCTCCACGGACGTCCAAGTTGGGCTCTTGCGGCGTAATAAAAGTGACAAAAATGGCTGAATCTTTTTTTTGTTGCATACTTGCCTTATAAGCGTCGTGAGCAAACGTGGGAAATGTAAAATCCATTTTTTTTGGAGTAAGGAACAGTGTAATGACAAATGCTGTCAAACGAAAGGGCTAAGTGGTCAGGGTGTAGTATTGGCTTTCAGTGTCATTAACTTTTCAGCAGTAAGCAGGTTTCTTGTCGACACTGACCAAATTGCTTTAAATGCACAGCAATTACACGGTTGAAGCTGGCGCTTAAAAGATGTGTAGAGTATAGTTTCTGTAGTAAGACCTAATGGGATTATTAGTAAGTTTTTTTATTAGAGGGGAGCTCGCCACTCACAGTAATAATGGAAGTAGGATTATATCTTTCAGTGATATACTGTACCAGCCAGCTGGTCCACATGGTAATTACTGGATTACCCTTTCTAATAAAGATTTTTTTTTAATAATTCATCAAATCACAGTTGCACCATTCATTGTACTCTACTTCCGTTTTGGATTAATTAATTAATTTTACTAACCACAGTGGTTCCCATGTGGAGCCATAGAGGCAGTAACACCTTGTTATTCAGATTGTGTTAGCGTGGGGCTTAAACATGGCCTTAGAATGTTTATATCATGCTGACCCCAGGAGCCATGCATGCTCTTCCCTTTGATGTATATTTGCAGCATTAATATGTGGTCAATGAGCATTCCTCTTTTTGATCCCAGTTGTGTCCCTCATCTCACCGCCAGAAATAGTGGCGGACCGTCCCCAATGCCTTGGGTGAAAAGCGATGGCCGAGTCTTGTGTTAGTGACACAGTTATATTGATGTTTACTCGTTCAATTCATGGTTACAAACAGATCCACAAAAAAAGGGGAACAAAAGGGACTACGTTAAGTAATTTGCTGCCCTAAAACAAAATAAAATCAAAATCTAACAAAAGTCAAAGTGTAAGGAAGGCGTTTTAGAATCAATTTGAAACACGATTTGTGCTGTAGGTGTGTAATATAGGTACAGTTACAATACTAAACATCTGAAGGAGGAAAATGTAGGTCATTCAGAACACCATCAAACAGCAGCACTCAGGCAGCAGCATGCAGACACACGTGTGTCTCCGGTGTTTGTGCGGACGTAGTCAACCGCCTGTGGGTCTTTGTAATGACCCGGTGACAGCATTTCTCGACTGGCGGCCGAGGTGCTCAACGCAAAACGAATAACTCTGACCAGCCGGGAGAGACACAGCGAGGGAGAAGGCGATCGTGTGTGGTTTGTGTGTCAGCAGGGGTTGGTGTGTATCAGTGGTGAAGAGTGGGGGCCGCATGTCACATCGCTTCAGACACGATTGCTTCAGTCCCCACCGGCTACAAACAGCAGACGGACCGACCACATGTGTGGCAGTAGCATGTCAGATGTGTCTCTGCACTGTTCTTGCTTGTCCCTCTGAGGGCCTCATACGTTCTTCCTGGTTTAGGCCCCAAAGTCTGCTTTGTGATGGCGGGCACTGGGCAGATAATTTAACGGATCCCATTGGGAAGTGAAGGAAACTGCCAACTTTGTTGTTATCTCCAGATGAAGTTGCTTGTAAACCAGCCATCTCCGGAGAGTAATTGCACATTTCACTTTTTTTTTTTCAAACTGAAACTAAATGGTAGGACAGTGGAGGGAGACGGAGTGGTCTGACAGACACTAGCGCCCTGTGCCTTAGCGTTATTTTGCAGGCTACTGCAGCTAGCTGCATCAGTACCGGCTGTCGTGTTTGTAGCCATTCTTTTCTGCATTTCTGTATTCATGCAGTGGGGGAACTTAGGCTTAGACCCTGGGGGGTGAAGCTACACTTTCAGATGTAGTTTTTGGTGTGTTTCTCTTCAACATACCATTTCTTCATAATGGATATACACTCACCGGCCACTTTATTAGGTACCCCATGCTAGTAACGGGTTGGACCCCCTTTTGCCTTCAGAACTGCCTCAATTCTTCGTGGTATAGATTCAACAAGGTGCTGGAAGCATTCCTCAGGGAGTTTGGTCCATATTGACATGATGGCATCACACAGTTGCCGCAGATTTGTCGGCTGCACATCCATGATGCGAATCTCCCGTTCCACCACATCCCAAAGATGCTCTATTGGATTGAGATCTGGTGATTGTGGAGGCCATTTGAGTACAGCGAACTCATTGTCATGTTCAAGAAACCAGTCTGAGATGATTCCAGCTTTATGACATGGCGCATTATCCTGCTGAAAGTAGCCATCAGAAGTTGGGTACATTGTGGTCATAAAGGGATGGACATGGTCAGCAACAATACTCAGGTAGGCTGTGGCGTTGCAACGATGCTCAATTGGTACCAAGGGGCCCAAAGAGTGCCAAGAAAATATTCCCCACACCATGACACCACCACCACCAGCCTGAACCGTTGATACAAGGCAGGATGGATCCATGCTTTCATGTTGTAGACGCCAAATTCTGACCCTACCATCCGAATGTCGCAGCAGAAATCGAGACTCATCAGACCAGGCAACGTTTTTCCAATCTTCTATTGTCCAATTTCGATGAGCTTGTGCAAATTGTAGCCTCAGTTTCCTGTTCTTAGCTGAAAGGAGTGGCACCCGGTGTGGTCTTCTGCTGCTGTAGCCCATCTGCCTCAAAGTTCGACGTACTGTGCGTTCAGAGATGCTCTTATGCCCACCTTGGTTGTAACGGGTGGTTATTTGAGTCACTGTTGCCCTTCTATCAGCTCGAACCAGTCTGGCCATTCTCCTCTGACCTCTGGCATCAACAAGGCATTTCCGCCCACAGAACTGCCGCTCACTGGATGTTTTTTCTTTTTCGGACCATTCTCTGTAAACCCTAGAGATGGTTGTGCGTGAAAATCCCAGTAGATTAGCAGTTTCTGAAATACTCAGACCAGCCCTTCTGGCACCAACAATCATGCCACGTTCAAAGTCACTCAAATCACCTTTCTTCCCCATACTGATGCTCGGTTTGAACTGCAGGAGATTGTCTTGACAATGTCTACATGCCTAAATGCACTGAGTTGCCGCCATGCGATTGGCTGCTTAGAAATTAAGTGTTAACGAGCAGTTGGACAGGTGTACCTAATAAAGTGGCCGGTGAGTGTAGATTCTGCAATTGTTCATCCGCATACACATGAATTATTCAACACTGTGATTTTTTTTTTTGGGGGGGGGGGGGTTCAACATGCACTGGGAGGCATAGTGGGAGGGACGGTTTTTAAGTCCCACTCAGCTCCTGGCACATTTCATCTAGTCTCACCATCTCTTACAATAACATCTGAAGTTGTCTCCCTGTGCATATTTGGACAGATCCATTAAAATATACGTGCAGTTAATGGACTTTTTGGCAGGAGTTGTCATTTTACAGATGCAATCCAGAGAGGGAATTACCTGGTCTTAGTACTTAGTGTTTCTGTGCTAATTATTGGGCTCATAAATCGGGTTATAGTTTGATGTTTCTAATTTGGTAAAATATTTATTGCTTTACAGTACAGACATATTCTGAAGACTTGAACTCTAAACGGGTTTAGCTATAATTTGAAGTAAATGTTTTAAACAATTGCTCAACAGGCATTACAGTTTGTTAGTGCTAGTGTTGATTTGTTTAAGTCATTTATTGCAAGATTTTAAATTACCTCTATGGCTAGAAATGGATGTCAACATTTCATCTTGACTGATTGCACAACATAATCACATTTAGTCCAACAAAAGCCCCCAAAATATCTGTTTAGGAATATCCCTTTACGTCAGTTTTCTCCCAAGCGCAACAGAGCCTTTTATTACAGACAAATACTCAAAATGTCTCAGAATATTAACCAAGTCTGCTCAGCTCCATCCACGTTCATAATTCATTCTAGAAACGTTTGTGTTGTGTTTTTCACGTACTCAGACCGTGCTGAGGAGGAGGCAGGGGGCCCGCTATCAGAAACCTTGCAGGATAGCAATCATTAGAACCTCAGCCCACCTGGCAAGCAAGCCGTGCTTCCTGTAAAGGGCCCCGGAGGATTCGCTGTGCTAATTATTTACTGAAGCAGCAAAGACTATCAAATGAGACCCTGCTTTGACTCTGACTGCGTGGGGGTACCCTGACAGTGTAACCTGGGTAACATGCAAATAGAGGGAAAGAGGGGGAGGGCAAAAGGGAGAGAGAGAGGGGAAGGAAACGCAGGGTTCACAATGGTCAGGTTGCACCGTAGGAGTCGAGGTTCACTGGTGAGTCAGGAAAGGTGGGGCCACCGAGTGGCACAGCAGTGTAAGATTTCAGATACATATGAATGACCAACTGCTGGCTCCGCTCTAACCCAAGGCGGGAATTGCATGGGCTCCCCTTGAGCTGCAGTTTAGAATCTAGATTACGGTCTGACTTAATCCTGGGGTGGGTGGGGTCGGGGGGTCATGAATGTGTGTTGTTCGTATCAAAAAGAGTGAAGACTTGCAGAAGCGTAGGGTCCTTCTCTCCAACACTACATGACCACGTTGTGTGTTCCATGATCAGAAGCGGCACGCTGAAGGTTTACAGCGATACACGGCCCATAACACACAATCTGTCACCACCAAAACAAAACAAAAAAATGAAATGAGCAGACAAACAACCTCATGCAAAGGCTCACACAATCCCTGACTCCCCCAGAACGGGGGGGTGGGGTGCGGCTGTGGTCTTAAATCCATGCATCTGGGCAAAACGCCAAACAGACAGCAAAAAGAGGGCAGTGGGCTCCAATAATAAACTATAATACACTCCATTTGATTAGAGGGCAACAACATTATCTGATCAACAGCTGCATATAAACACATATGGACGGGTGGATTATCTGAAGCAATACAAAACGAATGAATGTAACTCCATAACAACACACTCTAATGTGGAATTCAAATATGACTTACCACAAACATGCTGCGTACATTATGACCTTGTTGCACAAACCTTGTGGGCTTTTTCACTTTGTTTCATTGGAAAGCGCAAAGGGGCTCCTCCCGCAGCTGCCGTACAGCTTGGAGGTAAATATCTAGCTTCAAGTTTATGTTAATGCTACACTGACCGCAATCAGGCCCACCGACTTGCGGGATCGTTCTCTAAACAGAACGAGGTGTCGTTAAGTTAAGTCGCCTCTAATCACACCGAGCCAATTATTTTGCCGTTTTCAAATCTCCCTCACACGTTGAGTGGCGCACGCAGCACACATTGAACCCCCCCAAACCTGAAAAAGAAATGTCACCCGGGACACTCCAGTCAATGAATATATTCCCCCGAGAGTTGGGTTTGAAAAAGGGAAGCAGAGTTCTTCTCCTCTTAACTGATAATTCACGTGACTGATGCGCGACCTCCTGCAGCTCCCCACCAAAAAAATTTTAAAAAAGAGTGACCTTCTCCCAATGACACCTTACCACGTGTCAGAAGACATTCTGCAAGGAGTGATTGACCAGTTTGTTTCTGTGGCGACCAGACAATGGCACTGCCAGCTTAAACGGCTCTCGACAACCTGCTGTGAGCGCCTGCATGCAAGAACAGCGGCGCACCCCCCCCCCCCCCCCCGAAAAAACCTCCCTTAAAATTTCCCCTTGCCTTTGCTAAATAACGACAATAACTGCGATGACGTCGTGAATGGAAAATTAAGCGGCAGCAGACCTTGCGGTTTACTTGCTTTCAGCTACACCCTTATTATCTGTTTCCGCTTGTTTCGTACCCAAGCCACATCCAGTCAATTCCGATTTTAACTCTGGTTCATATGAATGGCACTTTTTCCTCCCCTCTCTCTCTGTATCTCTCTCCGTTCACTCCCTTCCAATGTCAGTGTGCACATGTGTGTATTTGCCAGAGTGGTTTAAAAAAAAAAAAAAAAAGAAATAGGGAATTGGGCCTTTGTTGCCACCCTGCGAAGCTAAAGGAAATATCAGTGCAGCAGATCGGGCCGACGCTCCCTCTCCACCTCCCTCATGGCAAATGGATAGCCATCAACAGCGGCAGAAGTCGCCTCGGGCCAAGACTGGAGCAGAGGACAAAGGGACCCGGACTGTTGCTCAGGCAGGCAATTTCACGAAGGAAATGTCCCTGACTATCAGCTACTGATTTGCGCAAGATCAGCAAGAAATACTTTTACGGTCATTAAAAGATCTAGGCAACCTAGATTAAGATTTTTTTTTTTCTCCAACCGCCCAATCTGCATTTGTGTGACAATGAATTGTGTTCCTGCTTTTCACCTGTTTCGATCATACCACTAACATGAGGTCATTATTTTTTTTTTTTAAACTCTGTGACGCTGCCTTCAGGATCCGTAAAGCACTTGCGGTGCCCACCGGCATGACGTGCATGTGTAACGGAGCGTGAGAGGGGCTCGCTCAGACAGAAGGGGTGTCAGCACCTTCCTCATCTCAGACAGACAGAGGATCTGGAGCAGAGGCCATAAATCCTGCCCACTCGTCAATTAACAGACGGTAAACAGGTTTAAATTTAGACGGGCGGGCGCTGTTATTGTTGTTGCCGTGAAACCTAGGAGCATAGGAGAGCACAAATCAGTAATTCCCGGAGCGATATTAGACGGCCTCCGACACCGGGAGAAGAGGAACGCGCGTGGATCAGCGATGACACAACACAGAATCTCACTGCGCAGCGGCATGAGCTAAACAGTGATGTAATGCCATGAGCTATCTGGATGAGAGTCAGCGCGGTGAGGGGAAAAAAAACCCCAGAAAGAAACAGAACCGGCCTTATTATTACGGAGTTTTAACATCAGTAGACTTGAACACTGGTTCACAGAGGAGTTGTATCTATAAGCACTGACATAGGCATCTTAGGCAAATATTTAAAAGTCAGATTTAAGCAACTTGCACAGCGGGAGATCGACCTCCAGCCTTGAGTTCTGTGGCAGGGGCCTTTGTATAGGTGTCACGTACAGCATTTGACTGCGACATCCCGGGTTACATGAATGATTTAAACGCTCAAAAGGATCGAAAATGACTTTCTTTTGTCGCCACAATATCCCCCACGCTGAATTCCTGGGAGGACGGTATCTCTCGCCCAGCGTCTCGGAGCATTCTAGATTTCCATTTATTTATTTAAAAGAGGAAATAGAAGGAGATTTCAACGGGTCACTAATTTCATTTCAACATGTACCGGTGGCATTAGCCCTGAGCAGATATTTCAGAGGAACACAAAATCAATGTTGAGATTCTATTGGGAATGGCCCTGGAACCCATTAGCAACTTTGACCAATAGGTCAGGTAAAGTAATAGCCAGATAAATGTTTTATTACAGATTTGCAAACTGATTTAATGGCGGAGGGAGGGCAGATGTGCAAGGCAAATATTCGTCATTAGATTCTATTGCTGTAATGATCACAAATCTCTGTGGCCAAGGCTTCTTGTTCTTTATATATGAGTTATTAAAGGTGGGTCTGTCTAACAAGGCCTCAGAGACAAAAGGTTGCATCCGCGGCCCTCCGGAGGCATACTCCATTATGCTAATTTTATTTAACATGACATCATACTTTGCTGCGATGTGTTGCACCGCTGTGCGTCCTTTCTAATGAACCACTTTCCCATCAGAATACTTGCATGAGTTGTTGTAACGCAATCAGTTTCGGCGGGGAATAATCAAGAAGTATCACAACTATATCACTGTACACTAGTGTGTACAGGGTATGTCATCCATTCTGCTTTCCACATTGTACTTCACCCTCCTGTGTTCATGCTTATCTCTACATTACATCAGTGATTTAGTCACATTTCACCCGAATCCCAGGTGGAAATGCGGCACAAAGCGTTAAGGGAGAAGAGCTGTGGTGCTCAAAGGGCTGCAACCGCCAACCACTGGCGCCATCATCTTTAAGCAACACCACTATTGACACTGACCCACTGACCCTCTTCCCAATACACATTTAACTACTGACCTGAAGCATTAGTGAACTCATTGACTTAAATTTAGCATATTATTTGGGTTTCTGAACAAGCCCCTGCACATTTTTAGATATTGAACAGAATCAGTGTGCAACAAGAGCCATTGTTTACCCCCCGGCCGACTATATTACACACAAGACATTTATTTCAGTGCTCGGTTCGCACAGCTCTGCGGCCCGAGAGCTACTTTTCTGAATGGAAGCCAGACAGACAGAGCTCCCACTCACTGTTTGAAACGGCTCCTGTTTCCAGCTCCGTCTCCAAGGGAACCAGCGAGCCTACCAATCACATCGCTCGACGCCAGGCACGCGGGCGATTCAATTTCTTAAAGCCGCAGCGTCCGTTTTAAGGGGAGGCGTAGTGAAAGAAGTTTGAGCACAAATAGGGACAGGAAGACACCTCAACACTGCAGTTTAAAAGTTTTCTTTTTTTTCCTTTTTATTAAATGTGAAATCACATGTTAGTTTGAGCCCCATCCATTTCACAGGATCCGCCTACATACAAAATAGGCATCACTCCGTCATCACATCCTTTTTGCAAAAGCAACAAATAACACATTTGTGTACATATATTCACAAACTGAAAGGACAGTTGATGGTGGTAGGTACTTATTTATTAAAAGATGAGTCAAAGACACTTGGAATGTGAAGTAACTACTGCCTAGAACTTCCAACAAAATGTCTCGGCATATAATTAGGTCATATTCCAAAACCGATTTATCAAACAGACTTCATATGTAGAACCCACATAAAAATAAACAATATCTGCTTTTTTTTAAGTGCAAGAAATAAAAAATACAGGTTTATGGTTAATGTTTTAAAAAAAGAAGGCAGTCTTCAGTTTTAAAATAAAGTTTCATTACATGAAACAGGACTATGGAATGTTCTTTTTTGCTTGCTTGTTAAACTAATGCCAGACCACCACTGTATCAGACTATGCCCTTCTGCAGAACTCCTTTTCCCCAAATTTTCAGTCAGATTCTGTTGAGTGTTAAGATTTGCCCATTACGTGTCAAATTACATTCAAATTGTGATATCAATCTGTTCATATAGTATGCATCACACCATGAGGCCATATTATATCGTTTTGTATCAGTTCCAGCTGATTTGTTTATTTTTCTGCCCGGACAGGCTTCAGCATCATAACATGAAATGATGTTGACAGTGCACAAGTCTGTTTTTCCATCACTTGCTACAATTGTTGATGGTCTGTATCTTAAGAGTATATATTGCACAAAAAATGAGAGGGGGGAAAAACAGTATGTGCCATAAAAAATACCAAAATCCAGTTTCACACCTGCGATCGGGACCCATCCACATATCACGAGTATGATATACATAAACTCCTAACTTTACTATATTACAGTACATATACAATCTTGAAACTAGTTCCAGCTCCGAGGTATGTGTTCCCCATGATGCCATTGTATCGTCTACAAATACTCAACAAATCTGCTCTACAACTGTACAAAACCTAGTTTGAAATCACAAGGCATTTTTGATGCAAGTTTTAATTTAACTTAATCCTTAAAACCAGGACTCCCTTGCATGCTAAAAACAAATGATAAAGGGAAGAAGTGCCTGAAACTCACTGAAAGCACAGTAAGAACATTCCCTTTTAACTGTACAAAAATATGCCTGAAAATATCTTACTTTTCTTTTAAAAAGATGAGGTCTGTTATGTATCAAAATGTTTCCTCCACACCTGTACTCTGCAGAGTACAGCTGCTTAATTTACCAAACCAGGAGGTAAACTGAATCAGTTACAAAACAACAAACAAACATTTGCGGCATTTAGAAATGACATAAACCGTTGTAAAGTAACATCCTGAACACTTGTCAGTTCACAGATTTGCTTTGAGTCTGTCCACAGTCCGTTTTTTTTTATAGCTCCCTGCAGTTATTTTGTTTTAAAGAGGAAAAGATGCATAGAAGTTCACGTATTTTTCCCTTTCTGGTCTGTTTAAGCTGGACAGTAAATGCAGACCTACGGGGGAAAAAATCCTTAAAACCCTGTCATGCTGCCAGAAAAAAAAAAGTCTGCAGACTTTGCCTTTTTTTCTCTCTTTTTTTGTTGTTGTTGTTGTTGTTGTTGTTGCTACCAGCTTCATAAGCATCTGATTCCTCAAACCTCACCTCGCCTCCTTGGTCCTCTACCTCCCTCAAGGACCCTTCAGGAAAAACCACACAGGAGGCAGGGCTAGGGACAACTCGACCAGGACACCATATATAATTTACTTTCTCCCTTCTCTGTTATTACTAGAAGAACTTTGTTTTTCCTCCTCCTCCTTCTTCTTCTTCTCCTTCAATTCAGTATGTGAAGACCAGATCGGAAAAGTTCGCCTCCAGCCAGTCCCCGGCAATCATCTCGCTGAGTTCTGGCGTGCAATAGTCTGGAAATTCAAAGTGAGAGCCCAGGCTGCCCTCACTGAAAGAGTCCAGGTCCTTATCCACAAGAGACAGGGAGAGGTTTCCTGAATTGGGGTTTCCCAGCTCCGAGCCCGGGGCGCTCGGGGCGAAATTCAAACTAAAGTCAAACAGCAAATCGTCCGCGTCCTCGCCGGAAGAGGAGCTGCTGCTGCTGCTGCTGGAGGAGGATGAGGAGGAGGAGGAAGAGGATGTGGAGACCGACCTGGAGGATGCTGGTGAGACGGAAGCAGCGTGCAATGTGCTCTGCTTGGTAATGTTTTTGATGTTGTAAAACAGTCTGCTGTTGCTGTTGTTCCGCACTTCTTCGTACATGCTCGTCCCCTCGGACTCCGCCGAGGAGCTCAAAGTTGGGCTCGCGGGAACTTTGGCCACGTTGTACGGCCTCAGGCGCTCCGCGTCCCTCGCCCTAATCCCCATCCGGTAGTCCTCCTCGTACTCGTCGTCGTCGTCGTCGTCGTCGGTGAGCTCACTTTTCACAGTCTTTGTAACTTTTAAGCTGGGGAACACGCAGTCGTCCCCGTAGCCGTGGGACGCCTTGGGGCCGCTCTTGTTATTAGTCTTTATCTTTGAGCACTTCTTGCTGGGGGTCTTGGCCATTTTGCCGCACTTCTCCGGAGACGGCGCCGACGACTTTGAACTGTCGAGCTTTGGTTTCTTCTTGGGTCTGTACTTGTAGTCGGGGTAGTCGGCCATGTGTTTGAGCCGCAGCCGCTCGGCTTCTCGGATGAACGGGATCTTCTCGCTGTCCTTGAGCATCTTCCACCTCTTCCCCAGGCGCTTGGAAATCTCCGCGTTGTGCATGTCCGGCGACTGCTCCATGATCTTTCTCCTCTCGATCTTGGACCACACCATGAACGCGTTCATCGGTCTCTTGATGTGGCCGGTGGCCGTCTTGCACCAGTCCGGGTTGATCGGCACGGGGCTGCATGCCATAAATTCGCTCTCCTCCGAATCGGTAGCCTCCCTGGACATGCTCCCGTCCGTCTCGCTGGCGTCCGTGTGCTGCACCATCGTGCCCTCCGGTCTCCCCAAGTCACTTTTCTGCGCAGCGGTGTCTGGTCGGCCGCCCCCCCCCCCTCCTGCCAACCGCTTTTCTTTCCCCCCGCACTCTGCCCCCCCCCCCCAGAGAAGGCTTTAGCTGTGGGTGCGCGCGTGTGTGTGCGCTCGCGCCGGTTCGTCGTCCGCGTCCACTGCCGCGGTGTGTCGTCTCGAGCTTCTGTGCAACTCTTGTCCCAGACTTACAAACTGCCTTCTTATAACTAGTTCTCCACTTTTTCGCGTCCCCCGCGTCACGGACAGACATCCAATCAGGACTCTTGCACTCCGCCCAGCAGACTCCATCCAGAGACTCCCCTCCCTCCCTTAACCCTTTTATTCCTCCCCTCCCCGAGCCTCTCGTTGGATGGGGGTGGGGGGGGGGGGGAGGAGGGTGGTACTCAGTGTCTGGGGCAACACGCCGGGCGAGACAGGCACATTAAAACAGACGGTTAGCACCACGCGCTCCTGAGACACGCACCGAAGCGCACGCGCGCGCCTATACATTTAAGACTAAAGCGGTCTATTCTCTTTATTTTAAACACGTGGGAGAAAGACAACTCTTTGCAGATGTGTCTGGAGGTAAAAAAAAGAAAGAAGAGAAAGATGTAGGCAGTGTGATTATTTGCTTTTTTCTCTCTCTCTCTCTTCTCCTCCCTCAGGTTGGATACTGAAGGTGGCGCTTGGACACTGCTGGAGGCGCGCGGGTGCGTCGGTGCGCCCGTCTGACCGCCCGTCTGCTCCAGAAGGACGCATTTCAGCAGCTGTTAGCGTGGCTATCGTTAAGTTCAGTGCCACATTACTTATTTCAGGGATATAGCTTGGCTTTATTTTCGCTCGTTTTCCGGCAGCGGGGAGGGAGGGAGGGGGGGGGGGGGGTTCTTTCTCGTCTGTGTTTGAGTGAAGGAAATAGGTCAGTAGTGCGGTCTGCTTTATAGATCGTGTGTGTGTGTGTGTGTGTGCGCGCGCGCGCGCGTGTGTGTCTGTGTGAGCACCCAAAACACAAATCACAGCATTCTATTGAGCCTCACCGATACGAATGTATGCTCCAATGACTGGCATACACGTACATAAGTCGTTTCTATAATTCTACTCAGTTACAAGATATTGAAAACATGCGTTTTTTAAATTCATTTTTGTATCTATTTGCAGTAACCCTCATTTTGCACGGTATAAAACATGCAAGCAGTCAGACTCCTTCACATGGCAACATTAGGCTGTGAAGCCTATAGTTGATCCCATACAGTCAGGCATGGGAGGAAGGCTCCCTGCTGAGTTTGCTGTGTCAAGAGGCGGCGTAGCATCTAGCTGGCGTCTCCTGCGCCCCCTCCGCGCCCCCCTGCCTCCCTCCTCCTCCTCCTCACAGCTCTGGGTGGTAGCCAGCAGTGCTATTGGAGGCTGGGGCGATAAGGCATCCTGCTTTTTCTCTCTCTCTCTCTCTGTGCTTCGTCCCCTAGAGGGCAATCACTTACCCTTTTGAAACCCTCCCCCCACCAAGCCGCCGTATTCTCCCCAGCTGGGGGTTTAAGAAGTCTCTCCACTGATACAGGGTAGAAGCTGCTGGAAAGGCAGGGAGAACGAGGCATTTGGAGGTAGAAAGAACGTTGCGAGACAGAGGAGCTCTGCCCCCCCTCCAGAGTCTCTCTCTCTCTCACAGAGATAGGGCTGAAATGCTTTATCATGACCACCCTGTGCTGATTAAGCCTTATCAGATATATATGTCAAAGCAGCAGCCTCAGGAGGCTGGCGGGATGCACATGCATGTTTTAGTGTCAGCCTGCTCTTTTCTTCTTTCTTGATGGATTCATTGGAGTGGTATTTGATCTTCTGCTCAGACCCAGACTTGGGTGGAGGAGGTTATTCCGAATGAGCGGATAGCAGGTTATCATGAGTATGAATAATATAAACACACTTATTAACAGGAGATGTGGGGAAGTCAAGATGAGTCTGATATCCCAGTTTATTAGTTTAACAGCATTTGTTCGTCTGATCCGATCCATTATATTGTTCAATCTTTTTTTTCTTTTTTAATGCTGATTCGCCCACACCTCACTCCACCCCGCTCCGACGAGTCCTCCTCGGGAAGGTTTCACGGTGGACATGAATCACGAGACAGCGTAATGATGAGCGTGCGGGGCAGCTGTCCGGCTCATTAGCGTGCCTCATTATTGCCTGTGAATGAGGTGCTGGTGTTCGCCCATGCCTCCGCCTGTGAGTCATCCGAGGGAGGGTCTCATCGCCGCGGATGCAGCAGCCATAAGCCCCCTCTCCCTCCCACCCCACCACCCGGACCGCCTCATTCAGTCGCTGGGACTGTGATTAGAGTGAGGACGAGACACAGTTGCGGGATACTGAAACATGTTGTGTTGTCCTTTCATTTTCACTCTGGAGATTACGAATGATTAAACGGTGAAAATCCAGAGAGCTGCATTATCACTGTGTGTGATTTCTAATACCACGCGCTTCCCAATACCCCACAGGCTGATGTTTTAATGCTTATTTGCTGCGTTTTTTTGTGTCAAGGGAGAGGGCATTTTATTCCAGAGCGATGGAGTGTTGAATTAAGTGGTGTTTTTCTTGTACGAACATTGAAAGAGGGTTTCAGGAAAAAAAAAACAATTCCCTTTGCATTGCTTATCTAAAAGCCCCCCAAAGCAGCTGCTGCTCTCACAAAAGGCCAGTGAAGCGTTAGATCAATACTAACCCCGGCTAGAGGCTATCTGATGCTCAAAATGCATGGATCCATCTCCTCTGCATAGCCATGAGACAGGTGTGGACTTCTGGAAGCCCGCTATCTGATGGCTTCACAATGGGTGGGGGGCGAGGGGGGAGGGGGGGGGGGTGGTGGTCGGGGCGGTGAGGAAAGGGGGTTGTTTTGGTCGCACATGAAAACGCAAATTAACTTTTCACTTGACAGACACATTGTGGAGTACGTGTGTACTCGGGTTACAGAGTGCACAGCCACGCAGTGAATTGGGAGTTTTTCTAGCCCATATAGAGGAGTCACTTAACGGTAATCAAGTGCTATGGAAAGAGTTTATGTAACAAGTTCCAGCAGTTTGCAAGTATGATAAAGGTAAAGTCTTTCACATAGACTTAATGTCCTTTCCATCCAGGCCGTAGCTGGGGGTGAAACCTAATATCACTTTAGTAACCTGAAGATTTATAGTTTTGTAGTTTTTTTTTTTTTTTTACTACTACCCTTAGCGTTGTCTTTACTTCTGAGGTGATACTAAAATAAGCTGGCTCCGAATTGGTTTCGCACATGGACACAGGAGGGAGAGACAGAGAGAGACACAGAGAGAGAGAGAGAGAGGAATAAGAGGAGCTTTGACGACGAGAAGGACCTCCGAGTTTGGAGGTTGTTGTTTTTCCACTTAACTCTCTGCCGTCTCCGAGGCCATTTTATGCCGCGCCGTTGCTTTACATTCTCGACTCAATGCAAATGTTCCTCCGGGGTGTCAGGTTGTTTGTTGACCTCCTTGATGTGGCCTGTGTCTCTCAAGGTCTGATGCTTAGCGGACACTTGAGACTGGAGTATCTTGTTGTGAATGTAAACAGCTGATGCCTGAGTACTGTGCTGGAATGTTTGTTCCAGAGACACACAAATACAATCAGACGACGGGGCTGCTGGCACCCTGTCTGCGCTTGTACCTGCAACGGCCTTCTACTTGTCTCAACGGGAACCTCTGTATCACATTTTTTGGGGAACTTTTAACTTTTTCCTGAAAGAGTGTATCTGAGTAATTTCCATTATTGAGGAGCATTACTTTCTTGGTGGAAAGTAGCTTAACAACATTTGCCATACATTGAGCAACTACAACATTAAACAATGCAGGGTCACCATCACCCAATAGAAAATGGGTTAATACACAAAATCAGTATTTTGACTTTTCATAATTTCACTTCACGCTGATGATACTTCTTCAAATTCATGGACAGAACCTCACCAATGAACACGGGTCACACCGCTCCAGCATGCTGTAAACCCCGAGGGAGACTATAAACTATGACCGTAGCCGATGTGAGACACACGAGGATCAGCGTGGCTGCAGGGCAAACTAGAAATGTAACGGAATACTTTGCCCCTAAGGGCAATTATTGCGCTTAGACACTAGAAGAATGAGAACAATATTATCTCTCTCTCTCTCTTTGTACATGTGAGAACCGTTCAGATTCTGTAAGTCAGCGTGAATAGTCTCTCTCTCTCTCTCTCTCTCTCTCTCTCTCTCTCTCTCTCTCTCTCTCTCTCTCTCTCTCTCTCTCTCTCTCTCTCTCTCCCACCGATGTGCAGACGCTGGCCCCACAAAGCAAGGACGGGATGACATCATCCTGGAGTAACTCCAGCGCACACAGTACAGTTTGTTCTACAGTAATCATATTGCCATGTCATTCCCCATAAGCTCTGGCCATTGGAATCCTTTAATTACATGGCCGCCGCACCGAAGCAGTGTTTACCGTGAGAGTCCAGTTTTCGTATGGTATATTGTTGCTTGTGTTAATAAACTTGTGTGGAGGAAGAGCCCTCAAGGCGCTCGTAGCCGCTGAAATGAGTGTGTGTTTAGTCTGGAGACTGTGTAGGACTAATGCTGATGGATTGTAGAGCTGCAGGTCAGGTCTTGCGCTCTCACACACTGGTGGAAACAATGGAAGGGCATTTGTAACATTATAAAACAAAATAAAGTTATTATTACCGTGTTAATACAATCGCCATGCAACCTGCACTTTTTTGCCAATGAGATACAAAGCGAGGACGTTGTTTACGCTCTGTTGGCTTTTTTAATGGTGTGCGTCACAGCTCATTAATAAAACGTAGTCGGCAAAGTCAGCCGCGAACCCAAAACACAATCGATCGCAGAAGAAATGGATGCGTTTATCACGTTTCACTCGAAGGAGTCAGCGGGTTTCCAAGTAGTACGGGAGACGGTTCGCACATGAAGCCACGAGGCTCGGCTTTCCTGCCGACCGGCCCAGACCTGCCCCCCTAAAGAGATAAGATAGTGTTGACTACAGGACACTCGGTGTAGAGAGCAGCGAGGGGCCTCTGCTTAAGGGGCCAGTAAACTCCATCAGAATGGCTTGTCGAACCCCCACCTCCCTTCCAACATCAGATTTGGGGTGGTGGGAGGGGGGGGGGGGGGTCTGACCAGTCCTGTTACTCTGTTAAACCCACAGTCAGACTCAATTTTTTTTCTTTCATGGCACAACTGTTTGTGTTACGTCTTCCAGGAGGGACCGTCTTTTAAATGTGTGCAATTATCCGTGCATTGAAACAACAAACAATACAATATCACGTCTCCCCGTGGCGGTCAGATCAGGTATGATTACTTTTGATTTACAAGTCCTGCAAACACCTTCTTTTCTAGTACAACTGGCCATTCAGTCACACTCAGCCGCATCCTGTGCTCTGAAGTTTTACTGGTTTATGATCTTTGCACCACTAGTCGAGTTGTGACAGTTCAAAGCAGCATGACAAATTGAGAATCTGTGCCCCGTGGACAAAAGCCAGGCTGCTTTGTGTTAGGTCTTCAAGGATTTTTAATTAGTAGGTAGGGTAAGAAAGACTTTGAGTTAGGTTTTTAGTTTTATACATTTATATATTTATCTCAATAGCTTCCTTACATTCCTTTTATTGACATTTAATGACATGATTTAATTGCAGTAAACTTTTTAGTTCAAAAACGACCTAAAAAAAAAAGAGCCTAAGTGTCATTACACAATGACAGTTAGGTCATCCTCTGTGGATTACTCCTTCACCAGATGAATGAGGGGATGTTAGTTACAAGCTCCAACACGGCTGGACAAAAACACAATTGCGAAAATCACCCGCATCAATCAGTCTTTCACCTTGAAAACAAAAACAAGAAGAAATGGACCCCCGCAGAGACAAAAACCTGGAGCAAACCTGAGCATTCACTCTTGTTTGAACAGTGACCAGATAAGATAGCTCAAAGTTATCAGCACAAGATGAATTCCCAGAGGACCCAAGGGGAGGGGTTTCATCAACGCAGTGGGAGGGGGGGGGGGGGAATCAATTCCTCGGACCACATATGGTGACAAATAACCACCTAAAACTGAAGCGAAATGATGTGTACCCTCCCCAGCTTTACTCAGTCAAATAGCAGTAAGCCCTTAGATGTAAAGACCCGTCCTTGCGGCACGGCAAGTAAACATTGCGCAACATTGTGGGCCAGAATGAAAATAATGCTTTATTTTTCTAGCTGTGGTGCAAACTCTTCTGATCTCAACAGTCCGAACAGCCTTTGACTCATTTTCTATACTCATTCGTAGCATCAATTCATTCATTCAATTCAGTCATTTATGCAGATTTGAATTCCTTTAACAGAAGTCTATACAAGGTCATTTCAATATCAACATTTTCACGCCAGCTAAATGGCAAAGGAAGTTCCCCTTAAACGTATTTATGTACTGAGTGAATGTCTGGAGAGGCCAATGGCCAACAGAAAGGGAGGGAACTTCAATAGCATTGTGACGTCCTTTTTACTTTGCATTACATATGCACATATAGACCGGTATTTTCCCAGGCATCCCATCCATATCAGAGCCTCGGCGTTTCCTCACCATACACTGACTCACTGCCCTTTCCTTCATGTCTCTTAAGGATTTCCTGGACAGGCTTCGAGAAAGATTTTCATAAATGTCCCCTTTTGAAAATCCTCCTCAAGCCTCTGTCTGCGCTGAGAGCGATCTCCATCTTAACAGTAAAGGTCATTTGAGGAGACTCTGGGATATGGAAGGCCTAAGCTGTGTGCATGGAAGAGTGTTTAACAACTATCGAGAAATCAATAGCAACAGGTTTGGCAATGAGTGTGTCAAATCACAGCCACTAACTCAGGAGTGTCTAAGCTTGGCGCATTCATTCAATTTTAGTTTCTGCGTTGTCTTTAAACATCTTACATTTTGGAAGTTCTGGATTATTGGGAACACATTCAGCGCTTCAAGTCAGGTGTTAGATTTGTGTCGCAACCTCTCACTCAGGGTTGAAAATAGCGCTATGATTAGACCCCGGTTATGTAAATATGTAAACAGGCTTTTTACTCGCATCGAAGCTATTAATAAGAATCAGATATCGTCAACACATCATTATTTCAGTGTCGTGCGGTATTTTTAAACTTGAGTTCCCGGGTGAAAAGAGAAGCTCAGGATTACAAGCTGAGGGATGTAAGACAATTCAGATAATGAACAGGAAAGCAAAGTTTTGAGAAGCCACGGAAAGAAATGAATTTAGTCACAGAAGCGTGAGCGGATTAGCTCCTCTCTTTATTTCCAACATTTCCTCTTTGATACGTCGCTACACTAATCTCATTAAAAGTGTCTGTCAAGCGTACATGACGATTCACTTTAACAAGGTAGAGTGTCCTGCTCCCTTTTAAATTCACAGCCGTCTTCACAAATGAAAACACACAAGAGGTTCCTCAGGAACAGGCTAACAAGGAAAGGGGAATAAGGCTCAGTACTTTTGATCATTTCAAACCCTGGAAATGTGTTCACTGTGACTATTGTAGTTTTTAATAGCGCAATGACCTTAGAGGCTCACAGATGGTAACCACAGTTTCCTGTTGAAAAGTACCCATGAAAGCATCTTCATTCAATGAACCTTCCTGCTCGGATTTTTCTTCCGTTCAATTTCTGTCTCTTTCTAGTGAATCGGTGCTGTTATTGTTGGTGACTTTTAGGGAGAAACTTGCTCTTGGTCACAAAGAATTGTTACTTTGCATCTGTAACAATAACAAGAATTACCAGAGCTCTACCCTGAAAGTGAAGAAAATGTGCCGCTCATAAAGCGTTGTGTTCCAAATAAACCTGTAGAGGAAGCAACACATAAGTGTCTTGTTAATTGTGTAGGACCATCATACCGTGCTTACTGTGATGCTAAACTAAATTGTTTTTACATGCTGTAAATTTGTAAGAGCTGCCTCCCCGTTTCTTTTAACAAGAATGAAAGAAACATCCCGCGGCATTATTTTCAAAGTACTTTTATATAACGAGCTGATTTCATAAATATTCCATCGTCTCTCTGTCTGAAGCCTATATTGCACCATCTAACAGCACGTCTGGTGGTATGTGTTCAAAGCCACGCCGGCGGAGCTGGCTTTAATACCCTTCAAGCTAACCGTCTAGATATATCACGACCCCCTGCGATCTCTATCTGTCCATCACCGGCGTAATCTGACCATAGCGGATAAATACTGTGAAAGGTCTTCAAGCACTTGGAAGACGAGTACCTTAATCACGGGCTAAATACCTGCTAGAGAGACATGTCTTGGGGGGACACGGGACGGACACATCACCCCAATTAGCAGCCGCTATAGCTTTAAAAACCCTGTCATTAGGCGCCCATAACCTCCCCGTCACTCACCGTGGCTGCTGCAGCCTCTACTTAGTGCGCGGTTACAATTTGTCACATTCTCGCGTTCACACATTCACGCGCCCATAGGACGGACACATGCTTGCCTTATAAGCAAAGGCTCTCACACCTCAAGAATTTCAATATTGATGTATCGTCTTTGCATATATACCATTTTCTCGCGAATGGCGAATTGGTATCACGGCGTGTTTTCTGGCGGTTGTGTCATTTTAATAGGCTGATTTGTGTATAACATGTCTACAAGCATTAGAATGAATGGACCAGACAGCGAGTGCAACACACACGCTGTTACGCCATGTGGCTGACATATTAGAATTATACATCTGGTAGAAACATGCATTTCAGATACCTTTCATTTGGTTAATGACTGACAGGTGACACGTAAATGCATTTTTAATGACCATATAGCTATCAGCTCAGTATGCAGATAGAGTCCCTGGTCTTTTAGTGGGAGATAGCCTTTTCAGGCCTTTGCTGGTAGACAGTGAAGCATTAAGTGTTATCTTTGCGACAGCACCACCATTAAGTCCTCAACAATAAGACCAGGGTCAAGGATGAAGTTGAATGACAGCTACGGATGAATATAATTTTCCGAAGAAGCGATAAAGAGCGGCCTTCTTCTCATAGTAAAAAGCTGAATAATATTTTTTTCACCAGGTTGTCTGCTCCGACATATTTTCATTCTCCGGTGAGGGGGGGTCAGATATAAAAGAGGACATTGACCGAGCCAGTCAGATTGATGGTGAGGATGAACAGGCCGGCATAATCTCGGCTAAATCAAAGCTATTCACCGTTAATGAAAATAAGAGAGAGACCACACTGTAAATCATCTTATAGTCTAATGTATTAGTGATAATGAATTCACGCTGCCACATTTAACCTTAGTTTTGCAATTCATTATATTTGAGATTAACAAGGGAGGGAACTTAAGTGAACTGTCCGCGGGGAATTACAGCTGGGGCCTCATTGTCAATCAAGGCTTGTGTTCCGATGTCTTTCATTAGGGTTGGAGGAATTAAATAAGACTTTCTTTTAATGGCGGACGGCTCTCCCATTTAATGCTCCTCTCGCTCTCCCAAGACGGTTAACTCTTCATTACCCAAATTAAAGGCATCCGTCTCTGTTGGCTCCTGCCACATCGCACATGACCTCTACCTGTCAAAACTTTCATGTAAGCTACGGAGTGATGGATGATACCCCGAACCCCATTGTCAAAATTATCCAGTGACTGTCCAACCCTCTCTGATCCATTCAATCCATCTCCCCGGGCTACGTGCCACCAACCATGATTTAACAATGAAGCAGAGGCGCTAATTTACTCTCATAGAAATTAGAAACTACCTTTTAATTATATGCCTGGGAGTGTTTCTAAAAGTTCGAGAGGATCACAACCAAAGCTTTCAATTTTCGACTTTGTTGGGGCTGATCATTTATATTCTTCGAGAGTGTTATTCCAGGGGTCGTTCAACGTACCTGCGACCTGAGGGAATTTCAGAAACCATCAGGTATAGGAAAGAAGGGAAGTGTTGAAATCATCTGAAGGTCACAGTTGTTGTCGAAAGAGACGATAAGATCGGAGAATACTTTAACGACCCAATACAACTAAACAGTCATATATCAAATGTGTTTTGGGAGCATATTTAAATATACTATAGGGACTTGATCCTGAAGACCTATAACATATGCCGGTGAAGTTCTGATCAATAGATGCTGTACACTGTGGGTGTTACTGGTTCAGAACTGGAATTGCATCATGCTCAACTGTTTACAGGCAGTCTTTGTTGACAAAGGAAGCACAGTTCTCGGAACTTCGGCCCTCTTTTCTCCCCACTATATTTGCATCACCTTCAGACACATGTAAATATTCAAACACATGCCACACGTCATACATAAAACATGAAATAAGTGGTCCCATTCTTGTCTGACCTCTCGTCCTCCTGCTCCTCACCCAGACAGATGTAGATAACGCTCCAGACACACCTCACTTCCTGAGAGGAGAGTTATAGCTTCCTGGGAGAGGCACCGCCGTACCCTGGAGCCCTGAGGAGTTCGACAGCTACCTATGGAGAGGGCACGTCCCTGACTTGTAGACCTGCTCTGAGGCTTCTCCTCTCACTTTGAGATCCTACGTGTACCTGTCAAAGGGTCAAAAGGGTACGCTCACTGCAGACAGCAGGGCTGTGTTTGTGTGCCTGTGCGTCTGTGTGTTTCGTGTTTCCGTGGGTGCACACGTGTGTGTGTGTGTGTGTCCTCCCCCCCCCACCCTGTGACAGATGCCAGGCGGCTTCATATGTGAGGTGTGGGAGTGCCGGGTGGGCAGGTGGGCAGACACGCATGTGTTTGCGAGTGCACGTGTGAAGGGCCGTGCGTGGTGGTTGTTGTGGGTGCAGTAGAACAACGTGAGAAACCGCACTTGCCAGAATGTGCAGAGATGCTTGTGGAATAATTTGCAGGCACGGGGTCATACCTGCACACTTGTGAGTCGAACTGTACCAACAAAAAACATTCTAATGAAAAGCTGTTACTGGGCTCCATAAACACCAGAAACCCAAAACTGTTGTCCCAGAACCGGGGCATAACAGATGGGGGGGGGGGGGGGTCTGCTTTGGCAGCCAAGCAAATGATGAGCTAATCATAGCAAAGGAGGTGACCATAGTTGGTTACAGCTTATTCAGGATTATGACTCAATCATGGAAGCTTATGGCACTTAGGTAATTATTTAATCAAAGAGTGGAGGAGTCAATAGAAGTCGACAAGAGATTAATTATAAGTCGGGGATGACTTCAGTTCATTGTTTTTACTGGTCCTCTCTCTCGACAGTGGCAGAAGGGAGAGTTGATGGGATCATTGGGAGGGTGAGTGACAGCTCTAGCCGAGCAGAAATAATCAGAGTGGTATAGTTAACACCGAAACCCCCCCCCTTAGCACCGTCCGAAATCAATACAGTGCTATCCTTGATTAAAATGTTTAATTAGCTGTATTAAGGTGCATTACGAAGCCAGGGGAAGGAGAGAAAACATCCCTTCTCCTCAGTGTACGGGTCAGAGGGAATATTTAACATCATCCAGTGTCATGAGCTAACTGGTGCTCTCTCTCCACTACAGCCTAGTAGAGTGGTGGCATGAGGAAATATCCAAAAATATGAAAACATACCGTTTTGTATGCATGTGTCAAAGTGTGTGCGTGCTGAGGCCCAGGTTACGCTGAAAAGAGGTGCTTTGTACAAGCGGCTGTTGTAAGGGGCGGGGGTGCGCCACTGTGGATGATATCATATTGGTATGATATTTTCATACAGTCCCCCCCGGAAGACAATCAAAGTGTTGGAGTTGGTTGTTCATAACACAGGTGGAAGAAGAAGTCCTGCCAAGAATGAAGGAAGGCGATCAATCCCGGTGTGAAATGTCAGATTTGGAAAAATCACAGAAATTGTCGCCAAAGACCCCGCGCATCAGATAACGGAAAGCTGTGGGAGCAGAGGGGGTTTCCGATGCTATTCAACCACCTGACAAGCGGCGATGACAAAGCATACTGGCCCCACTTAAAGCCCTGTGCGGCAGATATAGGAGAAGAAGCAAGCCAGTGGGAACAAGGAGAAGGTGCATGAGTCACTCAACCTGCCATTAGTTACAGCCGATGGTAGGAGGATGAAAGGCACCGGATAATCTCTCTTAGTTATCTGCCAACAGCTTTCTACTAATAACTGTCATTTCTAAACATCTAGGTGCTTTCATGTTGGCAGGAGTGACCTGACGTACAGTATCTGCACATCTCAGAGATGGCGAGTGGTGATAGACACGGCAGACTACTCCCAAACTTCAGACACATGACCCCGAGGAAATGACTAATTTCAGCCAAAAGCGCTGCCAAAATATATCCTCATTTCTTTCATACTGTGTTACTTTCGATGATTTATTCAAGTTTAAGTAATGAAATGACCACATAAAAAGTTGTTCCTCAATAAGTCATCAACATTTTGCCTCTCTAACCAGCCCTTCATTTTCAAAGAGGAAGGAAGCATTGCAAAGCTTTATGAATGCCAACTACAGGGATTCCCCTGCATGTGTTTCATCCCGAACCTGCTGCTTTATTTGGCTTATGGGGGACAGGATGTGAGATTTTCACCAGCAGAGGAAAAACTGGGGCAAGTTGAGACACAAAGATGGACACGGCGGTTAACTCCCAGATCGTGTCACCAGAGAAGAGAGATAAATGGTGAAAGGAAAACAAGCAAGGGGAAGCTGACTATTTTTCTAAAAGCTGCACGGAAGTTTCTAATTATATCCACTCTGAGCCCTGTAACCTCCACTGAGACACTCGGCCACACACCGACACACATTCGCCAACACACACACACACACACACACACACACACACACACACCGTGGCGGAGACCTAACCTTTGCTGGCCCTGCAGACCCCTCCGAGCAACAACCAAATTAGACGTCGGGTGGGAAAATAATGTCCCACATCTTTACAGATGTTAAAGGCCGGTAATCTCATCATTTAACACCGACATTAAGGAAAAGCAAGTCTCACACTGACGTACTCCTGTCATTAAAATTGCAAAGGTGAAGAAAATGTGTGTGTGTGTGTGTGAGGGGTTGATTGAGGGCAGGGCTGTCATGCCTGGTAATACGGAAGCTAAGCCACAGAGCGCCAAGCCCCAGGCGGGCAGATGGTAGGGTGGGCAGCGAAGGGCGAGGGTACCCCCCCCCCCCCACCTGCACTTGCAAGATACGCGCTGTATGTATGAAATGTGTTGGCTCGCGTCCACGCCCTCCCAACTCCTCGCCGTACCCCTGGTGGCTCCACCCGAGCCAGCTGTGTCTTGTGTCGAGCTCGCAGCGGCTCTGACAGCAGGGGATCAAGACAACATGTGAACCAGCCGCGACACCCACCGCCGCCACCAAGTGAGTGAGCAGAACGCGGCGGAGGCCTCCACGAGTTTCGAGTGGCGCCGGGAATCACAACCACGGCTGACGCGTCAGTCCGTCGTCGCGTCACACCGTAGTTTCCGCGCCGAGCAACAATTAGCTCTTTGAGCCGCGGACGGAAACCCAACGTGAAGCAACATGAACCGTCGGCGCTTTGTCTTCAGATCAAGGGAAAGCTCAAAGCTTTTGCAAACTTTGTAACCTTCCTTTTTGGGGGGGGGGGTGAGCGCACGCTTGCATACCTCACAGAGACAGAAATAACGAGAAAGAGTGAGTAAGCAGGGAGACAGCGAAAGGGAAGATGAAGAAAGCTTGCGTGGATATTTCAGTTCATAAGGGTCAAAGACAGGAAACGTGTGCCTCCCTATTTGATTATGTTGGAACAGAAGATGTTCAAAGATAGACAAGGGATGGTAGAGGTATTAGATAGGTCTGCTTATTTTTACTACTTCACAGGTGTTCTCAATGAAGAAGTCCAGTCATGGACACACGTTATACTCTGGGTATCGGATGAAAGAAGCAAAAAAAAAGGAGGAGGAAAACATCAAAGCTCCGATAGATGACGCCTCAATCAATTTATAAATGCCTCTGGACTTGAGTCGTTCCCAGTTACAACAACTTAAAGCTCCATCCTTTGAAATGATCAGCCGGAGTGGAAATGTTAAGGCGGTCTAAATTCATACGACCTGTACAAACTGTTTTAATGTATTTACCTCATCGAAATCTATTGTTAATGAACCTTGCTCTGTTTTGCCCGTAGGTCCAGATGAAGCAAGAAGGTAGAATATGATGTGCAACACACACGCACACTTGTGCCACACACTTTATTTTGGCACCGAGGTATGGTCAGTATTATTTGTGGGTGAGAGGAACAGATAATCAGTTGTTTAGCTCGTCCCACAGGAAGGAGCGGCCAGCTTTAAGCTATCACTCAGGTCACGTTTTAGAGAGCCGCTGCAAACCTCGGTGGCCACGCAGCCAAACACACCGACACACACACCCACACACACACACCCACACACACAATAGCTCTGCGTCCGCTCACAGCAGATGGAGTCCTGAGTGACACGTCCTGGCAGAGGAAGGTTACATCATGTTAATAATGTGATACTCTGCCAGACTTTAATGACATCAGATTAGAATTCCTCCTCCGTGTTTTATGCCACACGCAGACATCTCATCCAACTATTTACGATGCTGCTTTGCATCTGTAAATCTCAGCTGGGATTGAAATGATATTTATGGTAATTAGTAACTTGATTATGACATTTTAACCCAATGTTTTTTTTTTTTAAGTTCAGAACTACTCACTCGCACACCAAGGTATTTTGCGGATATTCTCCAGTTGACAGCGCAGCCCTACTGACCATATGCCGTTGAAAACCGATTATTGCATTTGATTAATGTGTATCGTACACAATTACTGAAATATAATTGAACACAGTGGCCGTTTCTGGCGCGGCTCCCTGACAGTGGACATGTGCCGACACGACGGAGGGAGTTAAAAAGGCCAAGCAGCTGCAGAGGCAGGCGGGCCTTCTGCTGAGCCAAAGAACTGTTTCATGTTCAAAGTATATTTCACTGTATTGTTTACTTAGAAGCCCCCAGATGTTGTGAACATGTGGATTTTTTTATATGGTAGTTAACCGCAGGTCACGCTTGTACTGCCTCTGCCTCAGAAACAATTAATAAACTATAAACAGCCTAATGTCCTCTCTGCCCAGGATTAAGTTCATGTTGATTCCATGCAGAGAAAAAAAGGCAAAGAAAATAAGCTTTGGTTTCTAACTATTTTTTGCTGCGGCTCTGTGGTCGCATATGAAAGGTGGTTTGTTTGACCAGCAGTTTGGAGACCGCCGTGGCGCTGATCCTCCTGAAGCCCTGGAGGTTGTTGTTGTTTGCTGCCGTACGAAGACACCTAATCCAAAAACGAAGGGTAGTTTGTTTCAAGCGGGGGCTTGTTCTAACAGGATACGAGTAAATATAGCCGTTGTCTACATGGCGTCTGGTCTGATTAGGACCTCCATGAAAGGCTCCATTGAGCACAGGAATCTGGTTCATGCAACATGCCCAATTATAAATATAATAAATGGATGACTAGATTCCAGCTTTGAAGGCAGGTGGAAAAGTCATCAACAACAAACAAGACTAAATGGGAAACATGGAAACGTCTAGTTTTTGTAACGGCACAAACTTAACAAAGAATGTTTGTGTAGATGCATTTTCAAAAAAGGTGCTTTTTGAGTCGACTCATCCCGCATGGCTTATCTCCTACCCACGATCCTCTGGCAAGGGTGAAGGGTCACCCAACCATCAGAGGAAGCCATCACTGAGAGGCTGACCCCTCTTCTGGCCCCCACCTTTCATCTGTCTCTCTGATTAGTTTGCCCTGGTGACAGATAGCAAACCTAAAATGAAACGCCCCATAGACACCCTCCCAGGAGATTCTCTCAAGCAAGATATATATTTATACACGCATTCTTGGTGCTTTGCTAGTGAGTGCACTTTCAATTACACGAGGCGAGGTGTGCCTTCAAATGCCCACTACTCACGGCTCAGAGCTCTGCTGGGTCTGTTGGCTTTAAGAGAGTCAATCCGTCCACTTGGCTTCAGCGGCATATCAGGTGTCCTCAGCCTTGTCTCTCGTGTGTGATTGGTGCGTAGCCACCCTGCAGCTGCAGATGTGGTGGCATCCAATATCCATTCAATCTAGACATTATGTAATGGACAGGCGACCGAGGTTCAAACCGAGCCTCGGAGCCATGGACAAAGTGAATTGTTCGTCTGTTCTTTTTTTTTGCACCTGATAATTTCTTCTACAGGTTAGCGTTTTTTCTGTTTTTTTATGTGTAAAGGGTTCAAATGCAAGACAGGCACCGCCTCAGGACATCAGTTTTGAAGGTGCATTATTCCTCTTGAAAGCTGTCACCGTGTCAAGTCCATTACTTGAACACTGTGCATGCTTCTCTCTCTCTCTCTCTCCCTCTTTCTTTTGTGAAGACTTGACAAAAGAATGAAGTGCATCACGGGTCTAAGGGTGCTCTTAAGACAACAGGTAACCTTTTGAAAGGGTTGATTCAAGATCTCCTCTCACATTCCACTTACAGAAGTGTAGGCTGTGCGCTGATGCAGTCATCAGGGGGTGATTTGGCTGATATATAAGGAGACCTATTGCTCATCAGAAAGCTATCCGCCATGCTGATTGAGTCATATGTAGAGCCACTGGTATAATTTGTCTCAGGCCTGCCAGGTCAATGGAATTGATTGGAACACAGTATGAACTCCAGGATTTCCACTGAGTTGAGTACCCTCACCCCCGGCGCTCCGTCTCAAGATCTTTGCTCTCGCCGTATTCTGATTCCGTTGCCTAAAGATATCCCGGTTACACACATACCACGTTTCTTCTTTTTTTTTCTTCAAACTTGATTGAAAGCCATCCATTTATTCTTTGGTCTCTGTGTTTCCTTCTGCATTGCTCCTATATTTCCTGGCCTCTCCCTGGCCAGGGGGGGGGGGGGGGGGGACGAGGGGCCCGCTCCGCTTGTTGAAAGGTAACAGAATCTTTCGGAATGACCCACTGAATTTGCAGGGTTGATTCACTGATGTTTCTGTCAAGGAGAAGCACAAAGTACAGGACTGTATTTCCCCACACAAAACTAGAGGTGTCCATTACAGTGAAAATCGGCGTAAGAATGGAAGAAAAACGGGGGCCCTCGGCCCGAGTGTTTTAATGTGACAGAAAGAAGAGGAGATCAGTAAAAGCCCACGCACAAAAGCACATACACAAACAGAGATTTCCAAGAGAAACAGAAACCTTGTCTCGGACACCTGTTCATTTTGCTGTTAACTTTGAAACGTGGCTTAGCTGGGGAGCTGTTACTCTGCCAAAGACTTGAATATACAAGTTCAGCTGTGCACTGTAACTTTTAACGCTTTGCAGTGAAAAGCAAAGCCATGGCACAGGCTGAGAGACCGTTCCCCTTCATTACCTCTCTTCAGAGAAAAAATGAAAGAAAAGAAAAAAGACAGACAGCAAGGTTCAAAAACCGGGAAGAAGACAAGCTGTGGACTTGAATAACTTCCAGAAGGAACATGGCAAAATACCTGCAGTGAGTTTCAAAACCACAAGATCTTTCATCGGACTGTTTTGGCATTGCCTGGGCCCTGACCATAACACAGGTATGCCTAATCCTCTTTCATCTACAATATCGCACAAAAGGAGTATCTGTCCGAGTGAAGAGACTTAAAAGGTTGACGGGGAGTGTTGCATGTCTGCACCAACATTGTCCTGGTCCTTATTATTCTTTGCACATAGCTATGAGTCTAAACAAGGCTTGCTTCCTGAGGAGGACTGCTGTGCACTCGCTGCACTCACACTGGCCCTGGTGTTGTTCTGCTCCAGCGTGTGTGTGTGTGTGTGTGTGTGTGTGTGTGTGTGTGAGGCTGTTGAGATGACCCTGCTTTCTTTCTATAGGGGCTTTCACTCTGCAAGAGCTCAGCCCCTGTAAAGAGGGAGCCTGTGCTGGTACCTCTCTTAGCCTCTCTTTCTTGTGCAGGCGTCTCTTCTCTTTCATTCTCTCTCTCCCTCCCTCTCTCTCTCTCTCTCTGCAGCAGCAGCAGCAGCTTGAGTACTTCCAGCTGCCGACATTGAATACCGCCTCCCACGCACGCACCCACAGGTACAAACTGGTCCACTATAGAACACATGTACACGCACACATGCACATACATACGCGTACCTCCCTCATTAAGCGAAATGCCATCGGTAGTTTATCATTGCCTCTCTATTTGTCCTCTTCATGGCGTAGGCTCTGCAGACCATGTCTGCCCTCACACCAGTCTCTTCACCCACAGCCACCCTCCTGTGTGTGTGTGTGTGCCCGCAGACATGCTGGATATGGGTGATGATTCATGGGCCATATCCATAATAGACCCTCCAGTCGCCACACGGAGGGTGTGTAACAGACACTGGCATTACAGCAGGTAACCGACAGACACTTAGCTGCTCCTCCCTCACACCAAAGCAAACTTCTGCAAAGCAAAACCAAACAAACCAAACAAAAAAAAAGCATGCAGATTCAGATCATGTCTGCATGTGGTCTCTCAGAGACTTGGAGAGGAATACAGGTGTACATGCTCATACGCACCCACACATACACACAGGAGAAAAGCCGTCTCTCAGTAGCAGCAGTGTGTGTCTGTCAGTTCTTTCATCATGTTATGAAATAAGAGGAGAGCTCCAGAGGAACCTGTTGCTGGGCTATAAGACTGAAGCAACGCAGGGAAAAATGGTAATGCGAGGGAGAGCGGCGGCAGGGGTCTGCCGGGGTGTAACCATAGCTGCTAAACTTGCATTCAGGCCCTTTCCAGAGCTGGGCTCGGGGTATGCAGACGACCTAGGGGCTGGAGTCTTGGGGAGGGCTTTAAGCCTCTTTGTCAGGCTCCTCGGAGCTCAGCCGACCGCTGTGAAGAGGCCAAGGCATGCAGCTGTCTAGCAACAAGAACCCCTCATACCACAGATACTGGCCTGTGGTTAAGGAGTGTGCGTGTGTAGGAGTGTTTATGTGGTTTATATTGTGTGCCTACACATGTGGGATGGAATATGTGAAAGTAGGCTGTTGATGAATATCGCGCCAGGTGAGACACCAGGTATGTGGAAGGTGACAACCGCCATTCGAAATAGACTGTATAATGTAGACCAAGTCATTTAAGCAGTTTATCAAACATGTATTTAAACAAATAACACTCTAAAAGTAGGTTAACATGACATTTTAATTATTTCTCCTGCTCCTGATCGCCATCATAAAGGCAGTTTTTGGCCTTTTAACTGAAGCCAAAATACAACGTTTATTGAGGTAATGAATCAAGTTAGAAATATGTTTATTTTTTATCATTCTATACAATCAGACTTGTCCTTGCAACCTGAGGAGTCGCCCCTTGCTGGATTGGAGAGAATGCTAAACTAAAAAGGAGAACTGATAATTACTCTTTCCGTTTAAATAAAGGCATGCAAGCATTGTTTTGATATGTAAATAAACATGTTCAGACCAGCATTTAATTGATCATGACCTGCATGAGAAATCATTGTTTTCGGGAGCATTGTGGAAGTATAACAAGACAATTTTCTTTCAACAATTGAGCTTTCATTTTTTATTCACGTGTCACATACAGGCTTTGAAACCTTAACTACATGAACATGCTGAGGCCCTATTCCTGAGCCTTGTGACGTGCAGCCCAGACAGAACCTGAGACATTGGACAACATTGTAAACCCAAGTGCTGTCTTTCCATGAAAGCATTATCAGTGAAACTAACACCTCCCGTGGAATGCCAGAGAACCGCTTGCAGACACGGAGGAGCTAGTTTTACGCAGGCCGTCCCTGCAATGCTCCAAATGAGCCATGGTGAATTCTTCCCCGCCAGTCAATCCCTGGGGAGGCAGTCAAGAAAACCCCATTATATTTGGGGGCAGGCACCGCTCAAACTGACAGCAACTGCTGCGACAGCAAAGCTCGCAGAAAGAGAGAGGTGTTCGCCTTCTCTACCTGACAACAGAGTAAATTGCACACAAGTTTTATCTCATTTGTGTTGAATATTGCAACGGCACATGGACTTATTAGTTATAATCGAACCAACCATCGGGATTATGCTAATAAATCAAATGAATTGCTCTGTCTTTCCTCTTTTCTTGTTAAGTGCATCTATTCACTGTCACCTTAAAACAACAGTTTAGTTGTTGCTGAATATCATCAAATTAAGTTTAAACGTACTTTTCCACATGTCTTTCTATATATTGTCTTTGTCCATTTCACTTGAAATGACTACTACTGTAATTACAGTCCTAAATTGCTCAAACTGTGCTCACACGCACATGTGCACACACAGAAAAGCACAGACCTGCCGCGGGACGCCTCTGCCAGGGGCCAATTAGTGCCGGGATACAGTCACAGGTCTCTGCGCTGAGATATATGTGTATGAAACATTAAAGCAACAGCAAAAATGCAACCTGAACCGGGTAAACCAATGGGAGCGGGCGAGGCCACGAGTGTTGGTTTCGATCTCCGGGATAACACGGAAAAGGTCAAATCTTAGTCGGCAGATCACACATAATCACCTCATCGCCTCCCACACGATGCTGCTGCCCTATTCCACTGCAGCCACCTGATGGGAGGAGGAGGTAGATGGAAAGCAGGGGGAGAGAGACAAGAGGAAGGGGAAGAAAGAAAGACAAATAAGAGGAGGAGGAGGAGGCATCATCATCATCATTCCGTGCTGCTCGTCCTCGGCAGCGAAGGAGGGACATGTGACCCTGTTCACCTTAAGCCTAATGAAAGATTGACTGACTCACTCGCCTCACTATGCCGCCGCGTATGCATGCTCGAACAAATATTATTGGATGCACGGCCTGGAAATGATATAGGAGCTTTACAGAGGATGGGATGGGGGGGGGGGGGGGGGGGGGGCGAAGACGTCACAGGGCATTGTCTGAATGCAGGGTCATGAAGTGAACTCATCAGAAAGTGGAAAGTGCTACAAGGAGAGCAGCACAGCCAAATGACAAGAGCTTTGTTCGGGTCTAGTTACGCCAATGATTTGACATGGGTCTGGACTCCAGGTCCCAGGGTAATCTCCAAAATTATTTCAGATCGGTCCCTGATTGAAGAAGTCGAGTGGAGACGCACAAAGGCATGTAGAAAATGTACTTCTCTGTATTTCCAAAGGGGGATGGCATCCGAAAGTCACGACGTGGTTCCTTGAATTACACATGCGTATAAGAGCAAAACAAAATGTATTACAGGCAATGATTTCTGGGTGTTAATACATCCGAGTCGTTAATGTCAAGGGATGACATTTTAAGCTCCAACGGAACATGCATATCAATCTGCACTCGTGCGCACTCTCACGTACATGCGCATTCCCAGAGGATAAATAAACTAACACCATTCACTATTCAAAGTTCTAGGTCAGTCATTCTTCCAGTGGCAGCAGGGCATCCCCTTAAGACTGAGTACAGTAAATCAGCCGTTATCCCGCCCCCTGCCAACGGTCCATTTGTATATGTAGGCTGCAGCAGGATATTGCACAGAGAACTCACACTGAGCAACCTTGGTTTGAGTAAATAAATCATTTGTACATTCTACACCATGTTTTAAAGAGCCCATACCTGATCGGTACTAAAAGTATCACAGAATTAATGTTCGCGCTGGAGGTCACAGAGCAAGGATAAGCAACTAATCTCGACTGAATGCAAATTAAGCAGCAAGCTACAGACATAACAGCCCCCATTCTGGTGGATATGAAAGGATAATTAGAAGAGAACATAGTTAGGGGTAATGATTTTAAAATCCAGTAAAAGTAAAGTAGAGTACAGTGCTTCACCTGTGTGTTACTATAGCACTTGTTTACAGTAAAACATGATATAGTATTATATAACTTTATGGTTCTAGATATTTGAAGACCAAATGATAGGAGCACAATCCACAGACACAAAATCAAACAGGGTTAGCACTCTTTAGAGGTGTCAGTCCGCAAAATATTGCAGCCATTCAAGTTTAAATAAAATGTTTGCCGAATGAATTAAGTTCTCCAAATCAGATGTGTGAACCCGAAATCATCTTGTGTCAAATGCAATAATGAAGTTCTACAGACATCAAGACGGGGGACTCTTTCTGCCAAATCCAATTAGTTCCTCAGTGCCGTCTGGGTGCCTTTACAGTGTCAATCAGCAGGCAGTAAACATTGTCTTTCAGCAGCAGTCTACCTCAGGGGGACTGCCTTTAAACAACAAAGTCAGCTCTTTGATACCTCCCCTTCTCACCTTTCAGCACAGCCATCCCCAGACGGGAAAGCACACCTTCCAATAAAACACAGCCACAAAACACTAATACACCCGCTTTTTATTTTTTTAGACTTTATGGGCTCTCCTCACACAATTACCCATGATCACACAATCAGCGTTTGATTTTACGACTCCGACCGGAGCTGTGGGTGTGCACACGTGTGAATGTGCGCATGCGAATGTGAGGCGAAGGGAAAGGGGGGGGTGGAGGGGGGGGGTCCTGGACACGGGTCGTTCCACAAGCACATGCGTGTGTGTGCCAAAAAACAGCCCATTTACATACAGACGGGCGGGTGGGCGGGCAGGCTCGTGTAGGCACCAACACCACCGTGCACAGGCTGAGCTGAGTCGGACACACACACACACACACACACACACACACAGATCTTCCACCTCCACCCCGTTGTCCGTCTGAAGCCTCTCTCTCTCTCTCTCTCTCTCCTTGCCCGTAGCGGCTTCCAAGATTCCAGATGCCGCCCTGACAGGGGGGCTGAGTGACTGGAGGTGAGGCTGTGTGATGACAGACCGGGGCCTTTATCAGTGACCAGCACACTGCCAGCTTGCTGTTTGAAGATTAACTGGCAGATTGAAACCCAAAACTGCTGCCGTTCTCCTGCTTCACTCCCGGCCTCTTTACATACATCTTTTCTTTTTTTTCTTCTTCTTTTAACCCGTCGCTAGCTGGCTGCACGAGCTCACCAGGTTTAATGTAATTGGCCTATTTCCTGCATATGAAGTTCCCAGTTTGTTGTAATTGACTAGGTCTTTTATTGGCTGTAAGACAGGTTAAATGGGAACCAAATGGAGAGGCAACACAGGAAGCCTTAGGTCCGGGCTATCTGATACTCATCAAATCAGCCAACCCTGGACGCAGAACAGCTAAGTGCTGAGAATGTGGCTGCAGTGATTAGCAGCTGCATGAGGATTAGTATGTTAGTGTGGTGTTGGCATATGTTTGTCGATGTTGGCTGTGAATTATGCTCCTCAGTCAGATATATTATCTTGCATTACTTACTTACTTCTCCCATTTGGAGTATTTTCATTCCTCCTCCTGTGGACGAAAGTGAATCTTCGTGGGGTGTCAACATGAACATCACCTTTATTTTCATTTATTTGATTATGCTGTTTTGAATTCTTTTGTATTTGATTTGGGGACAGCTCCATCTCGGTGGAACCGTAGAGATTCAGCTGGTTTCATCTCATGCAACAGCAAATGGCATTCACAAAGCTGATACTGTGGTCTTTGATGTTTGCCAGAGTAAATGGACTATCAATGCAAAGTACAAACACTCCTCTATGCTAATTTCCCTCTTGGGGTCTTTGATGGCACCAGTAGTATCTGTGAAGTGTGTTTTGAAAAATTGCATCGGAAAGCCATCCAAACGGCAAGAATTAAAGCTTATTCACTCATTGTGCCTTTTCAGTCGGGTGGTAGTTTTGGAAAATGGTAATCTGTAGTGGGGGAAATTAGAGCATAAACAAGGTACAGAGTAAGTGACTTGTAAGCGGCAGCACGGGCCAACCCAAACCAGCCCTGTGGCAGGGGTCCAGTTGACTGCCAGGTGACATCATTTGGCATTGTTTCACGTCTCCATTTATTTTATTGTGCTCATTGTCCTCCCACATTCACTCAGTGAAGTGGGTCTTTTTTTTTTGTGCCGGTTGCTTAGGTAGTCCAGGTGCACCGTGCTGGTGGAGGCTTCCTGTCTCCCCACAAGTCCTTTCAATGCCTCTCCTGCCGCGGGTATTGTCATATCCCGCAGTGCATCTGAAAAGAAGCAGCAGCCCTGCGTAAATGTCAGAGAGGTGACTTGTTTTTAACTCTTGGTGAGCTCTGAATAGCTGGTGTGTGTGTGTGTGTGTTTGAATGAGCCAGCTGCCTACTGTGAGCATTTCCTTACTTTACTCTGCTGAACAATATCTCAAGAGTGGATTTACAGTGTGGCGCCCCCTGTTGAAAAGCTGCTTCCCTTCTACAGGTTTGTTGACATTCTGATTTAGTTGAAGGTGTGTACATCTTCAAAGTGTACCCTTTTCTTCCAATACAAGATGCGGTTTGTGAAATTAGTTCAAATGTAGCTTTTAGTGAATGTGTAACTGTGTTTTGACCTCTGATTAACAAGAAGAACTTTTTCCCTCCCTTAGACGTACATAGCCTGCAAGGAAAAAAAATGATGACAGCCAATATATTCTTCCATTTGGCATTAAATTGGCTTAATCCGCCGGTATTTGTGAAGCTTTCACACCTTCCAGCAGAGTTTCACACGTTCCAGTAAAAAAAAGTGAATTTATTTTCGACCATAGAGGTGCTACTGTATCACTCACAATGAGAGCTTTATTAAGCGAATGTGTGTTTTAGCCGCACAGCAGGACAATGAGACGAACATGGCTAATGACTATAACATGAGTGAGAAGACAAATAGGTGCCGAGCCAGAGAGGAAGCCGCAGAAGTAAAGCCACGTCGGATTCAATTAGGCCTTGTGAAGAGCTAAGCGGACACAGCTGACACAGTCCAATTTGTCCAGCGTATTTCAGCTCACCTTTCCCTCCTGTGCTCGCTAGTCACAGCCTTCAGCACCACATGTAGCCAAATATTCCCACATTCCCACATAGGCCTCTGAGGGAAAGATGTCCCGGACATTTACTCCAGGGTTCGGTTCATCTTTGGAAGCCGTCAGCCAAGTTTCCTTTGCATGCAGGCTAATCCCCCGCACCCCAACTAGACCAGGCACTGGTTTGCGGAAACACAAGAAACAACACCATACTTTTCTGTTTTCTCGCTGTCTCTCCTTTTTCATTCACCCACACGGTCTGTCTGTCTCTCTCTCTCTCTGTTGTGCGTCCTGTGGTGAATGCCGCACATATGCCATCCAGTTAGCGGGGTATTTTTGTCTGTGTGAGTGGGCAGCGGTGTCAGTCAGCAAAGCTTTGAGCTCAGCGGCGGGAGAGCTGTGAAAGCCAGTCGCTAACAAGCAGAGAGATTCCCTGCCTGCGCCTCGCGGCCAGCTGGCTGATCTCGGGCAGAATGAGAAACGTACTCCACGGTCAGATTTGGAGGAGCGGTGAGAAAAGAAATACACTAACGCCGTAATAATTCAAATGCCTCGTGGTTGAAAAGTTGTCCGCACTGAGGTGGAGACCACACGATAGTCTCCCCTTGTCACAATGGATCCAATAAATAAACAAAAACTGGAATGGCCTTGCGAAATTGAGCTTGATGCTGGTCCTTAAAATTAGAATAGTTTGTGTCTTTGGGGCTCAAAGTCGATGATGGCTAAACTAAAAATAATATATTTATTTGGGAACTATTTTTTTTGGCATACCAAACCCTTAAAACCAAAAAGGATAAAAAAAATAAGACTAAACACTCTCCTTATGCCTACCTGTGGTTAAGTTCCATTCCTGGAGGCGCGGTGCCGGCGCGTTGCCAAAGGATGCCCCCGGGCGTGTGAGGCAGCCATCCATTAGCTACCTGTATAGACTGCTCCTCCGAGATACAGATGTCTGCTTCCCTTCCCTCCCAGAGATCCGTGAGTATACGCACCTGAAGCCCACCATCTGGCCAAAGGCTGGAGGACAACCCTGCCCGGGCCTCCAATGTTCCCGACCACTTAGCCCTCTTCCCGTCACTCAGCCTCGTCAGCCGAAGCTGTCAGCACACGGTGGCATTCTCTGGTTCCGACTCCGCAGGGGAAAGAACGACCCCGACAGAAGCTTTGGGCTTTCTTACCGGGTGCAGACCCCTGCTCAATTCACTGCGATGTGACACACAATAACAGCCCTGCTGAAACTGTTGACTCAACACTACATCCATTTTTCCATGTCAGTAGTTTGGAGCGTTCTTGTATCGCAAAAACAAAAAAATGACATAAGAGCGTTGAAGAACTAATCTTGAGGTCACCTGCTTGTCATGGAATTGAAGTAACGTCCACCCAGCTGAGCAGCTGCTCTCCATCTGTGTGTGCTGTGACCGTACAAAGTAAGGAGCATATTCCTTGTTTCTATCTACACCATCGCATGGAGTATACAAGGTTTCCTTGTTACCCGTTGCGCGAGTCAAATGTGCCGTTTGTTTTAAGCACGGAGGAAAAATATGTTTGTGTGGATTTACCACTTCAACAAACATGAACTGCATTCATCCATCCTTGATTTGTACTCCACATGCAAAGCCTAATTTGTGTTATTTACACTCCGCAGACTCAGACGCCTGATTTTATGAACACCAGGAATCAGGAACAGCTGTTTGGAAGAGATAAACTAATGATGTCATGCCCAGAATCATCTGTGAGGAGCCCAGCGCCATGGGGGCTGTCACTCTACAATAGAATACCAGCGGCAGCAGGACTTCTGTTTGGGGAAGGCACTTGTCAATCATCTCAAGCGCAGCGGGGCAGCAGGTGGGCTGACCAATCAGAGAAAATCCCAGCGCAGCAGGACCGGCACCAGGAAGTGAAGGGCCATCTGGAGGGAGGACGAGGCTGGCGAGTGGGCAAACTGAAACAAAGTGATGTCATGCTGCAGGAAAGCTGGTGGAGTGGGTTGCTGGGTATAACGAGGCCATTTGGATTCACGCTGCCTTTCACACCAACTCTGATGTTGATTCCAGTAGTCAGATGGTGCTTATTAAAAGATGCGCACAGGAAGCCATTCCTGTTATATAGGGTTAGAAGACCGTGGGGGGGCTGTGTGTGTGAAGTAGCCTACTAGAATTCTGTTACCAACATTAATGCAGTGCACAAGACATGGTATCACAATACTCGCGCTGATTAGTCCATCTCACACGCGCACACACACACACAGTCAGATATCCTTCTTAAACCAGGGACGGTCTATTTCTAACTGCAGGATGCCACTTCAACTTTGACAGCCGGACAATTTGAGAGCTCATGAAATATAAAAGGCAAAAATGGTGGCATTGAAAACTGACAAATTGAAAATGACGACACTGAGTTTGATTTGGGTAAAAGGATTAGAAAAAAATCATGTAAGTCCTGCAGGGAAAGAGCTCTGTCTGTCTCCCTCTCCTCTTTTTTTGCAACAGCGATCCTTTATTCCTTTGATAAGAGACGGATCTGCTGAGAGATAGGTCGCAGGAAATGGAATTGAATGGAAATCTTTGCGCTACATTTACTAAATCATCAATGTGATTAATAGCAGTTAGCACCTCGTAAAAATAGAGCCGCAATTACAGCGGAAAATTAGGGACCAGCATTACCATCGCGCTAATAACTACCAAATATAATTACATTTATTGCAGTGTTGTCACAGAGATTGATAAATTCATGCTCAATCTCGTTAATCTCTCAATAACATCCAGCACAGAATGTAATAATTATATTTTTTCTCAACCTAAATGAAAAAAGGGGGCGATAGAAAAAGAGGTGAGGGATTGCAAGAGTAGATGGAGGTAGGAGAAGATGGATAGACGCAGTGTGAGGGAAAGAGAGAGCAGATATGCTCCTGTCCTTCGCGAGTATTTTTCATCCCATTCCCAGCAGAGGGGATAAAACAGATAATTACCAACTCTAAAAACTGTGTCTTTGTGTGCTTCTCTGAAAGGAGAAACTCTCCAGCACTGAAGAGATAAAGCTCAAAACAAAAGCAGCCTGAATTGGACCAGGATTAGCTTTAATGGCAGTAATTACCAGAGGGGATAACAGCCCGGCCCTCTCTGCCCATCACTGAGGCCCAGAGCACGAGGACAGCAGGAGGGGGAAAGAAAGCACTGAATCAGGGCCCATCCTTGGCTTCCTGTATGGCTGCATGGTTGCAGTTTTTTAACACATTCAATTGTAAAACACTTGGACGACCCATCGATGTCTGGCCTCTCCTGTGCTAAAAGCCACTACCGTCTCTCCCAATAATGCCTGCGCATGAAAAAGGAATAGGCCCTCCACAATGTGGCTTCTTGAATTATAATCTGAGCTGATGGCATGGATAAGAGTGCCCCTAAATTATAGCAACGGGGCACTTTTCTCTTTCTCTGCCTCTAGTTCATCTTAATGGCCGAGTAGAATCGGCACGCTGCGCCGGGTGCACCAATAAAGCGTTTTTTTTTTTTTTTAATTCGAGGCACTGACAGGGATGGCGCCTGATCCCTGAAAAAACAAGAGAAATGAATATGCAACGTGGTGCCACCCGCACTGGAAGATGGGCCCCCAGACTCAGTGGGAACAAAAGAGAGAGACAGGGACAAGCTGCTCAAAGGCCATAATTCAGCTAGTGTTAAATCCCTGCTTCCAAACCGTAATTTGAATGTCAGCATTGCATACTGAGCCTAAATCAAATATATACTGTACCCATGTGCTGCTGCTATTTCCCCCTCTGCTATTCGCCACCCTCCTGCATACAATATTTCCTCATTCCCGAGGTGTGTGTGTGTGTGTGTGTGTGTGTGTACTTGTCCGACCTGCAGCGCATTCGTTTCCTGAAAATCGGATCAATAGAGAACAACCCAGCAGGCAACCAATCCACAGGGAAGCCGGATCTATAAATATCTCGAATGTCCAGCTGAGCCGGAGTGTCCGCATCAGCTGATCACACCGATTCAGGAGGCGCTGCGTAAAATGGTCTCCCGATGTTACTCATCTTCCAATTGATCATATGAATGTGTGAATTGCCTCTGGAACCGCTTTGAATGGATGTGTTTATCGTTTCTTTATCAATAACAGCCAGGGTTGTACTGGGGATTTGTAACCAGCGTACAGTATGTAAGCCTGTGTGGAAATTCAGGTTCGGGCCTTTACCGTAGTGTGCGAATGTAATGAGAAACCCCTTTAAGCCTTGTGCATAGAATCTTTAATTAGCCTATTAAGCTTTAACAGAAAAGCCTTCACAAGAGTGAATGGACCTGCCATTTAAAACGTCACCTTTGACCACGGAGCTTCGTCTGCTGCTTCTACAGCTCTTATCTAGGGGATGAATCAGGAGGCATCATCTCATTTCTTGGTGTGCTAAAGTTCTTAGATGACACTCCTCCGCCTGCTAAGCAGGATTTATCCTTTTGATTTATCCACAATAAACCAAAAAGAGTGTTCTCATGTTCCCTTCAAATGTGGTGCAGATTATTTGCAGATGCTGGTCTTGACGGGAGTGTAAATGAATGTGGGAAACACGTTCCCTACCAGACTTAACGCCTACTGTACCTCTCGCTCTGTTCGTGTTTTTGACTTCACCCCTTTTAATGTATGGTTCTAAAAAAAATGCACTTTCAAGTCATGTGAAACTTCAGAGAAAGGAAGCCAAACAAGCCAAAATAAGTAGTGCAGAGTCATTTTATTTTTAATTTGAAACCACTGTTTTTCTTTTGTTTTTCTTGCGTCATTTTGACTTACACAATATGTTCTTCCTGTTGTGAATGGCTCCACTCATGTGAGCACATTGCCCAAATCAGCATGACTTAACTTACAATGTAGTGAAAATCATTAGAGGCCGAGGGACGAGCCTCAACAAGAAAATGTCCTAGTCCAGAGATGCCAGTGCAGCTTTGTGTGTTCAAGCAGCAGGGAAGTACTCCTGGAAAATGACCATGTGACGTCATGGGCTTTGACAACAGAACATCAGGCAACCAGATCTCGTTCACTACGCCCATTTGAATTCTGAACACAGTGATTGCGCCTCTTTGCTACGCTACGCACACACAGAAGTAAGTAGAATCACGGCTTTCTTTCAAGTTTGTCTCCTGCTAAGTATTTCACCGTAACTTTACTGGCTTTCATTTGACATTACTTTATACTCCTGATTCACTACAATAAGAGAAAGATACTGTCCATTCTTTGCGCCCAAACAGACCTCCAGCATTCTTTACTTTCCCGAGACATGTTGATCGCTGCTAGTGCTCGCATCAGTGGAGCTCCTCATTTAGAGAAAAACGGGTTCTGATGAGGCAAGCGAAGAACCATCAGCTTTGAAGCCTGGTGCTCAGCTGATAGCCGGCACAACGTGAAAACATCGGGAGATGCACAAACTTGTATGAAATCGAAGGAGGTGAAAGAATTTGATTTCCGGCAGAGGAGGCCGAGAGCGTGATGCAATAAAGTCAGCACACGAGCCATTTGTGCAAACAAATTCCTTTAAGGCTGACATCAAAAGGTCCGACCACATGCCTGCCTTTCCTTGTGAGGAAGTGGAAACCCCCCCCCCCCCCCCACCCCCTCCTTCCTGCATCCCTCCTAAATGAGTTTGTGGTTAGCATCTTTTTTTCTGCTCATTTTAATCCATGAGGAACTCTGGCGATGAAAGCAGAGTAATGTTACTAATGTGCACGATAGTCACAGCCACATAAACCACAATAAATTAAAGACCACAGGCGTTCATCTTGGCCTCATATGACCAACCCCCTCCGCCCCCCAGCTACGAAACAGACATACCGTCACACAGTCACACATTGTCCTCCAACGCCCTCCAAACCAGAAGCAGCCAGCAGGCAGCAGCCCACGTCCCCAGCTTCAGACCTATCTGACTGTGGAGATAAAACTCTACTGTAAACACAACATTTGACTCATCTAGAGACATGACTAGGACGCTGAAGGATGAGGCGGACCTAATATTCTTACCTCACCGGAGGGTACCTGTAACCTGTAACAACAAAGTTTCATTTATTTTAAACTTCAGGTGTGGTTTTGAAGTGAGCCACCCTCTCTTCACATGGGGTCTCGCTTCAATGCACGTATGTGCACAATGTTGTTACGTAACGTTCAGTTTAAAACTCAGGCCTCTTGTGCCCCCCCCCCCCATCCCTCAGACACAAATACACACTTTATGTGAGCTCTCTCTCTCTCTCTACCACATACTCAAGACACCGTTCAAATTCAGTAGTTTCCACCCTCTATTCTGTGTGAGGCCGTATTGTCGTGGTTCTTACCCTGGCCATTGTTACAGAGAATCACTATGCTTATTAAGGCCCGTAGGCTTGATACGACACTGGCCTGGCAGCTTTATTGAGATTGATTCCTGCCTGAGCAAACCCAGATGAGCTGATCTAGGACATGAGGTAGCGAGCAGAGTTAGTTAGAGAAGGACTGAAAGAACGAGGGAGCGCGAAAGGGAAAGAGATTGCAAAGTCCACCTCCCAAGTAGCTCAATTGCCAACTATTGAGCCACTTGAGCTCAGGAAAAGGCCCGGGCTTGCATACTTCTCTTTTAAAGGAGACACTCCCCACGTAACCTCACCCTGCCAGTCGTAAATTACCTTCCCTGGCTCGGTCCTTTCACAGTGGATGCACAGAAGGCCCCTATAGCATCTCTATGAGCAATTAAGGCCACAATAGGATAGTATCAAACCACCCTGACCTCATCCAACCTCTCCTGTCATTGTCACCTACTAAAAAGGTCCCAGAGACTTTGTCCCCAGGGTGCCGCTGCTCTCAGTGCGCATTGGGCAGGCAGAGTACATTTTACTGGCCACTGACCCTCCCTGAGTTTTACCACAAGCAATATAAACAAGGTCAAAAGTCCCCGAAAGTTGTCTTTTTTTATTATTTTCAACAAGTGTTTTAAGCCGGTTAAATACAGGCTAGATAACGCCTACCGGGCCGAATTGAAAGTCTTTTTAGTACATGTATGACAATACTGCTGTCTCATTGAACAGATTATTTTCATTCTAGGTGATGGCCTTGCGAGCCAGCCCAGCCCATCACCGGGGCCAAATGCAATGAAACCTCTGCTTCACGAGAAATCCCAAGTGCTAAATTCTGTCTGTGTAGGTCACGGAAGATTTCGGTGCGTACATTAACTGGGCACACTGGCGTGACTAATTTGCTGCTGTGGACAAAACAAAGGCTTTCATTGATATCTCCATATCGAGTCAACCCTGGATTCAGCGGATAGCCCTGCTTTCCACTGCCCAGGCCTAATGATTTATTGCACCGCTCACTTGCTTGCACACTATCTGATTGGCAAGGCTGGGGCCCATTAAAAGGCATATATTTTTAATCACTGTTTACCATTTCAATAGCAATGCTAATCACCTCAAGGGTGTGTTAATACTCCAGTACACCGGTGTTTTTTTCTCCATCTCAATAAAAAATAAATGCCGTTAAGTCAAACGTTGCTTTCTAAAGCTTTCCTTTCACCTTAAAGGACCTTCATTAAAGAAAGAAGCCCCAAATGCGAGAAGCAATGCACAGAGTAAACATCTGTTGTGCCTTTGGGACCAATATGGTGGGTTAAAATGAGATTCATTCAATTGTTTTTGGACGCTCACTTAATGCCAGCAGTGACATTGTAACGGTGTGATTCCTTTATTCACAATGCAACGTTATGATATAACGTCATTTTATATTTCTTGACCTGATGCTTCACAAGTGTTCTCCATTTGCTCGACATGACGCTACATTTCACCTAGCATGTTGCACGGGATGGAATGACGTGACAGAGAGTTTAATGTGCGTGTGGTAAATGTCAAGCTCTATCAAGCCCACTGGCCAGCGTGGTGCACACAGAGTAGTATTATGGAAGTGGGGCAGTTGCAGCAGGCCCCTCTGATGGCCCATAGAGTGCTCCCTATATGCACACAGAGTCATTGGGCAGATGTGACCTCGCCGGCACACAGAGGCTCTTTGTGTCTAAGGGATTTAGAGTCCCCTGGGCCTCCTGGCTCTAAACATTAACAGACCTTCTGCAGAAGGGGAGAGAGAGACCCTTACTCTGCTGACATGCAACATTAACCGGGGCCAACTCTCTCGCCATACTTACATTATGAGGAAGGGCCCTATGTGTACGGATGCATGCAAAGACGCATGTGGCCGGGGTTGATACGGGGCAAGGTCGCGGCGCAGACGCACACTAATGAGGTGAAGCAGTGTACTTAGTGAAAATATATCCGTTATTGGACTGAGGATGTATATTTATACGCCTCTTCAAAGTTGTTTACATGCAATAAAGGCAAGGTCTCAGAGCACTCTACTTTGAGGAGTCCAGCCGTTTCTGTCCATTTCGTTCATTTACGTGCTACAATTTGACCACAGGTCAGCAACCTTAACACGATCCAAATCATGTGACCGGTGTCTTGTTACTGGAATGCGTTTGCATGACACGTCCGTTTGCCACACTCTTTTAACCCTTGTATGGTGGTCTGGTCTGTGGGACCCGTTTGAATTATTTATCAAAGAAATAAATAATATAATATTTATTGATATATATACTGTATATTATAATATTATCCACACATACAAAAAAATAAAAGGACCTACTTATCTGTCATAGACTAATGTTATGAGCCAGAGGTACATGAACTTATCTGGATTCTTGGCTTTTCTCTCCGTAACAGCAGGATTATTCACCACTGCAGTAGCTGCATTGTGATCCACTGATATTCTCGTCATTTTGGCTAATAATAATGATATACCATTTGCATAAAGGAAATGAAACAGGTTACATTTGCATATATTAAACATTTATATGTATGCATATGGTATGTTTGCTCATTTCAGGAAACTCGGAGAGATAATACCAAGACAGGAAATGGAAGGAGCACAAATCCACAGTAAATATTGGCCATCGTTATCTGCCATCCCCTCAGACAGGAGGCTATATCATTTTTCAGCAAAGAGCTCCCTGTTCTTGAGGACTAGTCCAGGCCTTGCTTTATTAAATTATCTCCCTTGCTTCGCAAATACAATTTCCTGCATAAATCACTCAAATGATCCTTCAGACTGTCAGGTCCAACAGAGTGTTTTCTATCCTATCTGCCTCCGACCAGGTTATGCAAATCTCCACCCCGGTGTGTTCGATATCTATTGAGATGCTTCAATTGTCTGTATTTGGCCCTAAATCCTTCACTTGTCCCCATGTTATTCCCCTGCCCTTGATGAAAGTGACACTAAGCATCGAGCCTCCACCAAGGCAGTAATCCATTACCCTAAAAAAGAGCATGCCAATTTACCTAAACCAGAAACACTGACCCTGCAACCTTGACCTTGGAAACATTACAATTGGGGGAGGCCACAGATCCTGCATTGGAGATCTGTTTGATGGAGCGATGGGGAAGGCTTATTAATGCCCCTAAGCTGGGGCTGAATTCGATCCCATCGGAGAGGGGCTGAAGAGAGAAATCTTTACTCAGGGTCAGCTTGGATCAAGACCCTCGTCTCGAATGGACCTAATAGAAGCGCGCATTGTCACCGTCGCTACGGATAGCTATCCAGCAGTCCAATTCTGACGGACAAACATCTGTAATGCATTGCCTCGAATGGGAGCCAGCTTAGAGTGACTTCAGCTTGATCCCGGGACAGCTGTTTGGGCAGCAGCTATGGCCCGAGCGCACAGGGGGTCCTTGGTGGATGTCCTGAAAAGGGACCTCCAAAAAAATCTAAAAGGGACAAAGGAATCTCCTGAACAATGTTTTTTGCTGATACAATAGTGGTGCACAGGGAGGAAGGGGGCAAAGGAGCACTGCCTATTCTGGGGGCCTGAATGACCAGCGCATTCCTCTCCAGTCGCCGAGCAGTGAGCGCAGTGACCAAGAGTGACAAGTCTTTGCACTGCTTTGTTGACACTCTGTGTGCTTGACCAATACATTCCTTCTGCTCGCTCCCTTCCATCACCCTATCCCTGTATTTCTTTCTTACCCCCCTTCGCTTCCACTTCTGCAACTGCACTTTGCTTGGTTTTATTTTAGCGTTTTCGCGTGAGTAGCCTTAAGTCGACTCTGTCAGTCTCGTTAGATGTTGCTTGGATTCAGGGTGAGACACGGTGCGCATATGCGCTTAAATGCAGCTGAGGTCAGGTCACTCCGTAGTATATCTGAGACACGTTTGGAACACATGTTTGTTCTCCATACAAGCCAGTCATCAGCCCCTTGACAAGTGAAATGGGTGAATATAACATATGGGATGATATCGAGGGTTCATGTGGAGGACAGAGAATTAGCGGCTCCGTCTTGCTCATCCAATCACACACACACACACACACACACACAAACACACGGAGGAGAGATCCCTGGACTGCTCAAGAAAATCCCCAAATCACAAAGACTAACAATCTAATGCAAAAGGTCAATCCCTGATTTAAGTCAAAGTTATGATAAAGTTGGGCAGTTGCACATCATCCATCAGGAATTAATTTGGCCATCAACAGGGAGACGTGACGTAAGGATAAGAGAACAGATGGGAATCAAGTGAATGTTGCATTTAAGTTCATGACTCTGAATAGTAAAGTATTGAAAGTTACATCCCACTGATTGGTGCATTTTCCTTGGTTGAGAGAGGCCTCTGGGTGTTGTCGTCTACGAGCCGGTAAATTTCCAAAGGGGAGAGAGTGACACGGGGAAAACAAAGCCGCACAGTGCACGGTTCCGGTGCCTGTTCTGTGCGAATAGCTTACACTCCTTAATTGACTGGGTGAGGCCGCGTTGAGTCCCGCAGGGCTTCAGCATCAGCGGATCCACACCTGTGACAGCAGCGCGGGAATGACGGGGCTCATTAAAATCTCGATTCAGATCTTCGGCAGGAACCCTGTTGAGTCGCTTTAAAGCAACGCGCTCACCGGAATGATAGGTGGCAAATATGGTGGCGGGGGGAAATTGGACTTGAAAAGGAATGTCGGTCTCAACTTTTTTTTTTTAAAGCATATCTCTTAATAATCTATTTTTCTTTGTACTCTCAAAGAAGATGGCTTCTTAAGTTGTGCACGGGGCCTTTGAAGGTAAACCTTGACTGGCATACACGCATGTCTTCTTGTAGGGCCTTAATTTGATGCTTGAGCACTGCTGAAACTCCCTTAAATGTTTGTTGTTTCCTTTTTTTTTTTTTTTTAAAGACTAGACTTTCTCTTGATTTAAAGTAAACTGCGTTAATTTTTCATGTACCCGTCCTAAAGATAGCCGAGCACTTTCCACCCCTCAGAAGGATGGATCGGGCCGTAGTGCATGGTGGTGTACAAGCAGTGGAAGTGAGTTCAGTAGACCTTATGACTCTTGTGAAGAGAAATGTTCAGGTGAATTATGACAGAAAGCATAATTCATGTGATAAAAAAAGCGGGAAATATTGCATAGATGGAGAAGATTATTGGTTTGGAGGCGCGTACCTCCAGGCTATGAATATCTCAACTACCTAGTATAAGAGATAATAGGTACCATCTTAATGGTTTATGAATCTCATTTGATTTATGGTTATTAACCATGGGATAGTGGTGCTGTATTGATGGACGTGGAGAATGGGGGGGTTAGGATAGAGCTTGTATGATTGAAATGGTATGACCTGCCAGCTCATGGTAGGCAGCTGTGATTAGTACGTGCTGAATGGTGCAAAAACCAAAACATTCAGTTCCATTGCCAACAATTGCTCAAAGAAATATAAAAAAATGTCTTAACTCAACTACAAAGCTTCAAGCTACCCATCAGCTCTTTGATTCTGTCCAAGTAAGCTATGTCAGAAGTAGAAGTAGAAGGGGAGGAGGGAGAGGAATAAAGAGACAGTTTTATCCAGGGGAGCGACACCATTCCCGTCCTGCAAACGCCTGCGAGCGTGCACATCCCCATGTCGATCCTCTATCCCCCTGCCCCCCAAAAAAGAGCATCAATAAAAGAACTGTGGAGCAGATTGGTGAAGGCATGAGCAGATTTTGAATGCGATTTCAGAGAGAGGGCACAAGGGGCAGAAATCTTTTGCTTTTGTCTGCCGTTCAAATGGGTCTGATGAGCCTCGAGCTGCAGGCTGTGCTTGTCATAGAGGTCCTGATCTCTTGTGAGAATTGATTTCCATCATTTGGGGGGAGCTGTACAGACTGAGGGTATATTCCTGCCTGGGAGAGCAAGATAAGGGCCAAATGAACTGAAACCAACTTACCGTGCAAAACCTCCCCCTAGAAAAAAGCCCAAAGAGGGGGCTCCTGGGAATGGAAAAAAACAAAAACAACATTTCTTCAAGTTGTGTCTGAGCCCATTGCCTAATGTTAGCTTAGTTTTCAAAGAGCAGGAAGCCCTGTCCTGTTGTGACGATTTCTCTCTGCCAAGCATTTCATCTGATTATGAGTACTTTGCAATCTGCGACAGCATGATTGATGCTCCACTTTCATGAGGGGAATTTTAACAGCACCTCTTCAGCGCTCAATGCGCACCCAATTATGCGTCTGAGCTGGTAACCTTGAATTTATGTCACCATGGCAACAAAACCCCCGGTCATGCATTATGGATTATCATTGAAATTCTACACCCCTACCTAACATAATGAGAGCCCAGGACTTAATCAAATCAGCCCATTCTGTGTGACACAAAGTGAAGAAGGAGCTCTCATTGTATTGGGGCTGAGGCTGGGAGAAGCCAGCCAAGCAGGCAGGCAGGCAGGCAGGCGGATGGCAGACTGGGCTGTGACGGCCCCAGCAGCTGCAGGGCTAGCGGCCTGATAGATGGCTCCCATATACATCAGTGAACATATAGACAGATGGCCCTCAATGCCTGGAATTTCCAACCCAGGAAGCAGCTGTTCAGCCTAACCTCTGCTGTCGGTCTCACCTTGTTGTCATGGAACATTGGGCAGAGAAGGAGAATGTGGACGGTGACATGGTGCGGAGCGCGGTGGAACACCACAGAGCCGGAGGAAGGGGGGCCGGGGCTCGCTGGATTTACATTTGGTGGCACTTCATGTGATCTCCTTTCTCTAGACCCCGCCTCTTATTTCTTTACGATATATATATATATATTTTTTTTTGGGCCTGCAGCTTGAGGAATCCATAGGAACTGGCTGTCATTTGAGCCTTGCTTTCATACTCATGGGCACATAAACAGAGGTGGAAACACAACATTATTTGATCCTCCTCCCCTTCCTCTCTCTCTGTCTACCAGATGGGTGACATAATTGTCGTAAATCACTGCACTGGATTAATGCAATCTATTTTTCATCTCCTCCCTGGCTTTTCCCCCTTTCACTGCTGCGGGCCCAACCTGGACTGTTACATAAAATATTGATCGCTCTTGTGTATTTCTCTCGTTGCATGTAAGCATTTTTATTAGCTAACAGGCAGGCAGAGGAAATCAGCATTGCGCCCCTCCCCCATTCTCCCCCTTTATATAAAAACTTTTATTAGCTCAGCAGATTATTGTTCCTCTCTCGTGGGTTTCCCTGCATCATCACCATACACTACAGGGAAGGAATGGTGATTTCAGCAAGGGAGTACTGGAGCTGCAATACAGGAAATACCAAAGCAGGCTCTTCTCAAGCAATGCTTAAGAAATTTGCTGTAATAGATGGTTAACCAAGCACATGCAGAAGAGAAATAAGCCACATTTGTTTATGGCTAACCCAAATGTAACTAACCATCGATACTGTTTTTTTTTTCTCGCTAGAAGTGCCCAAAAAAAAGGAGGGATTTCATGATTTGGCCACAACCCCATGTCACTGATAGGAGCGTCCCACTTAATGCTTCATTTGCATAACTTTTCATAGGCTCTTTTCCAGACCAATCATGTCCGTTTTTGGGGGGGGGGGTGCTCTTTCACTGGAAAAAAAAAATCACTCTTGGACGTTTATTGGGTCTATAACAAACAATTTTTGGAAGCAAAACAAAGTCTACTGCAAGCACTCAGGCGTATCAAATTTATTCTGAGCACAGCAGTGAAAAGGGACAGTCTATCAGCATCAGAATACTAATACCCAATGTTCGGTGGAGGGAAAAAAAAGTATTTTCAAGTAATGGAAAAAGTTCATGTAAAACAAATGGGAATTCAGTAATTAATCTACACCCCAGGTCCTCTGCAGCTGTCTTCTATACATCTGCATATTTCCAATAAACCTAACAGGGTAATAAATGTTATTCCCTCTGACATAAGTTCAGGTGTCATCTAAAACGTATTTGTGATGTGCTTGATGAAGCCCGCTCATCCCTCTGTAATGACACCCCAGCCTCTCTCATTTGTTATGCATCACATCTTGTTACCGTCTTCCTCCGAGCATGGCTGTCATCGCGTGTCTTCTATATAAGGCCCCTCCGGAAGCATCGCATCAGCTGAGGGATACATGGCGGACGGAAGGGAGGGGGGAGCGGCGTCATTAGGAGCCTCTTCAACTTCTGAAACTCCAGAAGGTGTCATTCTCATCTGTATTTGCTGAGGCCACCCTTTTCCCTTCGTGCCAGACGATGCATCACAGAGCGAAAAGGAGACGGTGGAATAAGTGAACAAGTAGGTGCGGGAGCAGCTTGTGTGAGTCCATTCTCATGATACATTATTTATGCCGTATTTTCGTCATTATAAACATCTCTCTCGCGTTATTTACATTAACTTTGCAGAGAGTATTGTTGTTTACTCATAGAAGTATGAATATATTTTGGCCTTGACTTGAACCCGTTGCATGGGGAACATATCGTAGGGAAAAGACAGATTTCTTATTCGTATTTCAGTGCACTGTGAAAATGATTCCATTATTGTGACTACATTAAAAATGGGTATGGAATATTACTTTACGTACTACATTTAAATCAGTCTGAAGCGAACCAGGTCAACTCAAGATGTTCAGCCTTGATCACGCAAGGCAAATAAATAATTGCTTATGAAATATGCTTGCAGTGTTGCATACATAACTAAATGCAAAATAAAAGAAACATTGCTATAACGGAGGGATGGAAATGCCCACAGACAGCCTCTTATTTTTGAAATCTCCAGAGGTTTCAGTTTGGGCGAATCAATGTATGTGCACCACTTAGACACAGAAAAGCATGTAAAAGAGCATGCATCACTGAAAATTTACTTTTGCTCATCTTCTTCATTAATCATCAAGGGGAAGACTGAATCTATATGGAAGGACTGTTACAAACTAATGACTTTGCCTCCCTTTGTAACCTTCGTCTGACAGCTATACTATTGGGTTACAAGGAGAGTCACACTGGTGCGGTGCCCACTGCCTCATTTGCATAGAATTAATGATGCATGCATATGCAAATGAGCATTTTAAACAATGTTGATTACAGCCTATGTATTCATAGGCCAACAGTCACACATGTCTGACACGCCACTTCTGCATATAATTTGCACCACAGTAAAGGGCAACTGGTTCCGTCTCACGTATAGCGTCATCATGGCACGCCACTTCTGCATATAATTTGCACCACAGTAAAGGGCAACTGGTTCCGTCTCACGTATAGCGTCATCATGGCTGCAGGCGGCGGTGATAACGGTTTTATCTACTGTTCATTTTAGTCGTTTAAATGCCCATAACGCTGATACTGTCAACAGAGCTAAAAAAGTAGTGTTGTACAGGAAAATGCAATTTTTGCATTAAATCCAATGCTATTGTAAGATGTGCAACAATTGGCAAGGTTGTACATACATATATGCATCACGTCTTCCTCTAACGTTATTCCTTCACCATAAAAGTACAAAATTTGTCTGACACTCAGACGCGCACACACAAAACAGCCTTTTTAAATTTACAATGGCTCTTGATCTTCTTTAAGACAAGATGAGTCCAGAAGGGATTTTAATTTAGACCACAGATGTTCCTCGGACCCTGTGGATACATCATAGCATGCTTTCATGCAGCCCCTGGCCTGCTGAGGTCCACAGAGAGACCAGCCCTCTCATTTGGTTAAGGGCTCTTCAGTTGTACAGTAGGCCAACAGGACCGATAGCCACTGCATGTCAATTCCTCCCAAATGTCTCTCTCCTTCGCTCCCCCCTCGGGTCAGCCCTGCACCAGAGACTGTTGCATTTCTAATATCTGCATGTCATGCTATGACTTACCACTGCCCCACAGCCACAGTCAAGAGGAGGGAAACCTCTAAAAAAAAAAAAAAAAAAGAGGTGAGATGGAGGAAACTACTTAGGTAGATGGTGAGTAAATGGACGATTATGAAGGTGATTAATAGCCAACAAGATTTTTAGATCTTTTTATCTAAAACAGTGTACCAAAATATAAAAGGAATCGGCATCAACTTGTATTATGGGACAGAATGTGCACTTTTGTAGTGTTGTTTTCTCTTTACAATCAGGGTCACAACCTATGCTTTTACAAGGTTCCCTTTCAACACGTATACGTGTACGTCAATATTTATGATCCGTTGGAACCCTACATCCACATTGTATCTGCACTTTGTCACTATTTGCCTTTATGAACCTAAACGAAATGGCCAATTTCACTACCATATAATATTGTATGGGTAATTCTAAAGTCATGAGTATTTTATTAGTGTATGTGTTCTTTAGGTTTTGCAGACAACACGCTTCATCTACGAGCAAACATCTATTGTCAAAATGTTCAAAAAAACTGTATTAAAATCAATACACTAATGTCTTTTTTATTCTATTCTATTTCTGTAGCCTGACACAAAATGGTAATGAATGCTCAGGGGATGTTTACCCCATTTAGATTTCATAGAACTTGGTGTCTGCATTGATTAATGTGTGCCTAACCTATATTTTCATTTTAAGGAGGAGGAGGTGTGTGTGTGAGTGTGAGTGTATGCAAGTCTGTTTTGGTGCTAGATGGGGGTTATATTTTTGGGTGATATGATTGAAACCCCCATGCCTCCATGTGGAGGTAATGAACCTGAAGACAAGCAGCCGCTAGCCTGAAATTTCATGCATTGAGAGAGTGTCAGGGCATACATAAGGTTGGCTTGGTCATTTGTTATTGTTAATCTTTACATTTATGGCTGCAAACATGTTATTAGGAGGCGTGTCCTTAGTATTTCACTTTGACTGGGCTGTGCTCTATGACATATTGATCTTTTTGAGTTGGTGAAGGGACAGACTGAGGGCCAAAGCGACTGAGACCTTGACTTTGGACATCTCAGAAGACATGAGCATGAATGTAGCTCATATTTAGGGTCCCTGCTTATTTACATCTGTAGGGGAATCATGGGCCACGAAGAGCCCATCACGTTTAGACCCACAACCAGCTGGCTGGGTAAACAGAAGGTGTATGGAAACCAAGATGGGCTCCGGCCTCCTCTGGATTGCATTCCCGAAAATCCTATCCATCTTCATTCAAGCATTTCAGTGCTCTGTGAAATGGTATGGAAGGGTGGAGCAGATTCAGATTGCTTCTGTGTTTGTTTGTGTGTGTGTGTGTTTGTGTGTAAGCACAAGTCATATCCAAGTCACTGTTACCCCAGACTTTACCAGCCATACTGAGCTGTGCTGTTTTGGATGGCTCTTAAAATTCATGCTCACACCCCTGCACTTGTTGCTGAATAGAGCACTAATAAGCCGACACGATTCCGGTATTAATCATCCTTGGATATTTTTATAGGTTATTCGTGAATTGCTGGGGACACGGGTCAAAGCCAGCAGCATTATTCTGCATACAGCTCATGTGTGCTGCCATCCAACAAATGGCCTGGATCTCAATCAATTATATAGCGGTCTGAAGCTGTAACAGCACTTGCTGTTTCAGTTCAAGCAGCAAATCCCATGATAAAACCGGCAGCAAGTGTGAGGGCTACTTTATTAATGAATAAAGTCTGGCCCAATGCAGTGAGCACTGCTTCCACCATATCCCTCTTTGTAAGTCAGACAACAATATACCATTAGTCACATAAAAATTCACGGATGGAAAATTTCCAATTCATGAAAAGAGTTCCATATACACATGCACGGATACATTTGGGGGCAATGTTGCGGAACTCACTGATCAGTATCTGACGAAGGTAACATTTCTCTCTGTCGCCAGTTAGACTAATGTGAAAGGGAAAGCCATTTGGCACACTGCACTGGGGGACAATGTGAAGATTTAGTGATTTGTGGAAAAGAAAAGACAATTGCAAGAGTACGTGTGTGAATCAGCATTGCTACACAGGGTGATGTCATACTTGCAGTTGTTTACATGCTTTGGCGAATGTGTATAATCATAATCCTGAGATCGTTGACAATTAATATGAGTCACAGGAACATTTTTATTTATTTTTTGTCTATGATTAGGACAGGCCTTTCCAAGAATTCAAAGCCTCATCCCTGTCATTTCGGGTGTTCGTGGATGTTCCAAATCTATACCAGCTTCTAAACAGTAGGATACATTTGAATGAGATGAAAGACAAGATACTAAATATTAAAATCATAAATCAAGGTATTCAATTTCAGATCAGAAGAAATACAGACCTTGTAGTGTAGTGCTTTCCAGCTATAGCGTTGCTGCCAGCATACTTAGCCAATTTAACATAAAGCTAGGTGTTGACCCAGCCACCGGGGGACTCTAATACCAATCACAACTACAACCCATATTTTATGCTAATAACAGCTCATTTTATTAATTCGCTATTAAAAGCGGTGGTGTGTATACACCTATGAAAATAAATTAACATGCTAAAATGTCATTAAGATTAATGGAAAGACCAACAGACATTGCATTTATGGAAATTACGATATTACTCTTTGTAAACGGTAGTCCCTGCTAATGGATTTCATGCACCTTGATGGCAGAAAGCCTTGGCACCTAGAGAATAGAGATCAGGTGGAAATGCGGGGGTCATTATGCATGTGGACGGCCAACCTTCGTCTCTCCTTAGCCCAGTGCCCAGCTCCGGGCTGTAAATTAGAAGGACAAGTTGTGAGCAACGCTCACTGTTTATTGCTCTGTTTAAAATTCACCCTCAGCTCGGAACAATATAACAGGGTGTACCTTTAAGAAAGAAAAAAAAACGCTGCATTTAATATAAATGATCTGGTTTTGATTGTGATGGATACACTATGCAGAGACACCTTGCCTTCAAGGGCATCGAGGGATAAGCTATCATTTTCTTCGCATGAGGGGAAGAATGACGGAGGGTCCAATGTCATCAGTGTCTACAATAACACAACACAACTCACAAAAAAAATCCCACAACCCGATGTGCGACAACAAACTGAATAGTTTGCATGAAATCACCACTGGCAGGCTAGTAGCCTCGACGCTAATAGCCTGCCAGTGTACTGCATTTAAATGAAATGATCTCCTTTGCTTTTCTTTGTAAAAAAAAAAAAAAGGCTCCGTATGTTTGAATGTGCAACAGCAAACAACAGGTTTCCCACTCTGTTGGTGAGTGGGTGACCTGCTGTCACATCATTTCCTGAAGCTACAGCAAGTTTTAATCTCAGTGGTGTTTCACCTCCTCTCACCTTTGCGGATATTTCAATGAAGTGAGCCAAAGCGACCCAACTTTTTAAACCTGTGCTCAGCATAATAAACCTATGTTACGATTAATGAGATACCCAGGGCATTATTTGTTATCTTATATATGTTATTGATTGCATTGTTTCTCTCTCCTTCTCTCTAGCTCTCTCCACCAACTCTCTTTCCACCCTGTGGCATTCTGTGTTGCTCACTCCTTCTCTCCCCTGAGTCCACTGTGCTTGGTTATATAGGAGTTGCTGAAGGTTGAATAGTCATGGCATGCAAAGTGCCAGCTTGTATAACTACGCTTCCATTACCTGCAGCGTGTGTGTGCTAATAAGTCATCTTAAGTCAATGACCCGTATATATCATGCTCCTTAGAGTAGCGATCCAGGATCACTGCCCATGCAGGTCCCCTTAACCATCTTATTTATAACCGGCTTCAAGGGCTCAACTGATTCCAGATCAGGCCTTCCACTTGGAGATATCAGGCTGCAGGGGAATGGACGGTCACTCACTCGCACACAAATGATGATACATGCACACACGTGCACACCCTCGGCACAAATAGTGCTTTAAGTGTTGATTGACATTGTCTCCAGTTCCGGGTTATGAGAGTGACGCCTGCAGGGAGCTGGACAGACACATTTTTTGTTGGATCACATCCGGCGGTGCGGCTACTGGCAAATTCCTAATGCTGTTCATTTATTGAAGGAAAGCGCTACCGTTTAATGGAAGCACAGAGGATTTGAAGCGACACGGCATAAACAGGAACTGTCAAACAATTAAACAGTGTAAACAGCACAGATGAGCCACTGATGACTCTGGCTGTCGGAAGCCATTTAGCGAGGCTAAGCCAAGTCGCCTGAAAGATCAGGTTCTATCTGCCCGCCCTTCTATATGTGACAGTTGCTTACACTGACTTTGGCACCTACTCTGACGGTTTTGCATGAATGCCATGGATGGCAATGGGAAGGACAGTTTCTCATCTTAAAAGTGTGTTTTAGTATTATTTAATTATGTTTACAAGTGAAGCTTGAATTGGCGCACGATGCCTTTTGATAAACAAGCGATGATCCCGGCAGGTAGAGCCTGGGAATTAGGGAATATGCAACGTAAGCTGTACTCCAGAAGCTATTAACCTTGACACCATTATGTAAAAGAGGAGAAGAATGACACAAAAACGAAAAGACTTCTCATAATAGAAAAGAAATACACGGTAATTTGTGAGCAGGTAAGAGTTCTTAGTGTAAAACAGAGACATTTTGATGAAAGAGGAAATTAATGTTGATTCCAGAACAACATCAATGAAGCAATGAATATTAATGCTGACATGCAAGGCTCTTTGTGAGTGGCTGCTTTAATGTTGTAGGTTCATGATAAACAAGCTCTCCTTTTTTCTCTATGTCAGGGTCCCCCGACCGACAAATAGGCAAATGACAATAGCCACAACATCTGGTAATAGAGCGTCACAATGCTCTGCCACCAATGACACCCACAAACCTGAAGGGCTGCTTTTCACGTGAACTATACGGTCTTCTTCATCGTCAAAGTCTTCCGTGTAGGATGCTCGAGTATATGATTAGCATTTTGTTTGCAGCTGGGTGACTCACAACAGCCCGTTTGGGATCATTGAATGAAAACATTCCAACACGCAACAACTAGCGTGAGGCGATTCTTAAAAGACATCCTGTATCAGCTTTGGATCATTACAGCATTTAGACAAAGCTATCACATAGCAGGTAGTGATGAACATGGAATTGGACCTTGATTCCATGTTTCATGATAAATGATTTTGTTTGCATTGGCAAAAAAACTATAAAAAGATCTCCAACACAAGGGTGTGCACCGGGGCTCATGTGTGATCTTCCCTACTGAATTAAGATCATTTTGCCCATTCAGCATATCTTCCACCGTCAGATTAACTTTCTAATCTTTATTTTAATTCTACTTCAAACAACCCAAAACACACCCACACATATACACACCCATGCAATACCTCCCAAAACTCTAATCTACACCCCGTCTCCCTGGGAGGCATAGTGACCAGAATCCCGAATCCCCTCTTAACTGTGTGTGAGATGTAGAATAGACCTCCTCTCCCCCGTGCTAATCCAGGCCCGTCCATCCCCACAGTACTGGCCTGTGACAGACAGAAAGTTACAAAGCGGCTAATCTCAGCGCCCCTGTAGCCCGTGGGGTCAGGGGGGAGCTCCTCGGGCCTAAGCAGGGCCATCCCGGGAGGGGGCGAGGCAGGAGATAGCTGGGCTTCAGCCCAAAGCGCCAACCGCTGCCTGTCGGATTAAGGCACCTAGAGGGACATGGTGTTTCTGATGGGCCGCAGGCTCACGGGATCACAGAACTCCAGTTGTTGTTGTTCCAGTTGCTGTCGCACTGCTGGCGTCCAATCCACTGGCCTTTTCTTGCAGGAAATGGGAAGAGACAAACACCTACAACCGTATGTTATGTTTACATGTTGAAATAGTAAATGTGAATTCAGCTAGAAGGTGGAATAGTAGAGGAGAACTCATATTGTACATTAGCAGAGAGACACATGTTCCTGTCCCTTCCCCGAAGGATGCGGCAGTGCACTTATATGATAATGGAGAAGTAATTCAATAATTAATGGTGATAACCATCATCAGCAGCTCAAATCGATTCTTATCTTTGCCTGTGTCGAGCAATGCTACATTTTTAATGTTCTTGTCATTTTGATTAAGATCATGTCATTGCCGCTGTCCTCCCGTATAATGAGTCGGAGTGCAAAGTTTTTGTGTGTGTTCAATTAGGTTCGCCAAACACAAAGGATCCTTTACTCAAAGCTTGCATAAATCCTATATGTTGCTTAATGAAATGTAAAACTCAAGAAATAACAAACAGGCCAAACAGTCCGACTCGTCCTGTTTTCCTATTAGGAGGTGACAGTGAGTCAGTGTAGCATCCAGTCTGCCCTTAGTTTGGAGTCTGTCCATCTCTCTGAAGGTACACGTTCAATGTACAATGTTGATGATTTGTTTGTTAAATGGATTTAATCCAAAGCGTTAAAGAGATGAGTAAACATCTTGTTTTTTTGTTTTATTCTTGCCCGCGGCCAGGACACTACGCAGGGAGAAGAACAGATGGTGAGGAGACGGACCTTTAGTTAGCTGACTGAATTCAGCCAGCGCAAATAGCCTGCTCGACCCCAAAGCTGCATCAGTAGACTTTCTGTTTCTGCCATCACAAAGGTTAGACTCAGCAAGTAGTTTCCTGGCAGCACGTAGGACAAAACAGAAATACAAATTGTCTTTCTGCCAACATGGATTTAATCCAATGGACAAAAAATCTAATTTTACATAGATCTTATAGATGTGACGAGTAATGCCAATGCAGTCTGCATCTTACAACCTGCATTTAAAAAAATTAAAAAATAGACCTCACTTGATTGCATCATCTCAGTGACCATGGTAACAATGAGTTCATGGTCTCAATTGCCTGTTACAAGAGTAAGACCATGAAGCCGGGTATGCTTTACGGTTGACCAAAAAGTATCACTTCCCTTCGTTGCAAAAAGCCAAGGTGTAATCCAAAATGGCGACGCACAAATCCTCGAAATCAAGGCTTCAAAACAGCAATTTACAAACCATGGGTGGCGTTGAGGTGACTACGACCTTATGCACAGTCTACGATTGCTGCTTCTTGTTGAAAATGCCATACATCAGCCTTTAATCAGAGAACACGCTCCTACCCTTAACTATCACCCTATGCTCATGAACCAATAGTCATGAACTATTCAAATTACGGATGACTCTAAAAATCAATGATCCGTCGGAGGCATGAATTCCCTTTGGTTGACCATTTCGATTGGGTTACCTTGAGACCTCTGAAGGTTAGTGTGGTTTTCAGCCCGCCAATTCCTTCTTCCAATCAAACCACTAAAAAAAAGACACACAGACCTGCCTAACAACACCGCTGCACCTGAGCAGGCAACACAGCAGCATCAGCATCCTGTGCTAGATTCACACCAACAGACTGGAACCCAGAGGGCTCAGGCAGCCATGATGAGGAAGGATTAGGAGTGGTGGGTTGTCAGCAGGATGCATTTGTGAGGGACTGTGTGTGTCTGTGTAGTAGTGAGAGAGAGAGAGAGAGAGAGCAATCATGCTGTTTCGGTATCATATGCTTGCTGAATCGGGCGGGTGGAGGCTTTTAAGGCCTGAAGATGCCCTGGCTCTTGAAATCCTGATATCGGCTCTGAAAGTGATGAGGTATTAGAGAAGGATGCACAGGTCTAAAACTAGTTTGGTGAATGTCAGAGATTGAGGCCATTTCATGACACAAGCTTTGCAAAAAATAATGTGGAAACCATTATTGCTATTTACATATGGAGCCCCTAAAATATCATAATACAGCACTGCTCTTCATAGCACATACATATTCAAATATTCATTTCTCTATTACCAACGAGTTAAATGCTAGAATGTCAGCTACAGAGAAGGCTTTTTTTGTGTCTCAATTGTAACCCTGTTTCATATTCATAAACCCCTCCACATGACATTTTTCCACTCTTGTGTGATATCCTGTGTCCACACAGCTCTCCTGTTTAGAGTGCCTTCTCATCCAAGCTCCAATTCAAAGCCTAAAATTATGGTTGAGTTAAATGTTCTGTTCCTAATGCACTGAAATAACGCTAAATTACAGATGGCTGGTTTTATTTGAGTGAATACATTTGTGAGCTTAATGGTTTGTAAAACATGTTTTTTACGCCTAGTTTACAAAACAGGCATGGATGCTTAAATCTGTGTTATTCCACGAAATACAATTACTGTTATGTTAAGAAACATACAACAATTAAGTCAAGAATAAAAAATAAAATGTAGTTTCTCGCTCGGGAAAATAATTTCAAATACATCCATATAACTGGATGTCTATGCCGATCAAATACTGCTGATGTCTTTTTTGGGCATCAGAATCTGCTGTTTCTCTTCTTCCAAATAATCCTTAGTAGAAGACATCGCAGCTAACCTAACAACAATGAGGTGGCTTCAAATCTTAGCTATGAATAAATCTGTATGGTCCATAAAGGATGATGATGATGTGTAGCATATCTGATCCCTCCGTCTGAAAATGATATCTACTCCTAACAGATGGGAAAACACTGCCTACAATTAGGCAGCACATGGCCAAGATCTGTCCCTTTCTGGAAAGTAAAGCTGACATATTTTTCAGTCATCTGCCAGAATCTGACATTAATCTGGCAATAGAAAAAAGCATTTGGCGCAGCGTCCAGTGCCCAAAATGGTCTGTGCTTTCTGTCTGCGTCTCGGGATGATACTCTACCTCGGACTACATGTTTTAGTTTATTTTGGATCACAACATACTTTAAGAAAAACAATTTTGATGTGAATGTGAAGACAACCTGTTGTCGTAACATTTTCCAAAAGCATCTGAGGCACAGCTGTCGTCTGACTGAAGAACTTGGAAGTTCTGCGCTTTTTGTTTCCATCCACCAGCCCAATATTGGAATTGTCAATTATTTACATAAAGAATGATGCGAGAATTATCTATCAATTCATCAGCATTACGGAGTCCGACATGCTAAATGTGCAGTGTTGTCGCCGGAGACAGTTGAGAACATGGGGCACGGCTGGCGAGGCACACTTGATCAAGATTGAGCATAGCAATAATCAAACACCATTGGACACAACACCTGCTAAAGCTGCAGAGATCTCAATTGTTCCCCCACGTGAGAAAGACGGGTACTCTCTAATCAACAGAGCAGGGGTGGTGTGGTGTTGGCAGTGTGGTGAGCTTGGGCAACCGCCCCCCCCCCCCCCCCCCCCCCAGCCCTCCACGACAGTTGTTCTCAACACACCAAACACAACACCCATCTCACGCCACCCAACTGAGGAAGAGGGGGAGTTCCAGGCGACGGCGAGGAGTCTTTTATTTTTAGCTAATGATTGAACAAACAATCCTCGCCTCAGAGCTGTGCCCTCTGGTGGGCGTGGCCACCCCTGAGGCCAGGCAGCCGCTCTCTAATAAGCATCCTTTCACCAAAAAAAAAAAAAAAAAAAAAAAGCCCAATATTTGCTCAGCAACTGGAGGAGGAGACGGAGGAGCCGTTAGGGAGCAGGATATTGGTTGGCTATGACAACGCACATGAAGAATAGGCCGAGCGGGAGCCGGTATTCAGGGATGGACAGAGGGGGTGAAAAGGGGAAGGTGCACTAAAGGAGGAGGAGGAGGAGGAAAGGAACGAAGTGTTGAGTGCTGATGGTGGGGCAGGGGGCCTTTTCGGCCACATATAGCACTACGAGGAACAGATGGGGCCTGATAAATCCTGAAAGGGAGGCATTACCTGCCCAAGTCACCAAGCAGCCACAATTATCACAGGGCTCTGGGTTCATTGTCAATTAGAGTGGCAGTTAAAGCCAGGCAGCAGCTGTGGCAGATGGCTTGGATCCAGAGAGGCTGGGGGAGCCGGGACAGAGGCCAGCCCCCAGGCTCTCTCCTCCTACTTTCCTCTCTATCTCTCCTTCTCTTTTTCTAACACAGCAAGAACTGCTCTGGAGCAGGATCTGCTTATTCTTATTTGGTGCAAGTGTGTGAAAAAGAGGCACATGGAGGAGGACGTAGTCTAATGAGGAGCATAGACAATCCTCATTAGAGAGGTTGAAGAAAAAAAACGTGGATGATATTTAAAAAACTAAATCTAATATCTATCTTTTTTCGATGTTGTTGGCAAATAGCATTTTATTACCTGAGAGAGCAATTAGTTTTTTACATTCTAGAGCAAACGTCCTGCCTGACATTCCTGACAACAATCAGTAATTTGTAGAAGCGGAGATCCCGATCAATCAGATATAGATTAATAGAATGATAAAAAGCACTAATTCACTACACTCACACAGTAACAGGTTTCTATGTATTGTGTTGTTTTTCTCCCTGGCAGCCAGCTTCACACTAACAGTGTGTAAACAAAACCAAAATGTGTCTTAGTGGATTTGAGTTTGAGTAAGAATCCCTTTATGATGGAAAGCGAGAGACTCCGGTTGGAGGCGGTTTCCTCTGTTGCCGTCACGATGGGGAAGTATACGGGCGACTGAAGGGCACCCTTTTGCTGACTTTGTCCCCGTGATCTTCGAGGCAGTCTACCACCGGCTCCCAGCCCGAGCCAAGGCTCACCAGCAGGCTTCACTTTCCGCAAGTACCACCATTCATCACCAGGCAGGGGTGCTGCAGGGGGGAAGGGGGGTGGGGGGGGGAGGGGGGGGGGGGGTACGGCAGGGGGCCAGAAACGGGGCAGTGTGTGCCCCTGAGCCCCTCCTCTTCTCTTCTCCACAGGCTGCTGAGAATATAGGCCTCTGCCACAGACAGCAGACACACTCCTCTCTCACACCCCTTACAATGGAGCTCCAAATGTATTCAGGGGAGGGGAGACCTGCTGCCTTCTAATGCTCTCTTGCTCCTTCACCCTTGTCTCTTGCCCCCCCCCCCCCCTATTTTGCTTCTTTTTTTTTGTCATCTCTCTGTGGCCCTCCTCCCTTGACTCTCCTCCCTCATCCCTTCCTCCTCTCCCTCCTTCTTTCGGCTTTATAGTCCCCCTCACCCCTTTTCTCCCCACCGGGGCATCATTCCTCCTACTTTGTTCCGCCAGGCCCGGGCCCCGGCGTCTGGGCCGTCCTGATAGCAGAGAAGAAGTAGCAGCCTATCCATCTGCGTGCCCGGGGCCTGCCAATGAAGAGAGAGGAGCAGAGGTCCTCATTCATAACAATAGCCATTAACAATGCTAACAGCACTGCTGTTGCTGCTGTAGAGGCTGGGGAGCAAGAGGTTGCAGGGACTGGGACTGCAGGGGCCAGACAGTGAAGTACGAGCAGGGGCCTGGGAGGGCCTGTCGCCGGGCAGAGTTGGAGATTGCGGAGATCTGATAGGTTTACAGGACGGACAGCGCTGTGAAGCATGTTGTTGGGGCGTTAAGCAAGCCCTCAGAGTCTCCCAGGCCTGTAAAGAAGTATTGATTTGCCTGTGGTCAGAGAGCATGTGAAGTCCTGTCCATGTGAAGCCAGCCCGCTCTCTCACATTGCCTCGCGGCTTCATGCCTGAAACTACTATTGTAAGGATCCCGCAGTTCAGCTGGGTTATTTCAGATGTCGGGATATGTTTTTTTTTTTTTTTTTTTTTTTTCAAAAAGATTCTTAAAAAAAGAAGAAACCTATGTTAAAGTGAGTTTTTCACGGAAGTGCACTCTGCATAGCAACACAGAAACGCCACAAAAGAATGTAATTTAGTGCGACGGGACAGCATCAGCGAAAAAGACACTACAATGTGGGTGAACTTACTGACAGTCACACAATAGCTGTAATGATGCCCAAGTAGACCAAATTTACCTCTGGTACTTTCCCGGCTTCCCTCCTGTGTTTTGACACATTTTCACATTTATCAGGAATGCCTATCTGTCTCCAGTAACAACAAAAGGCACCCCCTCCAAAGAACAGCACGGCATGGAGCCTCCTGTGAAATGGTTACAGTAGGCCCTCCCGCACCATGCCTCTCATCCTTCCAACAAAACTGTCAAAAAAAAGCACAGTCCTTTGTATCGAGTGTTTTAATTAGATTTGGATGGATTTCAAATCTGCTCTTGTTTCCTGGAATGATTCTGGGTGAAAGAAGAAACCCCACAACAAGATTAAACACTAATCTATCCTTTAGTTACAGCGACCAAAATCTGTCCATCTGCCTTTCCATTCAGACACAACGTGGGGCTTTCAAATTCGCATTCTATCTGCTTTATATGCTCAGACACAGAATTAATTCCTGTGGTAAAAGACTTGAAAGGGAAATCAGGAACATAGAAATCTACATTCCTTTCTTATCTGATTTGCGTGTCTTTCAATGAAATGTTAGTCTACTGAGCCACTACTTGTGTGTGGACTGGAGTGGGTGTAACTTGTAACGTGATTAATCTACGGTATTGTTTCTAGTCCTCCTACATGCATTATAGTAAAGGTATACACTTGATCCTCTCAACGTGCTTTCATCAATATAATTGAATTTGACCACAGGGCACTGAAACATACAGTACACCATCAATGGCTCTGATCAATATGGTTATGGGAACTTATTCTAGGTGGCACAATCTATACAGCGACAACATTACCGTCTTCCAGGCCGATTCAGGATCCGATATGGACTCTATGGAGCAATCTTTTTGAAAACCTTTAGCAGAGACACAGAACACGGTGCAGTATGCTCGTGTGTAAAGGTATGGCCGGTTTTTAGTACCAACCGAAACAAATGTTCTTTCCCCCCACAGCGTGTTTCAACTGTTTTTTTTTTTTGGAGCAAACACAGTGGGTAAAACACTTGATGGCTCACAGGGAAATGGCATGACAACCTTATGCAGACTATGCATAATTTGCTGACAAAATTGTCAATGAGTTCATGTTCATGGAGAATTGGCACAGCGCCGCAGCTTTTCAATCCATCTCTAATGCTTTCATTTCCATTGGCAGGCGCTGATCTCTCTCCCCTTGGTGACAACAAGGACCAACACAGAACTGTTTGCTGATCACAGAATACACCCAGAACTAAATGGAATCATTTCACGTGCTGTGAGGCACATGTTTGAATCTGCCTCCAACACCATTTTGGGTGGAAGTTTCAGTTTGGGGCGTTTCAAGGGGTTCCAGTTTTAACCTCAGCAATACAAAACATTACTTCTAATGTACGACCGTCTAGCGTTGGACACAGGACCATCTGATTGGCTGGTGAAACTAATTTCAAAGAAGAATCTACTTGGTAAGGCGAAAAAGGTACAAGTGAGAGGAAATCCAGTTGGTGCAAAAGATTATTGCATTCATTAGATTTAAAAAGGTACCAAACAACGGGCTCTAAAAAGTAATCACAGAAGAAGCGCTTGCCTCTATTGGTTTAAATGCAGCCTGAAACACAAATGATGGTACCGTGGTTATTATGGACCTAGCAAATTGGCTCGTCTTTAAAAACAATTGAGGATACAGAGGGAAACATTTACTTGTTCATCTCTGCCAGATGATCTGCTTTATGTACGCTGAGCTGCACAGGCTAGTCATCAGAAGTGGTCCTGCCAGCAAACAGACAAAATGTTCCTCCCAGAGAAGCCATCTGTGTTGTCTGATTGATTGGCGGATGCTTCCTGGAAACTGTCTGTTGTGCTTGCTGTCCTGTTTCAGGAAAGAAAGAGCCACTGTCCCAGTATATTGGACTCTCCGTTTTGCCAAATCTGAAACATGTGGTGCAACTGTGTGGTCGGGCGATTCATTGTGGACTGGGATGGATGAATGGATGTCTCTTTCCGTCTCTCTCCCCCTCTTGAATAACCAAAATGCCAAAACTATCCAGCTGAGCCGATATTGGTTTTGGCAAATTTGGGGAAAAACACCGAATAATCTGTCTCTTCTAATTGTACACCTGCATCTCCGCTGCTATGCTCATGCTTTGTGTTTAATGTACATCACCCTGTAGATGTGTGTTCCATTAATCATCATCATTTTTTCAAAGTGTTTTCCCACCTTAACAAAAATTCCAAGTTTCCATCTGTTCGATGCTCAGAGTCAATATGCATTGATTTTGTTTGGTGTGCAATACCCAAGTGGTCGATTTGTACATGCACCTGAATGCTTATTCACAGCCCAACATCCTCAAAGGTAACTTGTGAGATTCAATATTCAAATGCTTGGAAGCAAATTATTTTCTTATTTGCAGTCGCTGAAGGCGGTACTTTTTCCTTCCTGGACTTGCCAATAGAATCCGATACAGACATCTGAGGTATAAAAAGAGCTTAGATTTTCTATCAGGATTGAAAGTATGTTTCAGGAATGGCTGCACCCTCTCCTATCAGCGCGGGTCAAGGATAATCTCCACAGACATTCTGGCTCTTTAGAAAAAAGGAATGTTGGCAGGAGAAATGCATTTGCTTTTAGATGATTATGGCGGCTGATATTCATGGGTCTTTTTAGAAAAAAGAAGAAGAAATGAATAAATATTTATATTAATCGTACAAGCCCGTTTCTTTACCAACAATGACCTCTGCCACTTATTTCTAAACCTTTTGGTATGGGAAAACTTGCCAACGCTAATGAAGCAAACCAACACAATGCACAAAACATGTATGCCTATAAATGCAGTCAAGACATTATATAATACAATATATGTATTATAAGCAACCAAAAAAACAAACATAATTTGAATAAACAAGTTAAAATTGCATTAACATTTCCACTTATATTGATATATTGACACACGCTAGTGTAGTCTGCATGTCCCTGTAAATTGGCTTCCAACCAGCTTCTAGCTTGTTAAGGTCAGTCAGTGACTTATTGCTGGTATGAAAATTGCAGGGCTGACCCTTTCACACAGAACATGAATACAGGAGACATTCCCACAGACATTGTCCAAATGGGTCTTGAGTTCTTAGCTTTTTGCCCTTCCACTCTTTGCCCTCTTATAAAAAGGTGTTCATTCACTATAAATAATTAAATATATTGTCACATTTAAATAGCAGGCAAAACATGTAAAAAATTGAATAATCCTCCAATGTTAATGTTACCATTAAGTTTCTTTATTTACTTTTCCAGAAAATAAATAAATAAATATATATATATATATATATATATATATAGATGTATTATAAAATGAAAGTTTCATTTTTTCAACCCCGATTTGCACTGGCTGGCACTACTCAATAACTGTAAGCTCCTGATACATGTCATAAAGCATGAACTGTGTCTGCCGATAATGAAGCAGGTGACTGCTGTATGGCTTCAGAATGGCCTCAATGCAGTTTAATGACTGTGTGTGTGTATGTGTGTGTGTGTGTGTGTGTCATCCTTGTGTGGCTCTTTCACAAGGCTCCTGTCAGGTCCGTAATTGACAGTCTAAGTGGGGCAGCCGAGAGGCCAGGCCCTGTTAATTTATTTTCTCAGACTCTCCATCCATATTTATGAGCTCCCGCTGTTTTGTCTATCACCACCGATCAAACTTAGTGTGTAATTGTACTCACTAAAGCAAGAGAGCCACGTGTGAGTGGTCACTCGGCCCGCAACGTTCGCATTAGTCTTTAATATTTCATTAATTCACATCCCCAGACCAGGAGGCAAAGGCGGTGAGAAACAGAGAGCGACAGAGAAAGATGCCATTGGCCGCCACAATTAGAAATCACGAGTAGAATAAGCCGCCAGAAAAAGGTCATTATGCCCGCACCCTCTGATCTGGATGAAACTAATTGCTGTGGCTCCTGCGGGTGTGGATCCCATCTCCCTTCAGCCCTAATCGCCATGTCCATCATGCACAAACTCATTCATCATAAACCATCATTAACGCAGCGATATTCTAAATGCAATAAACTCTTAGCTCAGGGGAAATGCATCCTCGGCTTAAACCAATAATAATGAGTATATTCATCATGTAGCTTGCATTTAAGATCACCTGCTACACTTTAAGTCCAAAGGTCCTTTGGTTGAATTGAATTTTAGTCCTAATTTTATTTTGTGGACTAGAAGCAACACGCGAGGCTCGGTGGTGCTTACCTCCAGTCATCCCCTTTTAATTAATTTAATTTGTTTACAAACTAACCTCAAGGAAATATTTGCTGCAGAGACCTTGATGTTTGTGGTGTTCGATGCGGGCATACCTGTACCGTCAGGGGTAATAGGGTAATTATGTGCTATTTTAAACCCACAAATATACATTCATTTCCATTCATTACGACTTGTTATGTTTTCATCAAAACAACACTGCAGCCTGATGTGAGCTTGTATAATGGGGATTATCGTGGTGGTTTGGTGTAGGCCAGCTCCAGTTTCTCTCTGAACCAGCACTTAAAAAAGCGTCAGACGTGGTTAGAACAGACTTCAACGAAAGCATTTGTGACATTCTTTTAGCTTGACTCATATCACTCATTTACTGCAGTTCAAAAGCTTTACTTTGCATGTTGTTGCTTTTCTCTTTCTCTCCCTGTTCGCGATCTCTGATTGAGTGCAGTTGCCTAATGGCTACATTGTGAGTTATAAACTACAAAACGAATTCTCTTCTGTCCAAATGAAACTCACTCTGATATGGGCTCCCAGCATGCATTGATGAGTATAGAAACCCTCGCCGTGAAATTGTCTTTGTAATTGTCACACTGCTCATGGTAAGCTAGATACTTCCCTAATAAACCAAACAGAGAAGACATCGAAGGCATTTAGAAAAAACCTTGCAGAGCAAAATTGCTCCCCTGAATATTTTCAAATTTTATGAACCACCCCCATTTTGTCTGGTTGTTTCTACCAATGTGTGGAGCGTGTCAGTTTGGTTTTTCATTTGATCATTATACTCTGTAACCCTTCTTCCGTGAGTAACATGAGGGCAAAAAGTTGAAAGGCCTTTGCAGCAGTGGGTTTCTGTTGTTTTTCAGGAAAGCAAACTGTTTGGATCCTTCAAGTAATTTGGGAACTATGCATGTATGCAAAAACAATGCAAAGAACACTAGTGGTTACAATCACACAGTCAAAGTCATACAATTTCTCTATCTTCTTATATTTCTAAACACTGTTGAACAGGCTACACTTATTACTCTTAGGGCATCACTTCCAAAGTGCATTAAAACACCTGTCCTGCCATTGTGAGGCCTGTCTCAAATCTCTTTACTTATATCATCTTGCACACACTTTATGTGCTGCTCCTTGCCAGACCATGCAGAACAATCAGCATTCACAATTTGTCGACTTGCATAAATCTTAATAATACATTTTATTTTCCAGCAAGATTCAACCCGCGTTTGAACGTAATCAGGTAGTTCAAGGAACGGGAGGAGAAAGATGAAGGAAAGATATAAGGAAATTAATTAAGGAGGGAAAGCAACTTCTGTGCCCCAGGTGAAAACATGTCATTGAATTGACTTCCTAGAGAACAGAGGCAGAACCTGCATGGCTTGATTAATCAATGCGCAGCGTTTTCTCCCCTACTTGAACCCAAGGCCGAGCCATATTTCACAGAAACAAATTGAGCGCGGGACTGACACAGGTCTGACCATAAAACTAGAGGTAATTAGGAGCCAGTGGAAGACGTTCTATAAAAGACAGCGGGTCTGACCCTCTCACTGTACCCCACGGTGGCTGCACAGAGACAAATGGAACCGCCGGCTGTCTGCAGACAGGCAGACACACCGAAGGAATACTGTGGCTGAAAGGAGAGATGAGGCAGTTTTCACCGGATCTATTATAAATTCACTGTGTTGCAAGTGTGCAAACTTTGATAAATAATACCTTCACATCACGGCGGTAATTTGATTTCCTATGGGGTAATCTAAACTAATTGACACGAGAATGGAGTGAGCAACAAACTGACATTAAAGCTTCCTGGCACTGCATTCCCAGCGAGATGGTTCCCGCGTGTCGGGGCGGAGCGAATACGTCACCACGTGTCCCGTGTGATGCCCTGTCGGTTTAGTCGAGGCACCCGTCCTCCCTCGTCCAATAACATATCCGCAGTCTTGCTATGAAGATCTTGATATGTGTGTTTTTTTTCCCTTTTTGGAAAAATGAATCCTGATCATTACAGGCATACAGATGAACAACAAAAGAACACCGCAGCGTTGCCCGATAATACAGCTTTAGAAGAGGTAAACCGGCAGAGAAAACAAGAAAAGAAAAAAAAAACGGCCTATCAGTCTGTCATTTCCCTTAAATGCCTCCTGCAGCAGTACACTCGCGGTTTGAGGTCCCTTTTTTCCTACACAACTGTTATGGGATGTGCCGAGCAGCCTCTTTTTTTTTTTAACTCTGTGGCTAATGTAGCTTGAAAAGCAAATGGTCAGACATTCATTCTGTGGCGCTCTCCTCATTACAAAGAGAGACAGAGAGAGAGAGAGATACGGCGCTACTTTGCCTTTTTAAAAGTATTTTGATGTTTGTGTGCACAACGTAATGTAAAAATGTCAGGTCGGTGATGATAAAAACAAACAGACACTGTTATATTTGGATGTATTGGGCACAGCAACCCACTCACTCGCCATATTAATGCAGGTAATTGAATCGCCTCCAGATTCTTGACATTGGGAAATGTCAACAAGAAAAATTTGATAATAGTAATATAACGGGAACAAGGAAAAAGGGAGAGAGGCCACACTTGATGTTTCTGTGCACAAGTGAGGATCAAAAAAGTAGATGAGATTTGATGTATTCAACTTCCAATCATAATTGTAGATATTATTCATCCTCATTCATATTATTCAGTGTACTGGCTTCTAATGACATGTGTCTGGCATCACAACAATCACAGCGACTACGCATAGCAGCCAGGAACAGGTTGACCATTCACATTGGATATATAAACAACTGGAAGTTAAATTCTCCAAAAACGTGTATCTGGTCATCCTCTGAGCCGGTGACATCACCAGTCCAGGGTAGCATGAGAAGCTGCTGTGGCAGTCATGCAGACCTTCCAGATGGCATCCAAAGCATATGTGGCATGACCTTCTGCAGGACGGGTACACAAGGGGCACCAAGTCAGCGTGCAAACAGCAGGCAGGGTCCTCAGATGTGTGTGCACCCCCCTCCCCCCCTCCCGGGACACGGTGGCAAAATGAGATGCCCATCACTCTGTCTCTGCAGATGCTCCTCACAACTGCCAGGCTTTCAGCTTCATTAGGCCTGGATCAGATACATACAGAGGAGAGGTGCCTGAGGCTATCGCTGCAGCCTCCCCGCAACGCGGGCAGACACACACACACACACACATTTGGATTAATTTATAAAAAGGAGCCAATTTCTTCGGTCGAATGATGTGATGGTGAAGGATTTTTTTTCCTTCCCGTTTTGTGTTTTGGATATGAGCAGGAGAGGGGAGATAAAACCCTGGTGACATCTTTTAATGAACACAGCGAGGGAATTTGTTTCAAGTTTGACCAAATTATGATGGAAAGCAGTGATATGGCAACGTCCTCCGTGCGGATACGTCTCCGCTCCTGAGGGATGCTTCTGTTTCAATAAAATGACTAACAAGATGCTTCTAGTCAGAAATAAACTGGAATGACCGAGGTCAGGAGGTCGTACTCTGATTAATTATCCTCTTTACTGGGAAGCCAACTTGATTGATAAAGAGCAGCATTCGCCTCAGTGAAAAAGGAACATTTCCCAGTGAGCAGTTGCTTGTATTCATCACCAGCGGAGACATTCCCCACCATGCAATATGTAATTAGTGTGTAATCCCCTGCCTTTTTAAAATGAGACCAAAAAATGATGATGCGGAACCATAATGAGATATTAATTCAGTAACACTGCAGATAAGCATTTATTTTGGTTTTTTTATCCTTCCCACCTCAATAAAGCAATGGTGTATAAGTTATTACGAAGCTTTAATGTAGATTTGGTTATTACAGCGATTTGTATGCGACCAGTGTTTCATTTCCGCTTTTGTCTCTTTTTCTCATTAAAACCACAATCCCTACTCGTCAGATGACTGTTTGTTTGGAATAACCTGTTGGCGCAAAAGATGTAAAGAAAATATACAATGCAAATATTTATTGTCAAAAATGCACACTTCAATCCAATCTAGTCTCCTGAATGTTTTCAATCTCAAGCATTTGGCTCAATCATGTAAAATACGTCCCATGTGACGGAAGCAGGTGGTCCACAATTTAATCCCCCCCACCTCCAAGCTACCAACGTTGTTCCACCCTCTCTGATGTTGTGAATGTAGGTGTGCTTCAGTGAGCGCATCTATCTTGTGTATTTCAGATCCAATATTTGATTTAGATATAAATTATTTCATTAAGTTCCCACTTTAGATTGAACGGGTGCAGCGAACAGAAAAGTGTCCAAATGTATTGTATTTAAATATTTCGTGAATTCATCAAAAAGCCAATGTCAATATATCTTTCTTGTCAGTGATTTTGCTTGACAGCTATTGTTTTTAATGTGAAAAACAGTATTAAACAAAACGCTATCGAGTGCAGCATTCATGCTATGAAATCATCAGACAAAAAATACATTGTTTAACTTTATTTTTTGCCTTCGTTAAAATGCCACAATGCAGCTAAATGACATTTTTTGGATCAAAATGATGTGATGGGGAACATTTGGGTATTCTAATTGCCCCGCCTCATCAAATGGTGTTGCCAAATCTTTTGAGTAAAATTTGAAATAAAAAATGGTTTAATGCGGAAAAATTTTAAGTCGAGTAATATTGGACTAAAAAAAACACACATCCCACATTAACAAGGGGACCTACTCTCCAATAGCATTTTTGGCACTCCCTCAAGAGTGTAATTGAGCATGTGTGTTTGAGTGCATGTGCGCGCGTCTCTTTTAGGGGTTTGCGGGGGCGGGGGTAGGGGGGGTCATCCTGTTGCCTGGTAACAAGCCTCAGATTGACAAAGGAAGAGCAATTTAGGTCTACTTTTCACAGAAATCAATACAACAGGCCTGATGTGATGATGTGAGATTAGCCAAGGAAGAAAAGCCAATGTATTTGGCAGAGGTTACTTCATAACCAAGAGAAGAGGGTGTGGAGGAGATTGCATCTGAAACATTGAATATAAAGATATACAGTCCTGCAACCTAGCTTCTGAAATCTTGCTAAAATGAGACTTTTCCAGCACATCTCTCCCTCAAGTAATGAGAACTTTAGTAAAGTGAACACTCATGGGTAGGAAGGAATCTGATTGTAGCTTTCCTGTGTAATACCATGTGTCAGACCCTCACTAATATTGCCCTGGGCAAGGAGAACAGTACGTGGCTGTAATATTGGAAATATTGGAGAGAGGAAGAAATGGATGTTGAAAAAAAAAAGCTATAGACATACAATATCTATGCATAAAACATTTTCACTTCCTCTTGTCTGAAACTAGGACGTTCAAACTCACACAATTGGAAAAGTTATCCGCAACCTCAAAAATGTGTCACTGTAGAATTGGACATAACTACAAGTAATAACGACGATGAGAAGAGTACGGTTTCCCAACAAGAATTGTTTTAATCATAGTGGCAGTCTTGGACGGCAACACAAAACCAGGAGATCAGTCAGACAAGCAAACAATTCAAACAGGGCAGGGAGAGATGCCGAAGTCATAAAAACAGGCACGCTGGGGAGGTCAGATCCAGGATACAAGAAGACGCTGGCGCGCTTGGCAGCAAATCACAAAACAATCTGGCAGGGGATGAGTGCAAGTGAGGACCTAAATAGAGAGGAACTAATGAGGGAATGGGCTGCAGCTGAGGCGGGCGTGAGTATCAGGTGAGGGATGTGAGTGCTGATTGGGGTGAGAGGCTGCATCTGGAATGACAAGGGAGTTAGTGAACAGGTGAGCAAGGTGAAAACAATAACGAGGATGTGACTATCGTGACAAGAACAAGCTGTAACCGATTGACATATCAACGTGTGACAAAGTTAAAGGTATTTCTTTGTGCAATTTACTGTAAAAAATAAAATAAAACTCTTTATAGAAAAACATGGTTTGGGTTCATTTAAGTATGTTAAAAACACAACCGCAAAATTTGGGAAACACCTTTTTTTCTGGTCTGCTTTAGGGAAAGATTGTTGTTCCGGTAAAATAACTACTGATGTTTTGTTACTGCTTTAGTGAAGTCATATGTGCTGGAGCTGCTGTGGCTGTAAACAAACTGAACCAAACAACTCATCTTTTAACTCATTGCTTACATACACACATTTCATAGAGGCTGATTTTGTAAATAATTAGCAGAACCTTATGGTATCTACATTGAGTCTTTTTCTTGCCATGGCATGATACGCAATGACTCTCTTATAAAGATTTAGGGAACTTGTTTATTTCTAGAGTCAGCAAAGTGGGAAGCCAGTTAACAGCTTGTTTGATATAGATGATTTATTACAGAAATAATGAAACCCTATGTAAGGCATTAAGTTTGCATAAAATTGTACAGTGTATGCAATGAAAAACTTTTTTTCTGCATAAGAACCTGCAAAATTTAAATTGCCTGTTAATATGAATTCAAAGTTGTTTCCCTGTAAGAAACGTCTATGTATTTGTTGCAGTCATGTGCTTCACTGAAACATTTGACTTTGGGGATCACTGTGTAGCCCAACCTACAGGATGAAACTAAAACCAGCAAAGCCTGTGTTTAAAACTTTTAAGAGGCAAGGCAAATATAGTCCTGCTGTGACCTCACTGATTGGAGGGTTTTTGGGGCCTCTGCTACAAACCTGGATGTGCTCACACTGTGACATCATGCATCAGTTTTTGTAGACTAAAACCTTAAAACTGATGCAGTTTGATCAGGCTAAGGAGGAGGCCTACAGAAGTGGAGACAGGGTCTGGTACAAGCAGGCCAGAAACACATTGACAAGGGGATCAAGGTAGAAAAGAGGAGCTGCACTAAAAGGTTGAAAAAGAGGTTTCAGCCAACGACTCCTCGACAGTGAACCACCCACCCTCACTGTGGAGAATAACAACCTGGCCGACAATCTGAATGTTTTGTACTGCAGGTTCAATCAACCCACTTTCACACCACCCCCGCTGCCCAGCCAACATGAAAAAAAACTCCTGGCTCCTTCTCACCTCTCCCAAACGACCACTCGCCGACATTGAAGATCGAGTTGACTGTTCCACAGACAAAAGATCAGGAGGGCTCTTAGGCTGTGTCTCCTTCCTGCTTGAAAGACTGTCGACCAGTTGGCCCCCCATCTTCACGCTTATCTTCAATCAATCACTGGAGCTGCGTGAAGTCCCCTCCTGGAGCTTCAAATGCTCCACCACCATCCTGGTCGCCAAGAAATCCTCTATCGCACAATCAAATGACTGCAGGCCCACCACCCTGGCGTCCATGGTCAAGAAATCCTTTGAGAGGCTGGTGTTGACCCACCTTAAGAACATCACAGGGACCCTGCTAGACCTCTGTTACAAACAGGTCGGTGGAGGATGCAGTCAACATGGATCTGCACCACACTCTGCATCCCTTCGACTCACCAGGGACATACACACGGGTTTGGTTTAGCCACTACAACTTGACGTTTGATACCATCATCCTTGGGTTACTTGAAACCAAACTCTCACGAGGCTGGGAAAAATCTCCCAAAGAGTGCACCTCAAAAGGTCCCAACTGTCAAACTTCTGAAGTTTGCAGAGGACACAGTGGTCATCGGCCTCATCAAGGACGGCGATGAGTCTGCGTACAGACAAGAAGTCGACCAGCTGGTGTTCTGGTGTGTTCAGAACAACCTGGAGATAAATGAGCTCAAATCTGTGGAGATGACGGTGGACTTCAGGAAGTGGGCCTTCGACAAGAAAGCCAAGCACAAGTTGTACATCCTGCGCCAGCTCAGGAAGTCCAGCCTTCCTCAGAAGCTGCGCATCCTATTTTACTCCAAAATCCTCCAGTCCGTTCACTCCTCTTCATCCACTGTGTCGGCCACTAAACAGCACAGGATGAGACTACAATAGATAATCAGGAATGCAGAGACAATTGTTGCCCCCAGCCTGCCCTCCATCCTGGACCTGTACAGCTCCAGAGTCAGGAAACGGGCAGGAAAGATCACTCCAGACCCTCCGCACCCTAGACACAAGCTTTTCCAGCTCCTCCCCTCGGGTTGGCGCTACAGAGTACGCCGAAATGACCAGACACAAAAACAGCTCCTTTCCACAAGCCGTCTCCCTTATGAACAATGCACCTTCGTTGCACTTTACTACAATTCCACTGTTGTTGTATATATGTTAAAGTTATGTTCTTAAGTTGTCATTATATATTTAAATATAGAAAAAAAGCTATAGTTACACACACAATGACTCATGTGGACAACTGAAAGAATACTTTAGAAGAATTAGAGAGATGAACATCCACTCAGACTTCTCTGCGATGGTCCAGTGTAACTGGACTCTTGTAAGGCCGGACAGTGGGAGCTCCTGATGGGCAGGAATGTGGATTCTGATAACATATAGAGCAGCTAGATGAGGGACCGAGAACGGGGAGGAATGCATCAACTCCCGGGCCGGTGGGAACAGGACGGTAGAAGAGGATCACCGCGACCTGTGCTGACACCTCTGTCATCACACGCCCCCTGTCTTAGACCAGAGGAGGGGGAGGGAGAAGGAGGAGGGGGAAAGAGGAGACGGGTGGGTCTCCTCAGCCTGACAGCAGGAGGCAGAGTGAGTCGGGACTCTGGAGAAAAAACATGTTACCCTCCAGGGAATCTATACCATGCTGTGATTGAGAAACGGGATGGGAGTCTGCGCCAATACAAACACACAAACAAAAATGATTTGCCTTCAGAGGGTGTGATGCTAAATTCAATTCATTTAAAGGAAAAAACGGTGCAAACGAAATGAGAACGACGGTCACATCAGCGACTCAGCAGCGGTATTCAGCATCCTCCAAATTTCTAACCAGCTCTTATATCAAGCCCAAGATCAATTCATTGATCAGTGCCTGGGATAAGAGTTAGCAGTAACCTGGAGAAAAGTTCTCCTTAGTCTCTCTTCTTGTTTTCCCTCAACCACGATGAGGCAATCAGAGCTAATAAGCTCTATCTCTCTGTCTCTCCCATCATTAGTCGGCCCATGCCAGCCCTTCTGGACTGATGGGTCCGTGTCAAGACCCGCCACATTAGACCGCCGCTCATGGGCTATAATTCAACTCAGCACGGGCAAGGGGTCAATTGAGAGATGAGGCCTCCTGGTCATTAGCTACTGAAAGAAAGGCATTGAGGTTGTGTCAGGACCAGGAAGGGTTATCATTGTTAAGCAGAGTACTGCAGCAGCGAAAGAGAGCAGGAAATGGTGTTGGCATTACAATGAAAAGAATGGGAAAAGGAATACAAGTGTGAATTGGTTCATTATGCGGCTTGGACTGTATTGTTGTGAATGGTGGGAGGGGGTTGAACTCAGTTGATTGTGAATATTTGAGTTGTGTAAGTAGTCTAGCGTGATTAGGCTACTGCTAAGCTATTATGTAATACTTCCTTCACTTTCCATTTACTTTATTTAATCATTACCTGCTCACTTTTTTTGATGACTTCGATAAACTTATTGATTAGAGTAACTATACTATACCGTTACTCTATGCTAGCTCAGTGTCAAATGGTTAAATCTTGATGGTTAGTCAACATTTAGCATTACCATGTTAGCATTTCATAGTATTCGGCCCTAAAAAAAAGTACAGCTAAGGCTAATGAGATCCTTTGCCTCCAAAGTACACACATCTGATCATAGCATTAAAAAAATGAATAAATTACATTTCTCTTTGAGAGGTGTAACAATATCTGGAAGATACACAGAGTCAAGCTGCTGGTGTGAAGGAATGGATTAATCTCGTGAGGCTCGTCAGTCAAGCGACTATATGTTCCCTTGCAAATCTCTTGAGCGCAGCACTTTCGCGTATTATGGTCTTTATGATTATTTCTTGTTATAAGACAGCTCTGTTGGTCACAATAATGACTGATGTTTAACAAACCAAATGCAAATTCATCATGCTGTTTACTGTCAATCCTCAAAAACAAATGACATCACTCCGTAGTCTCTGACTGGACATTTGATCTATCTTCATACAGTAGAGATCACATTTTAAAAAAAAAAGTCCAATGAAGAATCAATTGGCTCAGTCATGGTTTGCAATTGCTGCGCCTCCAATAACCGTCAACAGACTGCTTCCTGGCAGAGTTACATAAGCTCTGGCACCAGCCAGGCACATAGAGAGAAATTCGTCAGCACGATTCTCTCTTTGGCTGCAGCAGGAGGTTCACAGATCAGATGCTCACTCATAGTTAGTGCCATTTATTGTAATCTGGGTCACTTATAGATTCATAGTCGAGCCTAAGGAGGCCATGTTATCTATTACCAATTTTGGATATATTATCCACCCTCTTCTAAGAGTTTCTTACTCTTGAAAGCGGTTGTATTAACAAGGCTGTGTGTGGATGTATGATCAGTGTGGCTCGCTTTGTTTTATGAGCTCCAGTGTCTGCAAGTGTGTATACAAACCGTACGCATGTAAACCATATGGAATACGATTCCTGTAACAAGACGGCCCCACAAACACCGGGTCTTTTATAGGCAGGGTCTCTTCCTTGATAGAGTGTATTATTGTTTTGCAAATTGCTTAATACCAGCATTGAATGCAAGTTGACAAGGAGAATGCGACGAATGAATCCTCTGCTTGTAATCGGAGGCGGGATGCGTCACGCTCGGAGAGTGTTATCACTGACACAGCATGGGATGAATTCCACCATTTTCTCTCCACAGGGCCATGACAGAGCTCTCCTTTCTAGGCCCTGAGGGGGAGGAAGAAGGGAAAGCACCCCAGAGAAGAGAGCACAAAGAAGGAAGCAAGGATTGACTAGGAGCTGTTGATAAACTTTCAGAATAGTTCTCTGTTGGAAATTTCTCAGCGGCCCCACAGTGGAAGACAGAAGAAGAAAAAAGGGTCGACTGAGGCAGAGCGTTTCTTTTGCTTAATCAGAGGCAGCTGTGTGAAGGCAAACAGTTTGGGGGAAACGTGCTGTTTCACTCTCTGCTGTATTTCAAATTATTTTTAAAAATCTATACAACCAAAGCAAACAAATTCTGAGCGAAGGGGCTCAATGCTATTTGCAGACAGAAACAAAATGTCTCGCCTGAAACAGCGTTATGGATTTAGCCCTGCAGGAACACAGGCAATAATTCTTACAAGGTTTACTCAAACATTCAGAAGCCTGTCAGGAAAATGAGTCGCCCAAACTGTTGCCTTCAATCAAACACAACTTGGTGTTCTGATCCTTCTCAAGAACCTGACATACTCTTAATAACTCAACTTCAAAAAGTAATGGTTAAATAATTACTTATCCTAATTATGATGGCTCAGGAGTGTTATGCATTCTTTTTTGATGGCAATTCTCTGATTAGCATATTTTCATTATCTTGGCCAATTAATAATTTAGAGGGTCTGTATTAGACATGAATTATTAGGCTATAGTACAATGATGGATTTAAAGGGGCAGTACACTAAATTTGTGTCTCAATCCCTCCCAGGGTGACATGAATAATGAGTGGAAAAGTAGATTTATGAGTCTTTTGAAAGTATCAGCATGTTGCTGTACTGAAGGACCAATATCCCTTCACCTTCAGATTATAATCTCTATATTTCTTATTTACTTTATAATATGTGAGCCTTTGTGCACTTGTTTGTGTAATTTCACCCAGACCAAAGGCATGTGGGAAACATAGGAATACTTGAATGGTGGATCTTCTCTGTGTCAATCCACACAACACAAATTTGAAATTCATTAATCCATCTTTTCATTTGTTTTTTTTTGTTTTCTCTCTCTCCCTCTCTCTCCCCAGGTGTCACTCTAGATCTCTTTCTCCGATTGCCACATTCACTCTCCAAATTTCACTTTCTCTGCCATTTTACCCTAAGTTCGTTCTAAACGGACTCTTGTCAGGGTAAAATGAAAATAAAATGATTTATGTTGTCCCCCTCCCCACTTGTTCAAAGTAATAAGATTCCATATTTCAACTGGCTTGACAGATGGATTGGAAATTAAAAGCCTTAGCTAAGTAATGCCTTTTTGATGTTGGACTGTGAATAACTCAGGCTGATTGATTTCAAAACTCTTGTGAAGCAGTGCACATGCCGTATGGCCGACAACATGCCCAGATCACTAGATCTAGATCACATTGAAACGTTGGTCAATGTGGAGGGTCCGTCTCTTCTGAGAAAAGGCTAATTCTCATTCATCGCAGTGTACATTACAATAGTAAGGGGTCAATTTTTACAGGAGCGATTGTAGCCAAACCAAAATACATTATGTAGGAGTAGGCATTTTATAACACTGGCTTGAATTCAAAATGCATTGGATTTTAGAGCTTTGGCTGCATTGTCACTGCTCTATTTATTGCAAATGAGGTATTATTCATACAAAATAATGTACAAACAACTTTTTCAAGTAACTTCCTCAGGAAGTGCCTCCCACTCATTACATCCCCTCTACGGTGATTGGCAATAAAAGATAAATTTACCAGTCTTTGTCATGAAAGGACCAAAAGCCCCTCTGAACTGAACAACTTAGTGTGCCGTATTCATCGGAGCTAATCACATCATATCATTTCTGCATATGACCTTTACTTGCGGAATGACTCCGCTCCAGGAATTCACAGATGCCTGAGCTACAGTGCTTTCATTACATCAGTAACTGTGGTCAATTTGTGAGAACAGACAGCTGTCTATTGCACTGGAGGAGACAGAGCGAGATTATCGAACCGGCTCATTCGACCAAGATACGCCACTGCCAACGTAACCATGATTTATCAAAGAAAGTGCTTGACGAGCAGAGTTTTTTTTTTTTTTTTTCATCAAAAATTTCAAAAAGTAATGTTCGGGTATCTGAATGGATGGTATTAATGGTAATCCATGCTGTCACCTGCTGCTGAAAGACAGAATTTTAAAACATTGACCAAGTGATTGATTATGCCAATGTGTTTTCTGGAGGTCATATTGATTGGGGTTGTGAGAGGTAAACTCTGACTGACATGCACGGGAAGTTTGTGAATGGAGGCGTATACGCTGTACAAATATTTAAACAGTGTTAATACTTGTGTATTCTTTTAGTTAGATTACAGGGTGGAGGGGCACCTCACAGTAATTATTTTAAGTCAGCCACTGGTTACTTTTAGCTACCTCATTTTCCTACATGAAAGAAATGGGAACAACCCAGTTAGTGGATATGACTGATGTTGGAGCATCCTCATTAGGACCACAGGTGTGTGATGCCATCACCCTCCCCTGTTGTTATCGCCCCCCCCCCCCTGTTGTTTTCTGGCTTATTTTCAGTTGTTGTGAAGAAACCAAATTGCCTCTTAAAGAAAGCCGCGAATCTCTCAGTTGAAAACAACGCCAGCCCAAATTCATCAATCTCCAAAAATAAAAAGGCACTCAAAAAGGTCAACACGCCTATAAGTTCTGAGCGTTTCCCCCAAAAGAATGTCACTTGCACAGAAAATCCATCACAGAAACAAATATGTAATGAAGATGTCTTCCATGAGCTGCCTGCCATGCTTGCATCTTCCTTGTGTCTCTTGCCAAACAGTGGGTCCTCTCATTAGGCACAACGACGACATCTAGTTATTCATTGCTTGCTCCATGCAAAACCATGCTATTAAAACTCCCAAAGCCATTAGAGAAATCCATAATGAACCCCACCAGCAGCAGGTGCACATTGGGAGGGGGGCCTAGCAGGCTCAGGGGAGGGGCTAACGCTCTCGGAGATGACACAAACAGCCCTTCAACACGACAGTAGCACCGCTACTCCCGCCGACCTCTGCCATTTGGGTGTGGTTTAAAGTCAGGTGGTTTTGGGTTGCTGTTGGCTGGTTTTCCAGGGAGAGTCCTGCTCGGACTCGCTTCATTTGACATGCAGTGCAAGTCGGGGAGGAGCTGGCAGTCGGAGGTGTTAGTCAAACGGGGTGTGACAGTATTGACTGCGGCCTGTTTACTGAAAGGAGTTCAGAACAGGATCAGCTAAACATACATTATGGTAGATCAATACCGGCTGAAGAAGTGAGCATTGGGCTGGATATTAGTATCATGGTTTCACTAGCAGCAAGCCCTTAGCCACTTAAGGTTCCCCCTTCCTGCAGCTTTTTCCCATCTCCGCCCCACAGACGAGTAACTGCTAGAGGCGGGGTATTCTTCCGTGGTGCCACAGATTGATCTGGTGCAAATCTGGTCCGAGGCTAAATAAGCAAACATCAGCCAGCCGGGGAGGAAAAGAAAATCTGCAAATGCAAAACAGAGAGCAGGAGGACGGGAGAGAGAAAGAGAGAAATGTGCATTTAGTCTCCGGGGTCTTGGCTTCCCACAATTATAACCTTAGTCATACTTCATACTTCCTTCCCTTTCATCTTTGACACACTACATCTGTTTCTGATCATATGAAACCTCAATAAAGATACAGTACCATGCCTGCGTTGTGCACAGGGCTTTATGTGTTTAAGATACAGCAGTAGTACAGCAGTACACACTTCCAAAGTGTACGCATAATAATTCACTATTTTAGAAGGTCTCAGCCTTGAAATGCATTTTAATTCAAGTAATCCCTGGGGGACCACACTAGAAATGAAAAATAAAACAACGAGAGAGCAGGCGGCGTTACTGAATCACAGGTACAATTAGTTCATACAACATATACTACGATTAAATCCACACACGACCTGACTGACCGACAGAGGGACACCACAGGTAACTCTGCAGTCTGCAACCCTTGCGTGAAAGAACAGAGCGGTTACATCGACCTCCAGGGAGAGCATGGTTCAAGACCGACTGACCTCTGAATTCCCCATCAAACCCAAAAGCAAAACAATCGCGTTGGTGCCAGGGGTCACAGTTAACGCTGGAAAGCGCCCTGCCTTTTAGCCTGGTCGACCTGCAAGGTGTGCGGGTGGATGGAAGACTGATCCTTTGGGAGAGGGCGCGAGGAATGAAGTATGTCCTGGGCCGGCAGTAATTGCCCCGCCATGGCGTTCCTCATCTGTACCTCGTCCCTTCTTCCAGGGTATGCAACCATGAAGTCAATCAGCATGACACCAGGTCATCAATCACTCAGGCTCCCTTTGGGGTGACCGGCTTGCTCCTGGAAAGCATACAGAGGGGAAAAAAAGGGAAAAAGGAAAAGGAAGCATATATTCCAGAGAGGTGTAGTGGGCATGAGGTAGGTTTCTTCCATCCTATTTTCACTATAGTCTGCACAATGCACATGTTATCAATGTATTACATGTATCTGTTGAGTGAACTTTTTGATCTCATGGGTCTTCGTGTTATATTTTTTTATTAAAATGATTTCGGTAAAGATTCTTCTGTTGAGATCCTCAAATCTTCCTATTTCACGTTGTGCTAAAGGTGTGTGTGGGGGGGGGGGAGGGGTGGGGGGGGGCAGTTTTCCCCCTCTATTATCTCGCACACAGTTTTACATCCTCCTCCAAACAAATCTCAGGCTCCAAGGGGCCCTGGCCCCATTAATAATTCCCTCTCTAATCTCCTCCTTCCATCTGATCAGGTCTTTTCTTCACAGCCCCTCTCCATTTCTCACCTGCCCAGAAACTCCATCAACACCTCCTCCTCTCCCCTGTGCAGGGTTCACCGCTTCTGATGTCCCGTTGTTAGCTCAAAATGAGCTTTAACAACTGTATAATCTGAAATAACATTGCCTTAGCCAATTCCTGGAAGGAGAGGAAGAGAAGACGAAAGGAGAATAAAGAACATGTTCCGAGCTAATGGATGTTCCCTAGACGTGTAATGTAATAATTCGGGTGAAAGGGAGCAGGAGAGTATAGGAGGAAGTCAGAAAAAATGAATGATGAAATGGATGGATGGGTAGGGGGATAGATGAATAGAGGTCAGGGTGAGAGGCAGCACGAGAAAGAGTGAACAAGGAAAGAAAGAGAAAGCAGATGGAGCCAGAGAGAGGTTGGGCAGATTGAATCTCTTCGCAGGGCCCATGGTTGCTCCTCTCACGCCACCCCGATGGCAGAAAGGACCTGGCAGACTGATCAAAATGATATTCTCATACCACTTCTCACATCACATTGGCAGATGGCGTGCATGTGGTCGCTCGCCTGAGTTCTTCCCTCACAATGTTGCTGTTGAAGGTGTGATAATGGCTGATGATCTGTTGAAGAAAAGTGCTTGACTTTGAGGCCACGCCGCAACTTTATTCCCCTTCCTTCAACCTGAGTTCAGTATTTGCACGGAATGAAAGGGCCAACTTTAAAATATTCTATATCTGAATTGTTGATGTACCCAGAGTTTAAATGTATCTATGTGAGCTTGCGTGCTTGGCTGGAACTTCCCCTTGATGTTTAATTCATCATCATTATGCAACTCAGCAATGGAATAGCCTATGTTCGACCTCAGTAATCTTTGAGGATTTCATTATTAGAGATAGACATCTCCGATGCTGATGAGGAAAAAAGGACCACACTCTAATTTACTCCACCATGACTCATCATTACACTCTAGAGCATCAGCAAGTAGCTGCACCACCACCTCGCTATGTCCTCATCAGGGCTAATTCCCATTTCCTTCTTCTCTTTACCTTGCATTAAGTAGCCAGCCCTCCTGCCTCTCCCCATTCAAACCCTTGGTGTTGAATGTCACTAACAGCACTTACTGGTCCTGCAACACAGCAAAGAAGCCTGCATCTGCCTGGCCGCCAGTCCCTGGTGTGGTCAGAGTAGGAGGCCTATTGTGGCCAAGCCATTGATCGAGAGGAGTAATGGATCTGGCTCAGGCTGATAATGCATGATGTAATTGTCAGAGGGGTTTAATTATATGCTTATTACATGAGGCACTGCGTATTCATGCTGCTTCCCCATTTACTGCACACTCTTTTTGAAGCCCACAACGAGAGAAAAAATAAGAGAAGATGTAGGGTGTTAAGTGCGGAATCTACGACGGATAATTCATTTTTAACCTACAATAATGATTAGAAACAAAAATTAAAAAACACAGTATATTTGTGGTTTTTAAATCTCTGGTGCCATATTGGCGACACAGGTATCTGCAGTTTACCTATTGACATTGAGAGAATTGCAAGGGGCCCAACTAATCTAAAATTTCTATCATGGCACGCAGCCCTTCCATCCCTCCATTCCCTCCATTCCCTCATCCCTCCAGGCCATGCACAACCATAATGGTGGCCTCATCGCATGTCTGAGTGCGTACGCTACACTGAGCAATGCTTTTCAATTACCTGCGCCGGGGCCCAGATGAAAATACATAGCACATATTTCTGAGGCAGAATGCTTAGGTCAGACGCACCAAGAAATAAAATATACTTCATGTCATTTAATATGACAGTTGTCCTTTCCCAGCTATTGAATAGAGGTCGTCACATGCACAGCTGTGGTGGCATTGCTGTGTACAGTGTGTGTGTGTGTGTGAGTGTGCAGTCCATGCAGATGTGTTTACAAATCAAGCCAGTCATGCTGGGAAATACCCACTACGTGACAATGCCACAGCTACGTTATTCACCTCAGCAGGGAAAAAAAAACAACTTAGCCTTTATTACCTCCAACCACAAGGTTCAGGTTTCTGTATCCCCTCCAAGTAACACATGCAGTGTAACCTAATCATTAGCAGCAAAATACCTGACTGTTTACAACTTCCTGCATGACGTTTGAGGCCAGAGAGACACTGGAGGTGCTAACTAGCATTGCCAGGAAGAAATAAATCCAAAACTAAGTATTTAGGATGGATTCAACATAAAACATACATTTTTGCACAAACTGAGCGTTTGTGCATCCTGCTATCAAATCAACAGTAAATCGTCACGGGCAGGTATTTAAATCCTTAATGGAAAAATGGCTTATTTCACTGTTTATTGTTTTGCAGCCAATTGATAAATTGTGACACAGATATGTAATACACTAACTAGTGCACTGAGTAGTGCCTGGTGCCTTTTTTACATGGGGTACGGATCATAAAATAAATGTATCCCATTTATCATGTATTCGGGCGGAAAGGAGGAGGGACCGGGGAGGGAGGGAGGGGGAGGTGGAGGAGGAGGGGGAGGAGGGGGGGAGGCTCTCCTAGTGTCCGCCCATGTCAGAGCCTGCATTAATGAGCTTCAATAGGGGAACAGAGGCTGAGGCCAGTTCTGTAATGGTGTCCGCCCGGAATAGATGGGGCTGTGTTTGTGGAGATGTTTGTGTGCGCGTGGTTGTGAGAGGGGGAGGGAGGGAGAAAGAGAGAGACAGAGAGCGGAGAGTCACAATTCATGGGGTTGTTCTGCGAGGGCTGAAACAGGACACCTCTGATCTTTCTCACAGCCATCATAGCAGATCACTGGCCCTGACTGCCACAGGCCGCTCCGTGCACACGGCACTGCGCATCCTGCTGGGTGGGCATTTCTGTTTACCCAGTTGGCAGGTACCCAGCCACGCCGTGCATGCATTTCCTGTGTTTCTGATATGGAATTACGGGGACTCTGACCAAAATAAAGATTTGCCCGATTGCACATGCAAACTTTGGAGAAAAAAAAATACAGGTGAGTAATTTGAACCGGAACATAACATGCAACATCGCCTTGTGAACACTAGTGTGGAGGTTACACTCTAGCCCTGTTTGCAGCACTTAGCAATTAGGTGGAAATGCTCGGATCAAATATGGAACAACAAACACTGGCAGTTATCTTTTTATAATCTCATGTATGGAAATGAGTGTTTGATTTTCTTCTCATGCAAATTAGATTTTCAATTAACGAAAAAAATCTGGGGCTTGGCAGAGCGTTGTAGGCTCGTCTATTGTGTCCTCACCACACTGAAATAAATGATGAATACCTAAATAGTATTTCACATCCTAAGATAATTATGGTGCCGATCGAGAGAGAGAGAGAGAGAGAGAGCATCTTTTAACATGCAAACAAAATACGGCGCTTTGTTTTCTCTTGTGAAGATCAATCATAATTGGGCAGGTACACACAATCACAGGGGTAATTTGATGACCCATTTCATTTTTGGATCACGCAGCCTGAATCTCTCTGCTGCTCTCCCAGGTGTGCTGCTCTGTGTGTATTTACTGACTTCGGTACAAGTATGAAAAGCGTGATTATCAAAGGCTCTCAATGCTCACAGTACAGCACACTGCCATTGCACTTCGCCTTTCACTACTTCAACAGGAGATCCATAACTTTTTTTTTTTGAACCTCTTCTTTTTGAAAAGACCAGCAAGCCGATTCCTATCTCAGGCTCCCAAGTCTGTCGGCTTTTCAAATGGCAGAGAATTAATTGAATGGAGTTGCACTCTCACCCTCAGTCGTTCTGAAATCCTTATCATAGTGTGTGAGCAAAAAAAAGAAAAGAAAGAGGTAACACTGCAGAGCAGCTCATAAGCGGCGCTAATGGATGTCCTGGCGATAAATTGGGGAATGAGGCAGCAAACAAGTCGTTAAAAATGAATAGTGTACAAATAAGGAGACCAAATGTACAGTGAATTACATCATTACGAAGACAATACCCACCAGGCCACCGACGCACACACAGTTCACATTCCATGATCACCAAGCCAGTGACGTTGCACTAGAGTTGACATATAAACATTAGGATGTGTCGTCTTTGTCCTCCCTTAGGGCTGGTGGGTTGTCAGTTTGGCCCGGCCATTTGTAAGCTCCCTCTTTTGCCTTCTTCACACTCCCTGTGGGCTTTTTGAACAGCAGAGAGTTGCCGTCCCTAATGTAATCTTGTGGACTCTGGGGGAAAAGGCCAAATCTGAGGAAAACGAGAAGTGATGAGAGGAGGTCATTCAAAGTCATGTCTTGAGGGGGATTTGAAACACTACAGTGATTAAAGTATCACAAAGATAAGAATAATTGAAGCATATTGTGTGTCACCTTGGAGAGTGGGGTACGACTTTATTGCAAAGAAGCCTAAGCGTGCCGCTAAAAGAGATAAAAGCAGAATCAACAGGTGAAAAGGTGATGGGTCATTAATGTTGGTTTTTACTGTACAGTAGTACAGACATTCAACCACTTAGGTGAGTCAAATTCTTGGAGATTTGTGTATGCATATTCACTCTGCACTGCAAAACGAGAGTGCTGAGATTGATGGGAACAGCTTTGAGGGCTGCTGGGTGTGTTTACCAGTGGACTTCCAGTGGGGCTAATTCTGCAGGCCTTTACACATTCACAAGTATCAATCTTCTCTGACCTGGCCTTGAGCCGCATCCTCCCAAAGGAAGTAACTCTCTCATTCTTCCTCCCTCTCTTTCCCTCATCCCTTCCTCTCTTGCAGACCCCCCGTCCCCCCCACCGTCCCTCTTCCACTCCCTCCATCCCTCTTCCACTATCTGACCTCATCCCTCCACTAAATCTCTCCGCTGTCAAGCGATGCACCAGGAACTCGGAAGTTGTGAACTTGTGAGGAGTGAGATCAATAAAGCAAGGACAGGCTGAACGATCTACCCAGAGACAATGCGTCCTGTGCTGAGGGTGGGCACCGCGGGCCATAAATCCTGCCATCCGGGCCGTCTGCTGGGCAGAGAGCGCGTCATCATCATCATCATCATCATCATCATCATCGTCGTCATCGTCGTCCTCCTCGTCGGGAGAGAGCAAAGGAGTCACTGTAAACAGTTACGTCAGCCGTCCCATCACTGCCAGCCGAGCAGATAAATCCATATTAACAGGAGTGATGAAAGAGACTTTGATGCGTGTTCATAACTGAGTCGCCCCGCACCAATGAAATATGAGCGGGGCCGTGTCATATATGTCATGACAACATACTGTAGATGGGTCGTCACGGCATGTGATTGCTGGGATGAGCCAACCGTAAGCCGCTGATGATAAGTGTGATTGTCGACTGAGTAGAGGCGTAATCTTCAACCTTTGAGAACTTGAACGCATCTTTGACCTTTTATATGACTCTCCGTAATGATCCATGTTATTGTAGAGGAACGCTGATCTACTGACAGATGACAGAAATCTAAATCAAAATATACCAAAACACACACACACACACCTGCAGGGCCTTAAGTGTTTGTAAAAAAAAAAAGAATCAACAAATGATGTGACACTAACCGCAGCTCCAGGTTTTTGGAGAAAGAGAGTGTGTGCGGGTTAAAAGAAACCACACAAAGTATTTTATTTATATTCCATACATAAATAGTAGGCTGTTTGGTCCCGTCCCAGCAGTCTTCATATTTCCTGGTGACATTATCAGCTGTCTCCATCGTGTGCAGAGCGGGAAATAAATTGCATTTTTGCCGTTGGTTCTGTGGCTGTAGACTGCAGGAGGAGCATTATAATATAAAACATGAATAAACAAAATCACTCATGAGCAAATGTGCAGGAGCATGGGGAGGTAATCTCCTTTAGGCATGGTCCTTGAAATTAACTCAAAGAATCTGCACATGAAACGTGTTAAGAAGATTAATCAAATATTTCTGCCCTCGCCCCCAATCCCCACAACTCCTTCTTCCATTCAAAGTTTATTTTCTATTCTCTTTTTTTTATTCAAACATTATGGTAATCACTTATTATTGTGCTTACTTGAGGAAGATTGCCTGGCCACAGGTGAAAAGTAGTGAGGCGAAGGGATGGTGCTATATGTGTGAAATTGTCATATCTGTTTTCTAATGTAGCTCAGGGTAGACACGAGTGTTCCAAATGTGAGGGATGTGCTTGGCAGAAAAGGCGCTATAATATGCACAAGGGCAGTGGGTTTTGCTTGAATAAACCAGAGAGCGAGTGAACTAGGCAAATATTAATTTCAAAGTAAAGTGTTTTGAATCACAAAGTTTTCTTGATTGAAGCTCCGGATGGTCTTTGCTTGCACATCCCACAAAGCCTCGGATAAATACTTTTCCCTGTATCTTGCACCTCCACACGGTCATACTTCAATTACAGGGTATGATGCGTGCTACAGTTAAAGAATACAGGATCGGGTGCCACTCATCTAGAATGGCTGTCAGACATGAGTGCAAGTAAATCACTCATCTGTCCATGTAATCATGCAAATTTGTATTATCCCTCATGTCCCGCACAGCTCTCGTCACTCATTTATGCATGTTTTCTTCGTACCTCATCGCCCACATCACGTCGGACGGAGGCTGTTTAAAACTCACTGTGTTTTTGGTTACAGTATCTGGGGAATATCAGTCTGTTGGTTTTTAGATTCCAAAAACTGGATTGATTGCACGACAGTTGATGCAGACAATCGGGATCCTCAGAGGACCAATCCCAATGACTTTGGTGATCTTGAGACATTTCATTTAGCACCGCCCCCCCCCCACCCACCAAAGGTAAACCAAATAAAAGTACTATTTAAAAATAACAGGTTTCCTCAGTATTTTGGGATTACATTGCGAGATAACAACATTCTTAAAACATAATTTGGAGTATAAACTATATTGTATGGATTTTTTAATATTTAAAATAAAGGGAAATGATAACACAAGAGTAAATTTTATTATTGTGGTATTTTGTGAGAAAACGCACATGAATTGTGGCGAGTATGATTTTTAGTTTAGTCAGTCTTATTAGAACATTCGTTTTAATAGTCAAGTATGCACTGAAACCTTACACTGAAAAGTAAATTAAACTATATTATACTATGAAAATTAAATAAAAAACAGGATTGGGTAAAGTTGTACATATTCATGAAACTCATTTTAACCGTGTAATTGAGGTCATGCCTGTATTACAAAAGGAGTACTACTTTGTAACCTCCATCTCAAAATTACAGCCATATATAGAAGCATGAAATTCCATGTTAAAGTGCAGCCAGTGTGACAAAACAAACGTATGTGGCCTTCAGTTTGAAACACAATTCCAGCAGAGTGACAGAGTTTTGAGTGACAAAGTCACATTCAGACCTTGGAACATGCGATGCTATGGTTTCGGCGGAGAGTATGGATATCGCTATGGATACAGTGGGAGATGGAAGGCGGGCAGAGCTTGTCCCCAGTGACCACAGCGCGTGCGGGGCTGATCAGTCTGTGGCCCGGTCTGCTCCGTGATGACTGATGAGTTGGCAGTGGACCTTGGAGGTTTGGGTGATAGCCTTTCAGCGCGTGATTCACGGGGAGCGCCCTGTGCACTGACACCCCCTCGCGCTGTGATTGAGTTCACAATCCGGAGCCATTCCTCCCAAGTATATATGGCTCCCAAATAAATAAATGACAGAATCATGAGATCCCATGCAGCCGGGGTACAGTAGCCGTAACAGTCTGGGATACATCCACTCCATTGCAGATAAGGTTATCTGTAATAGTGTTTCTTTATCTATTCTATTTTACTTTGCTCACACTTGCACACTGCATATGTGCGGCTGGGTTAGATTGATCTTATCGACGGGGAGGCAGATGAGCTGTTGATCCAGTAGCTGCTTCGCCAATCTGTGAGAAAGAGAAGCAGTTAGTCTGGAAGAATCAGCACATCTAAAACTCAATAATTAGCTTGTTAAATTAAATTTGTCTATCTATCTATAACTAAAAAATAAAAGTAAAAAAAGGTTGAGTTGAGGTTTTTTGGTGAATTATGTGCCATGGGAGAGTCCAGCTCATGAAAATCGGAAATTAAGATAACGACAGTTATCTGCAGTTTCTTCTGGTTGCCTGGCAACCTCACAGTGACAACAAGGAATAAGGGAATATATGAAAGGAAGAGCCATTACGTCCTGCTAACAGCATACTAATTTTGCAGTGGTGCCAAATTTCAATGGCAATTCTATTGAAGGTAATGGGGCGGGCAAGGCTCTAACCATTCCTATCTGCTGTTTCACCTTTGACAGAAAAATGATTCTACCAAATAAAAAATAATAACGATGTTGACTTATTTATTCAACTACAGTAAATGTGTGCGTAAGTCTTCCTTGTTATTGGTCTCCAAACTAGATAATGGCAGCATGCAGCAGCTGCATAGAGCTTAACTCAAGATAGCTACAACATGGTACAATGATTGAACTATTATCGATGACCACAGTGCCGTTATGAACAGACCAATTCATTACTGGATCTGAATATCATAGCTGGACTTGTCAGAGTTAGGTAAATATGCCTTGAAGCTGGCGTCAGTGATTTCTTATGACAGTAATTAGGCTAGAGGCTTTAACCCGTAAAAACTGTGGCTCCCTGTCGATTTTTCTCACCGTCATAAGGACTATTTCTCACTGACGTTAATGGTTTCAAACCCAAATGAATGTCAGACGTCTCAACAACGTTTTGCCTGTCAAATGCAAATGCAAATCCTATTAATTGACCAACGAAATACCAGTACAATGCCTATAAACGCCCCGACCCGATTAAATTGTTCTTGGTAAGTTACATTTAATCACTGTGGATTAGTGAGGTACTGGCTGGCTGAGCCACCAGGGGTTATGTTAAGCTGAACTAGCCATGTTCAGGCCAAAGCGTCCTTTTTTAATGTACAGCTCTTCTCATCACTCTCAGAAAGCAAACAAATACAAAAATCAGCCATAATGTGGAAGTCCCTCCCACACACCAATTAGTAGCAGTGAACACAAGAAGTTCAACAGGCCGTCGCCTATCAAAGACGTCCCATTTTCCTCTCACTCCTTCGCTGTTGACCTAAGCACAACTGATGTCAGCCTCCTTGTTATCAATCTCATCTTCATTTTCTTCCTAAACCAATCTCTTTTTTCCGCCCTCTGCCATATTAATAATAGGCGAACTCCTTAAATCACTTTTCAGGGTTCAGGGTGATTGTCTCCGTCCTTGCACGCGCAGACCCCTGGCCGAGCATTTGATATCATGTAAAAGGAGGATTTGCACAAATAAGTCCATAATCTCCAACAGCCAGTGACAGGGTGACGCAATTGTTGCTGTTAGTGAGGCAATATGGAGGTGAGTCACTCCTCGGTGAGAATGGGGTCTTAGCCAAAGTCTTTAAGCAGATAAGCCTGTTTGGGCTAATGAATGGGCATATTTTGAAGATGTCATCTGAGATTTCCCTCCCTCATGTAAATGGAAACAGGACAGACCGAGCAAGGGCACACAAGTGTACCTGCAGTAAAAGCATTAAAGTCAGAAAAGATGATTGAATATACCGTTTTGGAAATGAAATAATTATTATCTAAACTAGTTAAGTATTTGATGTTGACAAAGACTTCCGTACTGCATGACTATCCAGTCGCTGTTGTACTAACATCAAAGCCCCACTATCAGCACAGCAACATTTGTTGTTCACCAACACACCCTTATTACAGAGGGAATTAGCTCTGCTTGAAATGAGTGAGAGCCGCATACTGAAGTCCTCATCATGCAGTATAGCTGGAGACAGAGATAGGGATCAGGGGGAAAGCAGGACACACTGTCTGCACAGACCTCAGATTTTCAACGTAAGAGCTGCTCGTCTTATCAGTCCCCTGGAATAGCCCCTCTAATTGGGGACATGTTTCTATGAAACGTGTATAAATTGACGGTAATTGCTTTTGTATGCATGGCAATGCTAATTTTCCTCTATAATGGCTATCAAGAGAAACATACAAACTAGTTCAGTGGGTTCCTGTATCATGGACGAGAGAACAATAAATAAATGCAAATCGCGCGCACAGTTCCGATGTAAAGCAAATGCAAATTTGAAACATCTCACCCTTTGGAGTGCTCCTAACTACCGACTAAAACACACACGACTGCAGCCTCCCTAATTTGTGTTTTCTCTCCAGAGAGGAGAGCATGGACACGAAATGCGGCATCAGAGCACTTTTCGGAGGCAATGCAGCCACTCGAGATGCTGACTGCTGGTGATAACTCCTGGGTTCAACGTCCCATAGGCAGAGCTTTGGAGTAATCCATTCTCCATACAGATTTCTCCCACGGAAGCTGCTTTATCCCATTATCACAGGCATTATACAAATGTATACCGCTGTAATCCACACACTTAGAGCCTCGATGCTTTTGGAAATAACCCTGTTGACGTCGAAAAACAGCTTCTGGTATACAGTGCAGCGCAAACAGAGTCGCTCTGACACAAGTCAGTACATGCACTGGTGGTAGGGCTCGTTCACAATAACGCTCAGATGAAAGTCTGTGTTGTTTGTGGGTGTGCATGTGTGTACACATGTTGGTGCAAATGAGTGTTCTTTCTGAGGGAGATGTTGCGTGTAGAGAAACTTGGTCTTTGCCGTATAGGGGGGTGTTTAACATATCCAAGGTCTCCAGCAGAGACGTACAGAGACGCAAGCGGGTCACGGGGGATGCGGATGGCTCTGTGAACTCAGCAGGTGGCTGAGCGCTAGATGTGATAACTAGATGTTCTCGATGGCAACGGTGGTGGAGCTGGTCCGTCCCTAATGTATCTGCCCAATAACACAGCAGAGGTCTGCGTGTGATGAAGAACCCCAGCCCGCCAAACATCACAAACATACAGACATGCCGCATATACCCTCCGGGCCATGTGACCCTTGAAGGACAAAAAAAAAAGAGAAGAAAGAGATTTTTTTTCTCTATAATAATAATAATAATAATTTGAAGAAATCCCACCTGCTCTTTGAAAATTAAAAAATGAGTGCATACCAGATAAACTGGGTTGGCAGTCTTGCAGACATTAATGTAAAGGTGCAGCTTGCCAAGTGACGGCTGATATATACGCCTCATTGGCTTGCGCAGTGCTGTGGGAGACATCATCCACCGGCAGATGTGCACAGCTCACCACTGTCTGCCGTCTCTTTAATTGACATCCGCATGTAACAGGATGGCAGCGGCACCAGCCTGTGCCATGTTTCAGGAGGAGAAAAAAAAAAGGCAGAGAATAAGCAGAGCACATCCTGAGAGGTTTGCCTCAACCTTCTCTCTATCGCCCGTAAGTGCTGCGGCATTAATGGAACATATTATGCCTCGAATTATGGAATCATACACAGCAGCTGTTGATCCAATTTAAATGTGGTGCTACAGCTAAAACAAGTCCCTCCGGGGAGGAATGTCTAGTTTGGGTTTGTATGGCAGGATTCGGATCTCTTCGGCTGGCGTCCGTGGTGCATTTCACGACTCTGTGCAGAAACCCTCCAATACTAAAGGATTGGATAAAGACATGCCTCTGGGGATGGAGGTGCAGAGCTAACTGGAATGAAATGATCAATAGAACAATGTGGAGGCATCTGAACAAACCACTACATCCCAGTGATTCAATCCATGCAAGTGCTTTCTGTTATTGGTTCAAATCTTGGGTTTGATTGGATTCATCAAATTGTAACATAATGTCGCAGAGTTGGCTGATAACTTTTTTTCTTCAGAATTTGGTCCTTTGTATTCACACATAACTCAAATTATCCACAGAAACACCTGACTTCACAGTTCAAATAGCAGTTGCAGAAATATATTTTTTTAACATTTAATAATCAAAATATTGCATTCATAGTGAACATAATTGACTTCTGTCTTCAACTGGGATTATAGACAGCACCCCCCCCCATAACTAATCAAATTTCTATGACGGAGAGAATTCCTTGAGATTTACTTTGGGCGCCCCTCCATTTGGGGTTAATGAGTGTCTTCCACAGCCTCCTCACAGCTATTTCATACCTCGGGGATTTGAATAATTCCCATTGATAGTTTCCAAATCTCGAATGAGACAGGATTAATCAAAAGCAGAGAAAGTAAAGCCGATGAGGGTGAAGCGGCGCATGAGGATGAGGATGTCCAAATCAGGAGGAAGGGGACTAGTTATAGACGGTGTGCAACACATTCCCATTATTTTAATGGCTAGGCTCTGTGACTAAAACAGTGCAACTAAGTTCACCGGAGAGCATAATGATATTTAGAGCTCAAAGCGAGCTTCCTCAATTTGATCAAAGGACATTTGTACACACTGTAGCTGTCATCTTTAATAAAAAGTGAATAGCGATAGTGATGCCACACCTTGGTTTGTTTTTTCTTTCACATTAGTTCTGTTCAAATATGAGCTATTCCTTACGGTGGTAGATAATTGCCCAACATTGAGCTCTGCTCACAATTATTAGTCAGAGGAAAAATGTGTCTTTGTCCAAGTAGTTTCATTCGGTGGAACTCGGATGCCTCTGGAGGTAATATTTTCTGTTAAATATTAAGACAAATGTATATTATGTCAATTGAGTGAGTGATAAAATATATATAATGGGTGAAAAAAAAATGAAATTAGTGTCCACGTATTTCAGACGGTTCAGAAAACTACCAATCTATCTTCCCACAGCCATTCATTCATCTTAGATGAAGTCAATTTCATTATTCACAGCGGGGGCCGTCGACAAGGCATGTGGAACTTAAGAGCTTGCAGGGTGGTAGCCCTGTGTGGTATGGGCATTGGTATTTAAGTTCTCTGGGATAAATCATTTACATCAATTCAGTTACTGATGAGGCATGAATACATATGGAGAATTCTGTTCAGACGTGATTCCTTTTAATTGTCGCACTGGGACCTGCTATTACACTGCAGCAGAATGGGTCACTGCATTAGAAAATTAAAGCAGAGAGGCTCTAATTTGATATCTATTTGTACATCCCGGCCTGTGTGATAAAAAAAAGAAGAAGTGCTGAGTGCATATAAATGCCCTCCCGGAGAGGCTCGAACTTCTCCTCAACTGGCGAACGGCCACCTGGGTGCGCGGGTCAGTCCGCCGCTGTGGACCTCAAACCAAGCTGCGGCGAAGGCCCGCGTCTTACATGGATGGGCGTACGTGTGCGGGGTCGGAGGTCAGCGAGTGTGCGGCACGCCTCAGGCTACTCATGTTTTATGGGTTCCATTTACATGGGTCATTTAATACTTTCGTTTGTCCACTTTCGGAGGCGTATCAGGGGAAGTTGGAGTTGGCGGTGATCCTCATGCAGCTTGGGATTAATGCAATTCAAGTTGTCCGTGAAGTGGAATTATCGTCTAAACTGCTTAGAGAGTCCACTGGCAGGTCGACAGTGCAGAGTGGAAATGTATTTCCAGCACTCCGGCTGCGTATTCTGAGACTTTTCCCAAAAGGAGCGCTCCCTCGAGTTATGTCACACTGACAGACAGGCCAGCATCCCCAAAAACCTGTGAGGTCAGAGCAGTGGAGCTCTTTCATATGGCCTTTTGTCTGTTGTTGTCATCAGTGTCTTCCCCACTTTAATGTTTCATACAGCTCGGGAGCACATTGTTCCGGACTCCCTGTTCTGGCTTAAAGGGTGAAACACAGGTCATGATTTGGCTCAGGCAATGTGGGAAATGAGGATTTTCGTTGTCAATGCAGACTTCCGCCTGCGTTCGCCTGCAGTTCTTGGCCGCATGACCTCATGACCTCGTACTGAAAGAGAAGATTTTATTCTGAATGCTACCCACATTAGAAACAATATCCTGAGAATCAAGAAACTCCTTCAAGGTTAGAACTTAAAGGTTGCCAACCAACGGATGTAGCCAGCAACACCAGCATCAATCACACATTTGATTTCCCGTTGAGTCACGATGTAAAAACAATTTAAAGAAACGCAGCACCAGTGTAAAGTTTGGACAAACAAAGAGAAAATGTGTCAACCTTTTGACTTTCTCAATATGTTATCCAACTTAGCTTTAGGATATAGTTAGGGTGAGGTAAAATGGGGACCATTGACCATCAGGCTGCAAGATATTCTAAAGCTCTCCGAAGCCTGGAACTAATTCATAAGGCTACTAGGCTTGTGGTCAGTGAGACACAAATTAAGCTGATATAAATTGGACATATTTAGACTGTGATGTTCCGGTGTGACCAAAGTAGCACCCTGTTTATTTACGGTAGAACCCTGACATCCAGCAACAGTTTGCTCATTACCTTTTCAGTAAGATTAATCACAGTTCTGATGTGAAAAGCATGGCTTTACAAACATTTTTACATATAATAAGAAAGAATGAAGAAGGTATGAAGCTTTTCACATCCATATACCATGTTTGTATATGGTGCAAACAATGTATTATACTCTAAGATGCACCGAGTTTAACTCTAAACTGAGTATTGTTTCGTTAATCATCATTTCTCCAAACACATCTACATTTCCTCAGGCAGAAACGGCTTTATTAACATGCATCAAAACAATAATAACCAAAGATTGATCATTTGCATCATAGCACCTGCCCAGAACAAACGTAGTGTCCCTGATGCTGAGATGACCCTGGGAATCATTTGTTTTAGATCTATTGCTTCTCTTTTAAAGCAGAAATCACTTTTTTATAATGATCAATCATGAGCAGAGTGAGCGGTGGGTCTGAAATAATGAGATTCTATTTCCCTTTCATTCTACCTTTGCCTTCCAATAGTAAAGTCAAGTTTAAGTAGAGGGAAAGGATGATAGATTGGTTCAGAGCAAAATATGACAGAAGGTAGAAGGAGATGAGAAGAAAAAGCAACGAGTGAACAGCAGCTGTTCCATCGTTGCTTGGATAAAAGTGCCGCGTAATGTGCCCCCCTTTCGAAATGCCGTGGTACCTCCAGATCCTCCAGATCCTCCATCGCCATCAAGCAGAGGGAGGAGTAAAAAAGACATCATGACAATTGGAAAAATGTCCTGGAATGTCATTCAAGTCTAAAAATAAAAAGCGAGGCAAATCAATTATCCAGTGTGTGGCCTACAAAACAGACTGTTTGGAAGCTTGTGGAGCTCCCGGAAAACAGAAGTAACCCTGGCAAGACTTCTGAGGGGTCGCAGGACGGATGGGTGCGTCTCACGTGTGTGAATCTTCAAATTTACATTTCATCGTAGGTACTCGGTCTCCCCGTGAAGTTAAATTCAGCAAACTGAATGTCATGATTTACATAAACAAACAACGCTCGGGTTTCTTGATATCAAACAACGTCTGGTGAGATTAGTGGGGAAAGATGTTGCCAAGAGCCCAACCCGTCTCATTTTCGTGAAAGACTATGTTGTTTTCATAATAACTGGGCTGAAAAAGGGCCAAAGTGGCCTCTCTGCTTATTCACTGACTCCAAACAAGTTGAGAGAATAAGTCCAAGATTTTTGAAAAATCCTCTTTGTAGCTTTCTGTTTAAAATGTTGATAATAAAACTTTATGACAAAGACCTGTAACCCTTTGATTCTGAGCCGAGGTGGATGTTGACATTATTCTACATAGCTAAGCTGTCTCTTCTCATCTAACTCCCCCAGAGAGCAAATAACTGTACCTCCAAGTGAGGATGAGGCTTCTTTCACAGACTTTTGGAAGGAGTGTGTACTCTACCCTGTTTGAGTCTATGTAACACGTGGCCTCTTTTACTCTATAAGTAAGTCTGAGCATTGTTCTCACTGTTTCATCTGTTTTTTCTTTTGTCAAATGTGTAATAAAATCATTCTTTAAAATTGCTGTACCGATTTGCATTGCTGATTCATACATCAGCTTCGACAGTTACATCCATTAGCACCACTCAAGGTGATGGTACTGAACATGTATATTACTAGCATGGTAAAAAACATCATCTTTGTCATGAAGCAAGCATTGATAATTCATACCGCAGCCTCTTACTTCTTATTGGAATGAAAAACATTACTCCAACACCTATTTCTTGGGCTGAAAATAAGGTTTGAATCATGTGTTTTTGGTTTTCTATGCTACAGTAGCTCCAACTTCTCCACATTTCGAATCTTCCAATTGGCTTTCAGACATGGGCACATACGTGATATCTGGGTCGTGGATGTGCCAATATGGAAGCCATGTTGTCTTCATGGTAATCAGCAATCCGCTTTGCTCCGGGCCTGGCCCACTGACCCCTGCTGACCTCCTTGGAATTGATTTTGCGCTTGAACCCAAAGCAGGCGCAAAATTAAGGCCAGATATCTGCGGCAAGCACAGAGACAGGAAGGAAGGCTGAAGGAGGGAGAGTGAAAGAGGAAGAAGAAAACTAAATATATTTTTTAGTCTTAGAAGAGAAGATGGTTACAATGACTTACATTGATTGAACATCAGTAGGAAAGCAGGCAACATGACGAGGCAACGTGAAAAGCTTGATAGTCTTATTTCGTACCCAGCCCGGAAGAAATATCTGTCCGACACTGACAGCTGATGAAAATGCACCAGGAGTTGATTTTCTCTCAAGGGGAGAGCAGGTTAAGACCTCTCTCTCTCACCATGTCCCGCAGTCACTACTCTGCGTGCGTCTGAAAAAAAAAAAAAAAAAAAAAAAGACAGACATTCTGGCCGTGGCTGCTTCCTCCTCGGGGCTAATGACTAAATTTGGAGATAATCGTCATGTTCTAATTGATGTTTCCGCACCACTGACTCAACCCACCGGTGGATTTCATCAGGGGCGTGATGTGAGATATGAATAGTTTTTGTATCTGCGTGGCCCACAGGTCCCTTTCACGGCAGCGGCTCGTAGCCGATCCGTCCGGCGCCTCGAAAGGCCTCAGTGCACAGCGCGGGCGCCCCGCCTTTGGGACGCGCACACACACACACACGCGGTCACTCACCCCCACGCCGCCCCGACTCCACGCCGCCGCCGTTGGGGCCCGGGGTAGAAAGCCACGCTGTACTGCGAGCTGCCTGATTGCTGCCCGTCACCCCCCCCTCCACCCCCAGCGTTGCCACGCTGTGGAGAGAACTAATGTATTTATAACCCCTCTCATATGTGCTCTGGGAACAAATTAGAAACAAATGAGGAAGGATTCCTCCGCTTGGTCCCGGAAAGCCATGAAATGAGGGCAGCATCGTTTACAACGAGCACCCGATCAGAGCAGCAAACTGATGCAAAAGTTAAATATGTTGTACAGTAAGTGTCTGTACAGTACATTACATACTGTACAGGATTTCACTTAAAGTGTTGCACCATCACGAGCTGAAACGCTTTGTACATGCTTTAAACTCAAGCGGTTAATGAGGACTGGGTGAAACATGCTTTGTTTTCTTGCTTTTTCTTTCTATTTTCTGCTATAAAGGAGCTCCTTTGATGATCAAGTCGTTGACTACACAAGAATATTTAAACTGCACCAGGCAAGATTTATTTTAATCCGACCATCTTACTGGCCTTGTCAACACGTTTTGGATGCTATACAGGGAAACTTTGGTGTCTTTAAAGGCACCAAAAAAAAAGATTGCTTTGCAATTGAAAAGATTAAAAGACGTGGTATGTTGATGGCACACACTGAGGGAAAGACATGACACCGTCTGAAAGCTTGTTTATAGTCCTTATAGTCGAATGTTTTTGTCACCTTTTCGTGTCTTGTCTGCTGCCACCAGCGCTCCTCATTCACGCCAATTCAGGCGCTCTGGCTAAGAGGCTGACAATCGATGTGAATGATCGAAATGTCACTCCAACAAGCCATTTCAACTGCAACTGCATCCTAAAAGCTTTAATTGGGCTTACTGAAATATTGAAATATGTCTTATTAATGTTTTGTAAATATTCATTGAGAACACTCTCGAAGTGTCAAGTCGACTGTAGCTTTTCATTAATGCATACCTTTTAAATTCTTGATTGAAAAAAATGGGACTGCACAGTATCTGGATACTTGGGCTATAGTCCGCAGATCCATTTTTCATACAACACACTGTAGAGACTCAAATGATAAATATTTTGTCACCGGTTGAATTTAACACACACAAAAAAAAAAAAACAGTGAAGGAAAATGTCACTTTTTCAATAGTTCACTTCCAGACACAGTGTCTGCTCAGCAACAAACAACAAACTCTCTATATATGTAAATCAGATCAATAGGATATCCATACAAACGGCCTGCAGCTGTGTGTTGCCATCAAAAAGCTCACCTAATGTAATAAGGAACATCAATAGTTGATTTTCAAACCTAGCGGTGCATGGAAAGAAAACGAGGATGATGAGATTAGCGCAGCTTGGCTCCAATGTCGAGCTCCGTTTTATAAACAGTCACAATTAACGCAGAGTGTCATTATCCGTGGGACAATGAGATGTGTCGGGGAGAGCGGATTAATAACTTCACCGCGTGAGTCGAACTCCGCGGCACCGCAAAGACACACTGCTATTTGTTTCTGAGAGTCTAGCGCTGACGTTTTGGACGTTTTGGATGCGATAATTAGTCACGATGAGCTGGGACGCCGACGCGCTCAGGCAGTAAGGCGGCTTGCGCTATGCGCCTATTGTGCGTCGCCCTTCAGACAGGTATTGTAATGCAGTTTGACATCGCCCCGCACTACGTGATAACACAGAATTAGCAGGTGTGTTCTGCAGCAAAAAATGCCTCCATTAACGGTACGCCGTGGGCCAAGTTCCCTGAGGTGGATTAAACGCGGCCTCAGCTAATGATGTTTTTACTGGGAGCAGACAAGGTTCTCATGGACTAAAAAGCTTGAATTACTTGCACATTCAGACGCTGTGTTTGATTTGTTATGCATTTTAGTAACCATTATATTTCACGAGGTAACAAAAAATGAGTGTTTATTTTAATTCCCCTAATGAATTATTGTTTACTTTCTTAACGTTGTGTTAATATCGGCACCTGATTTTATGCAAATTCATTTTAGATACATTTAAGTTTTTGAGGTTCAGTCGACGCAATCAAATGACATTTTTTCATTTTTTAAAAATTATTTAGAAAAGTCATGTCTTCTTCAGGCTGCATCACTACCTTTTGAATAGAACATGTTGAAATGCAAAGTGACGCTGACTAAAACGAGCATTGGTTTTTCTCCTCACAATCAGTTGATTCTCCTTTCTAAGCATTTTTTACACACACACACACACACATACACACACACACACAATAAGAGTTTAGTATTTCATTAACTTCCTGCCCAGCCAAAAAACCTTTGTCTCAATACTATTATCTGCCCTGTTTCCCTTCAGGGTATGTGAACCTGCCATCTCTCTATAAAAAAAACAACAAAATACTCCCATTTAACATGTGATATTGGTACTTTCTTAACAGTCTCACTTCCACTCGTTGCTTCAGCTCTCCCACACTTGCAGGCAAAGGGAGAAGGGTATGAGAGTGTATACTCATAATCCTCACTTCCTGCACAGCCCTGGGCTGCGTTTGGAGTGTTTTACTAGCGAGGGGTGTCTGAAGGAGATGAAGCTCTCGGGCCCTCTCTCTCTCTCTCTCTCTCTCTCTCCGTTGCATTGGATTAGTGCATGGTGAATCAGCCGTTTGTCACTGACACAGTAACAGCCTACCAGTGGCTTTTATTGGCACCAGGTGAACCAATAAAAACCTCAGCTTTGGTATCCTCGGGCCAACAGAGTGGCAGTTCATCTGCAAACAGCAAGTGCATGAAAAATCTCTTTTAAACATCCAACCAGAGGGGTGCTAGCTTTTATTTTTTATATTTTTTTCCATTCCTGTAAACCTCCACTCCAGCCAATAACATGCATTAAAGTGACTGTGAGCAGGAAAACACATGCATTTTATGATGGAAGAACCCCGTCTGCTGCGACTGAGAATAAACTTCATTTAAAAGTAAATATGTGCTTACGGGGCTCCGAGTTAGTGGCATTGCAGGTTATAAAGTCATTGTCTGCCCTAATTGTGTTTTTGAAGCGTCGTTATTGCTATTCACGGTATTCAAGCAGGAGCAAATGGTTCTTCCTGCCGATGGACACATAATTGAGGAGCTTGAAGAAGATTACCACGGCGGGGAAAACTAAACAGGGCTGGAAGAAAAACACGTACTTGGTAAAAGGATGAAGCGAGCACCAGAAAAAATCAGGGAGGAGAGAGCGTGGCAGCGAGAGGGGAAAAAAATATGTTTGGAAAGTGTTCAACCACATGTCTCCAATTCATAATTAACTTTTTAGAACCATCACAAAGCTGCAGGAGTGAGGCTCGTGCCAGCGGAGCCATTCTTTTTCACTGGCAGATGGGACTCTGCTGTGTTTTATCACGTGTTTATTTAGATGTTTTCACAGTGCCAAGCGTACATGAGGTAGTTTGACGAAACACATGTTGCCAGAGGGCCAACAAGCAAACACGCTGTCTGCAGGAGGAATCCTGACCGGGAATGAATGGATGGGAGAATAGTTTCATCTTTAACAGAAAAACAATCATGTTTATATCTGGATTTCTTTTCATTACTAATAAATGTTTTGCCTGCCGCATTTGAATGAAAATCCTGAATGTTATGAAGCAGCCCCATTTCCATATTAATTGCCTCACTTTAGGCAGCCATCAGGTAAGTTAGGTATGTGACTAATAAAACACTAATTGTGCAAATTAGATGTTGTGGATCTCTCACTGAGTCAGATAATCGTCACCCGCTACTGTATCTGGTTAACGAGGTTGACTCATTAAGGGCTTGAACGGGTCCCTTGCTGCTTTCTGAGGAGGATGTGGCGAGTCACGAAAAAACTAAAGAAAGAACCGACTGCAGAAGACAGAAAGTATGAATTACTTTTAGATGGCATTGATTTCTCTTCTGTTCTGAGGACTCTAGTTTAATCACTGACCGGCGGATGATGAGTGGCGGACACACGACCCCCCTTAATCCCTTTCCTTTCTTTGCAATAAATTATGCATCAGAAAAAGCTTTTTCCACCTCAATGGATATGTCCCTTAATCCCTGGCTCCTAAAACCTGTTTAATCTGAACTAAGTCATTAAAACAGTAAAGGGATATCACAAAGGACTTTCAAGCCAATTGGCTTAACGGTAACGTGATTAGATCATTGATCCCTCAGCAAAGCCTTGGGCTTCCAGGTGCGAAATGACTATTTAATGAAATCAGAGAAATCTCGTTACTAGAAAATTGCTGATCAAAGTTAAGACCAGGTGACTGGGGTGGCATTGGTATCCATGTATCTGGGCAAAGGTATTTATTCTCCAGATCCCCTCTTGACATTACCAAGAACGTATGGGGACGGAATAGGACATGTTGTTCCTAATCCCATTCCACTATCCAAACCTCCATGCACCTTCAACAGGTACTCTTACTTTAAGCTTTGATAGTGATTAGCAATTGAGGAACACTTTTTCCCCAGATGCTCAAAAACGAGGCGGTGTAATATCATTGTAGCCTGATTGATGTGAGTGCCATCCTACAGATCCTGTTCGATTGTGCTTTTGTCCTAAAGTCTCCTGAATTGGGATCACAGCTTTGACATTATCAGCTCGAAATTGGTTAATGCCCCGAATACACCTGGCTGGCCTTGAGCTCTGAAAATCTCTGGAACTCCTGAGAAGACAAAAACCTGGAAAACCCTGAAGAATGTATCTCAAACGTATCCACACCTCACCTGAAGTGTACATAACACCTGACATGAGAGGATTACGACTGTCCCTGCCTGTTGGTGCAGATACATAATTAAACACAGAAGACCTTGCTTCTAATTAATGAGAAGAGATGAAATATCACTTAATTTCAAATTTAATTAGGAGACATAATATTTCCTTCTTTGGACCTCCTGCTAATGCGGTGCAGCTTCCTGCTGATGAATGCTCTGTGTGTTGAAAACATAAACATTTACAGTTCCCCGGGCCGCATATGGAATTTCCCATGATGCACACAAACACACACACACACACGCGCACACACACGCACACACACGGTCATAATCTACATAGAGAGGACTATCATCAGGACTACACAAGAAAAAAAGGCTAATAAACAGTCGGTAATGAAAATTAATGGCACAAATCATACACAGACCCTGACACACTTTTCCCTCTTTAATTGCAATGGTCTAGAAGCACTCCGTTTAATTACCTACACAGTATATTGCAGCATTGATGTCCTTCGGTGTCAGGATCCAAAGTTCTCCCCGTGCATATCACTATAGATGAGCATTTAAGGCCATTATCATAACCATGACAATAGGTATTGACTTCTACCCTCAAATGAGTTTTGCTTGTGTAATAAGAACTGCCATTAATTGGGGTAATGAGGCTTGCATACTGACTTTCGGCACCACTTTTGGTCTCAATCATAATGTGTTGATTTTGCAGAAACAGGATTAACTGGAATCCCATTTCCAGTCATTAGTTGTGTATGGTTGTCATTTCACCTTAAACAGCTTCTGGGTCATGCTCTCAATAGGTATAAGTAAATATTTTAAATCTAAGTGATGGTTGTACAGTCTTGAAAATTCTATCTAAGGCATTTAAACGCTTTACTTTATTAAACAGCACAAATTTGCTTATTCTTCTTTTTCAGCAAGGTTACAAGAGGCCAACCAGTGATCAATACCACTGACAAATGAACTAGCAGCCAAAGACACACATCCAAAACAAAGGCTGAGATTAAATTGTTGAAGGACGACTGTGTGGAATCATCTCCCAGAACTGAGGGAGAGTCAGTACCATGTTACAAAATGATGCTGTTTTTTTCATAGAAGCCATGCTGCCGGCTGAATTTTGATGATGGATTTTAAACCATGCAAATATAATAAATTAGCCAACGTATAGCATTTCGCTAATTAATCATAATTAATCATGTTGAAGTTTTCGGAGGTGTAGTCAGTGATAATGTTGTCTGTTTGATGTATTGCCCACATGAAGCCCAGCGTGAGGTTCAACCTGTCTCACTGGGCGGAAGCTTCATCGAATGTGCCCTCCTCATTCTGCTCCACACATGAGATTTCATTTTAATTGACACGTACCAAGATCCATTCGTCAAAATGACAGGTGTCGGGGGGGGGGGGGGGGGCTGGGAGGTTGGGGGGGGGGGGGGGGTTGTTGAGGATCACCCTGAACGCACTCTGTGAGGTATAGAGGTGGAAGTGGTTCATTTGTGTGTCTTTCTCGTCTGACGGCGTCAGTGAGGTCAATTGCGGCATCAAACCTCAGCATTGTGTGTCTGTTGGAGTGTGTGCGTCGGTATCTCGGGTGCATGGCCTTCCGATCCATTGATCTCCAGCGTTCTCTGTGAAGGCTGGCCTTTGTCTGCCAGATCTACCTCTCTTGCCGTCTCTCTTTTGGCTGTCATTCCATGACACATGGCTCTGACACATCGTCAGAGTTGCACCGGTGAAAAAAAAAAAACACATATCTCTGACCTCTTGAACTCTTTCTTCTCTGTAAGCCCTGGAGAAAGGATGCTTTAGCTGTCCACGCCTCTTTAAATGTCCACCTGGGGACATGGCTATTGAGACGAGGGGGGGTAGAGAGACATTTCAAGTCACGTATAGATCTTCAGCTGGTGGCATGTATGGCTATCGAGCAAAACAGCCCAGGATTTATAGCATGCGCTCTTCATGTACTGTGCATGGGCAGCAGAGAGGCTCGAGTAATGGACTGTGTTGTCAGCAGTTCTCTGTCCAGCTCTGTTCAGTGTGAAACCACAGACTCTTCACAAAGATGGTCCTTTCTTTATTCCGACGGTCGCATCATGCTTAAGATCCCAAATCAAAATTGACCCGTGGATCACCTTAATTACTCGTACAACGATGACCAAGAGATGGAGCAAAATGAGAATACTTAGATCCCCCTCAACTGATGGATTGTCACGTGTCGTATAAGACCCTAACGAGCCCCCACTCGGGATCACCTCGCATCGGGCCATCCAAAGGCAGAAAGGGAAGGGAGGCTCGTGAGGGGGCGTAGGGGTGTTGCGGGGAAGAAGGGGGGTGGGGTGGGGGGGGGGGGGGTGCATAATGTTGTCTTTGGATCAGCCCGAGGAAGCGATGTCACAGATCACTCACAGAGCCGGTGTTGTATAGATTAAGAAGGAAGGGGCGGGGATTGGTGCAGGCCTCGGCACAGCAACAGAGCACAGCCTATGGAAAATGCCCCGTCCACCTAGCCGAGACGGTGATGTCACCAGAGTGGAACATGCATTTACACACGCCGTCTCCCGTGCCTCCTGCGTCTGTGTGTGTGTGTGTGTGTGTGTGTGTCTCCATCGATGCGTGCGTCTGTGTTTCTGGCGGGGAGTAAAAGGAGCACAGACACACTCACACACACACACACTCACACACACATCACCACATCACCTTCAGGCCGTCCTCAGCTGTACCACGGGGTGTCGCCTCTTCGGTGACTCTCTCATGTATATTGAATGAACTGCACAACAAGCTCATGTCCATGGGTGATTCATCTTGCGCTGGTGTGATAATGGGTGTCTATATATTGATTAATCAAGAGGTGATTGAGGACCGTATGCTCTGCTGGTTATTAATATTGATAACTCTGTGCCACGCTGCACTTGAAAATCCAGATTTGATCGCACACATCCGTGCAACAAAATACAAAGTTGAGTGTGTGTGTGTGTGTGTTTAAGAATGCCTTGCCATATGTAACCTGGGATTACGTCCCCCCGCCCCCCCCACACACAAATCTTCTGGTCACATTGTGTACTGGCACTAGTATATTGAATCACTGGGGGCAGCTTCTTAAAGAGGGGAATGTGTGCAGCTTGCTCTTTATTCCCTGCTTTCTAATCCTTTTTAGGCTCACAATGGCGCTTTACCCTAACAATGGTAAGAGCATTGAAAAGGGACAACTGCAAGCGTGGCCACAGTGTCTGAGCACTGATTTGCAATGTGAATGATGAAAAAAAAAGCTCTGTGTGCATACGTGTAGAGTATTAAGGCCTGAGTGGACATGCCCGTTTGCATGAGGTCATGATTCTGCTCCCTGCACCCTTTGCCTATAACAGAGAACTAAGCCGGTAGCACTCGTCAGAGTGCCGGCATCATGTTAATCTAGTTAGAGGGAGCCTTTGAATGGCAGCATGCGTGACGGGTTTGTGTTTAACAAAGTGTCTCTGTAAGTCCCTGGTCCCTGTGTTGTCACAGCTGCTGAAAACTTGCCATGGCACTGGCAAGAGAAAGGGGGGAAAAGTAGGCATCACTGTATGGGCGTGAAAAGAAAAAAAAGATCATCGGCAAGATGTCGGGCAGCATTCTCTCAATTCATCCACTTTAGATCAACAGGTCAACACAACGATGAACAAAAAGCAAATGCACTCACATCCCGACACCACTGAGGTAAGCCAGCAGGCTTTCATCTCTCTCTCTTCCTTCCCGGCACTTGGCCGAGGACACAGACTGCCGGCGGAGCTAATTTGTTGCACCGAATTACGCTGACAGACTGACTGTTGACAAACAGCTCGACTCAATGCCCATCTCCACTCCACTCCGCTCGCCGACTGTTGATTTGCCCCCCCCCCCCCCCCCCCGGATGAGCGCGGCGCTTCATCCCTCACTTTCACTGTGCCATAAAAAGGGTCCTCTGTGGAGCCGGACACTGCTGCTCACTGGTTAGTCTTTGTCATCATTACGGTGTCACAGACAGGATAACCAGGACGGGCCAAGGGGATGTGTGGAGGACAGTCAGATGGGTGGAGACTGTGTAACCGTAGCCGGGGGGGAGGGGGGGTGGGGCAGGAGTCACCTAGGTCCACAAGAATCAGATCATCTGTCCATTCATCTTCATATGCCTGAATCCCAAACGACAGCTGAGCACTTGCTGACCCGGAGGGGAAGGACACAGAGCAATAACCAGGCTAACACACATCTGATGGAGCTAAATCTTCCTTAGGAACCAGCAATGAGGCTAAAATCTGTTTTTGCTGTACAACAATGTGTATCCAAGCAATAAATGAAAGTGTTTGCGTTTGCAGAAATACTGGGGAGTAATTCAGAAAAATGTTTAAAAAAATAAAAAAAAGATTTGGACTGAAAAAGCTCTTCAAGTTACAAGGAGTCTCTCATGTAGAAACTGATTTGTACGCACTGTTATCACACAGAAAACACCATGGGGTGTTTTTTTTCCTGGGATTTAGAAGGTTCATAGCGCCTGTGTGTATTTGCGCCCGTCAATTTGTTTGTGCGTGCGTGAATTTTAAGCAGTCTACAGATTTATTTTCGGCTTCACACCTGAAATAGAGGCTTCACCTGCGGATGAACCAGAGCGGAGTTCTGTTTTTTTGGGGGGGGTTAGGGTGGGCTGCACACAAAACAGGATCTCATACATTTCCCTGTGAGGATCCTTGCGGTCCTGCAGCAGTCCTCTCTGCTACTAGGATAACAAGGGGGCTCTGATCTCATCTTGCCACGGCTCACTTTGCCGGGAAGGAGAGGGATGATGTAATGCTGCTCACGCAACAGCAGCGTGCACTTATCAGATGTAGAAGAGGCTGAGCAACCAATGTAATAATACCGCCTCTTATGGTTTTACGAGACCTCACATTTATTGTAAGCAGGATTACGTCATCATACTTAATGTGCATACATACGGTAGACCTACAGCAAGTATAATGTGTAATGTTTTTAAGTGAAGCTAAATTGCTTATTTTATTTTTGAATCGGCAGAATGACTTATGACAAAGGGGCAGAACATGCACAGCACATCCACCAGACAATCAGACGTTCATGCAAAGCCATCTAAAGTTAAGAATGATGTGTTGGACAGTTTAATGGCAAATCACATATTACATCCAGTTCACCTTGTACTGAAATTTATATATTACCAAATTAATTGATTGCTTTTTACAGCAACCCACAAAAGAGCCCATTCATTTACATTACCTTCATCTTTCCCCTTGCCACAGTACGAGACAGTCACCTCCAGAGAATCATACGACTCCAGTCCTGTGTAATACTGGGGTGAGAATATTATACAGTGGATTTTATGCTGGGTAATTAAAAAGATCACTTTTTTATGTCCTAGGCAGGGATGGATCTTTCCTGATTCACAACCCTACATACTAAAGTGGAATGGCCTTGTTCATACTCTTGACTCCTCTAGTTTAATTGCCCTTTTTGTCCTGCTTATTACTGTCCTAATATATAGCAGCATTCTTCTGTGAAGTATTGAAGGGCTTGAAGGGCTTGGTGCACTGAAGCAGAACACCTGTCGGAAGTTTGATGATGAGTGAGACTGCATCACCTGCTCCTCTTACCTCACCGCCTTTCTGTTTTTTTTTTTGGAGTTCCGCAGCGTGACTGAACTTGGCCCCTCGTCCCCTCGTCCTGTCCAGCCCCGCTTTCTCGTACCAGTGGCTTCCGAGCAGGAGCATGTGTCAGGGGCATGAGACGAAGCCAGAACGCGGCAGATGAGTCAGATGGAACACTTGTCCAGTGATGTCATCTCCAGTGAGCGCCGATCACCGGCCCCAGCTGTTTCGGTGCAATGAGGCACACTCTGCAGCACCTGTCTGAGGGCGCTTCGGCTCACACAATTGAAGCAGAGGAACAGGCCCTCTTGTACTCACAGGGCTTTTATAACTCCCCGGTGATGAATCCAATAGAGGTCAAATGGGGCAGACAGTACATCTCCAACAGAGCGAGGTTCCACAACGCCAGTGTGGCAGTGGATGGAAAATAGCAGATGGAAAATATCTTTTTTACTTAGCCCAAAGTATGCAGCGTGTGTGTGTGTGTGTGTGATACAGATATATGACCAGTACCACGGGTGTTTAGGAAACACTTGGTAATGCACCCATGAGTATACGTGACGACGTCATCTCTGACAAACACGCATGAGTCATCTGCGTTATGCAAAGATGTCACACAGCGCAACATCACCTCATGTTGTCTTTAAATTAAAAGTAGAAACTTGAAGTTCAGAGAACAAAGCAGTTGATTCTTATGCAGAGTTCCTGTGTAATGAAGCTCCAGGTGGCGAATGGCAATGCAGATACATGCTGTGGTATCAGCTGGATTGAACAACACACTTTCCTGCACACTTGCATACGCAAGCGCCCACGCAGCTCAATGCAATACACTAAAACGAGGCAGCAGCTCCTCTCTTGCAGTAAATCAAGAACTATTTCACTGTAATAGCTGTACTTTGTAATAGCCATCGCAGAGGAATAACTCTGATTTAATCTAGCCAGTAATCAATATTTTTTGACTGCTGTGATTGATGAGTATTAAGTAGGACTATTAACCGCGTGAAACAAAAGTGTCCAAGTCTGAATTCCACTGCCTGCCGCTCGGTCAAAGCAATAATGTGAAAGGGAATCATTTGTCAGCCAATTCACAAATAGGCTTAGAACTGTGGACATATTTTCTTAATGAATATGTGAATTACTTGTGCATTGATTTCTATTGTGTGGGAAAATGGGAAATGTATAAAGAACCGTCTGCAGAGGCGCCTGCAGACACACCTCATTGACATTTCACTTGGAGACTACAAGAAATATTGCATATGCTGAAACCAGCAGATCGTGTATTTAAAGCCTCTGGTGGATCAAGGTTGCGCAAGTGACCCTTTTAGTAGTAGCCTGTCATACATTTAGCAGAGCATGGGATCATTTCAAACCGTCCTCCATCACATTATGACAGATCTTAATTGACTACCGATACAGCTTTGCTGAGTTGACGGAAAAATCAGATTTTAATCTAATCACATGCAATATACCTGATTGGCTCCTAGCAACACTCTGGCATATTAAAACACTTGCATTACAGAAACGGGTCAGAGAGCTTGTAAACAATTAAATCCTACAAACTGTATAGTGGCTCCTAATTCATTCACTTAAAAAAAAAAAGAAATGGTGTAGATGGCCTAAATTACTTTAGTTTTTTTTTTTTTTTTTTTAACCACGCATCGGCTGGAAAGCCTTTATTTTCGTGCACTATGTAATGAGAAAAAATCTGAGAACAAGATACATTTGAAAGTTCACAGTAACTGAACTTCAGTTACCCTCTCACTACGCTTTCCTCCAGCAGTCTCTCTACAATGTGCCTCCTCTTTGGTCTCCCTACCACACCGAGAAATATTCAGTCAGCCAGTCTCCCCAGGTTTATCACTGAACCACATCATTAAGAAGTGCCCCATGGATCCCTGTCTAAGATGCACGTCGACGAGCTGCCGCCAGCTCCCTGGACGAAAAAGACCAAAGCCGAGCAGCCTGACACTCACCCCCACTCAAAAGTAAATGATGGCACGGAGAATGGTGGTCCAGAGTCCCCCTCAGTGGTCTTAGGGGATAAGACAGAGGAGCAGAATGATGATAGATTGCTCAGAGAGTGGGCTGAGCGGATGGATCAGGCGTCTCGTACCCGAAGAGCACCATCTGCTGTCAGTTCAGGTGACTCATTCAACTGTGCTGACATGTGCATGTAAAGACGCACGCTGCGAACACATCAGACTGCCGTCAGCGCGCCGATGATGGGATGAATATGAAAGAGAGGAGGAGACGCAGGGGGGGGGTTTCGGGCGCGACGGCACTGTAGAAACAAGACAGGTGGGCACTGCGAGCACAATCTCTTTTATCTTCACAGAATTATGCATTAATCCAAACAAACAACTTTTAATAATAACTTTCTTTTCTTTTGTTTTTTTTTTGTCATCCTTGTTTCTCTGAGTTTGTTCGTTGAAACCTGAAGAATGAAAATAATAAAAAATGAAAAATAGAAGTAATGAAAGGCACTTTGGAAAAATATTTCAATGGACATTATTGCGAGTGAAAGCCAAATGAAGCTGTTATAATGCACTGGAACATGTATATCCAGGAATAGGCTTTAACATTTCCTTTAGTCTTAAATATTACACATCCTCCCGAAGCAGTGAGTGCTGTATGCCTTATGCTGGCAATATGTCATTCACAGAACTCCATGTGGACCACTAGAGTGGAATAGCAGGAGAAGCCAGTCTAGTGCCGGTATCAAATAACAGTGTCTGGCCCCCTTAAAGCAATGAGCTGTTCATGGTCAATTTTAACAAGCTATAGCACTTCTGACTGCAGCCATCTCCTCAATTTCGCATTCTGCTTGGAGCATCAGGGAGGAGAGTACGAGGTGCACGTAAAACACCAAATGCTGCGTATTGGACTTTTAAAATACATGGGAATAGCTATTAAATGACCCTGTAATACCAATCTCGCAATTTCCATCCATTAAAAAACATACTCCACCCAAACTCTGCCTGTTTTATTTCTTAACCAAAAAAAAAAAAACGGTTTCCCCCTTGAGGAGCCACAACTACATATTTCTGGTATGAGGTGTAAGATCAGGATCAAAGTCACCGGCTTGTCATCTCCGATTTCATTTCAGGGGTCCGGAGGAGCCTAATTGTCAATAAGGAGCAGCTGCTTTGACACCTGTGACACCGCTCGGCCCCGAACTCTGTCTCGCTCTGCCTCCTCGGGAGACCCGGCGAGGAGCGAGGCCCCCGTCTCCCCGGGAGTGACGAGGCATGCCGATACTAAAAAGCTCGCAATTTATGAAAGGCCACGACATCGGAGCGCTGATCAATGCTTCCAGAGGCCTCAATCGCATCGCAGAGATTGATTCAATAGGTGATATTGTTCCTGGAGATCCGCAGACGTGCTGGAAGTGTCAAGAGGGGGGGGGGGGGGGGGACGCATGCTAAAGGATTTGCGTCAGTCAGACGAGGCGGGCTGGACAGTGATGGGGGGGACCCGACTGACCCCGGCCGGGGGTGATGCACGCTTGTCAGCGGGAGACAGGTTTAAAGTGCAGACGGCAGGAGGAATATTATATTATGGTGAAAAGCCAGGCTCGCTACCCAAGCGCCTCTCTCCACTCAGACGGTTTTATTGCGCCCGTGCGGCCTCTCCAGCGCCGTAAAGCGGGGACGGAGGGAGGGATGTATTGGATTCTGATGAGATGATCCAGACAGCTCTGCCCAAGCGCAGGTGGAGTGCATTAGGTTACTGTGTGGGCCCCGACACATTGTGTTACACTCATAACACTCTCCGGAGCTTGACAGTGACTTAAGAAGCCCCAGGATCACTGCTAGCTACAAAGATACAATCAGAACATGAATAATATAAAACAATAAGCAGCTGTTTGTGTTTTGCATAATGGATATTTTCAGAGCTTGCCCTGAATAACAAATGCAAAAAAGGTTGTTCCCAGTTCTTTCTTTTTTGCTTTTTTTTGCTTTCAATGTTAATCCAATAGATTATTTGCCAAAACCAAAGACTGTACACTAATACAGGAACACATTTCAGTACAGTATACAGAAGTAATATATGCACCCAGAGACAAAGGTGCACCAACCATACACAGCCTCCGCTAACTCCCCTTTGAGATTGGGAGATGTAGTTAGACCAGTGTCCCTGTCTCTACAGGCACAGTGAGACAAACAGGGACAGGAACACCGGAGCAACGTCTGAAATGGACAGAAAGACTCCAGGGTATCATGAATAAATAATAATACTCCAAAAGCAGGCATTCCTTTGTATTGTGTAGTAGTTGTAAATGGTGGCAGAACCACAAGCATGTGGGTGCAGGGCTGGCTAACAAACTAATAAATAAGTAACATGTTCAAAAAGTGCAAATTGTTGTTAAGTCTGTGTGACATACAATCAGACTCCAGGGTTACATTCAGCAAATGTACAGTATGTCTGCTATTCTTTCTTGTAGGACTTGCTTTGTTTTAATGGGGCTTTTTTTTTCCTCCCCATTTTCTCAAATTGACTACTATTTACTATTGTTTAATAGCACTTGGTGTATAAATCAAAAGAGCGGTGTTACACTTGAAACAGTACATTTGATTATCGTGACGGCTAACGCTCTCGACCCGTCAGCAGGATGGGAAATCTTTCATTTTTGATAAATTACACTGTGATTATAAATAAATAAACAGGACTGATGATGTGGAATAAATCCAATTCACCACGCACAAGATAATCAATACATTAACCTGGAATCCCCCTGGTGGAGCACCTTTAGTCGACAGTACAGTATGTGCTTGTTGACTTTAATTGCAACAGTGTTGGATGCGGGAGCCGTGGGCAGACAATTGATAGTGGCCATTAGCAAATGATTAGGTGGACAGAGATGAACTCTCCCACATTGATCTGGGGCCGGCTTACATTTCCCGACTTTTGCAGGAGAATAAATAAATTCACCTAAAAGCACAATAATGCACGACCTCATACTCCGGGCAGAGAGGCCCGTCGTCGGCCCCCTGCCTCCCATCGTGTGCACAGAGAAGCTGACGGGCGTCCACAGCGCCTGTTTATGAGCCAAATCTCAACCACTTATGCAAGAAAACACAGCATTCTAAAACGTACTGCAAGTGAAGCTTTATAATGAGACAGAGATTGTGAGGGTGAAACCGCGGGCTCCCTTTCGTACTGCTTTCTAGACACGGTGAAGCCGGGCAATATATCAAAGATGTTCTTTATCACCTCCAATTATTGAGAAACGTTGTCTTTTGAGCCATCTGAAGTCTGTAATGTGTTTACCTCAAGTGCCTCATAAGCTTTTAAGTTTGAAATTCTATCGCACTAAAAACAAGGTGACAGATTGCACGGGAGAAATCCTAACTTTTCAACAATAACAAACAGAACCTTTTTCTTCCCAATGAGCGGCTAAACACTGCCAGGTGCTTTACGTCACCCTCTTTAACATGGTAGCGTTTCTTAAAACATTTCATTTCTTTTTAACAACACAACGTCTCAATCGAATGGAAAAGTTGCCCGTTGGATGTTGAAGGTGACTCGTGCGTTCACCTTCACGTTTCCAATATTAAACTCACCAGTGAGCTGCGCTCGGGTTGTTTGTCCATGTTATAGGGCACATGGGCAGGCAGTAATCAAATAGAGGAGAACTGAGTGTGTGGTGTCCTCAAACCTAATTTGTCTGCTTGCAGCTCTGACCCCGTGACCTTTGACATTCCAACCCAACTGGCGAGGGAACCAAATCATTTATTTACTTTGTCAAGACATAAGCCAGACGAGGGGATTTCAGCCTTATGGCAAGAATCTTTGGGACTTAAAAAACAAACAACTAGAAATTTCAAAACGTAAACAGCCACGTCCAAACGACGGCTCGGCCCCTTTTACGAGTAATAATCGCTATTGATTCCTCAAGAAACATCTTCACCTATTGAAATCATTTTGTTGATTTCCACTGAGCTTGATCAACTATCCATTATTCAAACCATTACTTGCCGTGGCAGCAAATACGCGTCAATAAGAATTTTTGTTCAACCCACGACTAAGCCCAAGGGGGCTGATATACATTTCACTGCATCAGCTATTTATTCTGCACGTTCACAAAGAATCTCTTGTGCTCCACCGACGGCGTCAATCGAGCGTCATTTCTGGGGGTCAAAGGTGACGGAAGGAAAGGACGGAACCTAAGAGAGCACTTACGTGTATGACAGACCTTAATGACACGAGAGCAGCAGGCCGCACTCTCTCCCTCTTCCCCTCTCTCTCTCTCTTTATGGCTTCTTTGCTAGTTTCTAACCATGTCTCTAGAGGATTATGCAACGGTGGCTTGCCACATATCTTTTTCCAGGGCTTTACTTGTGTAGCTCCACTTTACACAAACTCTCGAGGCACACCCAGCATTAAAAACTAGTTTTAGGAGTTAGCGGTGCCTCTGTACAAGCAATTCATCTCCAGCGCTCTTGTTCTCCCGCTGAGCTCTCAGTGCTCCTTGAACAGTGGGCCTGCAGCATACACACATGTGCTGCTACTCAACTGCTGTTGTTTCCCTCCTCCTCCTCCTCCTCCTCTTCCTCTCCCTTCAATCTTCTCCCTAAAATAGACCCAACGCTGGGCCTCTGAACGTTTGGCTGTTTCCTTCCTCCCATCTTGTCCACGCCTGTTAGAGGGTTACAGCTGCTCTCATGCTGACCACAGTTTCCATTGCTCATCACTGTTTAACTCCCGGACCCCTTCTGGTGTCCATTACCAAGGCTAACTTCCCCAGATGTAACACAGCTATGACCTGCAGCAGCCAAAACAACTGCTGTGAATCCGCTGAATGCTGAATGCACTGTTGTGGGCTCAGTGGCAGTCCAAAACTGCAAAAAAAATGAAGCTTATATTCTTCTTAAGTAGTTCAAGGATGCTTTTCCATTTACATTGAGTCAAGACAGTGTTGCCTGTGTAAGCTGTATATGCTTCGAGGAAGAATGTGCAAGATTGGATTCTGCAGCAAAAGATGATTTCCATTGCAGCTGTGCTCTCAGTGAGTGGATGAAGGGATCACTTTTCTCTCACCTTATTCATAGTTATTCCAAATAATTGTGGACTTTTACACTTTATTTCCATCTACAAGCCGTGCAGATTAAAACTCACACTAATCACAGATGGAGAGAAAACGTGATCCAAACATAACCCCAAATGCACCCCAGCTCCAGTTTGAAGTTCATCTGTTGCCAAATTGCAAAGGGCTCATCGACACTTTTAGAATCAAGTGTTGGCTCAGATTTGAATTTTCACAGCCAAAAACAAATCTAACCTCTATGAGTAATGCATGGTGGATGAGGGGCGGCTGATGGTCAATAGATTTGCCACGTCGACCGACACCACTGGCTCTGTTTGCTCCCATTACAATTCAATTCTAGTCCTTGGTAATGCATTTCTGTCGTTAATTCCCCATAAAGTGACAGAGAGAGCGACGATAAGAGAACCCAAGAGAAAGAGAGAGAAGCAGGAACAGATTCATGCTGCTGTATTATGCATCCCTAAAAAAAAAAAAAAGCTTATGGGAGAGACAATGAGTTGTGGGATGCAACGCCACAGTATTTTGGTTTCACATGATGGGCTTATTAATCACAGTAATGAATCATGAGATGGTTTGGAGAGCAGCGGAATCAGGGGTAAACAAATGCAGATAAGCCGATGATAAGGCCGTCTGGGACATGCATAAAAGAAGAAGAAGAAGAAGAGGAATAATAGAGAGAACAATAGTGGAAGAACTGGAGTGACTTCTTGCCACATACTGAAAACCCAGTGTTTCAATTTGCATCTCTTTGTTTGCTCCTTCTACATCGCCTTGTTTATTCACTTATTCTTGGATGATTTGCTTTATAATATGGTAAAAAGCTAGTTGTGCATCTAAGTAATTACACTGTAATTGATGAGCTAATGGACATGTAAATTATGCAGTAGTGCGTTGGCAGCAGCGTAGGAAAAAAAAGTGGTGTGTAGTGTTGTAAAATTATAAACTCTAGCTGCCACGCTCTTGTACAGGAGCCATAAATTAAGCACACAAAAGGTGAATAACTAAGATTGGATTTGTTCTGCATTTTACCCGACGGTGATGATATTCCATGCCGTTTTTTTTTTTTTCTCGCTTTTTCCAGGTTGCAGATCCATGGGGACCAGCGTGGTCTAGCCGACGAAGCCTGTGGTTGTCATGGGTTAGGAGTTCAATTGCCAGTGGGGTCCCCAAAATGCACTTGCATTACTGTAAGGTCCTCTGGGTGAAGCCATATGTAAACAGCATTTATGGCATATGTTACTGCTTTACCTCCTGTAAGAGGATCTAGGTTGAAATTCCCCTTTTTCAGAACTATTTGAGCACAAACGATGCGTGTGCCCGAACTGTATCTCTGTGGGAACGGAGATTTGAATACGAGCTCTCAATGATCAGCTGTCACAATTCCATATGCTTCCCGATCACGTGTTCTTGAACTTGAATCCAGGTCACGTTTAAAGAAGCCACACAGTGGGACGTGTTGTCCAAAACGTACTCTCAAAACAGGATAGGCTGCGCACTGCCTCGGGCTGCACCATATTAAAAGCCCAGACATTGCTGGTGGCACCGAGCGGAGATGCTTGATTACAGCCCTGGCATCGGAGGCGTCATCGGTGCAGGCTGACAGCTCGTCGAGCTCGCACGCGGCTCCTCGCGACGCCGCAGTCCTCCTCCGTGCTCCTGTGCGTAATTACGGTGGTTAATCTTCAGGTTCTCCCCTGTCTCCTGCCCACTCTCTGCCTTCCTTATTAGCTTGCCCCTTTGCCCACCTGAGATTTTTGTCTTCTTCCTTCTCCAATTTTTCCCTCTCGCGGTAGCAGAGTTGTCCAATCAGAGTTGCCATTGTTTATTGTGATAAGTCGGGATAATGAACAAATGACCTGCCACCCGGAGCACTTAGAGCCTGGTGTTAAACTCAGGTTATAAAAACCTCTTCCAGCTCTATTGATTTACTGGCAACATTTGATTGTACCCGCGGGGCAGGGGGCCTGCAAGGCTGCACAGAGCTCTTACTGTTTTACAGTCCTTATTACACCAAACAAATAAATCTCCTGACCATTAATTCACTGCCTGTGCCCTCACTCTCTAGACTGATAGGCCCGAAAATTCTGAACAGATTCAGGGTGCTTGGCGGAATCAGCCAGATAACTAGGTCGTTAGAGGCCATGTTTCTTTTCTGTGGGCCCCATTCCGTATTGGATTAGCAGACCACAGACAACTTTGAGTGTTCTCGGAAGATTTCATGATTGCTTAGGACAACTACATGAGGAAATGATTTGAGATGGGCTCTCCGGTTTTTCAGTCATTATTTCAATATCCTGTGAGGCTCTTTTACGATGCCCCAACGGTGCTGTTTTGGCTTTTTCTCCCCTATATACAGAACCAGGGACTTGGTAGTTAACAAAAGCCAACCGCGGGGAGAGTCGGACCGTTTTTACAACGGAAGGCAATTGTAAACACTCAGGGGGCCCGACAGATGGAACTGAGAGGAGTGTTGCATTGGTCCCAGACCAAAGGCTGAATCAGTGATACATTCAGCCCGGATGGTAATTTGAGAATGAGGCAACCTTCTTGTAAAGCATTAATAAAGGGCTGTCCAATGAAATGAAAGCTCAACAGTTTAACGATTCTAACCTGTGTGTTTGGTAAGAAAGGTGCAGGAGGCTCCTGCCTCATCTGCTGTGAGAAAAAAAGCTGTTGACTGCAATAATGCTGTAAAATGGGTGATGCTAATGATTCATGGCAATAGACCGGATTGTGCACCTTCAAACTCATTCGCCCCCTCTTCTTTCACCCACACACACACACACACACACATGCACACGCCTCATCACAGCCCCTACAGATCCCGACGTATAAACTGTGCCAGAATGATGGATAAACTGCAACACAAGAAGATGAAAGATTCCCTGATTAGTTCTTGCCATCATGTTTACCATTGCAAGAATCACTTCCATACCCAGAGATGGTGAATATGTAACGTAGGTTCAAATGCACTTTCCATCCTGCCCACTGGTTCCCCTTGTGGAAACTAACCGATAATTGTCAGCATGTGTGCAACATGCCCACATTCTGTAGCTTCACTCACATATTGCACACACACACACACACACACACGCCAAATCAAGTGGATAATCTTCTGAGGGAGTCACCTTCAAACGAAAGACGGCCCAAACCTTGCTCACTGCAATGACTGGCCCAGATTAAACGGCTTGGTTAGAACGCACCGACACACTTGAATAAACACGTTGACCATACACATGGATGCGTTTGCCCAAACACATACGCGGTGTTCATTGCCCAGTCGGTTCTGATGTCCTTATCATCAAACAGAGAGGCCGATGCTGCAGGAGAAAGACGGCTGCTTATCCTGCAGGACCCACTGGCCGCCGCATGAAGGTGGCTTTGAACACTTAAATGCTGCTCGTTGTACAGAGGAATCAGAACCTGGAAGGTATGGGAGATGCTGGCATGCCCCTCTGAAACCAACTTAAGGATGAATTAATTTTCCCTTGTGGCCAAACACGGCATGTAAATATTCATACACATACTAGAGTGTAGTTATCATCCGTCAACATTGAGTGGAAATATTTACAGACAGCGTAATCCATTTAAACCTTGCAGTAAACTTGAGACTAGATCAAAAGTAGTTTGGGGATATTTTTGCAGTTGTGATGTGCTTGGTCAGGGCAGTCTGGTCGCTGGATAAAAGTCCAACGGACCAGCTAATCTGCGCAAAATTCGGTTAATCTGACAGGCCGCGTTGAATGATGAACATGTACATTATCTCTGAGGGAGGTATCACAGGGGACACAGCGGATCACTTTTCATCTGATAGGTGGACATGGCGGGTCGGTTATCTGCGTCATTTCTAATGAGTTAATTCACAGGTGAGTGAACAATAATGGGCAGGGAGTCTGGGTAATTAGGACAAAAGGTAAAGCTGTCTTGATCAAGAGCAGAAAGTACTGCAGTGCTGGTTTCAAGAGTGACCTTTAGTGGATGTGTATACTTGTGTACGTGCATGTGTTCAGCCCATTGATGTAGCTCTGATTGTGCAGACGGTCACGGATCTAGAACAATATGAACCATAAATGATAAATGAGAGCAAAGACCTCGTCTTGTTGTAACGGCAGTAAATCACTTTCCACCCAGAGATGTTTCTATTGGTCATCTTTCCTCAGCTCCTGCTAGTGCAGCGGTTCAAAATGAATGCACATTTGATTGTGTACTTATTGAGGATTGGGGATCTTTTTCTGAGCTCAGTCTGAAAACGCATTGTGTCCGAGGGAACATTTACGGTTTTGATCGCCAGCCTTTTGGAAAGAGCAGACTACGACATTTCTACATCCAGGAACTATTTTCCTACATTTCCATTGGTCCTGGTGCCCCTTCCCCCCTCATTGCACCCTTTGCATTCCGTTTCCTTCAGGGAGAAGGGCCCGGCTTTACCTTTCAACCACAACACGCTACCTGTCACAGCGTGGAACACACACACACACACACACACACACACACATCCCTGAGCGCGGTGCGAGAAGCATGTGACATCTGTTCTCTTTCCGGTGGGCTCTTCATGTCCTCGACCTCATCCACATGGTTTCTGAGCACCTGGTAGGTAGGAGGGGAGGCCGTATGACAAGGGGACACGGTAAAGAAAAAGGGGATTAAAGGGAGTCTATGTGTGTGTGTGTTTGCGTGTGTGTGTGTGTGAGGGTGGTGGAGAGCGAGCGGTCAACCACAACCACTGCTGCCACCCTTCCTCCCAACACCACTAACTTTTCCCTCCGTGCCCTTGACCTGAGTTTGGTGGTGTTTGACAGCGTAGGTCCTTGTCGTCACCAGCTGTGCCTGCAAACGCCGTGCCAGATGCAGAGAACGTAGTCTGCCGCGAGGCGGGGAGAAATCAAAGGGTGGAGTGATATAATATGCTTGTACCGTGCACGCACATTGATGGATGCTCGGGGGAAGTTCACGTGACTTGGGCGCTTCGGGTACGTTTAGGAGCGGGGGCGGTAAATGCCAAAGAAACATCAAAGTAGGGAAAGTAAATGCACACTCCGAAAGAGCTCCTGTGGTAGTGCCCTTGAGCAACATAACTGCTTGAGTCGCACTGCCGAGCAGCGAGCGGCAACCATTACGTTCACCACTACAGCCCGTGATGTATTGCCTTGAGCGGCTGTTCCAGTAACGGCTGTTTCACATCCAAGAAAATAATACGACTTACTCTACGCTGAGGCGGGCAGAAGGACTCCCTGAACAAAAAAAAAGTCAATACATTACGTTCCCACACCTGTATTCTCCAAAGCCCTTCCCCCTCTCTTTTAATGTGCTGTAGATGGTAATTACCAAACTCAGTGAGCAGCTAGACAGTTGTGGGTGTCTCGCTTAACACCTTTCTGGCCAATTAATGGATGAAAGTCGGATATTTAGTCCGCTTGTTGCTCTGGATTCTGTCTCTAACAACTCTTTATGTTTCTATTTATGTCCGTTCTGCCACTGGAATGTTAACGAGCCAGTTGCTTACTTTGTGTGTGGCGTTTTGTGCTGGGATGAAAAGACTGAAAGATGCTCCCTGAAGCTCCCTTTTCACCTAAAATCATCATTTGATCCGTTGTTTTGATAAAAAACATTTTGAATACAACCAACTTGTGTTCAAATTCTTGCACAGGCTGGTGTATTGGGATGAAGTCTAGTGTAACCTCACTTTTTCACGGTGTGAGCCTGAAGCAGCACTCTGCGTCTGTTTAGCACATTGACTCAGCAGGGTCATGGGTTCACTGGCTCAGAATCAGTTCCCTAACAGCCTTCTCAAATCATTAAGTAATGAAGTGGGTGCCATTCAAATATAAATGCATCCACAAGCCAGGATTCTTTCATGTTTCAAATCATACGTACACTTGGACTTTCCTCAGAGCCAATATACCTATCAAAGCCTTTTCCAACTGTTTCCATGTGTTTTCACCCTAAAAAAGTAGCTGTTCACCAAAGGGTTTTATAACACATGGGATGCAGGGACGTTACGCTCGCGTTTTTTTCCTAATTTGTTAATTGATTATTGCCTAATCTGTTGAAGATCCTGGCTCAGAGCCCTTTTGAACGTGCGAGTGTGTGTTTGAATGAGCTATAAACACACAAACGCGCGGCGAGATAAGCAAACCCCCGGATCCAGGTCTCTTGATAGTTGCTGATTATTGTGAGTGCAGCCACCACTGACCTTGGCACACATATCCGTAGCAAGTCCCTTCCTGCCCCATCCATCCCTCTCTTTCTCTCCCCTCTCTCTCTCCCCCTGGCCCGCAGCTTATTGGGGGGCCTGGAGCCAGCTTCCCATCTCAGACAGGCCGTAATCTGGGAGGCAAATGATAAGGCTGAGGTTTACAGGAGGGGCTTTGCACACTCACCAAAATTTGCATTTAAAGGCCCTCAAGTAATCTTTAGGCTTATTTAAATCTCAGCAAGACACTAGCGGGATAGATGGAGTGGGGAATTCTGCAGATCCACCTCCAATGCTTCTTTCCCCTGGTAGACCAAATCCCCGCTATAAATGAGCCGGGATGTGGATTGCTTTTGCGTTTTCTCACAGCAGCGTGTCTGTGTATTATCAGTGGCCTTTAATTGATTGGGAATTATTTCCTTTCCCTCCACAACCAAATAAAACTGTAAAACAGTTGGTGAAATCATCTCAGAGCCATTGATATTGGCCGAAGTTTTTTTTTTTTACATGAAGTTGTTTGTCGCAGACGGTTTTTGTAGTGTACTGTTAATGCGATTATAAAGAATTTAAGGCATGTTTGCGTGCATTGTGTAAGCGCCTGCAAAAGGATTGCTGCTGCATTACCACATAAGCAAGATATTACTGTCAAGCAGGTTCTGTCTATTTCATTATTATTTTAAAGCCCCTTTCAAAAATTCGTATTGCTCCCCGGTTTTGTCTGACTCTCTGCATTTTCCATCGTCAGTCAGAATAATTCATTCAACGAAAAGCCCAAAATGGAAAACAAAATCACGAAAACACCAAACACGAAGTGACACACCACTTGAGTATATTCCGTCCCAGTTTTTGTTTTAAATGTGCGCGTATTTGACACCCGCTGCAGTGATAGAAGTTACTGCGTGTGCGCCATAGCTTACTGGCATGGAGTACGGCGGTGTGTGTCCACCATAACAGCACAATGCTTCTGCTCAGCCAATTCACGTCAGCGTCAGGGGGGTTATTTTCAGTGGGCATCCAACGCATCCAGAAGGGATTTCAAAGATTAATCCTCACCTTTCCAACTGAATGTATGTAATTTGGTTTGACAAACACTGGCCCTACAGGGACATTTTCTTCATTAATACTTGACAATGTGCCTTGCGTCTCAGGCCTGAGGAGATGTAGGGGTGTGACGGACGAGAGCATTAAAGTGACCCAGATTCCAGCTTCCGTTCTCTACTTTGCAAGCTTTTAACAGTGAGAACAGCACCTGCGATGCAGAGTTCTGTTGAGAAAGCAACAGAGACAGAGTGTTAACAGCCATTACTTCTGGCGAAACAGACGAGACACAATCTTATGATCCTTTCAGGCTGTAATATGCACTTAAATATTAAAGAGGGCTGAGGGGGAGTTTTTGAAGACCTTGAAAAATGAGCGTAACAACCTTGGGCACAATAATAGCTAATGGCCAACTTGTTTAACACTGTTTTACTGTTTTCAATCCGCAATCTGAGGGGCTTATTTAGTGAAGATAGTGGGAACTTTAAACCTTACGCCACAGTGAAGAGTTAAAAATCTGCATTTTGGCAAACACAGGCACATTTATAGTGTTGTAAAGGAAGTGCAGAGTCGTGTAGGGCTCGACATGAACACCCAAGGCAAATAAAGTTGATGTTTGGGCAAGTGGAATGCCGTAGCTGTCCAATTAGCGACAGAAAAATATTGTTTTAAAGGGCCGATACCCAGAATGCATGCTGCTCAGAGGAATCACTGTGAACAGCTCAACATGCAGTCTCTACCTGCACAGTCCCGCCTTTAAGAAAGCTAACAGCTGACCTCGACCAAGTTTGGATTGAGAAACATTATGATGCGTTCAAGTACCCTACAGCAAACAATTGTATTGGGTGAAGGTAAAATACCACCTTATAATGATGTGTTCAAATTGAATCCCATTAGACTCCTTCTCTAGCGAGAATGTGTAATATGTATTTTTTTTTACAGCAGCAAGACACATAATAGAAAGAGACTTATGACATGGTTAACTAACACTAGCAGTTATTACCTCATTAATAAAAATGCCACAAAAAAAGGTGAATCAAAGCAAAAATAAAATTGTAATAAAATGTAATGCTTCTTTTGTTTTCAAGAGTGTTTTTGTGCAAATAAGCATCAATAAAACGAGAATTTTTTTTATTTATTTAATAGGCATATACAGTACTTTGAGAGAAGTGTGTTAAACATGTAAATAGTTTTTTTTCCACCACCAGAGTGAAAAATAAACTCAAAACTATAGAAACACTGTATAGGCCGAATGACAAATCCTTAATAAGACTGACAATCACGAAGCCTGTTCCACAGCCAGACCTGATAGATTTAATATTCTGCCTGATTTTCTCTTTTGCTTAACTCTATTCAAAGCCCGAAGACAGGTCAAATCAAGCTCATGCATATAAAAGCCGTCGCCTCGGGCACAGATTTAACCAGCCCGGATGAGTCTCGAGGCTCGATGTAGCGAACAAAAAACCCCTTTTGCTGCCATTTGAGCTCTGAGAAATACGAGGAGCAGGAGAAAAGAGATCAGGACGGAAGACCCTCCCTCCCCCCACCACCACCAAACTACCAGTTAGCTCTGCTTCCCAGTCACACTATGGACACCCTGTTCACTCTTCCATACCGCAGTCACTTCCTGCTGGCTCTAAACAATGCGGACTCCATTGTGGCTGCCGTAATGGCTGACTGCTTGACATAACGCTTGTCGGTGAGAGCCGAGATACGGTGACACTTGACAGATGTGTAATTGCTGGAAGAGCTCACTGACAGGTGGATGAGCTTAAAGACACCTGATATGCCTCTGAGGCTGTTGACGGAGGGGATTACACCTCTAACACCTCTTTTTTTTTTTTTTTGGTTTACTTCAAGGAAAAGAAAAAACATTACAATATTTGCGTAATTTTTCAAAGTTGAAATTGGTTGATTTGTTCGAGCCGAGATATGAGCCGAGCATGACAGCGAGAAAGGTGAACCCTCGTTTAATATATCCAGATGTGTGTTCTCTGTGAGAACGTGTAGTGTGTGGCGTTGACACCGATTGGGCAGGCGTGTAAAGCCCGCATTGAGGTGTGATCGCTTTGCCTCCCAGGTCAGCCCAGGTGAGGTGGTATCAAAAGCCAGAGGTAACACTGCACCCATATGAAAGACGGGAAGTCGGATAAACATTCGCCCCTTGATTGGAAGCTTTGGTGTGGGCTGCCATGTGGGACGTGGTGCACTCGTACGTGTGGAACAGCGAGATGTGGGTGAGTGTGTGTGTGTGTGTGTGTGTCTGCAGGGTTGTGCTTTACGTGTGGGACTGTAATGCAAATCAACGATCTCCTTCAGTGCAGAGCGGAACAGCACAATGGCAGCACACCTGTCCATCATTCAACATCTCCTGTTCCACCTCTTCAAGCTGTGAAAAAAAAAAAACAATGTCTTAGCTCACAGTCAAAGGGTTGAAAGCAGGAGCGGGGAGCGAAGAAGGCTCGCTCAGAGGCCCAGACGTTCACTTTTCTTTTTTACTTGCCGACAAGACCACGTTGCAGTTACTAAATCGGAAGGAGAGAGACCGATGCTGTTTGGTGTGACCTCAATTGCACCGGTATAAACATCTCAGCTAAAGTCTCATTTCACCGGAAAAAAAAGACACAAGAAGAGAAAAAGAAACTGACAATATCTTTTGTAGCATTATGCATAGACAGCAAACAGAGATTTAGTGGTTATATAGAGGGGGGCGGGTGGCTCTCTAGCTGCACCCCAGAAGCTCAGCTCAGTTCATTGGGGGTATTTTCACTTATAATTGGGGTAGCTTTCATCTTGCCTGCCAAAAGGCGTAGCAGTGAAGAAGAGCACCGAGAGGGAGCCATCGCTTCCTCTACTTCCTGGACCCCAGACAAAGGCACCCAGGCAGGCAGCGTGCTGAAGATGATGTGTTTCTGATCAAAGAGCCTGGAGTTGTCAGCATCCCGGGCTAGCACGGCAACCTGATTGCTCCTGGATAGATTTGTCCCTTTGATCAGAGCAGACTCTGGCTGCAGGCACTGTTTATGCAAAGAAAAGATGGCATAGCGAAACCCAGCTAGTGTTATGAGGAAACAGGCGTTGGGCTTTAGCTTCAGGGTGTTTTGGTTGACACAATATTACAGCATGCTATCTGTTATAATTACCGCTAATGAGATAACATTGCAAAGACCCCTTTCTGCAACTTGTGGCTGTGATGCTTTTTGTGCTGACAGCAACAAAAAAAAAAGAACTCTTACTTGTATATTACTCTTGAATAGCTTATAAAATGCCATGTCTAATTACAACCACATATAGCAGAAATAAGAGTGAGACAATGTAATGTAATGCGCTTGAACAACAGGTACTTTTACAAAATGATCAGTTAGTCACACTATGAATACATTTTACACTGAATGCAAATAACCGGTGGCCATGGAATTCATTTTTTCATAATATATTGATGTAAACTCTCATGGCTAGAGTTAAGGATAATTCTACATGTGCTACAGAGAAATATTAATGTCATCAGCATGTCAAAGGCCATTGTGACATCAGCCATGTGGTGTTGGAGGCGAGTAGCCTTCTTGTCCCCGGCTTCGAGGGTTTAAAAATGTCAAACACACTTGAGTTTATTCAACATGAAGCATATTAATCCTTTAGTTGGTCTCCGCTTTGAGGTTGCAAGTCTGAAGTCCAAATGGGGGGTCTTCAGAATACTTTATGCCAAAGACAGGGTTTGAGCTGAATGCATTGAGAGCAGAATTGTTTACGTCCTGTTGGTGCTACCTTGACACTATCTACATGAATACATCTTTAATTGCTGGTGTCAAAATATTTCTTGAAAGGGCAGAAAAGCCAAAAAGGGAGTAGTCAACATAGTACTTATCTTGTTTTCCTCCTCACTCTGCATATCGCAAAAAGTTCAGGTCACAGCTTTCAGGCGCATCAGCCTTTACAGTTTTTCTGTCTTCCCGGTCGTGTTAAACATTAAAAAGGTACAGCTCAGCACGCCTCCCTCCGAGACGCGTCAAAGTCAAGGTTAATTTATGGATCTTAAGTTTTAAATCTCTTTCATTTCTTCATTTTATTCTGCGGGTGACAGGTGCTATTTACAGGGGTTTCAGGCGCACACTGTACACAGAGCGTAAGTCTGCAGGAAGAAGGCTGAGTGGTTATGTAAGCTGTGATTAACATATCCGACGGCTGCATTTGGGTCAAACAGTGACGAGTAATTCAGGTCATTTCTGACAGCTGATAAAAACAGAAATCTTCATGGCGGGCGGTGGGCGTAATTATGTATTTATGAGTGGGAGAGGACCTCGGGGGGGAAGCAGGCAGAGTGCCGCCCCGCTACTGTAATGACAGCTGATTTCCCTGCGTGGATGTTTTTCTCAGCTCGCCGCCGAGCTTTTGTTAGACCCCACAAGTTTACTGTATCGGCCTGCCGGGCCTTTTGTGGACAATACAGGAGGGTTAAGTGTTGTGTTATTAAGAGATGAATGCTGGGAGACCACGGACTGAGGAGAAGGAAAGCTTCTTGCTTCTTGCTTAAACATGCTGCCATGGAGGGTCCTTAGGGTGTGTTGGGACTACCACTGCCGGGGTTTATGCAGATTTCAAGATGCATTTGATGTTGAATTACTGCATATAACACACACACACACACACATATATATATATATATATATATATATAATGTATGTGTACATTAATATGTTCATAAAAACGGTCTGCCCTGTTCGGATCTACCATCTATCTTATTGGTTGTAATTTTATCTATGCCTCATGCTGAATACATTTTCTATTTACAACGGGTGAAATAAGTATTGAACACGTCACCATTTTTCACCAGATGTTGGTAACAACCCAACAAGTTATACATACATACAAAGAAACCAAAACAAAGAAGTTCAGAAATAAAGTTATGCATAATAATGTGAAATGACACAGGGAAGAAGTATGGAACACATAAAGAAAGTGAGGTGCAAAAAGGTATGGAAAGCCAAGACAACAGCTGAAAACTATCAGTAATTAAAAAGTAATCCAGACCCTTGTCAGTGCAAATTAACATCAGCTGGTTCAGTCCCAACTGATGGCCTACAAAAAGGTCTCATTGCCACGGTGTCACATTAGAAACATCCCATGATGGGTAAAAGCAATGTATGTATGTTTTACTTGGGTTGTTCTGGTGAAAATTTCATGTCAACAGCACATTTGGAAATATATTTACTGATAGAAATGGCGACGCGTTCAATACTTATTTCACCCGCTGTATTTATATACATATAGAGAATATTTGGTAAACTTTGCATTCATTTTATGTATTCACATCCCTGTGAGTATACTTGACGTCTGGCTTGACGTAGTACTGAAATACTATGAGACAGTGAAGTGAAAAAGGGAGGATGAACACAGCCGGATGCAAATAACCTTGGAGTTAAATCAAAGCCATCTTCAACTCAAACCCCCGCCGCCGCTCTTCCTTTCCTCTGTCAATCCTGTGTGACATTTGTGATATGGGCCACACACTCGATCTATTGCTGCTGCCTACTCCATTGGCCGTGTAAAGTTTAATGAGCACCTTTTGTGGAGTGATATGAATAATGTATACATTACAGAGCTTTAAAGTGCCTATGGTGCATCTGTCTCTAGTATGGACGGAGAGACAAGTGAAAATTAAAAAGCCCGAGGGTGAAGAAGAGAGAAAAGGAAAAAAAAAAAAAAAAAGAGTTGAACACAGTCACATAATTTAAGCGCGTCACGTGCCACTTCAAATGCCACATGGGAGTCAGCAGCGCAGGCACAGGGTTAACCGCGCCCCCACCCGCCCCTCCACACACGATCCATTTCTCGGGCCGTTGTTCATCTGTGTCAACCTGCACTTCACATCAGCACGTGAATATGCAGTGACATGGAGGAGACGGAGGGCGCCTTCTTGAAACTGATCAAGAGCACAGCAGGCGACGGGAGGAAAACACAGGTCAATATGAAGATGATCCTGTTACGGGACTCAGGTGACATTGATCCATTACGGGAAGGGGAGAGACTCTGAATGACGAGCGAGGGAAAAAGTGTTGGCGCTTTAATAACTAAACAGAGAAAACCACAGAGGAAAGCGTGCTCCTTCAAAGTTGACTGTAACTGAGGCGGAATGATAAATTCTGAGATAATAATTTAAAAATTGAAATGCTTTAGGAGTTGCCTGTTATTAAAAAAAAAAAATTTGACTCCAAGGAATGCTAATATTCCTTCAGAATGTACTCTTCAAAAGATAGTTATCCAAGCCTTTAACATTAAAGAGCATCACAGCCATAGCTCTTCCGCCTCCACCTCGCTTCACCCAGTCCGCTCCGTAACAAACCCCCTCGGCCAAAAACTTGCACACAAAATTAGAATTCTCCTGCGTGTTTACCACCACAGCCCCCCCCCCCCTCTGACACACACACACACACACACCCCACCCACCCCTCATCCATTCAAAAGATTTGTGCGGAGGCCTCTATCTTCTCAGAGATCTGCTCGCTGTTGAATAAGCAATGGAGCGTTCCCACTTCACTTGTCCACGCCAGGCTGGCCTGAACGACCCCTCCCCCCACCCCCCATCATCTCCTCCCCTAACCCCTGTTTCCATCTCCGCAGATTGCGCCCCCCCCCCTCCTCCTCCCCCCTCAGCCCTCGCTCTCTGCCGACATGGACACACAAAAGAAGGCTCCGGCTTAGTGGCCTTGTGATGGATGCATTTTCATAGGCCAATCTCTGTTATCTTGGAGAAGCAGGTCTCAGCCTCCATTCTCTCAGGGCTTTACAGTTTTCTCTCTGCCACTCACCCCGCCCACCCGTTCCTTCATTTTTTTTTTCACCCCCTCTCTCCGCCTCCACCATTTTCCCGAAGGTCACTCATTAATACTCCTGAGCATTGATGCCGACCCCGTGACCCTCGGCTTGAAAGCCCTGATCTTCCGCATTGAGCATCCAAGCCCTTGTCCCAGCGTTTTTACCGAGGACTGAGTGCACCCCACCGCACCCCACCCCAAGGTCAAGGACTGGCTGACATCGGGCCCCAAAACAATAGGAGGCCCTTCCTCTCCGCATCCCCATGGACTCCCCTTGCGTTGTCCCTCTTTAGACTGATTGGCTTTGCAGCAACATCTCCAAGTCAATCAATTCCATTCAAATGATGCAAATGCGTCAAACTTCACGAATTTATCCATGGACCTAATTTCTTGCAGAAAATACTGTAGATATAATGGTTTTAGACATTAAGAATTTAAACAAGTATTCTCTATTTAGTATTCTAATTTGATAGTTTTATCAAATGTTTAATTTCATTATCTGGGACACCGCTCAGTTCCCTGGTGTTAAATGAATTTACCTCATGAATTCACCTCAAATCTACGTGAATATTTGTAAATGATTGAAAGTAGTTGCAATGTTTGCAAAGTACATTGACTGCCAAAATATTGGTGCAATAAAATAACCATCAAAAAGAAACTCCTGGACTTCAATATCACTACGTAGCCACCTTGATTCACCTCCGAATTGCAGCGTTAAAAACCTCTCCCCAATAAGCTTCTTCATTTTCTGCTCAGTCTGCAGATTGCAGCTCCCTCATCTCCCAGCCGCGGAGTCTCACTAGGCCGTGATGTATCGTATATCTTTCTGTTTTTCCTGCGTGGCTCTTTCTTGGGCCTAGGGTCAGAGGGTGAAATAAAGCAGACCCCATTTTGAAACTGACAGGGTCTCCAAAGCCTGAACCCGGGGGCAGTCCCCCCAGCCCCGGCCTGACAGAGGCCGCGTCCGACAAAGGTGCAGTTTGTTACGAGCTTCTGAGGGGAAAAAAAAGAAACACAACAGGGAGGGTTATTTGGTGTTCCTTTGACCCCTTAAGCCCTCTGAGATGAAAAGGCTTTCAATTTTTACCAGAGGAGGAAGACCACTTCTGCACAGAACACCAGTATGGGCTTCAAAGCTCAGCAGAAATTTTAATCAGAGACAAATTACTGTATATTGTTTGGTGTGCGGTGCTCCATCGCCTCGTTCTGAGGGGGCAAAGGGGACCAAAATAGTGCAGCATAGCACAGACGATGAATGGAGTATGCTTGTTGATAGTGAGGGAGAGCTTGAATGGACACTGCCTTTTTTGAATCATGAAGATCCACTGCGAAAGTATTTAGTTGTGGAAGGGTAAAACAAAAAGTCAAAAGCTAAGGTGAACGCTGCTTAAAACAGATCACCTACAGCACAAGGATAAGAGAAAAAGAAACACGAGTACGCGGAGCCTTATGCCATTTACTAAACATTTTATCCAATTTTACAAAGCCTGCTTAATATTTAAAGCCTCGGTCATGCAGCCTAATGGTCTCGAGCAGAAATAAGCTATTCAGGGGTCAATTGTTTTATTAAGATTAATGAGTGGGTGCAAGAGGGTACGTCATATCTGTGCTGCTTTCCTTCTCTCTCTGAGCACCGGTGAGGCATATTAAAAAGAGACTGAGTACGGTTCGCCACTTAGCTTATCTACGTAAGTGGCTTATGGATGTATTTGTCCGGGACACTTAAGGTACATTTTTTTTCATCAATTCATTTCTTTTCATCGAGTGATGAACTTACTTAGAATGTATTAAGGGACGTGCAAGAATGTTAGATTAACATAGAGGAGGGGAAAAGACCTATTCTGCAGCTTCTGATAGCATTGTGTTTTGTAGATCCATAGATTTGTGTTCCTCGTGAAAGCGTCCGTTCGTCCCCTGAATCTGATAAAAAACAACTGTTTACACCACAAAAAAACAACAACCGGTGCATCTTTCGTCGAGAAGAATTGTCCAATCCGATACATTAGAAGAAGGAGCAGATGGAAGCAGCGAGTGGGCGGTGACAAGCGAGAGACGGGAGGCGGTCATCTCCGCAGACGTTTTACACTCTTTCAGCCATAACCCTCAAACCCATGCTGATGTCATTGTTGTAATTGCTTTGACACTTGAAAGCTGGCTCTAATCCTGTTTGGACAGTGACTTAAACTGTATGGAAATAAGGGATACTTTGGGTGACGTCCACCCGTGCATCTGTCCCTGCTGGCAAGGACAACATCTGCTGGTGCTGCGTGAGACCGCTGTAAATGTGTTACATTTACCGACGTGGGAATCCTCTTTAAATGTTACACAAATAAAATCCCTATTTCAGTATTTTTAAAAAAGGAATGTTTTTAATGCGTGGCGTCTGTTTTGCTCGCAGAAGAATGGGAGGACTTACTGTGGGAACGGTTTTAACATCTGCTGAGACGTGTAGAGATTAAAAGGGTTGCGGTTAAACGATGATCCATGGCTGTCAAGAATGTGTAGCGCCGTAATTAATTCAAACCAAAGCAAAAAAAAAAATAGATTGAGGGGAAATGTGATCCGCGCCGCGTATCGCTTGGATCGCTGGCTCGGAGAACAAAGATGTCACATGACAGTAGGTCCAGTGGGGTCATTTCCTTTCCACTGGACTGCCTTTTTTTCTTCAGGCAGAGCATAATGTGGACAATGTTTCAGAAGGGCCATCGTCAACCAGCGTCTTCACAACAAGCAGGCCTTTCATGTGTGTGTGTGTGTGTGTGTGTCTCCTGGCCTCGGCCCTTCCGTCCTCTCCAGCACGCCTGCATGCACCCTGACACGTTGACAAGCCGGGGCCGAGTCAATGTTGTGGTTGACCCGGGAGGCCCGGCCGGAGAGGTTTGGTTCACAAAGTGAGAGGTAGACAACAAAGTGCAGTGAACTAAAATGCCCCGAGCCAAACCTTTTGGCTTTAGTCAACATCTGCCAGCGGGCGAGGTTAGAAGACGGGAACGGTTGAAATGGACGTGGAGACTCACAGCTGTCCAGACAACCCGTGTGCTCCACTGGACCAGGTTAAACTTACATTGAACTATGTTGTAGATTAAGGCCATGATCATTTCCTGTAAATGTGCTCGTGGCATATGGATGACTCATTTATGTCCCTATAATAAATGAATGAATGAATGAAAGAAGGGTCCATTTAAAACCCTAATGTTTAAGCCTTTTGAAATAGTAAACGTTTTTTTTTTTAAGTGGATTCTTTTGGGGAGAAAACATAAAATTATTTTTTTGTTTTAATCTGAAGTACAGTCCAAGTCAACACCACCAGCCCCAACCGCTGTGTTGTACAGGTGTGTGGCTTTAAAAAGCGAGTAAAAGAATAAACTCAAGCGTGGCCTGGGGTAATAGTATGTAAATGATCAATATTTCTAATTGCAGAGAGGAATGATTGCAATGATTGTGTTGACTCTCTAATGAGTCCACCTGTTGGCACCCCGCAGAAAAACAATTTTCCACTTCAAGAAACATAGCGTATGTAAACTCTCACAAAATGTAAAACCAACGGTGCTCTGGCAGCTGCAGCCTACGATTAGGCCGCATCCGGCGATAACTTGAATACAAATCTGGATTCTAACCGGATGCTTATTCATTAACAAAACAAAAAGTGGTGCAGCACATCGGCAAAACCTTAAAGCGCCCATTTCTATATTCATTCTTGGAATTTGAAATGCAGTCTTGAACCTGAGAAACCTGTGAAGTTAGATACTTTGTTTAGAAAGTCAGAAGGAGCCCCGTGTAACCCCCGCTGCTCACTTCAAAGGCTTGTCCAGAAATTCAGGAGGACAGTTATTGATCCGATCCTTCAATGAATCGGGGATTGATAACCGGACACTTCAGAATGCACTTTTATGTCTTCTGACTTTGAAGATCTTCTCTCCCATCTTTCCAAGGGATGTTATTCCACACAAGCGCCTCTTTAATGTTTGAAACCCACGTTCCTCCTGGGTTTGACCAGCATTTGTCTCTCGCCATTCACTCTGAGCATGTTAGGGGGGGGGGGGGGGGGGTGATCCTTGTCCTGAATGTTTAATTAGTTGACAAAGGGCACCTTTCTCTTATTTTCCGTCGAGGGTGAACAGGTCCCAGGGAAGGATGGGGTCAGGTGTAGTGAAAGGAGAACTCTGGCCTCTCTGTATCCTCCCTTTATTACACCGCACCACCGCACCGCCTGCCAACCCATCATTCTCACTATCCCACGGGGGGGGCCTCTCTGACCCTCAACATCTGTCCCACTTTACCACTCTGACGGTGGAGAGGCGGCCTGTAAGACGGGCACACAAACTGTTTCCAGACATCCCCGAGTGCTGTCATCCGTAATTTGGTGCATTTAGTCGTTCAATTCCTCCGTCCGCACTTTGCTGCAACCAATCACAGGTGTGGATAAAGCTCACATGGAAGCAAAGTCAACGCTGTGTACAATCGAAATGTTTTAATTACTGGAGCTTCTGATGGTCATGGTGAAGTGCTACGTTGTGTCTTGAACTTTTCACAGCTGTTCAAAGAAAACAAAACTCACGGCCAATGCAGTAGCCGTGGCGCTTTGTCCTGGTCAACCAGCAGAGACGTAAAGGGAAACATCCAAAACTACACGTGTAACCCCGTGTTGCCATGTAAGAGATCATAAACTCATGCAAGTCAAAAACAGGAAGCCACTTTTTTTTTTCTTTTTTTTTTTTTGGAAAGATGTTTGGGGCAGCTAGAACATTATAATTGCATCCCAGTCCTCCCTTTGGGGGGAAATACCTTTCCCCATATGTGGCGGTGATAAAGTATAGGCTTCTCCTTTCCGGCGAGAAAAGGTACATCTGCCCTCTAACTAGACAAGGGGGAGCAGTGTAGAGAGAGAGAGAGAGCTACACAGACAGGAAGAGAGAAGGAGAGGGGATCCGAACACACTGTCAGTACAGTTAATGGGTCTGGAGTGATTGCATGAGGGGCAGGAGGGGGCTGCATTTACATTGTGGCTGAAGAATATAAAGCAGCTCTGGTTTGTCACTTTTCTGACTGGCGTCATGAACCGGGAGATGCCCATGGCTGCTCGTTCTACTCCAACGCAGTTCGGTACCTGCCATCCTCAAACCAAAAGAGAGGAACACACAGTCCCTCTGGTGTGTTTGTGTTTGTGAGCATTTGTTCCGAATCAGGCACCTGGCATCTTTTGGGAGAGCAGGCTTCCCCGACGAGGCCCCCCTAGACTGTCATATGTCTGGATGCAGACCAACACCCATCGCAGCAAACTGATCAAAAGCAAAAGGGGAAGTACAAACCTTGAACTTCACAGTCCAATGTGCATCCCTGTTGCTTATTATATTCCAACACAAACAAACAACAACAAAAAAAGAACAGTCACAGCATGCGACCACATGAATATCTCTCTTGTGATCAAATATTCCAGGAAGCCATTTTTTTTTCTTGTTTTCAGTTGGAATTGAAATTCACTTCAAGTTAAATTGCACCCTCTCTCCAGACTGCTTTAATACCCCATAGTGGGTATAATCAAAGTAATTACAACAAACACGCAGGTGTTCCATGCTGCACGCCACTGAACACATCCCAGTTACAGTGGACTGAGTAAACATTTCTGCAAAAAGAAAAATCACTCTATTTCAAATCAGGTGTTATTACGGCTACTTTATCGACAGACAGTTTGTGCACAAACAAATGGCAGTTTTTTTTCAACTCACATTTTATGCTCCGTCTGTTGACATTACGTTGCTTCCACTTTTCAATTATGTTAATTTAAATGTAGTAGTGGGCATTATAGAGGAAATACATGATTTTTATAATCACTACATGGGAAATGTATTTAAAATCACTCACAATTTAATTTATGAATGAGATGTGTCCACTGCAACTGCACAATAAACACATAATTGCATACGCAATTTATTTCTTATTTGGTAGAGATTGGGACTGAGACATGAAGTTGTATACAATCACATTAAAAGCACCCCATCTGCAACCTCCAAATCTCATCTCGGTAAGAAGGAAAATTGGGAGAGAAAAGGAAAGCGAAGGGAAGGGGGGGACAGGGGGGAATCTGGGGGGGTCAAAGAAGAGAGAGAGAGAACAGAGAAGGTGCAATTACCAAGAGCGTAGTCTGAGGGATCAACTTGACTTCAAAGAGGCCGGGCCCCGCGTCCCATGCTCGACACAGCCCCGAGTACCAGTGTTGTGAGAGTAGGTAAACATGAGCAGATCACAAGACTGTTAATAGCAGCCAGATCTGAAGAGGTCTCCACCTTGTGCCTTCCTGCCTGCCTCCAAGATTCTCAGACAAGCCCTTGCCTGGAAGGACGAGACTCACCACGCACTCTCAGCTACTTGTAAACGTGTATCTGGATGTGTGTGTGTGTGTGTGTGTGTGAGTTCATGTGGATTATCCCGAAAGCTTTTTTTTTTTTCATAGCGACTGAACAGCATGAGCACACAGCACCTTGCTGGAACCTTTTAAACCCTCAAAGCGTGCAAAAAAAACAAAACAACAGCCACCACGCAAACCCCTGAAATATGTGCATGGTGAAAGCGCTTTAAGATATATTTCACCATCAAGGACGGTAATACTGGTCCCCGTAGTTGTTTCAGATGCAGAAGCCACTGAGTACATCCCATCCCTATATGTGTGTGCTCCGCTGGTAAATTACTGTGTTCACGCCGAGACTTATTGCCAAGAATAATCTACTGTGCAGCCGACTCGCCGAGTGGATTTTCATTCATCTTTTTTGACAACAAAAAAAGATTTTCTGTATCAGAGGCCTCCCTCAAACCCTGCGTACCAATCCGGGGCGGTGTCTACTGTATGTGAAGTGCATTTAACGCCCACTAATCTGCCATCACTGGATAAATACGATAAGGATACCAGTGATTCCCCAGAAGTTATCACAGGCCTGACGGCTAAACGGGATTAAACGGTCTTTATGTTAGTCAGAGAGTGAATAGCAATTATTTCTACAGATGGAAGAGTGCTAAACCCCCCCCCCCCACCTTTTTTTATTTCACTGTATCTGTGATGGCAAGGTGGTATAATCTATAAGCATAAGGGTTCAAACAACCGTGTCAGTACGCATTCACCCTGATGAAGTGTCATTGGACAAGACACTGGGTCCTACCGGCCGGTGGTGAGGTGTGTTTGTGTGTGTGTGTGTGCGTGCGTGCGTGCGTGCGTGTGTGTGTGTGGAGTGGGGGCTAATGCTGCACCCGACCCCGCACTCTGACCTCCCCCGAGGGCCGATGCGAAAAGAGACCCTCCCTTGAGGGGATCAATGAAGAATCACATTAACATGATGTATATCAAAGTAAATCTTTTTGTCTTCCGCAGTGCTAATTCTGAGTCTCTCTGCACATTGTTCGAGGCTGTGGGTTTGAATGCATTTTTTTCCACGCTAACATTTAAAAAAAATTAAAATAAATCAACTGGAAAGGCTGACATCTGTTGGCTGGGATTTGCAACTGCAGTCGTGGCGACGTCGGTGCAAAACAACAGGCCCTACAAGAACAGGGCAGAAAACACTTAAAGAGTCACAAGGGGCCAAAACTCCCTGAGTCATGACTCCGAGATGAAAAGATGCCTCCAGGCTAACCTCACAGTCGAAGCGGAATCACCTTGAGTGCTTTTAGTGTGCCTTTCTCCTCGGATGTCATTTGTTAAGAGAGTAAACCCCCTTCATGCTTGTGTGAAACTTAATTCCCTGGCCTGTCCTTGAGCTGTAAACTCTCTTCCTCTTCCCAAAAGAAAGAAGAAAAAAAAAGAAAAGAAAAGAGACAGCGTTCCTCTCTTCTTCGACTCGGACCACACCAGATGTTACTTTTGGGGCTGTGATTTATTGCACCGTTTGGATAAGGGTAGACAAATAGTCGTCACAGTCATAACTGCAAACGCTGCTTTTCCGCCTGACTCATCGCAGGTCACAGCATTAAAATGAAGTTAGCCGACGGCGTAGGGGACAGTAGAGAGGAGTAGGGGGCGGGGGAATGCAGCTTTTTCTCAGAGTCGCCAAATCGTTCCCGAGCACAAACACACACCTAAAGTCCTTCTGCGCACATAAACACTAAAAGTCACACACAACCCTGAGTCTTGACCCGTTCGGAATGTGTGCTCTCTGGCTCCCCCCCCCCCACCCCCCTCCCCCCCCTCCCCTCCCCGAGCTCCTCCGACACAGAAACCTCATTGTGATAAAGCCCAGTCAATGTTTGCTGACACACGTTATCTCCCGTCCCCTCTCTCCCGGGGCCTCCGGTCGGATCGAGCCGCCGCGGCTCTTTACAGCGATTTAGGGAGCCATTTGTTTTTCAAGGAGCTGTTTACACAATGGCCATCTACCACGCAGGGGACAGAGGCAGACGGACAGGAGGAGAGGGGGGGGGGGGGGCGGTTTGAAATATAAATCCCAAACGTTGCCGGCTTTTATCGGCAGCCGCTGCGCCTTTTTTTGTTTTTAGACTTTGTGATCTTTCTGCATTCTTTATCTCGGGATGGGGGGGGGGGCGATAAGAACTAAACAAGAAGAGGTTTTGTCGGCGGCTGCCAATGTGCGGGACTGCGAGGAAAGAGGGAAAATAAACACTTATCTTGTGTGTGTGTGTGTGTGTGTGTAGAGGAGAGGAGGTGATAAAAGAGAATATTCCTCAAGGAAGATCAATAGTTGTTATTCAGACCTGCATGGGTCCCTCCATAGGAGGCACTGACACTGCCCTAAGAGTCTGCCGGCCGTATTGATTTTAATTTATTTTTAACTTAGTGATGGATATGGGACATGTCATGAGAGAGAGGCCATTGGTCAAATAATTACCAACATCTATTCATTAATTGGAAGGCAAAAGAGATAGAAGGCTCAATATTCATTACGGCCGGCAAAGACTTTGCAAATGTGCTGCCTGACACGAGGATGTCAGAGAAATATGTCGATCACCTAATCATGCAAATGTGTCCCTGTGAGGCAGAGCGGACGCAACACACTCTCTTCCCTTCATCTTACGATTTAAAAAACACAAAATACAAAAAGATGTTGTCTTATATATATACTTTATTTTATTAAACTCACTTACAGTGTAAAAGACAGGCTTTAAACACTGAAATGATTCATGACTATATCGTCCCCCCCATTAAACATCAATCACCTTTTTTTGGGGGGGGGGGGATATTAACATGTTCATCTGGAGTGTGGCAAAGCTATTTGGTCAAAGTAGTTCCAGGCAGAGAAGCTTCGATGCACACCAGAGGCAACGTTTTCTGAAAAGTTCACAATCCAGCTCAAAATCCCCCAAAAACGAGCTGCAATTAAACCGATGACACCGTGTGAGAAAGGTAAATCTAATTAACTGAACAAGTTAAAAGTGATCAGATGACGTTTGGTTTTACAACATTGGACATTTTAGGCCGCCACAGTGTTTGTGAATCAGACTATTCAGCAGATGGAAGTCGCTGCTGTTGTTGCTTTAACAGAATCAGCAGTCTTGTCGTACATATGTTGCATAAATATGTCATCAAAACCCTTGTAACCTGCAATAATTTGCCTGATTGGCTGAGTGAGTTTCAGCTCCTTGGCTGTGTGTGAAGTCAAACTGACCAAAGTGGCCTATGGGTTCTTGCACAATCACAACGCTAATTATCCCGCATGCAAACCACTGCAGGGCTTTGCCCTTTGAGAGAGGCAATCAAACAGCTGAATAATCACACTGCACTGAATGTGCTGGGCATGCCACACGTTTGCGTGCATGAGTGTGAGAGCTGCTCCGATTAAATTGAGCAAGTCATTTGTGTTTTTGTGCGGTCTCTCTTGGGGTGAAAAACCAAAATCAACGACACCCATGTGCTCTTATGTTGTCTTGTGTTGCATCACAACCAACGTTACAGCCTCCCCTTTCCACCCGAGCTGGGGCAAGGTCGTGGTTTGGTTATGATTACTGTATGATGCACTCAGTGGAGATGTGCAATAAAGAGGTCTCTGCTGAACCATAAATCTGTCAGGATTCATCACAAAAGTGTCAGACGCACAAGGCGCAACATCTCAACAAGGGAAACCCTCACTCTCCTCTCTGGGCAGTCATCACTTGCTCAACTTGGCACAGGCTGATTATCCCATTAAATGAATGTGTGTTGGAGGACGGGACGACAGCAACATATCTTAGTGCCATGCAAACAACTGATCGATTATTTGGCCTCCGACCAGCGTTTCTGAGAAGCCTGTTTCCCTGACAGCAATGTGAGAAGAAGGTACTCAGTACTCAAGCCCCCAAAGGGAATCCATTGATTTTATCGGTAACTGTTCGACTGCAGCTCTTCTTTATCTACGCATTACGGCTCCCACCATCTCCCGAGAGCGTTTTCATCTTCCAGGAGACAGTGGATTGATCAATAAATACACGGTTTTATTAAGCGGTGAAAATAAACCCAAACCTTCCGACGGTGGATCCTAAATGTTTTGCGGGGTTTCAATGGTTGTCAGAAAAAGTAAGAACAAGACTGACGGAGAGAGAAAAGAAAATGTGAGGCAATGTTACCTCAAAATGTGTATTTTCTCTGATTTAAATTCTGACAAACATGTATGAGGAATTGCTTCTTTTTTCTTTCCCCGGTCCCTGCTGAGACTAACTTTTGACACATTTTCACACTCTGTTTGAAAGCAGGAGCGTAAATCCCCCTACACCACAGGGGCCATGAGGCAAACTGCACCTCGGTCCACTTTTTAAGACTACAACCCCCCCCCCCCCCCCCTGCCCCCTCCCTCTCTCCCTTAACCCAGCCCCCTTGCACCTCAATACGCCGGCCCAATAGAAGGAGGCAGCGCAAATGCACCATCAGCATCGAGGTTTGGCTGAGCTGCTACAAGAGTATTATATTCCAAATTCTCTCCAGCTGGAGCGAGCTCGTCCTTCTCCTCTCCCTTTTTGAACCCAACCTTACATCAGCAAAAGAATGAACCGTGCTTCTTTTTACATCCTCCATCCCTTCTCGTGCTTGCCTCTCTTTTCACTATCTCCACAATTCAATATTTAAACAATCAAGCGGCCCGAGATGAAGCGTTTGGAGGGCATCAGGGAAGGCGTCGCAGTGATCTGGTCTGTAAGGAGAAGAAAAAGAGAGGGGGGAGGGGGGGGGGTGTTGAGAGGAGGAGAGAGAGCGAGAGAGAAAGGGAGCGAGCTGCTGGGGCAGGTGAAAGCCGGCCGCATACAAGGTGGCGATTAGGGGAAAGTGGCCCTGTGTGAGGCAAGAGGAACATCTGCGCCTATTACCGCAGCACACAAAAGACCACGAGGGGGGGGGGGGGGGGAGGGGGACGACCGTCTCCAGCATGAGCGGGGGCCTCACCAAACACCACACGCTGAATCGCATGGCCCAATTTGGGGCTTTCAGCACTGCTCGTCATTAGCATTTGAAAAAGCCAGGCAGGAGCAAGCTCAGTGAAAGACTCATGGGTCGAAACAGGAGTGTGACTTAAGAGCTTGGAGGAGTTGGAAGCCCCCCCCCCCCCCCTCCCCTCTCGCGCCCAGCCAGCCCCATGCCATAAGCACCATTGAGGGAGAGGTCTGCTGAAAGGAACCTGTTGTGGACTCATATCTAGAATTCTGCCTCTGGAAATGATGGATGATGATACACAAGTTTTTGAGGGGAGAATCCAAGAAATTAACGCAATTTGGTTGAGAAATGAAACTTCTGTTGACTTACATGCCATTTATATCAATATATCTTCTGAGATAGATATTATATATATATATATATATATATATATATATATATATATGTATATATACACCGGTATACATACGCTCTGTGGCATTCTCAGAGCCAGCATTTTATTTAGTGAGGCCTTTCATACTTGCATGATGCTAGGGAGAGACGCAAAGCCTGTGATGCGCAGCATCCATACGCATCATTGCAAATGAGTGTTCAATTTGACTTCAACATTTTGAATAACTGTATTTCAAAGTGTGTCAACCTGGTTCAAAAACACAGCTAATGGATGGCAAAAGCATGAAAAATAATCCTCATCCTGGTGAGCGGTGCATCAAACTTGTATACTGGATTGCACTCTTTTTGAGAATTGAGAACACTTGGGAGGGAGATGTATTACTTATTTAAATGCCACAAGGCATAGATCTGTTTGCTTAAATATTCCAATTTATTCCAAGACAGTAAGTGCCTTGCCGGAGTGAATTATAGATGGTAAATCAAGACGCTGAGTTATTAGTTATGACACCATAAGGGTCTGTCTTACTCAATATGTCCCTCTTTGAGATTGGTAATATTTAAATGGGAACATTAAACTGGCAAGCTGATGAGCAATTAGCAATGTGCAATATTATAAATAGGAAACACATTTTGGCAAAAAAAATACCTTCCTTTTTTTCGCTTGGTGCGAAGGTTGGTGCACAATAACTCTCTTGGTGGGACTCATCTGTGAGAACAAACACGCTGCCTGTGGCGGCCCATAGCTGTGCATTGTTGTTTCAAAAGAGAAGAAGAAAAGAAAGGGTGTTGTTTTATTTATTCTTAGGGTTTGATTTAGGCAATATGCCTTCTCTAGGTCATTGTTCACAACCTATATGCTTTATTTAACTAGAATTACTCATTTTTGGTCAAACTTGCGATCACTGAAGGCCATGAGTATTACTTGAATTATATCTGAAATGCCTTTAACTGCATCCGCTGTTTTTTGTTATTCTGGACGAAAAAACAGGCCTTAAAGTCTGACTAATAGCTGCTGTTGTAATGTCTGTAAGTCACATAAAGAGCTTTTGACACAGTAACTATAACCAGTTAAATATGCTGCATGATTCCCCCAATTTGCAGCCTTTCAAGTTCTTAAATCGCTATAGTATCACTAATGGACCTGATTTACGGATGGGAACACAATAGGTTACAGCCTGTGGGAAATCAGCAGGAAGGGCTTTTTTCATGCGAGTACATTTTTCTTGATCTGCCGATGAATGTGTAAAGACACAACAATACATTATGCATGTCTGAGAAGTAATTTGGTCCTATCTGATGAAATTTTGCATTAGCAAACATTACAGCCGGTAGGTTCAAACCAGGTCTTCGTGCAACTATGACCATGCAAGCTGTAACAGAAAGGTTCAACATGAAAGCAACGCTGTTACTTCAGATGGTATTAAAACGTGTGTTTCTCATTATTAGACTGTTTTCATTACCGGGCCAATGGGGGACAATGGTGAAACATTAAAGCAGGTTTCGGACTGAATGTTAAAATCCTTCCATCATCGGTTGAGAAACCGCTTTCAAAGGGTCTCAGGATTTCAGGGCACATAAATGTTTGATATGACGCTGGAGGAGGTATGCATGTGGGCTGCATTGTGCTCGAGCAGGCAGTCTGAAGGTCATCAGATCTAATTATCAGATGGGCCCGAGTCTGGATTTGTACAACAAATCTCTTTAAGGTTCAAACAATGCACCTTAAAATAGTAGAGCAATCAGCAAATAATTCAGGTCATGTACTCAAAAAGAAAAAGCCAATAGGAAAGAATAGTCACATTGTTTCATAAACAGTCACCAGGGTCTTTATTTCCACTGCTACTATGTGCAGCTGTACACCAAATCCATTACTCCCACCACCCACCGACACCAACCAACAGTCTCAAATCCAACAGCAATCCTGTTTGCGAATGCGCCGTCGATCACACCACATCAAAATTGCTCTTTGCTCATCCCTCACCTGCTGAGCCGCTAAAACCCTCATCCGCCAGTGCCCCAAAATCATCAACAAACTGCGATGCATCCAGAACTTCTTCAACACCTCCACTACATACCCGAAGGACCTTCTGCACCGGCACGCTGCAGCTTGCTGGGTCCAAGCGGCCTTCTCTCATGCTGCTAATAATTATAATAATAATGGTTATTTGCATCCCTGGAAATAAGGATCACTGCATTCTGGAAGGCCTCTAACTTCTCCATCAGTGCAGCAAAGCAAGCTTTGGCTCACCCTCTCCAGATATATGATGTAAATGCTCTTTGGTGCACATTTAATGTGATGTCATTGTACTATTGACATCCAGCGATGGACCGCCAGCCGAGGCTGATTTGTTTAATATCTAGTTGAGAGAATTCTATTGACTTTCCCTTTTTCCCAATCTGCTTGCAAGATGAAAACATATCTTCCTTCTTAGATGCTATGACCTAATATGACTTTCCAATGCTTTTTCAGAAGGACATGCCTTAATGCATATGCAAGTGTGTTTGTGTGTGTGTGCGTGTGTGTTTAGCTCCATTCGGGACTTATATCGATATAAGCCAGGCTTAATCCTTTCACTCTGATGGCTCCAATGACAGCAGCACACCATCAGATAAGAGGTCATTGAACTGCAGCAGCCACCTCTTCATTCAGAATAAATGGGGTGCACCAGGAGTGCACCTTACTATGTGCAGCATTGCTCAGGTCATAATGAAAATGTAATGCATTTTGGGCTCCAGCTGCTATCACTACTGCAGTAGATAAAGCTGATACTGTTAATATTACTCCTGTAACTTGCCAAATTTCTCTTTTGAAATGATGCACATAGAAAACAGAATTTTCTTTACGAAGACAGCAATTCAATTCAAACTACTTGTGAGCTTCTTGCCTCGATCTTAGCTGTATTGTGACTGCAAATGCTTATTGGCCGCACATCTTGAATGTTCAGACTTTAAACCCGAAATGAACCGAAACAACTTTTGATGGTCCCTTTTTAAAAGTGTCCGTCAACCTCCAGGCTAACAGGAGAAACGCATCGATCAAAGTCCACGACGCGCTGCTGCCCTTTCCTGTATCTCGGCACAGCGTGAGCATCTGGGACTGTAGACATTTCCTTTTGCTTGGCTAACCAGTCAGTTTGAAAGGAGTACGTGGCACAGGGTGGGAGAGAATTCTTTCCAAACCCCCCCCCCCCCCAAAACATTTAATATCCACACGGGTGTTGCCTCCTTGCTCTGCCTGCCTCCGATCCCGCTGAGGGACATGAAAACCAGAGACCACGGACAGCCTTGATTGAGGCACAGCTGAAACATGCTAATGCCCTGATTTTGTTTTCATTGGGAGGGCTCCCTGGCTGTGGCATATCATTTGATTTTTGCATGCATCGAATCGCACCGTGTGAGCTGTCACAACATGTGTTTCCGTCTGCTGACGCCTCGACGAGCAGCTCTCTTGGAACAATCATCTTGGGGACAATGCTGGATGTTTATTTTGGCAGAAATCCCATCATGCATTCATGCTCATTTCCTTTGGTCCGAGTTGTAGCCCTGCGTGTCATCGTGCACTAGACCGAAAAAAAAGAAAAGAAAAAAAACCCGCAGATATGGAGGCTGGAGCTGTTCACAAAACAAAGACGATTTGAAGATCCTCACGAGCTATAAAGCGCTTGAGAACCCGAGCAATTTGCAGTAAACTAATTATAATCTAATTTTCTAATCTCTCGCTCGTTTTCTTTGCCGTTTTCCACCCCTCTGCCTGCCTCTCCGCAGTGTCGAAGGCTTAAAACCTGGCCGATTAAAACAACCGGCGCTCTTAATGACAGCGTGTTAACGCAGCACAAAACGAACCTTCTCCTTTGCCTTTTCTTCATTTAAATTCAATTATCCCGGAGAACAGTTAGACAGCAAGGGAATAATAATAATGAGGGGTTCGCACGGGATGAATGTGTGTCGCGGCCGCGACGCGACATCTTTTGTCCTGTTTTCGGATTGGCAAGATAATGGCGCGAGCTGCTGCGATGGGGGGGGGGGCTGGAAAAGTGGAGCTCACCGCGCAGGTTATCTTTCATGGTGTACAGGATAATCACGGAGTGGTGAAAGCCGGGGAGCTGCAGAGACATATCTTCTAGGAGATCAAGGTCAAAACAACTCAAAGGAAGGTGGAAATTCAGTTTCAAAAACACTCACAGTTGCCTGAAACATATTGATCTAGCTCCTCTTCCCCCCCCTGCCTCCAAAGTCATTTCTCTGATAGACTCGGGTAGAAATACATTATTTTCTTGTCATATCCACCACAATGGATCACTGTTAAGAATACACAACACTTATAGAGAGAGTGGAGGGAGGAACGTTAAGAGCATGCCGTGCAATATCTGAAATAACAATTCACAGAGTGACCTCTGCTTTCCATCAGTCCTGTACACGGTTCCCATTCCACAAGCTAACATTCCCATCAATCACAAACAGATGACTGCAAATTAAGAGCACACAGAAGTGGACATCAGAGAACACCACTAAGCTAGGTGAGCTCAGAGAAGGACAATTTTCCCAGTGTGGAATTGCTATAATTAGGGTTTAGGGTATAGACAAATGTTACGAGTCCAGTTTTGGACTTCGGTATGTCTTTAAAAATGCATAGCTCCTTTATACGCGGAATCGCTCTGCGGGAACTTTACACAGACAGATCAATAACAGCGCCGAGCACTGAGTCCTCCAAGGCATAGCAGTAAGCTCAGCCACTGATGTATCTGAGCCAAGTGGCCTTTGCAACAAAGGAATAGCAACTCTCTCTTATTCCTTTGATTTATGCCCTTGGAAGTTGGCACATATTCCCACCAAAGAGTGTCTAACTACCCGATTGAAGTGCTTGATGTTAAGCAAAATTGTTATCCTTAATTCACAAAGAGATACAGATCAAAGTATACGAGACAGGCTTCAGTGAATAGATCATTTAGCATTTGATTTCAATCCCCACACAATTTTCCAATGCTTAGCAGGTGGTGGTGCGTCGTGGCCATGTTTAGGGGGACGAATGTAGTATCAAAAGTAAAGAATTCAACTCTGTTGTCTTCTTAACATCATGTATTGCCACATATTTTTTTGAAGTCGTCCGAGGCTGACTGAGTGCTGGATGTTGTTCAAACGTTGTCTCTTCCAAGGCCTCCACCTCTCCTCCTTTGTTCCGAGCACAAATCCTTCTTTTATTATCCTGGAAGCCGAGTAAGGTTCTGACCCCACTTCCCTGTTGCAATTTCCTCCATGTTTGATGCCCGCCTCCCCTCTCTTGGATTATTGTAATACTCTTTGCACTTGCTTTGATGTGATAACCATGCGCAACTTGTAGCTGGTGTGGAATCGATGGAGCACTGACCTGACAGGTGACAAAGCGCAACAAACAGCTGGTGTCTAATGTAAACAGATCTGTTCACGCGTTTGTGGAAATGCATATTCTTTGTTTGTACTTCTGGAGAAAGTCACCTCTGCTTACACCATTCCAGGTAGCTCTAATTTCACAGTAATCACAGTGAATTGAGAGTGGTAATAAGGAAATAAAATAATTATCCAATACTAATAACCTTGAATTTATTGAGTGAGGAGCCACTTAGAAACAATACAAATAAACATTACATCCGTCATCCGTATCAAAAGGTATGGATTTAATCATTTAATCAATGTGTCAAAGTCAAACTCAAGAGTAGGTGGTGCTACTACTGTATGTACAGTACCTCAAATTATCTTCTGCCAGCTTAATTTATTGACTGAGGGCTTAATTGATTTACTGACACAATTTTCAAAGTCACCTCATCTGAAATGTTCCAAAAGAACACCACCCGCTTATCAAGATAATTAACTGCTGTTAATCAGATGAAGATGAACTTAATCGTCTATTTATGAGATAATCCTCTGACAAATGCGAATGGCTGTGCAAAGCACAACCAAACTCTTATCGGTGCATAGTTATGCTGGCCTATGACATAACGGTGTAACCGCTCACATCCTACTAAATCTGAGCATCGACATGGATACAGTGAGCCCATCACTCTCCTCAAGGTTGGGGCTTCTTTTTTTCCCGTGTGTGGTGTGGAGGAAAAAAAAAAAGAAAAAGTAAATTGCTTATGGCCAAAACCCCCCGACTTCAAACAGCACATCTGAAAAAGGAAGTCGATAAATGAGTCACATCAGGCGATCCCGGGAGCAGACAAGGCCGGGCTATTCTGAGATCAGACCCCCCCCCCCCCCCCCCTCCCCCCCTACCCGTGCGCAATGCGAAGCATTCTAGGTGACTGAGTTCATGCTGATGAAACTCACCTGTGTTGGGATCTGACAGGGCAGTTCCGTCCAGATTTGAACACATCAATCATGTGAACCAAAGTACAACGGAGCTTTGATGACTACACACGCGGACCTGCAGACGGTGGCACAAGCATGCGCTCTTTGAGTCCGCCCTCCTCCCCCCCACCTGTGCACACACGACACGACACGACAACAAGCCGCTTTCTTCGGTGGAATAATTGCCCCCCCCCCCCCCGGCTGTCGAGCTATGTCCACCGTCTCGTTAGCGCTGGCATTGGCTCCGTCGTCCCTGGTAGCATCAGGTGGGGTCACAGAGTGGCACCCTGAGCGCAAGCTGGACAGACACAGTAGGTTCTGACCCATCTGTGTCAGCAGGCCTGACCCAACACCAACACCGTAGCGAGAAGCGAGGGGTGTTTAATTGTAAGGGGCTAAAAATCGAGTGGTTTTATTTCGTACTTTCATTTCCCATTTGGACGCTTGGTTACCGTTGTATCGCTTGGTTACACCACCAAGGAATAGCATCAGGCAGCCCATAAACAAGGTGCCGGTCCACCTTAATAATAAGAGCCCGGGCCATCGTTGTAGCTTACTTCACTTCAATCAGCTCAATCGTTTTCTACACATTCCCAAACAATATTTTATCATGGGGACACTTTGTTTACAGGTTCCTGCAGAACTTTGACATTACATTTCACTGTAACACCACTTCCCAAGCTTTGAAGCATCCCCGTGACATTGGTATATCAGCGATGTATAATGCGGCACGCGTGCTAAATTAAACCAAAGCACCGAAGCACTGTCCCCCACGCGCACTCCTTACAGCACAGTCTTTGCCATATTGTCAACAACGGCTCCCACTGCAAGATTCACACTGCTGCGCTCCCACTGTCTTGTTTCTCTCCTTCACAGAGCTCAGTTTGACTCGCATAAGCAGCCCCCCCCTCCCCCCCCGAATGCGCTTTTGAGTTCTGGGAACAGCAGTGATAACAGTATTCAGATTGGGGCTGTGGATGAAGGCTGACAGGTGGAGAGGCACAAACAGGAAATCTTACTGATGCCGTCTGCCAAACCCCTCTGATGGACGTCCAAAGCCTGACGGCAGTGAGACAAAAAAGCTCCACCGAATTCATTTCACTCCGTTGAGAGCATTTTAATTATTGTGACTGGCGCCGGTGTTCCTATCAACTGCAGAACTATTAGCCACATCAAATCAATGTGTTTATTGCTCGCTCTCTCTCTCTCTCTCTCCCTCCCCTCTCTCTCCCTCTCCCTCCCTATATCTGCCAGACAGGTCAGATATTAGAAACCCGTATTATCGGGTCTTTCCAGGATGCAGGGGGAAAAGTTGATTTGCAACGCCCGATTGAATCTACTTATCCTTCATCCCTTTCCGACCCCCGGCCAGCTGCCCCAGCAGCCTATCTACACCGAGGAATACAAATATCTATCTAGAGAAGAAGAGGGGGATGGAAGGAGGGCAAAAGGCCGAGGGTGGGAAACGAACAGAGGGACAGGAGTGTCGGCCCACATGTCACAGCTTTGGACAGCTCAGGGAGGGGGGGGGGGAGTATCGAGAGGGAGGGGCATCCTAACCCCATCTCCTTTTGCAAAACCTACCCCCTAAATCTACTTGCATTAAACATCCATTTATCAGTTGGTAAACAAAACTTGTCACGGCCCCCCCGTCCCGGCAGCTTACGCCACACACACACACACACACACACACACACACACACCGAGCAAATCTTTCAGACGAAGTTGAATTAGTGAAATGAATTAGTGAAGGAGGCGAGCAGAACAAAAGGTCACGGAGGGAATGCATTAAATGACTGTAACTAGTGCTAATAGAGGTTAGCTGGCAATAAAGGAGCACATAGAAAAGAAATATTTATCTGTTGACTGGGGCTGCCACGGCTGAGTGGCCGCCAGTGGCACAAAGGGGGGCCGTTATGGCTTCATCTTTGTAAATAGGAGGGGGGGGGGGGTGTCTCGGCTGCAGACAGAGGGGGTGACGGAGGGGTAGGAGAGAAGGGGAGGAAGTGGGTGAGGTGACTGATGAGGAGTGTGTGGAGTTGTGGCTGGTGAAAGAAAGGGGAAGAATACACAGAGTGACAGCGGAGGGGGGGGGGGGAAAGCTCCAGAAACACTGCCTTCATCGGGACGAAGCGTGTGGCGGAGGGGGCTCAATTTACGAATGCAATTACTGTAGACCTCCCAAGTTTGACTACTGAATCAAATCAACACCGTGGGGGCAACTCGGGTGCCTAATCTCATTCCGTGTGCCCTTCATTCTCCAGACAAAACGGACCATTAGAGTAATGACTGTGGCAGGTGTCCTCATAAAGAGGTGCCACCAAAACTTTGTCTGGACGTGGGACGGCCTGCGGAGCTGCAGAGAGCTCAGCGGCGCCAAGCCCAAAGATCTGATGGGACAGCTGCCAGTGGTCATGCAGATGTCACCCAGGTATTAGTCCCTCGCTTGGACACAGCTTAGTGACGTTCAGTGCTATGACCAGTTGATCCCTTTAAAGAAATTCTCTCTGTGCAGGGTTATTGGCATGGGTGCACCTGCAATTAAAGCACCCAAAACAAACTCCATTAGCCCTCGACGTGCCTTTTGCTTTTTTTTTTGCTGCAGATGCTTTCGGACGTCTGGACCAAATGATGTTTGACTTTCGGGCTTTGGAAACTTTTAATGGAGTTCTTTCTTGCAATCAACCTGGCCCGGGGAAGCCGAGTGAACTCTGACTTTGTCATATTGATCTCCTCCAATGTGTTTACTGGCTGAGGTCAACAGAATCTCTGCTCTGGCCTGTACAGGGGTCAATAATGTCAATACAGTAAATTAGGTAATCCTGCTGTAAAGCATCCCTGGATGGTTAATTTCCATCTTAGTCAACTTTATTCGCGTGACACACAATTACGTTGACGTGTCAAGTTGTCACTTACTTTCCCCCGAACAGAGAGATTGAATCAGGAGCAGGCAGCAGGATGTTTATCTGGAGGAGCGGATCTGTGAGTAAACAAATTATCTTTTGTCAAGTCCAATGATAAAAGACTCCTCTATCGAAGATGGAGGATTCTTGGCGATTAACTCTTTTACTGAGGCGATTACGGTGAATAGGACGATACATTTGGTATTGCTTAGAAGAAACCGTGAATTTCTCCTTTTGGGTCGAATGAACTTCCAGCAAGTAACAGTGGAATTAAAGCTTCAAAATAAATAATCATGTTCTTCAGATTTTTAAACTCTTCAATTTAATCAAATATCTTTTAATTGACATCCACTTGAATTGATCTCGATTTTGTTGGGCCAAAACGTATCTGCAACAATTGTGTCAGTACGCGGGTGCGAGGGCAAGGAGGGAGGACTCAGATCCAGAGTATTGGAAAAATAAAAGGACTTTAATAGTCAAAAAACTTGAAATCACTCCAACCAAAAAAAGACAGGAAGGAGGCGAAAACAAAACCGACAAACACAAACAGGGACCTGGACTTGAAACACCAACAGCCATGACCTGAACCGTCGACATGTAATGACGCCAAACAAGACAAGAGACTCACAGTGCTTAAATACACAAGGGAGGTGCAGGTGATTGGACACAGGTGGAAACGATCAGGCACGGCAGACAATCACAGGGGAAGACAGGCCAAGGCAGGAAGTGAAGTTACCCAGGAACACAAGAGACATGAAACTACAAAATAAAACAAGACAAGAACCCAAACCGTGACAAATTTAATCCAAAATGTTTCATTAAACAAACCTTGACAGCCAATTTTAAAACACAGGTGGAGATAAAATAAATAATGACATGCTACGGCCAATAGGCCTCAGCACTATGTATGTCTCTTGTGTGTGAGAGGTGTCCGCCACCGTAGGAGTAAGAACAAGACTTCAAGGTGTTTATGAGCAAGTCATAGCATGAAGAAACATCAATAAGGACTTAAAAAACATTGTTTTCATTTCATTTTTTGGTATTAAAAAAAAGTAGAGTATTAAGGCGAAGCCGAGCTGACGACTTGAGTAACTTTAGAAAGTCCCAAACCATTTCACAAACACAATGTAGTCTGTAGAACTGGGTCACTGGACACTTCTAATCAAACACATTTAGTGTAGGAGAACGTTCAGTGCGTGTAAGCTGAGAACATACAGGGTGCTGTGTATTCCATGGCGTACTGTAACTACCACTTAAGGGCAACCCAACACTGCACATCAGAGCAATCAGCAATCAGTTATTTCTGTCGAGCGCTCCAAAAGTCCCCCCCAATTTACTTTCAGGGAAAGAATGTTGATTAAACGATGAAGTCCTTCGCTTTAGGCTGATTTTCAAGACACAGTTTGTGGTTGACAGCAATTTTTTTTTTTTGCGTTGATGACATGAACATAGTCCAGGGAACACATGTTTAAACCACAGCAATAACAAAGAGGTACGCGTGATAAATATTAAAGTTCACCAAAAGAGGCATTACTTGAAACACTCCAGTTGAAATAACAGGAGATCATATTTTTCTTTCTGGCGGAATGAATCAGGGCACCATTCCTGTGATAGAGAGACTAGATGGATATTCCTGCAATTTCTCTCTGCGAGACAGCTCCACATTTTCAGGACCATAAGATAAACGTGACCCAAAAAAAAGTGCCACAATTTTCTAAAAAGCGCTGCTCATTTAGTTCTGCCCGGGGTGGACACAAAAGGTTGAGCCAGCGGTGAATATTGGAGAAGCCAACAGTGGGGTTCAGGTAATCATCGGGAATGGTCGGGGGGGGGGCGGACAGAAGCATCAAGCTCCTGCAAAGCACTCCAGACAGACACACATCACGCCGGGGCCTTGTGATGTGCGAGTCCTGGGCAGGGCCTATTGCTTGATACCACAAGGGAAATAAACTGCCCAAAATAGGCACAAGGGCAGGAAATGGATTTTATTGGAGAACTAATCAAGGGGGCCGTTTTAGTGGGGCACAATTTAGATTTTGATTGGATTCCTACTGACATCGGGGTTATCAATGTGACTCATACTGGGAGGAGTAATTTGATCTTTGATGTCCACACGGTGGTCTTGATGTATGTCCTGCTGCATGGGCAATGACTGCTGTGCATGTGTTTGTTAAAGCAGCATGTGTCTGTGTGTGTGTGTGTGTGTGGGTAAAGTTAGATGTCAGACATGCAGACTACGACAATAACTGCTGTTGTGGCTCGAGCCACTGCACCATGTCAGTGAAACACACCCGTCTATTCCAGTATGAGTAAATAGTCATAGTGGGAGGAATGGAAGCTCAGAAAGCACAAAAGAAAGCTACAGTGGGTGAGAGTGTGCTTTTGTGGGACAGCCAAAAAAATCAAAACTGATTCTTAAATAAGAAATAAAGTGTGAACTGGAGTCGGTATTATAAAGAGTAATGGCATTAACCGCACTGTTAAAGGCTTGTAGCTGAATGTAATGTGGTACATACAGGATGTAATATTGATGGAGCAGAATGATTAAACATGAAGGATTTGAGGATAGTAATGAATGCATAGTTTTGCAGTTTTCTTGTGTTAAAATGTTAAAAGTTTACCGTACGTTTTGACATTGACAAATACTTCTTATATCCTGTTCTGTTGAAATGAAGAGCAGCGGCCCATTTTTTTTAAAGTGCAAAACTCTAATCCCATTTAAGTTGCAGCCAACACTGAGCAGTGCCAAAATATCATCAAAAGCTTTGATGCCGGGGCCAAGACTTTAGAGACAGAGGAATGTGACGGTGTTGAGGGGCAGTGCCAGGTTACACTACAGTGTAATTAGGCCTGCATCGGATTATAGAGCAGCATGGAAAATATATTGTGACGTATTAGCAACATATTAGAAGACAATTGTAAATTCCTAATTTATATTAACACTAACTACAGAACCCACAGATCAAGGCAAGGTGGGGGTTTTTTTTGTTGCAAATTCAAACCAACCCCCACCACCCGATAACCGCAACATGAACTGAGAACACTCGATGAGCTATTCATACGAGCGAGAAAAAACCCATTCCAACAAACCAGACTCAGGCGAGACTGGCGGAGAATCAAGTTTTCAAAAACACCGACTGACCCAAACTGCCTTTCAAGCCTTCACAGCTCATTCAGCGTCCACAACTGTTTGCATGCGTGGGGTGTTTGTGAGATTAAAAGCACTTCAACGCAACATGCCGTGTTTGCATGTGAAGAGAAGCCATACAGGGAATGTCACATCACTTATCTTTTGTATAAAACTGCGGTGCTCCTCTCGTCAGCCGCCAATAAGCCCATTGCATCCTGCTGATAAAAGGCAATCAAACAAAGTATATAATTGTGAAGTTAAGCATTAATTGCCTGTATAACTACCGCCTAATGCTGAAATAATTAAGAATGTATCTTACTGGGGACTGGCAATGCAATTATCACCTTGATGATTGCTATACGAAGACATTTAGAGGAGGGAGACAGAAAACGAGAGAGAAGCAAATAACTAAAATGAAGGGGATAATACAATTAGAACACGGCTGAGAGGGGAAGGAAACCAAGGGTAGATCGCCTCAAGGCTGTTTCCAACAGGGGTTGAAATGTCTTCACACTTTATTCGCATCCTTATGATGTTACAGTAGATAAGCATCCTAAGCTGTGCAGGCAGCTTGTGCAGCCTTCACGCAACTGTTTTATTACTTTCATGCACTTTCGGTATCTGCAAAAGGTTATGCAGCTTGATTGGTCGCATCCTCTTACTGTGTCCCCTCCGACCCATTTAATTTAAAGTTCACTCAAAACGAGCAGATGTCAACCCATGCTTCACTAAAGACCAGTGACGGGCCATTTTCTACCTGGTCCTCCTGTGCCCTACGGAGGAATAACCTAATAACCTCATTATGACGGCACCGTTACATGTCATTTGTTTCCTGTAAACACGTCATATTCACATAACCCAGTGACTTTTGAAGTGAATTGAAATGTTACATGGAGGTCATCACATCCAAAAACACCAACTGCAGAATAATACGTGCATTAACACAACATTGCAGATGTAAAAACACAAAAGTAGTTCACTTTTCCAGATGTTCTGAACTCGTACTAATTACTCAGATGTGCCAATCACGACGCACACGTTAATGCTGTATGCACGCGTCACATGTCAAACTAGATCCGATTGGTTGAAGACTATAAAAGTCATCAATATGGCCCCCATAGACGTTAATGTGCAAAGTTACATAGAGAAACAAGTGCTGAATCCGATTGGATAAACCAGCCGCACTGGAAGCAGCGCTGCAGAGCAACAGAGGAAGACAGGAGCTGTGCAGTGAGATAATAATTAAAATACATGTAGTGTATAAAAAGAAACAAACTTTCCTTTTAGGCCAGCAGAGAAGGGTTACCCTGTACCACCGCTGCTAAAGACACGTTGCCATTTTGAACTGCGTTTGTAGTAAACATACTACACCTTGGAATGTGTTACGTGATCTACAATAGTGGTCAAAGTCGTCATCTACAGGAAAAAGGGTGAATGTTCTGTTCCTCATTTTGCATTATTAAAAGGTGGACATCAAATGAAATATTCAACAAATGATATGCTGCTTTAATATTCATAGAAATGAACTTTATATTAGAGAACACATTTCTATGGGAACAAGACTGGAGGCAACTGATTAAATCTCATTGTTTGATCACTATGCAGGGACATTATGGGGTATTACCAGGGCCAACCCGTGCCCCCCTTTAGCAAACATTTAGGGGCAGTCTCCGAGGCCACACCACTCTTGCAAGGCCTATCACAGGATTTAAATAACTGGATGTGTTTCAAAACAGAAAAATCACGGCTTTTTCGATGTGGCGCCTGGAAACCGTTACGATTTCTTTTTTTTTCATTTGGAGGACGAAAAGTAAGTCTTTGCATGTCTCGCAAAGCTGGAATACATATTCATGTATTTACTGGATAAGATATCACTTAAGGCAATACTGATTCTGTAAACAAGAATAAATCAGACGAGTCCCTGTAGTGCCGTTTCTCTACTTTTATACGCTGGAGTGGCTCTTGCGTTGTTTTGTTTTATTTAGTTCATTTGTGTTTACATAAAAGTATTAAAGAGTTAATTAAGTTTACATGGAAAAACAAATACTGGCGCCATTATACAACCGTCAGGAGAGCCCTACAGATACTGATTTAGTTTAGACGTGGATGAGACGCAGACTATAGCTGCCATGTGAGTGAGGACCATTTATCCCTCTCAAACACACACACACACACACATCTGGTCAGAGGGATCAAGTGAGGAGGAAAGAGGTCCCCGCTGCGACTCCTAACAAGATGGCATTCTCCGAGGTCTCAGAGGTTGCCCGAGTTCCGTGTCTACTTTTAAAGGGACGTGAAACTCTACTCACGGTTTTCTAACAGTTATCTAATTGGATTAGGTCTCAAAGAGAGGGCCCCCTCTTTTTCATCCCTTGCTTTTGTCCGTTCGCCCTGAGCACCGAATGGGGCTTAGAAGGCTCCAGACGCCGGGGAGGACGGGCGACGGATTAGGTGAGGTATCCTGAACCAATTAAGACGAGGCCAGGTGTGCCGCTGATTGCGGGAAAATTGAGACCTCGGCTCGACATGTGTCCGAGTCGCCCTGCGACCACTCGTCCGCCTTGTCGGGCCGCACGCTGCTTTCCTCTTTGCCCCCCCCCCCCCGCCCGCCTCGCTCTCCTCCTTCCCACCTCCGGCCAAGGTAACCCGAGCCGACCTTCCCGTGACCCTTTTGTTTCCGCGGAGAGCTAATCAAGCCCACGCGGAGCTCCCCGGGGGCTCTGTTAGCCGCTGACTCAGCAACAGCTGACGCTACGGAGGGATCCCCGGGGCGGACGCCGCAGGCCCGGCACCCAACGCGCGGATATTTGCAGCTGATGGTTCATTGAACCATGGGCAGAATCACCTCGTAGCCATGAAAAATAAGGGTTGCGTGTATCCGCGTGCAGCTGAAATGTCTCTACGGATATGAGTTAGATTTGTACAACACACATGCGTTAAGAGCCAAACAACGTAAATATAGCATCTTAACACTTGCATTGACATATTTGGTTGATTTGAGTTAAACCTCCCACCAAATAAGTGACAAAAAATAGATAAGTTAAGTGGCTGACATAAATTGACATAAAAAGTACTTTTCAATAATGACTAGGTGGAAATACGCTTACACTAAGTCAATGCTGATTAGTAATATGATTGACACATTAACGTAAAGGCTCACGTCAGCATTGTGTTTACAGCTTGCTTCAAAAGCTCCATTGTGACAACAAAAAAAAATCAGTTATTGCTATTTTTAATCTTTCATAATGTATTTTTAGGAAAATATTTCATGTACAATATGAATATTAAAGATGTTAAATTAGTGCAGTTGGCAGAAAGCTAAAACCAAATCATATGGTCTCCATAGGAGGAACAGTAAAACACCTCATTGTTTCATTTTGGGCATGCAGCATTGTACACAGGCACATAAAGTATGCAATAAAGATAATTATTGATTTACAGTTTATATGTGTGCTTTGGCTTAACACATATCATTTCATACAAAGGCACAGACTCACTAATATCTCAGTGAAACAACCTCACATTCCATAATAAACGTATCACTGATTCCCTTAACTATTTATCAAAAAAGCAATAATAACAAAAGAATGTCGTTATTTGAAGCATTAAATTATTCTAATATAGCCGAGGGCCATCTGAAATGAAAAGGGAAACATGCAGATCCAGTCCATTATTGTTAAAAGTTGATCTATGGTTTAATATTTGCCACCCAACAGCAGTGACAAGGTTTTATTACCTTAACAGAGGGCCATAATGTGCACTGGCATGTTTGTGATTATTTAAATAAGCTGCGACAATAAATATGGCTCCACATGATCTGGAATACAGTATGTGCTCCGCAGAGTAAAAAGCCAGAGCCCGGAGTTATCAAATGTTAAAATGTAGAGATATGAGTGAGGTGTGTCAGAAAACCAGCTCAATGTATTACTGACATCACTCTCCGGAACAAATTGTAAGGCAACAGAAATGATATGAATGAAGGAGACTTCCATTGTAACGTTTTACACCTGCAAGACAAGTATGTTATGACTAGAAAGCTAAAATTTGAATATTTTTGCTGTCAACACGGAAATCAACGGGCCTATATGCTTTAGGCTGAAGGAGTTAGTGAAACCAGTAGGGCTGCTCATACATTGTTTAATCCCCAAAGCTGTGCTATGGTGCTCCTGAGTCTTTCTCTATGTGCAGAAGTTTCTTGTAAATAATTACAGAAAGATACTAAATCAACATCAGATTGTTGCTAGAAGTTTCAAAAGTGCCTGTGTAACTCTAATGTGTCTCGGAGCAGTTGGCATCCACGTCCACGGGGGACGCACAACGTTTCAATTCGACTAAGCATGCAAAGTATTCCTTTGACGGAGCCACAATGAGTAGCAACGCATCAGCTAAAAACAAACATAAAAGCCTCTTTGCCAAACACCAACTGTTATGAAAGGCAGCAGATAGCGAGAGCATGCTGGCATCCGCAGCAATTAGAGGAGAGGGGTTAGCGAGGGCTCCGCCTGTCTCAGACTTACACGCCCGCTCCCGCACCTGTTTCTGCTCCCGGTCCAAACCGGGGGGGGGGGGGGGGGAGAGAGAGAGAGAGAGAGAGAGAGACTCTGTTACTTTGTCGCGCTGCCACCTTCGCCCAGCATCGTCTAATGAGATTAGATGGTTCACTAATGAGCTCTTCAGTGACCAAAGTCAACTTTGAAGTGAAGGTCAGAAATGTCCTCATCCAAATTCAGGAGTCATTAATTAATAACAAACAACTGACTTAAAGGGACCAGCTATGGTACTGTTGTTGGCCCCTTGACGTGTTCTCTCTCTCTCTCTCTCTCTCCCTCTCTCTCTCTCTCTCTCTCTCTCTCCCTTTGTTTTTCAACCACCGTCCAAAGGATGAAAGTAAAACAAGGTTGATCCTCTTTTCCGTGAATGGAATTTATTTTGGTCCCACATGTAATAAAATAGATGTGAAGGTAATATGAGTGCAACGGTGTAAATGAACAATGCACTGGTCATTTATATAAATATATGTTTTGCAGTCACACATGTAAGCACGTTGTACTCATTGTGGCCCTTTGAGAATCCGCTGACAAAGACTGCAAGCTTCTCACACACATCTTGTTTTTTTTCTAGCCTGTGGTCCTCTCTGGATGGCCCAGTTGTGAGGGTAAGCGTCAGGGCGCCACAGAAGCCTTTTTGCTGGCACCTTGAATAATGTGCTGACACGAAGGCATACATGTTTAACCAGGTAATAGAAGGCTGTGAAATAATGATCCATATTGGCTTTCAAGAAACAGTATTAATCTCCGGCATCCTTTTGCCCCGTTCCTCTGCCACTTCCTTCAGCCAGGGTTCAAACTGAATGACCTTCCATCAAATAAAATTAATTGTTTCTGTTATTAATTGTGTTTTTCACAGCGTAAATCTGCAGAGCTGGCGAAATGTTTACCCATGTGTCAGCTGTTTACCCATGTGTCAGCTGTTCCCGCTATAGGGACACAACAACCATATGCTTTTTTTGTTGTTTTTACATATCTTAAATCTTATTACATGTAATACCCCGTTAACCGATGATGAAATACATTTCATTTTAGCAATATCAGGAAGATGTAATCGACATGCAATTTGCTTAAGTGCACAAAACCATCACCAAAATCCTTTTTGTTAGCGCTGCATATTTGCAGAAGAAATATTGCATGCCAGAGTGTATTAACACAAGGAGGGTGCCATGCATCTTCGCATCAGACCTGAGAGATCTTGTCACCACTATCTCCTGTAATCTGTTTAATACTGTTTATGTCTGTCCAAATTGAACCATGCTATGGAATGACTAATGCCAGTCTCATAATTTAGTCATACTTCTCTGTACCCTATAGAGGCCATCTATGGATGCACTGCATGAATAGTGATCTCACCCCTCACCTTTAAAAGCTCCATGGCAGCTGCAACTGCTTCGTCATGCTCAAACCATCCTCAGATGAAACAATAAAGCTCCGATGTGGACACGTATGTATGTGTATTTATGCATTCTTGTGCGTTTGGAGCTAGTTCCCGCGTGAGGATGACCTCACTGACCCATGTGCTGAAGGAGAAAGAAAAAGAGAGATCTTGAGGGGATGACTTCTCCACTCACTTAGGCAACTTTGACTTATGAGGTGCATTGCATTTAGCCAAGCTAATGCAAGTGAAGGCTGTGCCATTAACCTCAGGAGGAAGAGGCAGGCCTCGGCAGTATGATGCATTCAGACTGGTAGAGGACAATATTTCACCATGACAGACATTACCAATGAATAATTAAGTGTTTAATATAATGATCTTGGGAGAGAGAGAGAGAGGAAGGACAGAAAGAGAGAGACAGAGAGAGGGGGAAATGGTAATTCCACAATTCATTGCCCTTAAAACCTATCTGGCATTATTACCCAGCAGCATTGCATGGGGGAGAGAGCTTTTGTTGAAACAAATAGGTTTTTGATGGCTCCGCCAGAGTAGTAACGGTTATTAGGTTTGAGAACTCTTTCATGATGGAAGCGGTATCCTGCAGAGCGGAGATCATGAAATTTTAAGTGGAGAATTTACAGCAGAAAGACTGCGGGACAGTGAGGCCGTCTGGGCCATGCCCGGGGACACGTGTGCAAAGCACAATGCCGGGCTAATGTCACCTCAAATAAATAGTTAACAAGCTGGAGATAGTTGTGCTTGTTAGAAGTGCAGCCTGGCTCATGAAAAAAATACCCTCTATCTTTATTTCTTCTTTTTTTGAGAGAAGAGTTTGAATTTGGAATGAAGTGACATGACAGCAGGGAGAGATAATGCGCTTCTACACAACGGTAAAGCCTTTCCCTAATGGAACCGTGTCGAACAGCGGAGCCTGGGAGGGAAGTGGTTCAAACGTCAATCATAGGAAAGCAGAAGAGATGCTTGTCACGGTTTGGTTCTCCTTCCTGTTTTATTTTGTAGTTTCATGTCTCTTGTGTCCCTGGGTTAGCTTCACTTCCTGCCTTGTCCTGTGATTGCCTGATTGTTTTCACCTGGGTCCAATCACCTGCACCTCCCTAGTGTATTTAAGCCCTGTGTGCCTGTTGTCCCCTGTCGCGTCATTGTTGACTTTTACCCGCTGTTGGAGCACATTTCGGTTTTGTTTCGGAATAAAGAGCACCTTCTTAGCTCTCCATATGAGTCCTCCCTGCAACCCGCATCAGCAGCCTTGTGACAATGCTGAGATGAAGCAAAACTGCTCAGGCTGCATCACTATCATGTCGATAGTGCAGCTACTGTATTCTGTGCACATTCTTTTAAAATTAAAAATGGAAATCTTTTCATAATCCTTACATAACTGTACAGGTGACACTGTCCTCTACATGTTAGCAGTATAGGTTGTGTTACATTGCCACCTGTGACCTTGGGAACTGAAGTGTTCCTCCTAATACTACAAACACTGCAATTAGGTTTTCAAAAAACAGGTACTTTCCCACTTCGAGACCCTGTTAAACATAGATTCAATATAAAATCCCACAACATCCTTGCTTTGGCTTTTAAAAAATGCAAATGCAGCCGCAGCAACGACCACGGAGACAAAAATGATGGGCCAGCATATCTTTCATGGCCTTGTTTTGCAACATGCACCGATTTACTTCAACATTTCCCTCTACCTCGAATAACAACAGATAATACTAAGTGGCCAAACTTCTTAATTAATGTTGTCCTCTAAAAGTGAGCCAAGGACTAAATTCACACATTAGCATGATTCACAGTCCGCCCACGGTTTCCAAAAACAGTCTTGCGTGTCTCCAAATGCCCAACTGAGAGCTAATTTCTCTCCTCACACTGTGACCTTTGACATCGTATATAGGTTGTGCTTGTTGCCTGTACGACAGATTCCGATGCATATTCATACCTACATATGGCTCGCCGGAATGAGGCCTGTCTACTTCCTGCAGCCTCCGTACGGCGCAGGAGGCAGTTCATTACTGAGTGTTCTCAATCGAGTCTAGCCAAACCCCGAGGATTTGAGGGAGGATCATTTTTGGTAATGAATGCATGTGTGTGTGGGCGTGTGTGTGTGTGTGTGTGTGTGTGTGCGCGTCTGGGTGGAAGATGTATCCATGCATGTCTTGTTTTGGACTACAGGGGAGAGTGGAATTGGGGTGATGAGTGTGTGTCTGTGTGTTTGGTGGAAGTGATGGAGGCGGTGGGAAGTGTGCATGTATAAGGTGGGGGTGGTGGATGCCTGCATTTGTGCATGTGCTTGTGTCTTTGAGCATCGTGTGGGAGTGTGTTTGTGAGAGTTGTGGCACACGCTCACAGGCTTCGCTTGTTTGTGAGGTGAGAAGAGAGAAAAGTGGAGTCCCTCAGCAAGCCTCCACCTCCTCTTGCTCCATCTGCCCATTTCGCTCAGTTCTCCATAAATTAAAAACGCTCTACATCTGCTTTGGGGTACATTGTTAGTTGTGGGCTTCAGTGGTTCCTCTGTTTATGAAAAATTAAACACTTTTCTGCATTCAATTATCCCCCCACCCTCAGAATCCCATCCCCAGCAAACGTGGCTGAGGCCCATGCCCCCCCCCCCCCCCCCCCCGCCCCCATACCGAGAAGAAGTCCAGAGCCTCCACCACGAGAGATGAACATCTCAAGTTAAGGGAGGGGGGGGAAAAATAAGTAATTAACATCTGTTCATTGTAATGGTGAGCACATGTGTGGAACCTGGATATGACATTCATCATTGTTGCATTGATGAGTATTGTTCTTCGAATCTTTAAATCAACTTATTCTTCTATTTCATCCGTGGCACGTTTCAACTCCTTCACACTTTCAGCTATTAAAACCCAAAACCCACCAGTTGGAAGCAGAACACAAACTGCTCAAGATCGAGACAGAGGCTCTGGCTGCTTTACAAAAGAGCCAAGAGGAGACCCACCACGAGGTGGTCTCTACCAGTGATTTCACTGAGTCCTGCCTGATCGCAAAGAACCGACAGATGGACAAAATGAGGCGCAAGATGCAGGAGTCAAAAAAATAGAGAGAAGAGAAGAAAAAGGAGACCATCCAGGGCGTCAACATCAACGTGCCTGAGACTGGACGCCAGTAACAACACCTTCCTTCATCTCCCACCTCATCCCCTCATCCATCTACCCCAGTCCCCGTCCACCCGCACTTCACAGCGATGAAGACCCCCCCTCACCCCTTCAACCCCACTAAGACCCAGTAATGTCATGCCAATATTACAAACAAATGATCATACTTAACATTTCTAATATCATCAATCAAGATGATATACTGTAGGACTAATATCATATAGCATAATATAGGACTAATATCATATAGCATAATAATTTTGATTAATTAATTATTTGAATTGAATTGAATATAACATCAGATAACTAATATATCAAACATGGCATCATACTTTCTAATATTATATTACATAATATCATATACAGTGTTTTCCCTATTATTATATCCCCCAGCGCGCCCCAACACCCACGCCCCCTCTGGTACGTCTTCCCCCTAAAGTTGGGAACCTAGGGGGAAACACTGATATGACATAATATAGCAGAACTAATATAGCAGACATGGCTTTATACTTTATATATCTAATATCATAGAACATAATATCATAAAACTAGCATTGTATTTCTAATAGAATTTAACATAATATCATAGAACTAATATAGCATCATATTTCTAATAGAATTTAACATACTAGCATAAAATAGCATCAGACATATCTCAAATATCTTAATAGAATACAATAAACATAATACAACAGATGCTATATTTCTCCACTAGCCATGCCTTGATTACTTAGACAAACTATAGAGGGAGGCATGCTGTAAACTTTACTGTAAACTCACTGTAAAAAATTACACTGAGAACCCATTTTCCAGTGATGGTTTAATGAAACTGTTGGACTACGTTCACACGTTTCTACCATTGATTTGTCAAACCGGCTGTGGGAGGTTGTCCGAGGTATGTGCGCAGATACGGAAACCCCCTCATCTTCATCTGTGGCCTCGCATTTCGCCAAAGGAAGGAAATGGATGAGATGAAAAAGATACATTCCTTAGACGCTGTGCTGTGCTACTTTCCAGCTGCTAATTTGTAATAAAGTTGGAAAAAAAAGGTAACGATATTTACAAATGAATGAGAAGGCGGGTACTCAAATGCAAAAAGTTTTGTATGTCCTGGCATTTCGGCTCCATTCCCCCCCCCATCCGCCATCTGTGGGTTCCCATGTGGGTTTCCCCCCACCCTTTCCCACATAAAAAAAAAAATCTCCTCCATGAATCGCCACCTTAACATGGTGGAGTTTGAGTGGCTCAGGGATCCTGCGATCTGTGTTGTCTCTGTGACCCGAGCCCCTTGTAGGCCGGCACAAGGACAACCGGTTTCAGGGGAGAGTCCAGACTACGATCAATTCAAAAACCCACACACCCTCAACCCAGCGCAGTCACCCGGTCCAGACCAGGAGAGGAAGTGCACAGCGGCCCACGAAGCCCCCACATTGTGGAAGGTGAAACAAAACTAAACGATAGTTAAAGCTGCGAGCAGCGTTGGACGGGTCCTCGCTACTCCTTGCCCGTCGGGGCACTGGCCGAACGGTTACAAATGCGCCCGAGAAACCTTGGTGGTGGTTAACCGTGTGGAGCAACGCCAGGAATGCCGCTTTGCAAACTTTATCTTTGACATGATCATGGTCTTAGGCCTTTTATGTCAACACATAACCAGGAGCTTCTGATGTACTATTAAAAATTAAAGCCTCTCAAGATACCATACAATAGTCATTTTCCTTCAATATCTGAATCACCAGACTACATATTGTCATTTTCAGATTAGATTTAAAAGGAAACAATCAATGCTGTCATGACCATTCCACTTCAGGCAGAGAGTACACATCACCAGGGTGTGACTTGGTGATAACCAGGACATTCTGATGTACCAGTCCAAAATAAAAGCCTCTCAAAATACCATATATGAGCCAATTTCCGTCAAAATATATCACCAGACTACAATTTTCATTCATTTTCAGATCAGGTTTAAAAGGAAACAATCAATACTGTCATGACCATTAAACTTCAGGTTGATAGAATAATAAGAATTCCTTGAAATACAATAGGTTCCTCTACGACTAGTCGTAGCGAGAACCCTAATAAAAGGTCTCTTACAGCTTAATATCTCTATTTACCAAGTGTTTAAAAAATGACACAATCCAACACACAGAAAAAAAGGTTCTTAATTGGTTCTTTAGAAGGAATAAATTTAACAGGTTTACAATCAACAAACACTATTACTATTTCATGTTGCTTTGATTTGAGTGAGATGTATTGTACTTTTCGCTCTTGAAGCCTAGACTTATTTCACGGGTGGTCAATTCAATAAATAAGATCAGCATATGAACTATGACATGTTATAAGCGCTATAGACAAAAGAAAATCAATATTTTTCATTTGAGTTTTATTGCAATGATGTGTAGTAAAAACGTTTAAAAATGTGTCGTAATTCATTTAAGTTTACCTCATTTATCTATACTCAAATTTCTGTTCTGTACTTGAAGCATTATGTATTTGCTTCAAGTTTCAAGTTATATATAAAAGAGCCACTCCGACGTCAGTGTGACGTCATCTCTCAAGATGACAGCTGGGGGCGGGACTTCCCGTGTCTTAAAACGGCTAGTAGAGCCATTTTAAGACACGGGAAGACATGTAAACCACACTGGGCGTTCAGTAGTCTTTTGTCTCTCAAAATCTCATTTTTTTTTAGATACCCCTTATTTGTTTGAGGTGTGGATTCTGTGTGTAAGCGCTGTCTCTCTCTGCCCTTTGAGCAGCTGCTTCGTTGCCATGGATACTTATGCGCTCCACTCTGTCAGTTTGTCAGTTGGTCTCAGCCAGCCAGTGGAGTCACATGACACAGCTATGCTTTCCTTCAACAGACATCTCTCCCTTCTGTACCCTCTCTGTGCCATGGGACATTGGTTTGAGGTGTGGATTCTGTGTAAATCGCTGTCTCTCTCTGCCCCCTGAGCTCGTTAGTGACTGCAGGGGCTCCGTTGTCACGGTTACTCGCAGACGCGGGCTGCTCTGTCTGTAACTCACAGCTGATCCGTATTAGCTGATCAGTGCAGTCTGACAGGACCTGAAGGTATTCAGGTCTTACAGAGGACATTTCAGAACCTCCTTTCCTTCTCTCCACCCTCTTTTCTCTTTTTCTCTTTTCTCTCTGATGAGGCACATCAAATAATAACTTCTTAGTTGGAATATTTTGTCGCTCAACACCCCCCCCCTTCTTAGTTTGAATAACAAACATTCTGTCTCCAAACCCCCCCCTCACCGAATTCCATTATTTCAAAATAAAAGCCTCAATGATTATCTGTACCTTAACCTTGAAGCAGAATGAAGGTGTTTTGTTAAAATACGTATTGCTCTTTCAAATACTAGTACAACTAGTAGTACTTATTCAACCATTACCAATACTCTTACTAATATTTCAACTGCTATTAATACTAAAAAGACTCATACTACTACTACTACTAGCAGTAGTACTGAAAGACTAATACTACCAGTAATAGTGATACTGCAACTGATTTTACTACTCTTACTACTATAAAAAGTTATTTTTACTGCTTTTAATAATTTTACTACTACCAGTGAAATTACTTTTACTCTCAATACTATTATTTTTATTGCTATTAACTTACTACAACTACTACTTTTCAGCAGGAAATGCATTTTCTAGTTGGCTTGAGGATCTGCTTTCACAGCAGTAATCTACCACAGTAGGACAACTGTATGATTCACACAGGCAACAAAATAAAGCGTTTAACAAATATTTCCTGAAGCTGTGGTTTTTCCATGCACGTCTAAACGGTGGGAAAGAGCCATCAGGTGTTCATCATTGCTCCCGAAATGGACCGACTGACTGAAGGCACTGACCTGATGAAAGATGCTTTTTGCAGCAAGTCAGCGCCACGTCATGCGGGAAGAAGTGGAGCTGCAGATGAATGGCTAATTGGGAGAAAAAGGAGAGCAGGATTCCCCCTTAGAGGAGCCAGCCTTGAGTGGAATAATGAGTGTAACCAGGGGTTATGGTCACAATGTTGCCCTACCCTGAACAGCCCTGCCACTGGGGAGGACCTGTGTTTGTCTTTGACATCAACACGCGCGGCTCCAGGGCAGGCCTATTTGGCCATGGTTTGGTAACTGTGAGCCCTGTGGCAGAACAGGTGTAGCAGGGCAACGAGGCCATCAATCTCTTACCGGTCCGTCCCTATTGGATTCAGGGTTAATTATCGTCAAATAAGCTATTAAGAAAAGTGATGGAAGCACAGAGGATGAGGGGATACTAACCTTGGCGAGGGGGGGACAGCTGGGAATCTGAGAGAGGCTACTTTGCCTTCGATGGCGTTGCTAAGTTGCGGCTCCTGACTAAAGCATGGGGAAAAGTGGAATCAATGGAGTCAGTTTTTGATCACAAGGTGTAACATCCCTGCCAGAAATGATGTTGATCCTATTCTACATCCCATATCACTCTTAGAACAAAACGGGTCAAACATAATTAGAACTATTTCAAGTTATATTTTGAATCGTCACACCTTGCAGTTGTTGGGTGTATCTAAGTAAGTAAATATTCATTTAAATCCAGCGTCTGTGGTGTAACTGGTTTTAATTTAGTGATCAGGCTAACTAGGTACAGTCTCAAGTTATAAAGAGCTGCCGTAAGTGGCATCTAGTGAGCCTGCAGTACAGAAGCTTTGATCGCTTTTGTCAAAGAGTACAATGATGAACTGTAAAATAATTTGACCACTGTGCTCGGGTTATCAAGAGGAAGCCCCGGCTCAGGTAAAAAGTAATGACTGAGAGAATCAAAGGTTTTAGTCTATGATAGAATTATATTGATTCATACCTGTATAAAAGACCCTCATAAAGCGCTCCGTTTTATTGCGGTGCACCTTTAGTCTTAACGGTATCCATCTCATTGTGGATTACTTTATAATGCATAAATGGAAAATGCCATTAGGGCTTCTTTTCATGCTCTTAACATATTAATTGGCATTGCAGAGAATGTGGGATCACACAGTAAATTGTATCCGGGGAAGTCAGTGACACCTGACCTATTGAAAATTTTACAGTGTGCTTATACCTTCATTTATCTACTCAATGTGCCCATGAATATTTAAGGTGGACAATTAAACCCCAGCTGACCTACAGAATGGAGCCAGAGCAACGTTGTCAAAGTGAGGCAGCATAAATGCGCCCGTGCAATCACACTCATCGAAAACCGCCCCCGCCCCCCCCCCCATGCTCCCACCTCCCACGTATACACAAAATAAACACAAAGGCGGGAGAGCTCTGTCACAATGTCACACGGTCACAGTGACGTGGCCCGTGTGTGACAGGCACATCACATATGTGTCATGTTTATGGGGGCATCAACAGACGCGGGTTTGTGTTTTGTGTATGTAAATGTTCGGGCAGGGTCAAAGTTAATGCAAGTCAGTATCCTGCTTCACCTTGGGTGTGTGGGGGGGGGGGGGAAGCAACACTAAAGCTGAATACTGAACACTGTAATTGATTGTTGCATGAAAACACTGTATGCTACAGATACTATTGTAACAATCGCAACAAGAATTTGGAAAGCAAATAATTGCACATTTAAGATATCAAATAAGAATGATCTCCAGACTCTGCAGCGTCGTTCAGCTCCTCTGAGCCTTTAAGCATCTTCTAAACTCATTGTTTTGGTTTCTCGACTCATGACTCTGAAAACAAACAAAAACAAGCATTTTGGTAGCCACTGTACGCTTATTGCATGCATTGAGTCTTTTCACAGAAATCTCCCGTATTCACAGACGGTTTGTTGGGGTTGGGAAAAGGTCAGGAGAAAGTCTTGTGTTTGTTAGTTTGACCCAAACACTCCACACAGACATCCCTCCCCCTTAAATTGCATCAGTTGCTGTAACCATCTATTACAGACGTGTACTGGCTTACATTGGAGTCAGTTGAAAAAACACTGATTCTCTCATAATTGAATTACCAGAAGTGTTTTCAAAACATCTAATTATTAACCACGGGGGCAAAGCAGGGAAAATTGAAACTGACACATCTCAACATTAATAATGAATTGAGTTCAACGAGTGTCTCTCTGACCTCAAACTCTCAATCTCTATGCGTTGGGATCTCACACTAGCAGAATGGCCCATCCCTTGACAGATATCCATATATAAAGGCTAAATGTAATAGCCATGACACTATGCTCGGCTGATCAGGCTGATTTAACATATCTCTTTGCAAAGTGCCTATGCTGTCACCTTATTTTCATCTCCAACCTAGGGTTAGTGCATACGTCCCCACAAAGTGGGTTATATGGTAGTCTCGTCGTTTTAATGGCTTAAATAATGGAGTAATTCCATAGAAATGAAGCGGCCTTATAAGGACGTCAGGTTCCTTACTTCCCTATCCAGTATGCCGCGTCTATAGGTCAGATTACTTTTTCAAATTGTATGAAATATAAATGAACCAAAGCTGTTTCTGCCCTCTAATCACTTCCTTATATTTATATCACAGTGGTCGGGAGGACGGAGGAATGACGTCCCATTCTAATCATATTGTCATCCCCTCGGGTTAGACCTTCCATTTTGCATCCATTTTAACAGAAAGAAATGGCTCTGAAAGAGAACCGTGATACAATCTGTGTTAAACATATATAGAAGGTATTCCATTTATTCATGATCAGATGTGGCATTATGACATAGGCAAACCTATTAATCAAAGAAACATATTAAAGACAAGTGAGATAAAACTTCAAAGTTCTTCTAGTCGGTCGACAAGCATCATTTTAAACTTTCTTGTTTTAACTGAGCCAGACAAGAACTGTATTACCTTTTAAAGCATCTCAAGCATCCGGGATGCAGCAATTTGCTGAGAAAAACGTCTCCCTTAAATCGTCTCACACTTTGACATACCCATTCTTGATTCCTTTTCTGGCCAAAACTCCAAGTTTCCATTTATGAAAGATGTCTGGTTAGGAATCTATCATTACAGCAATCACTCCCTCACTGTTGTATCATTTCTTCCCAAACATCCATCTAATCTGAAAGCCTGCAGACTGTCCCTGGGCCATTATTTCCACATACACTATTATTTTGCACAAACGGTGATCTCCACAGGCAATCTGCATCTAGCTGTGGCGAGCGTTTGCCATGGGAATAGAAATCAGACACCTGTCGGTGCGGTGGGATGGGGCGTTTTTTTTTTTTCTTTCTAAAACAGCTTCCAAGCAGCCAGGCATATCAAAGCAGCATAGGGAACATGTCTCCTTGAAGTAAGAGAAAGTTAGGTTGTAAAATGGGAAAGGAATTGTGGTTGGCAGGCATTGGGGACTAATATAACACTCCTCCTCGTTCCTCCATCATCCCTGACATCTGGGACGGTAATCATACCTTAAATGGAATCACCATGATCGTGAGCTTTTTAGGATTTATCCTTTTCTTTACCTTAACGGTATGTTGTTCAGTCCAGTACAGACGATCTTTTGGAAGAACTAAAAAGCAAGTATGTCTCAAAAAAGGACGTGGGACACTAAGGTCCTAAACATACAGCGTCATCGTATCTACATTTTCTTATCATTGTCATGACTGTTATGCAAAAAATCAAATCAAATCACAAATGACATATTTTGACATATTTCTTTCTTGTTATTTAGCCCCTATTTTGAAAGCAACGGTGTTACAGTGAGGCTAGAGTTACCAACGGTTCGGATCAGTCTGTTGTCTAGATATCTCCCTGGAGGACGGCTTCAAATGTGTGACTCCAAGTCCCGGGGGAAATAACAGCAGTTGTGAATGCCATATTGATGATGTTCTGTGCCCTGGTGTTTTTCACCATGAAATCTGGACTCAGAGCAACAAAAACAAAAGATGTCGTAGGGTCACCGAATTGAATCAATGGAAAAAAAGCACATATCTACTAAAACAAGAATCAGTCAAATGAAAAATAAATCATAGAAGTTCTAATCCAGTGTTCTTATGCTCTATTTTTTATCTATCTTGTTTTAACATTCAAAATCTATATTTTCCTATTTCAGTCATCAAAATATTGTAATATTTAATAATGATAAACACTTTCAGGTGCCAGATTAATATTATTTTCTTTTGTTTACATTTCCTGAGGATGTGGTTAAGGTCTTATTTATTAATTTAGTTATTTTCCTCCTCTAAAGATGAGGGAGATGTGAGTAGAAGGCCTCAGTCCCACAGCTTCATATCTCTCCACACTTTGCATCGCCTATCGTCTGCAGATGCATCCGCAGTGGCCTACTTCATCAGGCTGTTGCTCAATACTTTTCATTAACTGAATCTTTTTCTAAGGAATATCCAATTTTAGCGTGAGTCAGGTCAACGAGGACCCCACAGCCGGAGATTCTGATCCTAATTATGTCGAGGACATCATACACCCGCACTTGTTTAATGGGCTCACATAACCATGTTGAGCAAGCCTCTGATAACATCCCACATGTGCTGTTCTTCATAAGAGCGTGGCTCCTCCAGCATCACCTTCCCCTTGCCCAAGAGAAGCGAAGAGGCCAAGCAAATGGAGCGTCTGCTTCAGTAATTTCCCCATATACATTTGAGTTGCTTCATTTCTAAGAGCCTTCCCTCTCCACAAATACACTATTATATGAAACACATTAGTATTTACCAGAAATTACTAAGTAAAGTAGTAGAGGGTTGCCATATCCAGATGGATGCCGCTTAAATGGGTCTTCAATTAGTCTCCACTAACTTACATCTTCCAGTTGAATTCTGATGAGCTGATATGGCAATTTACTCAGCCCGGCTGGAGAGCACTTGTTCCCCCTTCTGAGTGCAACCTAGCTGCTTTTGAGTATCGTGAACCTTTGATCAGTGCCCCCTTATTACGTATAAAAGCCAATACCATTAAATTCTGCATTGCCTCATCTCCTTGTCCACAGTACTTTCCCCTATTCTGTATCAAAGATCATAGGCTCATGTAATGAAAAAAAAAAATCCAGTGATGTGTAAAAGTAAAGTAGATGATAATACCTTTTAGTTAATACATCTCACATCTCTCTATTGCTTTCATAAACCTGTGGCCCGTGTTCCGCCTCTGTAGCTAGCTACTTCCCTCTTGTGGCCAACCAGGACACAGAGACACCTACTGAGGTCAACATTTTCCCCTTCCCTGTTCTGGCATTTTTTTTAAAGCCAGGAGAAGATTAGAAATGTGTACAACACAGCAAGTACTGGCATTTATTCTTCAGTGCCGGCTTCACACCTCCCCAACCACCACCTCAGTCTGTCTCTGTGGGAAGTGGATCACCTGGGGAGCTAAACCCTGGCCATTAACATATAGACTCTTTATTTAAATCCCATCCACTTTCCCACCCATTTAGGAGAGTAATACCAGCAGGTTACAGCGATTTGCACGAGGCCCCGATTGAGCTTCAATTTGATCATTTTATCTGATTGTGAGGTAAACAGTATCATGACGGATACGATCTCATTACAATAGGGAAGTGAGTAATTATTGTACATGTTCCATCTTTATTAATGTCAGAGGCAGCAGGTTGTCAATTGCATTCCAGGCCTTGATACTCCGGCCGGGCATCCTGTATGACTCAAACAAGGCCAGCGAGCCGGTTTAGATTTGGCACCAACTTTCTATCCGCTTTTGGTGTGAGTACCGCTTGGTTCAATTACTCTGAACCAATTAAAAGCAAAGCATTGAGCCTAATGCCGTTCAATTCATCGGTATTGTTGTTGTCTCCTCCAGGTATTTTGGGATGGAGACAAGGTGATGTGTAAACAGCCCACTTGTTGTCTGTCTGTCAGGAAGGAAACTACAGAAGAAGACAGCGACTATCACACCTTGACACCACCCATCCAGTGAAGGAAAGAGGGTGGAGAAAACAAACTTCAATAATAAACCTGTCAACACTCCAATCTGAATACCCAGGAGCCACGACTGTCTCAGCCCTCCTCCCCGGGCGATAGCCATCATCACGGACACTCTCCTGAGAGACAGCATCCATCAGTCAGTCACACACACACACACACACACACGGCTCGCTCATCACATCATCTCTATTTGTCCCATTATGTCCTTAACACAGTCTAAAACACCTCTGCTGCTCCAGGAAGCCGACCGTGGAGGGCGTGGGTGCCATCGGTGGCTTCATTACTGGCTTTGTGTGTTGCCTGTGCCTGTCGCTGAGACTCTGAGACAGCTTTGTTTGTTTGTTTGTTTGTTTGTTTGTTTCCCCGCTGTAATCCTCAGTCGAGGTTTGACGTGCCGCGTGGAGCCCTGGCTGCGTTACCCACATGCCTCTGGGAGCTGGAGCTCCGTGCCACGTACCAGGAAAAGAGAGCGAGAGAGAGAGAGAGAGGCGCAGGAGACCTACACCCCCCCTGCACCTGATCGTTACCATGCTAAATTCATATTGATTGCTGTAGCTTAAGAGCTAAATGTGAGTTATTCCCCCGGTGGGCACCCTGTGTAGAATTTGTGGCGGTGGGCTGCTGGTAATCCAAAGAAACCACAACATGTGCACTGTGTTTGGCCATAGATATGGTAGCAGACATTACACAGGGCCGGGGAGCATTTATCTAAACCCGACCTGACTCCGAGCACCGCTTTTTAAATGATGGGTTACTCTTGGATTCCACATTACATCCAACCCTGAATGCAATGACTTAAAAAGGGGAGGGGGGGCTGCTCTGAAGGGTCGGGCAGTTGGTTCTTTAAGACCGTAGCGGCTTTCTACAGGCCTCGCTCTGCTGGATAAAGTTGTGTGTTTGTGGTGTCTCTCCTCCTGCAGGCGACTTTCACCACACACACACACACATATGCATATGTGCTTTGCCCTTGACATTATCATCAGCAGATTTGTGCTAGGGGCCCCGAGGTAAGGTTGAAATACTGCTGAGGCTTCTGAGAGAGAGCGGCCCGCTTTAGAGAAAGTGTCCAAGGGCTAAATACGCACCCAGAGACGGAGGCAGAGGAATGGAAAACGCTCAGTAACTGAACCTAGCAGAGCGCCCCTCAGGGGACAGCAGTAATTAAACAGTGATTAAATTAAGGGGCAATGCGGGCAAAACGCAGACTGATTGACACACTGCTGGCTCTCTCTCTCTCTCTTACTCTCCCTGTCTCTCTATCTTGCTTTCTCTGCCGCTGCGGGTTCGGCTCTGTCGCCGAGCACCGCTTCCCATTGACCTCCAATTACCCACCACACCCTCAATTCTTTAAGTTCCAATTTTCAAAAACTAATTCCTAATAAGTGTTAAGAACGCGGATAATTGCACATTTGTATCTGAAAAGGCTTAGCTTCAGGGATTGGAGCATTGAGCAAAAGGGAAGGGAGGAGGGGGGGGGGGGGGGACTTAAATGTGTGGTGTCTTCCAATTCTATCGATGTTTACTTCAGATAAACTGCGTACTATCAGTCTTTACTACAAGGCTCTACAAAACTACATCACAAGGAGCTGCCAGTGGAATCCAAAGCGTGTCTCTCCGCTTTCAAGCCGATAGCCGGGCGGCCTTAGAACAGCCTTATCAAATACTCTCCTACGAGGGGGGAAGTACTATAAATTACCTTTGGTGATTCCTTAAACCCAAAGCAAATAGACAGACAAAAGAGCAGAGCAACAGCAATAAAACCGGCTTTAACAAAACAATCAGAAGAAACCAAGAAACAGAAATTGCCTCCCTGCAAATCTTGAATTCTCCACACGTCCCGGGCTTACAACAGTGCCCCCGGGTCATCAGACCTTCCAATAGATTCTCATGAACCCGTTCTCGTGCATATGAAAACACGCGCTGATGGCCCTTAAAAAATCCGTTAAGTCTTCCGACCGGTGAGGGAGCTCCTTTTAGTGTGTGGTACAAATTTCAAATATGGAGATGGATTACCGGGAGAGACAAAGAACACGGGTCTACTTTTAGTGGATGAGTTCAAAATGACAGGTATTGATTAAGTGCTCAATGAGAGCACGCCTATAAAAGGTCAGCCACCACGCAGCTCATGAGAGAACCACATAGCTCATACGCGAAGGCGCCCGGTCGACAACCTGCTCGGCCTTCGGTGGTCCAAAAGACACGAAACTTTTCTCATGTATTTTGAAAGCATACGAGCGCCGATACATCCCGTCGAGTATAAATGGACGCAGACACCGGGGGAAGGAAGACGGGTGCGCGCACGCGGATGTGGCTTCTGCCGAGAGGCGCAGAAATGATTCCTTATGCCTGAATCCATTATTCTTTGGTTTGAACGGTGCAGTTTGACAACACACATTCTTTCCCTCCTGTCACTGGTATTGAAGGGGGAAAGTGGAAGGATGTTCTCCAAGATAACATGTGAATTTAATTTCTTGGCGAAACGGCGGAACTGGGAGACAGCCTTCCCGGGCATAAATTGTGCAGCCGGCTCGCGGTTGTCAAGGTTTGTGATGGTGCCGTGCGCAGACAGCTGTAATCGCAACAGCACTGCCAGCCTGACCCACCTCATCATCCTTGACATTTAGCACAGCGCTGTTTCTCTCTCTCTCTCTCTCTCCCTCCTTTCCTCGCAGTAAACAAATGTTTTAACCCTGATTTGTATCAGTGTAACCAGAGGACATGTCGTGACACAACGTGTGGAAAACTTCTTAGAAATGAGGAGGAGGAGGAGGAGGGGGGGGGGGGGGGGGGGGGGGACAGAGAAAGGGGGGAAAAGAAATGCAAAGAGCGAGGGGGACAAGTGAGTGAACGCGAGGGAAAGGATGGGAGAAGGAGAAGAGAGGGATGCGGAAAGGGGGAATGAAAAACAGAGGGAGGGAGAGGAAGAGCAGCGAGGGAGAGAGACTGCAGCCTAACAGGGGGCATCTGAGACTAATCTTAAAGGAATGCTGTCAGGTCTCTGCAGACAACGTTATGATGGAAATTAGGTTAAATAAATGCATCTTAAAGCCATCACAAACACGCAGCTTCCTCCCAAAAGGTCCCCGGTCCAAAATTGGTTGTTAGTGTTCCTGCACCCGACTAACAAGGTGACTAACGGCCCCTTGACGTTAGCCTCCGCGGCATGCGATGCTCACTTGTGAGACAGGCTCATCAAGTCAAGGGGAAACATGAAACAGTGTGTGTTCATAAAATACATACTTGACTCGTGAGGTTCTGACATTTTTAATGCACTCAAACAAGACATGATTATCCAATGAGCAGTGAGACTTTCAGAGTGCAAACCCAAACATTAAGTATGTAGGGTTTGTATTTTTTTAGCGTATGGAACTGTGTGGTTCAAAGGTGGATCATATAAATAGTATGAACAGAGTGGAACCAAAAATGTGAGCGTGCTACCGAACTATTAAGCAAACATTTTCAATATGCAATTTGAGATTTGTGGATAGCATCGACAAAAGACCCATTTGACTTGATTACCTCTTGACATTTGCCTCAATGGATGAAGCCGGGGGAAGATAAGGCAATCGCTAAAATAGTGTAAATAAATAAATATGCTCATTCATCACGGCCTCCAGATAAAGGCATAAGGGCACATAGGCGCATGAATGGACGACGTCTCTCGGCATCCAGCCTGCCCTGTCCGTCCGTCCGTCTGTCTGTCCGTCTGTCGGTCTGTGCAGGCTGACAATACGCCGGCGTGCCCTTCATTATCACCGGGTAATGCTCATCACAACGGCCCGTGGCTTTCCTCCATAAAAACCCCAAATCTCACTCACAATGGGGGAATAGGGGAGATAAGGTGCAGGAGACCATTTCTCTTGACATTCACGATGGCAAACTCATCAGTCATGCTGTCAAAGGCACTGGTCCTGGCTAGTTTGGGATTTATGAGAAATAATGATGGGTCGAAAACAGCGGGTGGGGGGGGCTTTGCTTTTACCTTTCGGTTTTGGGAGTGTTGTGTATTGAGGCACGCTCTGCATAAACCCAATTTCTTTCGTCAGTGACCCTTGCACTGATATCACATCCAATCTCACCATGTTTGGGAGCTCTGGCCGGACTTGTTTGAGTCGGCGCTGACATTTCCGCCTCACATGATAAAAGAGTGCAGCGGCTATACGCTTATTCAAAAGGGGGGAGCATCACCGTGAGCATTAAGAATTGGTACCACTCCGTTTTCATTCACAAAAGTGAGGGGTCAAGGCCTCTGCACTGTTAATCACACTCAAAGAGCTCTGGATAAAGGACATTAACAAGGACCTGTCCTCTGCTGGTCCCCATCTGAAAACGGGATGACAACAATAATAGCATGTGTCAAACACTCACATTTTCTCTTCAAACCAGTGACAGGCACTGACAGACTGCAATTCTCTTTGAAAACATTCTGGGATACACTCCCATGCACCTAAGAGCATTTATTGTGATGTACCACAGGGTCCAGGATTTTGACGTAAATGATTAATTCCAAAGTCATTTGAAAGTGGATTTCAATATTGTTGCAAGGGCGTCGTGTTTGAATCCTATAGCAAAACTACACAACTATAGATTGTAGAGTAGTATTAGACTTTTAATGGGATCCCTATGGGACCATACTGCAGGGATGTCCTCAAGCATCAAATTATTAGTCCATTTCAGAGTGTCAAGTTTATTAATTACTATTCTTAATATATCTTATGAGAGTGCCAGATATTATAGCCTAACTACCTAAAAACTGCAAATGCAAATGCAATGCTCGACAATTCATTAAATAAAATACCAGATTGGCTAGGTGTTTGGCTCTTCATTTTACATAAAAGTTCATGACCCAAAATGAAGGCGGGCCTGCAAAGAAGCAAAGTGCAACATTGCTTGTAACTAAAGTGTTGAGAAATTACTGGACATGAGAGTTTGGGGGCAATTTTGATTCAAGTATGTGAATGAGACCTCTCAAAGCTCAAGGGTACTCGGATCTGTGTGGAAATTAAGCCATGAGATTGTGGCTGAGAGGATTGTGGGTTGGCAGCAACATTAGCCCCTCAGCACCTTTGCTATAGCACACTATGGCTCTGTATATAGTGGAGGGACTGGAATAACACATTAAATCGTCTTAATAGTAGCATGGGACGTACAGTCAGCTCGGTTTGCAGTACTGTACAAGTGCAGGACACGAAGGGTGCTGTTTTCAGTGGAATAAAATGAAGTGGCCGTGAAGTGTTTTGGTTAATGGGTCTACTCCAACCAGCTTAATACAAAAGACACTGCCGTATTTATATCAATTCGAAACGAGCTCCTTCACATGGCCTTTTGGCCTATTTTTCGAAAACAAGTTCATGGGTGATGCTCCATTCTTTGCTGTTAATTTGGACGGATTTATTAAACGCAGTGTGACAATAGACAGTGAAAACACTTGTCGGCCGGCTCTGAGAGCACTCTGAGCAGATGGTTTTTGTTGCTTTGTTGATGGTTTTGTCGCCGGCTGATTTTTTCTATTTTTTTTTTTCTCAAGAGTCAATGACACTCACACTGCTTTGCCACAAAGACCAACCTTGATGTACAGAAAGCCAATTCGGCAAATCTTTGCAGAAGCAACATTCATGCTCGCACAGAGTTCTAAAGGAAGGAGGTTTTTCAATGCATTTAGATGAGACCTTTAACAAAGGTCCCTAATGCAGATATCAATGAACCAAGGGACTGGGTTATCGGAGCGAAATTGGCTGACGGAGGGATGTCAACCCGAGGCATGAAAAATGATGGATCCCATTTGTAAACTTCTCCTCTGCCCTGCTGCCGCCCTCCCACTCCTCCTGCACGCAGACACGTGCGTTCCTCCTCCATCGCCTGCGCCTCCACCGCTTATTAAACAAGGAAGCGAACCTATGACTTTGCTGACAAATAACAAGTGGTCTGCTAAAATTGGCACTTTGCTGGCCATTTCAACCGACTGTCAGCGAGTCCACAGAGGACCTGTGAGATTTCAGCGATGACAGAATAGATTACCATCATGGACTTTTGTTTTTCATCTTCCTTTCATTTTCCATTCTATTCTCTAAGGACATCAATGAAATGAAACCAATGTCTATGAACCCGCAAACAAACAACTGGAGCTATCAAAATATTAGAACAAATATTACTGTTTCTTCCCACTCACTCCACGGTTGTGCTTGATTTGAAAATTCAAAACCTAGATCCTTCTAATTCAAATGACCACATTGCTCCATTACAACATTGACTTTTTATGCCCTGAAATAAAACAGATTCATGTTTCATATATACAACCCCTCACTTTTTGAAAGCATTGGGCTAAGGCCTGGACGCAAACATCAACGCAGGCCATGCATAATACAACAATTTACAGCGCTTGCACAAGTCATGCTCAGCATATAAAGTGTAATAAGCATCATAGTATGCATACTGAGCATTCCTAAGGAAACAATGATATATTGCTAATCATCATAGAATAAATTACAGCCATTTTAAAAGTGGCGTGTTTAGTCAAAGGTACTGAGGTTAATACGGGCAAACGGGCTTCTCTGCTGCAAAATGAAAAACTACCCTTGTGGAATGTGATGGTCGGCCGAAACGCTGATATTGTGCTTTTGGTGATGGAGTGACTTTGGGAGGGTTTGCGGTCTGCCAGAGTTCCAAGCTGTGCCTCGAGGGTAAGGGGTAAATTTGCTAAGTTAATCACATAATGAGGCCAATTAAACACGAGAGAACCCAGGTGAAATGGGAGCTGCCACAGAGCCTGGGACAAACGAGGCCCTGCTGACATCTCTGGACAGAGGCTGGACCGCTCAGTATCAGCTCCTATAATCCTCTACTAAGTATTCACTTCAACGCGTATTCAGTGTATTTTATTTTATGTCTGTGACTCTCTGTGTTGGGAGAATGAAATTATCCCGGAATGTGTACACTAGCATTCAGGGTAGCCAGGATAAGGGCTGCGACTGGCCATTATTTGAATATGCGTATTTCATTTTTTTAATTGAGCATACATTTACTCCATAATGTCCCATTAGAATTCACGCTGTAATCCTGAGTCTGCAGCGGTGTCTTTGAATGTGTTTTCCCAGAGCAACTGCACAAAACTCCAAAAGGTAAATAAAGCATAGAAATAAGAGGTGCAACATGTGGAAACGTGCATAAACACGTTGCTGGGCAATTTTGAACAGTTTTTGTTCGTTCGACACAGAATTTTGTATTGAGTGTGTTTGTGAGGCACTTAACTAGTTAAAAATGGGCGTTAGAAGCACATTCTATAGAAGTTATAAGAAATTACTATTTTGCAATATTTTAACCAAAATCTCATCCAAATTGTTTTTTCCTGCCAGCTGGCAGTCCATCTGATCAAACCTCATGCACGCAGTCCTGACAAAGTAGATCAGCTGAATCCGGCCTGAATTCTTCTACTGTTAAACTCTTAATATATTAGCTAGGACTGTAGATCTCCACCAGGGGGGGTCTGTATTGACCACTGCTGCATTGTGGGATTGGATGAATGTGACCCAACCAACGTCTGACCCTGTCCAGACACCACCTGTCTAGACCGCGCGAATGATCACGTGATCCTCCAGGCACGGCTACACTTTGGTTAGCTAGTTTTTAATCATCGTTTGGGCACTAGACGAGACTTATCTAAATAATGTTTGGGAGTAGTGTTAACAAGTCTGTCACTCAAACAAAACCTCCGCTAAGATGTATAAAATATGTCCTGACATTGCACCTCTCCATCACGAACAAGCATTTTTGTGGATGGCGTGCACTCGGCTCCCTTGATTGTTACTGCTGGGAAATGTTGTTGATGAGATTAGTGTGCGAGTGTTCGAGTGCTCTCGGAGGTTCTACGGGAGGATAAATCACCCAGGCAGCAATTAGACTTCCCCGAGTGCTTCCTCCATACCTGTATCTTCACAGGAAAGGCAGGCCTGAGGCCAAAGAATGGGAGGGCCACGCACTGAACAAGATGAATGGTAGTGAAACAGTATTTTCCACTTCATATCCTACATCCTCTTGCACATAGGAGTCATAGGAGAAGAATAATCTAGCAAACTATTTCTGCTTGAAGTACAGATCGAAGGGTTGGAGTATTGCGAAACCCTGCGTTATGGTACAGAAAGGTCTGCTTAACTTTTTCAGGCCTCGGGGTGTTAAATGCTGAACAGAACTAGCCCAGGATGGAGATTCTTGGTTTGCGAGCCGTAAGGCCACGGTAAGTGAAAAGCTGTGTCAGTGTCACGGACACAACATAAAGCACTAACTAATCGGAGAAAGAACAGTGCATTCAAATGTGAATACATGTGGAGATTTAAGGACACTAATGACTGAATATTTCATCGCCATCAAGGGTTTATAAAAAGGTCCACCACTCTGCCCACCACGATCCACTAATCTGAACGCAGAGGATTTGCCCACAGTAAGATGGACAAGGGAAATTAAGGCAGGCCCATTTACACCACATCATATCGGGATGATTTGTTAATAAAATGCAAAGCGACAGGCTCGATGTGGAGCAGCGACTAAAGCGCGCCCGTGATTTACACTTAATCCATCATTATCCCGCCTTTGAAGTGACCTCGCTGCGCGTGTTCCCACTGTGACCCAGAAGCCCACTCCCGGCGTCTTCATTAGCCCGGATGAAACGGAGGCCCCGCACAAGCCACTTTGATGTCCGGTCCACACAGACATACAGATGCACACACCTCCGATATCCTTATCACTGGCTACACTGAGGCATGGAGAAACATTATGGTTTTTAATCAATTATGGCTCTCACCTTTGGGGCAGCACATTCATTACATATGATAGGAGTAGCTGAGGGACAATATTCCAATTGCGTGCTGAGATTGAAATGAAAGAAATTGTATGGTTAGAGGGGAGACGAAGAGTGCAATTTTGCACAGCCGAACATCCCAGGCTGGATTTACATATGTCTTCACAAAAGGCCTGCACTGCTGATATTTCACTAATATAATTTATGTGAACCCAGTGATTTATCATCCTTAGATCACGTGTAGAAATCAAGCATAGATCTCCAAAAGAGGTCCATGCATGCTGCCAGTAAATGATAGCCGTTATAAAAGTTTACTGTGGCAATGAAATGAAACGAATCCATCAAAAAGGCGCAGATTGCCATCATGCAAAACGGTGTCCAATCAGAGGTAGTTATGTGGTAGGAGGTTCAAAAAAAAGATTACACACATGCAGCACATGCGCGCAGAAACATCTTTTGGTCTTTGGGTTTTTTCTAACAAACTTGTACTCTTGGATCAAGATATGGCCAAACATAGCTGTCAAGTAAGCTAAACAGCAGATTAAAACGGGAGCAGAGATCAGCTGATTGTTTAAGATCCCTGTGTGAAACTAAAGTATTGTAAAAAAAAATCTGATGCAGTGCACTTTTTTTTATGTAGAAGGTTAAGTATGATTGTTGGCTATCAGTAAAAGGCCGTTGGAACTGGGAAAGAAATACATTGCACAATCCAATTCTACAAATAATATGTAAATGAGGTATGTCAATCCGGGTGTTTCTACAACAAAATGTGTGATCCTTAAATAAAGAACCCATCTGTGTCTTTGGCACTCAAGTCTGCTGGAGTCCACTACCTTACAGAAAAGGTGTGAGCACCCATGCGGTTAGCTCCACCGCACACATGTTCCTGCACACAGCCCAAGTAGACTCCTTTCCCCCAGGCAGTGCCCCGTCAGACCAGACAAGCAGGCCGGGTGTTAAAGTCTGAGCCGGCTACACGGGGCAACAACCGGGACATCTGCCCTGGGAACGCACACATCCATCTTACTAAGAACAATTCACTCTGGGAAAATATATATATTTTTTTAAAACAAAGGGATGGGCCCGAGAAAGAGAGGGAGAGAAGAAGTGAGACGGGGGAAACAGGAAAAGAAGCGGTAGGGAAGAAACGGAGACAAAGCGAATGTGTGCAGTGTTGGTGGTGGACGGGAAGGGAGCAAATGAGTGAAGACAAGGTGACACTAGACAGGAGAGAGACCTTTGCATAACCGTAATCTCTAACTAGACTGTCGGCACCATCTGCAGACAGAAGGAATGGCATGAACACAACATGGGAGTGTGTTCTTCCCTCATGATGCTGTGATCATCAGCAGGCGCACAACAGCCTGGAGTGAACATTAACATCGACGTTACAAAAAAAAGGAGGGGGAAAACTTGATCGAGACGACTCCTGCAGATAAAAACACCCATACGATGGTTTCAATGCAATTGTCACATGTCTGTTAATAACTCATGATGTATTTGCACAAACAGATTGCTACTCTCTTGTTTAATCAAGCAGGACATAAGGAAGGTCAGTTGAGAGGACAGCAGTAAGTCTCAGCTCCCACCGTCATGCCCGCTTCTAAACCATCTGGAAATGGCCGCAAAACGCTGCAGTCAGCAATCTGGGCGCGGTGATGTCATGCAGCATTCTCCATTTGTTTTTATTTTTAGAGCATTTGGTCATCACTGTATAACCAGTATATATGGTGTCACCGATACGGCTCTTTTCTCTCTGTCTCTCTCTGGCTGGATCAGCGACAGATAGAAGAGAAAGAGAGGGAGGGGTGTGTGTGTGTGTGGGGGGGGGGGGTTGCGGCATCCTGGTGGATGATGTCAGTGGCTAAAAGGTCTTTTTATAACACCACCTGTCCATCCGGCCTACAATAAGACTGCATAAAGTCTCAGGGCATGTGGAGATTTCTGTATAAAATGACCTTTGCCAATTTTCATTTCACTCACAGGACATACAAAAGGCCCTTTTGTTCTATTCAGGCTGTGTTTGTCTCTCCTGCCAAATAGCCTGGGGAATATTTTTCGGTAAATAGGCGTTTGTGGTGTATTTACCAAAATAAAAGGTTAAAAAGAAATTGTGTTCTATATGCTTTACATCACCTTGGGTCGTCCACATGAACTAATCCGACAGATCTGTAAGAATGAATTTCTTCACAGAGAATCATTAAGCGGCACCACTTTAAATATTGTCTTTTTTGGAAAAGTCATTCAGAATTGAAAAAGAGTAAAAATGGCTAATCTACAAGAGACATATTCAGGTCCTACGATGAATAAATCAATCAATTAGTCAACCAATTGATTAAGAGGGAGCATCCACTATTCGTTCAACCGGCATTAAAGTTAACTCCCAACGCTTATCCATAGTCACTGTGATCTTATCACAGCCATCTAATGGAACTAGTGTGCGCCCACTACTCACAGGCAACTTGGTGGACCCCCCCCCCCCCCCCCCCCCAAAAAAACGCCCCGAAAAGCCTCCTCCTGACGTCACGTTGACAACAACCGCCGGGCTGCTCGCTGAAGCGTTTGAGCCAGTCGGAGTGCTCGCCGTGTGAGGCGACTGGACTTGTTATTGACAGATGGCCGGGCTCCCGCCCTCCACAGGAGACCTCAGAACCAAACAACCAGTGGGTACACCAAGGTGATCCTCACATCAATATCCATCTATTATTCACGTATTTGTGCTGGCTCGCGTAAAAGAAGAAGAAGGAAGAAAGAGAGAAAGAAAAAAGCAGCTTCAACCGCATTTCAAAAAGTGCTAGACTGATATGCATTTTGTAGGAGGGAGCCCGGCTATTAGCCCGCGTTTGATCCTGCGGTTGTGGTTCGCTACCTTTTCGCACTGTCACAGCGCGACACAGAACTGCGATTAAGTGGGTCAATGATTCTTATTGTACTTAGTACAGCCATTAACTTTTATGGAAGCATACATCACGGGTGCCAGTTTCATATTTGAAGTAACATACAGGGAGGCCCGGTCTATTCATTTGAAAATGTCTCTCGACGAAAAAAAAAAAAAAAAAGCTGAGGTCAAGTCTCAAACTTTTCTGCATGCTATGTGCACTTGATCTGAATACTTAACTAGGGAGGAACATTTTGGAGGAAGATGCAGCAGTAGCTATGGCGCTATAGTTCTCCAAGCGGGCGCGTCTTGTGGCTTTTGGCAGTTCTTGAGGGAGATCTAGTTTATTATTCCTTGTTTAGTTGGCCTCTCTGGACTTTTTTTTCATTGAAGTGCTTCATATGAAGTAGAAAGTAAAGCACCACTAGAGTGTGTTTAATACGAGGTGCTTCGGTTTGCTTTAGTACATACCATCACACGCTCGCTTTCCCTCCCTGGTGTTACATAGAAATATTAAAGCTGTGGCCCAAGGTCAACGCCAACAGCCCTCATTGTGCCCTTGTGTTCTCCATAGCCCCCACCACGAGAGGCGATGATTCATTCTTTTGATCCACTCCAATATCATTAAGTTATTAGTTGATTTCGGTGGATTTAATCAGCATAGCAATCCCTCTCCATGGGAAGATAAGTCTCTCTCAAGAGCAGTTACGCCGTTCACTATGCCTGCTGATTAGACACAAGCCCCCCCAAAATAATTCATCACAAAACTGCAAAAAATAATTTATCAAAAGTGCTTCTCACAAAACCCGCTCAGGACCTTTGCTTCTTAATAATTAAACTCAGCAATTAGGCATCTTACCATGCACTCAGTGTGAGGCGTCATGTAATATTCATAACCATATATAATTATGCAATATATTCACTGAAATAAGAGGCCGTATATTCACGGTGGGGCTGTCAAGAGGCAAGACATTTTTATTTGGTTTCTAACACTGTTTCATCTTATACATGAGCAGATGGCTTCTGGAGACAGAAGAGAACGAGGACGTCTGGTCCGTAGCAGTCTGACACAGAGTTCTGTGGCTGTGGCTCGTAGCGGAGAGAGAAAGAAAGAGAGAGAGAGGGAGGGGGGGGGGGGTGGGGGGTGCAGATGGGCAATGAGTGAAGACGCTCTCGCCGTCGGAACCGCTAATATCAAAGTCCTATCTGCTGGACACAACAAAGACAAACCTCAATGGTTTCATACATTGGCCAGAGTCAACGCGAGACGCAGGAAGAGAGACGAGGCATTAAATTAAAATGAGTCGAGACGGGGCGCTGTCTCAGGATGCATTGTTTGATAAATTATACATTATGCTCATCCCCAGCTTGGTTAGAAAAACAATTGTCCCAGTCCTTGATGGTGCCTGAAGCAAAAAAGCAGCAGCAGCAGCAGCAGCAGTCTACGGTGGACACACTGTGGACAAGGTTGGCTTTCATCTGGAGACGCGGTTCAAAGCTACGGGCCACGCACAGAACAAACTGGCAATCAAAGCTAATGTGTAACTGGGCAGTGGTGCACTTCACAGAAGCTGCCATGTCGAGTGCAGCGGAGATCACACGCCGACGCCTCTCTCCCATCGCAATGGCTGATTTTCAACACGCGGCCTTTGGAACCTATTATTTTCCACCCCCCCCCCATGTAAATGTAAAAAGAAGAAGGAGAAGAAACCTATTTCTGTTGGGAGCTGCTGTCCTTTGAAGGCTTCTCGCGGCATGGATGTATGTTAGAATGAGAAGCATATATTTTCTTCCAACTTTACTGTCGTTAACGAAGGCTCTCATTCTCCCACAGCGAAGCCATACCCGGGGAGAACCCTCCGCTCTACAAAGAAGGGTGAATGCAGCGGAGGATGAAAATGTATTCTGTATCGTGAGATGTCTTGTAGTTGACTGACATCCATAGAACATTTGATTACTTTAGTGTCGCAAATATGACAAATCTCTTTGTGGATGGATATAATGAGCACTTGAAATCTGCACTAAGCTTCTGTAATGTTGTAATGATGTAAAGGTTGTTCCAACGTGTACTATACAACAAGCCAAAAACGCGGCACAAGCAAAACTCCCATATGGCATGTGCTGAGCACTGTATGAATGTTGTGCATTATACATACCTTTCTATTGAATTTCATTTTCCTGCAAAAAAAACAAGACAGAAAGAAAATCATAGATATACATAAACAAAAAAAATATTATTCCAGAGTCAAACTATCCTTCTCACAAAATGTGTTGTTTTTGTCCCCGCCATGCGCTGCACTGGAAAACAATGACCTTTCAGTATATGACACAATTTTACTGTCGGTATAATACAGATGTGATTAACATAAATAAGACTTAAAGTCAAATAGGCGTAAAGGTCGTCATTCAGGACTAGACTTGGGTCCGCGAGGTGATTTACAACAACTTAATTTGACTGTAGGGTAATTTATCTGTGACGGAGCAAGCCATGCAACTCCCTGAATGTCTTGCGCACGAACAGGCGACAATATGCCTTGACTACACACATATCATTTCTACCCAATCAGTCAAGATGCTTTACAACTTCTGTCAGAGGCCCTAACAGTTCTCGTAAATTATAAGGCCATTGTACATGGTGCCAATAACTTCTGAAGGAGAATCTCCGCCGAACTGAACCCAGTGGTATCTCTCACTTTTACACATGAAAGTCAAGATGGAATACCTCGGATAAAGTATATGGAGGAGGTAAGGGAAGTACTTTGATGGTACATTTGCTTTAATAAGGCCTCCTATTTTCAATCAGCTGATAAATTCTTTTCAAGTATAAAAACTGGCCCAGATATTGACATTTAGATGCAAAGCAGGTGGCATGCAGGTTGGATTCAGTTAGCTTGCATTTCATTTCACATCCTCCCTTTACTACGGCTACGCCGAGTCTCCTGTTAAGCTCTGCATCTGTGCCACCTGCAGATAGAGTGGGACAGCTTGGAAATGTGAGGCAGCATTCATAAACAGCCTCAACAATATCATGTTATAGGAACAGATAAATGAGTACACGGCTTTGCGAGCCATAATGTGCTGTGATGGATTTCAAATGCCCCCTGCTGTGGCCATTGATATTCTGCAGGGAAATCATAGCCAGTAATAGATCATTGTATATTTTCTGCATCTCAACTTCTTCATCACAACTAGTGCTCTCAATATGAGGACAAATGAAAGAGAATGCATTTACGTAAAAAGAAAAAATCATGTGTTTGATGAAAAACAGTTGCTGCGAAGGGCTGTCTGCTATTTAACTTCATGAAAGTGAGGTAGGGAGTATGCTGTTAGCGCAGGATGCAGTGATTGTCCTGGTGTCACACCAACGGGGCAAACCTCTGATTGGAAGGCAGACGGTGATAACGATGTGCAACGATTCACATCCCGTTCCATTTAGTCTCTTTTGGAATTTCTGCAGGAAATAAATGCGAATTCTTGACTACTAAAGCCTATGTTTTGTAAGCAATTACTATGAAATTGCCTGAACCAGCAGAATGGCACAACCCAAAGAAAAAAATGAGAATGACAAGTTCACATCATTGCTTTGGTGTTTTTTAACACCCCCCCCCCTCCCCTCCGCCTCGATAATCAAATGTGTATAGCACTTATTTCATATTTTGTCAGATGTGTTCTTCTTTAGATCAATAAAATAAAAGCCAGACCATGCAATCCTACTTAGAGTAAGAAGTCATGGTGGGGAAGTAAAATGGATTTTCATAAGGATTTTCATTGTAACAGGGGAATTACAAACGACATGGGAAATATAAAGAGCGGTGAATAATCCCTGGCTCTCAGCATGGCACACCTTGATGTGCAGGTGCCTTTAATACAGGAATAAGTCATCTGAGATTGGGAAAGGCACAAAAAAAAAAACCACTCGACCAGATGGTCTCCATAAACCATGGCGTAAAGCTCTCCCAGATGTTGAGAGGTGGTTGCGGATCCGGTGACATGCGATGTGAGGGAGGAACTGGTAATGCAGAGTGTATTAGTGGTCTCTTTATGGGTGCATTAGGTGCTGCGGAGGGGAACGCGGGGGGCCGCCGCCACTGCTGCCAGTGAGCTACTACCAGGTTTTATGCTTTGATGAACCTACCCTTGAAAAACCGGCGCACCCGTGACTGTATTCCGCCGAGCCTGGAACATGCCTCCATCGCTTCGGCCTCCTGGAAAACATAAATCAGTTTCTCATATCATCATCTAGTCACATTCAATGCATGTGCCGCTCTGATCGGTAAATCTGCCAGGTTTCTCTCCTTTTAGTGATATATCAGGTTCGTATTACTCCCCCACGTGTGCAGTAAATCTCTGACAAAAGCAAAAGTTTCTTAAAACTCTAAGACAAATCGGCATGAAGCAGCAAACAGTTACAGAAGGTGGAGAAGCAGCTCAGTCTAGGATGCCTCGGCACTGAAAGCTTCAGCGCATTTTTAAGTGTCATCTCTCTTCTTACCGCTAAACAGTGGCCCAGGCGGGAGACCAGAATAAATTTCCCCAGTTCATTGTCCCCGCTGAGGACTAGCAGAACATCTCAGTCTGATTAATGGCTGTACACTGTCTAATGAACAGTAATTGAATGGTATAATGCAGTAGGTCCTTAAAAGCCCAGAGGAGTCGTCTTCCTCTGCCTGGCTCTCTGGAAATGTAAGGCGGTGACATTGTCTAGAGTTGATTATAGTTGACCTTGCATGGGGAGAATGGGGCCTTTGAAATGGCTAACCTAAGCTTCAGGGAATAGGAGCACGGAAAAACAGCTGAAAGACAAATGAAATGGACTTGCATTGGAAAAGGAGAGGAATGGATCAATGCAGCGCTCAATAATGATTCGATTCTTTATCACAAAATTCTTAAGAAGAGGAAGACAATTGATCAAACATCCCTACTTATATTGACATTTCTAACAATATTAATTAGGAAAAATGCTTAGCTCACTGGTAGATAAATCAGCCAATATTGTTAAATCCAAACAAATGCTTTGGAAATGGCAACAAATGGCAAGTGTACCCTTGTCCGTGTTTCCTCAAAGTGTATGACATCTTCAACATGGCCCGAGTCCCCCCTCATAAAATCAATCAACTCCTTAACAGAGTGCACTCTAAAGGAAAACCCAACCTTCAGAAAGCAGAACAAAAGTCGGCCATGTGATTATAAGAAAGGCTTTGATAAATGTGCATCGGGCTCCGGTCCGCCATCCTTCGCTCTCCTCCACTGATAGCCCGCCTTCACTCCCAGCGGACATCTCCACTTGGCAGAGATGCTGAATCTCGTTATTCTTTATTTGGCCTGGACCACACAGGTCAATATCACACATACACACACACAACTGCCTCATCGGTGTAACGTCTGTAAATGTATTCACTATTTAAATTCACTGCAATAAATCATTTAAAGCTTGGGCTGAAAATGTAATCATGTAATTGAATTTGGTCATCAATATCTACTATATAGATGCACATATATGCATTTCGCAAGCACATTTGAGCGGCGGAGTGGGAGGAAATCTGTCTGAACTCAGCTCAAAGTATGAGTCATAGCAGTGCAGTTATCCCTTATTATTATTCACGACCCTCTAAATGATGAGGCTGCCGAAAACGAGACAGCGACAGTCTGTTTGGACTCAGAGGGAAAATCGGCGAGTTTGCATCAATGATGGTTTGACTTTATGTTTGGTCAAGTCTCACCTGCAGTATCGATATTCCTGGTCTGATGGGAACTTAAATCAATTCATTGGAAACAAGTCAAAATTGTCCGAAAATTAAAAGGTGTGATCAAAAGTGGTCGCTTTACTTTAAATAAAAGTTTTGTTAAAAGTAGTTTGAGACTGTCTTAAACTTTGTGCAAATGCAATTTCGACTGGTCTAGCGTAAGCTGAAACTAAATCCTAAAGATGTTTTCTGGCATGAGGTTTTGCACATGAGAGCTTGTAGGAATCCCACCTTTCCTAATGGCAGCCTTCATTAGCTAACAAATCACATCGTGCCGGGCAAGATGATTATTGCAAAAGCTGGCTAAGTTTGTAGCAGGGATTATTTCATTTTATTTTTTTTATATTATCTGATGGTCTTTCCCCTGCAATCCATAGCCAATCTGATTCAGCAACATTTCTCGATGAGTAAAAGTGATAAGTAATGAATTAAGCTATTGATGAGGTCTTTAGCCTGGGTCATAACTGGCCCCCAGAAGTCAATAATTACTCCGATAAGAATATCTTTATTGCAAAAGTGCAAACGGCAGCAAACTTCACCACACCAAAACATTCCCCTATGGTGTAATTGCCACTGCTTGAAATGATAGTTTTCATTAAAACAAAATGTTCAAGGTTATTGATTGCTTAAATAAGACTCAATATCTTCTCATTTCAAAGCTGAATGAAATTGCTTGGAATAGTAATATCAGCCAACTATTGTGCGCATTCATCACAGTTATGCTGCTTCATTCTGCCGTCCCTCCAGGATTATTAGAGCAAAATAAGTGTATTTAAATGAATGTAACGTCTAGGAACCACAGATCCATGCAAAAACATCTGTATACACAGCGCAGGCCCACTTCATCATTGGGAACGTACACAATCACCAGAGTCAAATACATCAAATACAACTACACTCGGTTTATGGAGCTCTACTCTAATCACGGACCCACACTTCTATGTCATTTCTAAGCGTGGTGCTGCGATACACAGATTATCGGAGACCCCGGATAAGCTCTGTAAACTATACAGTCACATGAAGTTGTACCTGGGGCTGAGGGGTCTTCAATCTTGTGCCTCCAGCAGCAGTAGTGTGCCCCGTGCCTGGGTCTCCTTGGCGCGCAGAAAGGCTGCGCTGGATAAACACACATTTCACATTACACAGGGAATCAGAGACACTCAAATTAGACAAAAGTAGAGTTGCTTGAAGCAGGTCTGCTTGTTGCTTTTGCAATTATGGGAATGCTGATCACCTAATTGCTGTTTTGACCGTTATTATGTGCCCCTATACAAAGGCAAATTGGAAAATTGGACATCATTATTAAGTTAAAATGAAGTTAACGTGAAATAATAACTAAAGAAACCTCATAATAAGGGACCTTACATTTTTCCTGGAACTTGCGGACAAAACCCTCGGAAGAAACAAGCTGTTTGAACCACGCCGGGAGGCCTCGCGGGGACTCGCAGAGCGGCTGCCATCCACACACTCCTCGTCAACCATCTTGGCCTCGACCTGCAGGGAGCGAGAAAACAAGATCCCCGTTGGCTTACAGCGTACTATACTGCTGCATCGATTGTGCTAGATATTTAGGAGTTTATGCAATCTGAGCCTTCGGCCAACCTTATTCTGAAAAGAAAAGGATGTTGCACTATGCTAGACGTGCATTCTCAATTATCAGAATAAAACAGATACACAAAGACTCTAATCAACTCTTACTTCTTGCCGGATAAATAGGACCAAACTGTTGAAAGGTTGTATGCTAAATACCTCTCCGGGTCGCAGTGCAGTATGGCCTTGTGTTCTACCTGATCAATAGGCAGGTCTGCCTTCAACTGGCCGTCTTCCTGCACCTCCGTTGCTCCTGCCAGCTCACTTCTTTTGTTTTGTGCATTGAACACGCTGCCCTCTGAGAAAAGTGATTAATCACAATTACCTCATCGGCTGGCAGTCCCCGTCTCATTCTTGTGCACACCCATTCTCTCCCTCTCTATACCCCTCCATCCCTCACTGCCCTCTCCCTTTGCCTCTCCTGTTCAACTCCACAAAAGATCAATGTTGCTGTCAAGCCATTTATTTATTTAGAGTGGTCCGACAGACGGAAAGGGCCACAGAAAGCCACAGCTGCCCTGCCACAAATATGGTCAGCAAGCGTGAACTTTCAGTCGAGGGTTAGTTCCTGACAGGGAGAGGTTGCTCTTGATGCATGTGGGGAATCGCTTATACGGACACGTCACACTGTTTTCCTTGGTAAACAAACTCCTATTTCTCTGGGGCTGCTGGATGGGGTGGAATGTCAATAATTAAACACACTATTGAGCTTGAATCAACTTCAATAGCCTTGAGTAATTTGATTTAAATAATGAATAAAAAAGCATGGAGGATTAATCAGTGATAAGACAAAGGGAAGGATAGAAAATGTAGGTGGTTGACACCCAGATGGAGCTTATAGCTACAAAATATATAAACGTCTTTTAAGTTATGGATTCACCATATGATGCTACGAAGGGTTCTAATCTTTATTTGAACTCTAAGGTGTTTTGTGCAAGAAAATCGCTGTAATTTGATAATTAAGTGTCTTAAATGTGACCAGGGAAAGGCACTCTGGCCAAGCAAAAAACATCATCATCATCATCATGAGCACAGCATGGGAAAGTCAAACATATAAAAGGAATAGTAGGTTTCAAATTGTGGCAATCAGCGCTTCTGTGGTACAGTACAACAAGCTTTTCTGGATACATAATGAACAAAATTGCATGATTGAATTAATCTATGATTTAAGCACCCTTGACGATGTTTGAAGTCTTGTTCTGTTTAATATTCACAGGGAAGACTGGTGATTATTTCAGTGAGCGAAGGGCTGGTTTCTGTTTGGAAAAAAACAGGTTGACGATCCCAAGAAAGCTCCTTCACCCGCTCACCGTAAGTAGTGTGTCACATATTTCCTCACATACAAACCACAGAGGAATATATAATGGTGAACAAGCCCCATGTGTGTCAAAATGTACCCTCCCCATGCACAAACGTACTGTTACCACTTCCATACAAATTGGTCAACAGGATATTGCCTTAGCGGGAAAGGAGGTGTTGGAGGGGAAAAAGCACGAAGAGGACAGGGGGGGCGGGGGGGGGGCCTGGGGAGGGGGAGAGGTTTCTATAAAATTGCTCTGCTTACCCCATGTGGAGGAGAGAACTGGGTTCCTGGACACCTGCTCCTGTTGTTTGGTTGTGTTGTGTTGGGCTTCTTTCTCCATCTGGCCCCTGGCTGTGTGCTCAAGGTCCTCTCTAAAGCCTGTGTGAGCAAACTACATGAAGAGACGGAAGAGAGGAGGGAATCAGGGGGCACAGATTAAGGCGTATTCCCTCAGATATCTGTGATTCATCATCCACTTTTTTTTTCTGTTGTAAAGAGGAAGAAAACAAAAAGACAAAACACATCAGGGCAAAACTTGTTTCTCTGGTCTTTTCTTTACATTTTACATTGACCTCAATTTTTCATGAGCTGATATCCTTTGTAGCTCCCCCGTGACTCCTACTGTATTGAATTCATCTGGTTCCAATACATCCCGTGCACAACCTATCAATCACTAGGGAGTGTGGCAAACTAATCATTTATTGATGAGAAAGGGCAGCCATGAATTTCTAACTGCATTTGTCTTATTTATCAAGCCAGATCAAACAATGAAAATCCAAACAAGCTTAAAAGGGAAAGGAGGGAGTCGCAGGGAATAACTTATTCCTCAGTAGTAGACAGCAGAAGGTTATTGATGGAGAAGGGGGGGGGGGGGGGGGCAGTGCTTTAGACTTAGTAGCATGGTGGGAGAGAGAGAGAGAGAGAGAGATAGCAGTGGGGCGAGTTCAGAGAGATGTTCAGACAGCAGGGCACACATCTGAATTAATGCTTCCACAAAAGGCAATTTTCTCCTCACAGGCTCCTCATCCGCTCTGTAGGTAGCAAGGTGAGGTATGTCTCCCTTACAGAGGCACAGAGCAGGATGGAGCAGACTTAATGTGTCTTTGCTGCGGCTGCCTGGATGGATCCCTGGGCTGGCTCAGGGGATAGTGTAGTGATCTCAGGCTTCCACCAGAATACACTTCTGGCAATGGTGTTTGCAAGCTTACTAACATGGCCTCTAGGGGGGAAAGCGAGCGTTGTTTCTTCACTTGTTTGCTTTGTTTAAATGCAGACAGAGGCAAAGTCTGTGGATATTCTTTTGAATTTCTACAGCCGTTGGTGGGCCAAAGAGAGAAAAAACAACAAAAGCGAGAGTTAAGTTCGCCTGGTGCGTTAGGCGAAGGAGAGTTGAAACAGAGTTCACACTCCATCGCCGCAGTGTCCACACATCCACACGAGATCAAAGACAGAGGAGCAGCGGCACTGTCGCAGTTGCAAATTTACAGTTTCGTAACCGCGATGTGGGGCAACTTCTCCACAAAGTTCAAAATCATGTATCAAAATACATCGGGGCAATCCAAAATGTAGCAGCTTGTTTTGCATGTTTACAGCCCGGTGGTGAGATGTAAATAGATCTTATTCAAATCAACATTAGTTATATCAAGACCGTCTCACTCGGGGAGGGGAAAGCAGAGGACGAGGGGCGACCGCGCAGCCAGCGGAGAGTACGGCAACGAGCGTGGAAACGCGGCGGTGGGAAAGCTGAGGTCATCTCGCCTCTTGTTCTGCGTTACGCATCCACAGTGCCGCGTCCTGTGGGAGCCGCCAACCGTGTGCATCAAGGGGGCCCCCGGAGAGAGACCGTGGGAGGGAGAGGGGGGGATGGAGTAAGTGTGAACGGGGCTCAGGAGGACCGAGCAAAAAAACAAACAAAACAGGTGGCCCTCCCAAGTGGCAGAGGACGGGAGTCAGCATGAGGACAGGGTGATATGATAGCCAGGGGGGGATACAGGGGGGCGGGAGAGAAACCGATTGGACCGGACCCTGGCTGTGGTATCAGTAGGAGCCACTCCCTGGTTCCCGGGTCCTCTGTGACCAGACGTGCTGGCAGCGGTGAGGGGTTATGGCCGTCCACAGGGCATTGCTACTTCCCCCTCAGCGATGACATCATATCGGAAGCAGGCGGAGGGACGGAGAGCAGCAGCAGCAAGTCATCGCTGATGTCAGGGAGAGTGCAGCTATTAAAAAAGGTTTAGTCAGCCTTTTTCTGGGCTGTTTTCACCGGATGCTTCTTGTGAAGTACAAGTGAAGCCCGATCGCTCCGCTCATTATTATCACTGTAATATGAAAGCACTTCGCTTTGATACACATCATTATTCTCTTTTTCTCTCTGCGTTCCTCCCCCTCCCCTATTAATCTTCTCGTTATGCGACGCCTACCTCAAAAGTTTCTACCTCAGGGAGTCTGTGAACACCTAACTCAGCGTGTATGAGCTCGCTCCCGATGAGGAACCGGCGTGCTGGAGAGTTTGGAGGTTTAGACTTCAGCGGTTGCTCCAGACCAGATGTCCCAGGGCCGAAGGACACGGTTCCCATGCCGCAAGGTTGCAACAGCAAGGTTACATTTTACGCAGCCTCTGCGAGCATGTTTAAAGGATCTTCTTTTTTTTTTTTTTTTTTTTTTACAGGCATTTCAAAACCAGACCGCTGTTGTTTTGTGAGGTCAAACTGAAATTAATGACGGACATGACCCCATAAATGTGTGTGTAATCATCAGCAACCGACTCAGCCGACAGATCAAGAGGGAGCAGAAGATTTTTGTCACATGAATCTTTTCACCTTTGAATGGTCCTTATTAACTGGTCAAATCATGTTTACAGATTCATGAGGGTTCAGACACAGGGAGGAGGAGGAGGAGGAGGGAGTAAAATGCGGCAGCATCGAGTCCATTGAATGACTAATGCTACGATGAGACGGTGGCTGCAAACCACAGCCATAACTCCGTCTCTGTCTCCACCTCATGGTGCTGTGTAAAATAACAAAAGACGTGGCCTTGGCATAGTTTGGCCAACGTGGTGGTTTTCATATAATATATAATATAATGTTTGGATGGAATCTTAAAGAAAACAAAATATTTTGTTTCCTCAACATAATCATAAATATTCATTGTGAGTATAATGCAGTCAGCCACAGATACAGCTAGGGACAAAGCATGGGGATATTTTTCTCTATCTGAAAAATGGGCATCTGCCACAGCACCGTCATCTTTCATGGTTTAGAACAATCTGATGTCTGACACATCACGCACAGCCCCCCGTCTCCACCTCTACTTGCTGAGTTGGCATGTTCTCGTCTTCACCGTGTGATTTGGTGTTCAGCTCGGCCCCACCGCGTCGCAATCCTCATATGGATTCAAAGCACTTCACTGTCTACTTAATCACAATACAAATTGTCCCGGTTCTGGTTTGAATAAGAGTTTTTTTTTTTTTTTTTTTCACTCAGTGAAGTCCCCCTGGTGTATGTGATCTGTCTATGAGGCTCACTGCACTTGATCAAGTGGGCCAGCCTTTCTCTTTGGGGATTACCCATCAAAGTTGAAAGCAAACGTAACTCAATGCCTCCCGCAGACAGTGATTGATGATCGCGCTGTTTCATAACGAAATGCACTCCCACAACAAGTCTCACACGTGGGGAATGTTAATTGAAATGCTGTGTGTTCAAAGATACGCTTTACAACGATGATACAACCAAGGTGTTTACAGCGATAAACCGAGGGGAATTTAGGGGGGTGGGGGGGAAGTAAACAACCAGATGGCAAGCTGCACCCAACCCTGAAGCAAAGATTACCTCACCTTATCCTTTGGGTGGCTTGTCTTTTTAACCACCGGCAGTATGTCATTGCTGCAAGGGGGAAAAAGGAAACTTAAGTGGATGAGGATGTTTTTTGCCGATCAAAATAACGATCCTGTGCTTCAAATTATGTTGATGAAATATTTGAAAATCATTAGGTGTTATACCCTTCGACCACGTTATTTTTCCTTATACGATCGTTGAAGGGGATGCAGTGAACATATGGGAGATTTTGAAACTTTTTGGCACCAACTGCAACGTAGTAGCGGTTGTTCTCCAGTTCAGCGAGGTCGGAGACAGGGCGCCCATCTAATGTACAAAGCCTGGGAATGCCCATAGAGAAAGTTCTGTGAATTGTAGCAACGCGATTGTCAACCATGCATATAAATATCTGTATTCTTGATTGAAAAAAAGATGCCTCCGATGTTGTTGGGTGGTTTTATTGTAAGCCAACATTCATCAAAGCACTATTTTTGGACACAATAGTTTTGGAACTCTTGTGCGCCCATCACAACCGGACCTCGCCCAAATCACTAATTAATTGGAACAATCTTTCCATTGTACTAGAATGTGCTAGCATTTAAAAGCTTCAAGCAATCATATTTGCCAAATCTAGATAAGAGGAGCTGCCAGAGAATGAGGACTCCGTACTTAAAATGAGAACTGTAAAAAGGATAGAACGCTCTGGTGAGTTCACAAAATGGCTTTGGTCATGATGCAGCCTTTAAAAAGGGAAAAACAGCACAACACAACACTACACTAATTAGATATCCAACATATCCTTTGCTTGCTGTCACTGGTAGATGACTAATGTCAGTTCATAACATTCTTTTACATTGTCAGACATCACCTGTACACGGCACCAGTCCGAAGACGCACTTTCTCCGTGACCATGGCTAAAACACTTTCCCAGCTTCTCAGAGTATATTTTGGGATCCGTATTCGAACAGGATCAACCGATAAATTGCCGTTGATGAAAACACTATGAGAGACAAAAAAAACAAAGAAGACAAAGAAATCTGCCTTTAGTAGCTAAAAATACAACATAGCAAAGCAAAGACTATTGCCCTCTTCTACATGAGGGTAGCTTTGAAAATGTTCAAATCAACACTCACTTTATGGTGCATGACTCTTTAATTCTCCCAAAGCGTGCAGGAGCTACTATTCTGCTGTGAACAACGGGACGAATCTGAAAATGTCAAAACCAAGAGTCAATGGTGAATAAGGAATGAGTGTGTCTGCGTAATAACAGGACGTTTGACTTTATGATGACATTTTGGCTCTAAACGTCATGAAAAAAAATTGGCTTACCTGTTCTTCTTTCATAGTTTCTGGCTTCTTGGTTGTTGCTATCTTACAATAGCTGGAAGGTGATAAATAATGTAAATTAATCAAACCCTAAGATCCCGTGAGCTGTAAGTACTGATGGAATGCTAACTAGACTATGGTGTCAGTTCACCGCGCATTAAAATGCAACAGGTGAACCCGGCATTTAGGCTTTATTTAAGAGCACTGAATGAATACGGAGTAAGAACCTCCAACCAACCTCCATGTCACTGTTGTTGTTGTTGCTGTACACGTTGTTTGCGTTTACCTGTAACGTTACACAGTAAAACACACGTCTTCCAGCGTGGTACCTACTCAAGTCTTTTGAACTTCTCATTTCCGGCCGCGACGTAGACCCCCCGGTGCTTCAGGTCGTCCAGGCCGTGGACCCTGTGGCCCTCCGTGGGCGTGTGCAGCCTCCTCACGGCGCCGAACGGAGCCGCGAGCTCCTCGGTCAAAGAGGTCAAAAAGTTGTCAAAGGTCGAGAGGTGGCGCGGGTTCAGGACCCGTTTTTTCCCGGTGAAAAAGGCGTCTCCGTTCTTGTAGACAACGATGGTCTTGGTCGGCGGGAGACGAGCTCTCCCCGCCCGGTCTTGCATGGTGAGCGTTGGGCAACAGGTGCGAGGTTGAGTTTTAGCGAACAGTTAGTTCAAACGACACGACAAGAACAATGGCGCCAGTGATTAGGCGTCAAGAGTAAATGTGACACCGGGTGGTGTGTGTGAAGCGTCCGGAGACGGAATCTGATATGGATACCGCTCATTTCACGTACACATCCGTTCGTGTCGATGTCCGCTAATGTTTGTTGTGTATTTGTACGTGACGTTAGATAACGTTAATGCAGAATTTATCTCTCAAAAGGATTTTGTTTCCATGGCAACCAATAGGGGAAAACGCGTCGGTTAGATCACGTATAGTTTGGCTATATTAATTTAAGCACACTAAAGAATGCTGTACACGCATTTGTTCATACTATTGTTATTATTCAGTAGTGTTAGAATAATTATTAATTTTGGTAAAAATTGATGTCTTTAGCGTTGACTTTTAATTATCTTTTAAAACTTGCTGATATATTTTATATCCACTAATATGTGGACATCATAGCTTATTCAGTTGGCATACATTTCACCCCTCCAAAAATCCACTTTCCTTTGAGCACATTTACCAAAAACTAACAGGTGACTTCTGTACAGCTCATGTTATTTCCTCAACTCTGAAAGACAATTTACACTTTACTCCATTTAGGTGGGTGAGCTAAAACACCACAACTACAGTCGGAAAATGACATTTCCACAGTGGATATTGATTGAGTGAATATATGATTCAACATTCTTCTTTTTTTTAAATATGTATTTCCATGCATTGTAGCCATATCTCATTTGGCAGGCCACAGATAATCTGCCAGTGTTTGACAGAGCTGTCCAAATTGTTTACCACAAATGTAACCAGAGATTGCACTAACAACAATGGAACCGTATTGGTTTATGCCAGACAACTCCTGGTCAATTAAATGCATAATTCATCTCGGCATTAATTATTCATGTCTTAAGGGACTGGTCCTGTGCTTTATTGGGAGAACTGCATCATGCATATTCAAATTCCTCTTTCTGGAGAGACTCCAGGGACCCAAGATATCATTTTAGCTGGGATACTTCCAAAAACACAATAGTAGCCAGGGCTGTAAGACAACTTCAATTAATCAAACAACTAGACCACAGAGGATTTTCCAATATTAAAACATAATTAACCTGGGGTATATTCCTTGTTTTTGTCATTGATCCAACAAGGTGATGTCATATTGTTACCGACTGTAATGTATTTATTATTATTCTACTCTTGTGTTTAGAAAATGCATTATTTTTGAATAATATATAGTATACCAGTCAAAGGTTCATTTAAATTGAATGAGAAAGTGTGTCCAAACCTTTGACTGGTATAAACGTGTGACAGCAGAATGGTCCGTTTTAACTTGGTATAATTTCTTTAGTCCACAATATCAGATTTTACAAATTGCTTAAGATGGATTCAAACATTTTCCCAATGAAATGTTAATTGAGAGAAATCAACAACAATCAGTCAAAGAAAATATCCCTCAAAAAACAAATCAAAGGAGATTTTTAGTGTACACAATTTGTGGACAGGTTTTAAACAGGAGCATCTGTCTTCACAAAGTACATTTCCTACAGGGACTGTGGAGACTGGTTCATTCTGTCGGGACGGACACTTGAACTCAGCCAGCCTTATTATTGGATCTCAGTTTGATTCGCCTGCTGCAGATCAATGTGGACATAGCAGCGGGAGAACATAAGGCACAGACTGATTTTCTTTCTTTCTTTCTAAAATGATCAATGATTGTTTGGAATTTACAATAACAAGCACATAACTTATGATGTGAAAATAGATGTAAAATGCATATTGTATTAGATATTTGAATAACAGCACGCAACTGGAAATAAAATCTTTAATTTCATATTTTATGCACAAACATCCGTCTACATTTGCTTATTTGTCTCGTTTGTTGATGGCCCTGCTTGCTATTATTAATATTTATCTTTGGACATAAAACTCAACACAATGAAACGTTAATGAATCACAGAGTATGAGATTGAGGGTGCACTTGAAATGAGTAAATTCTCATAGAAAGAATGGCCTTATAGTGAGTAAACAATAAATATCTTATCAGGAAAAGTAAACAAGGGAGCATTTACACTTTTCAATATAACCTTTGCTTTGCCATCAGTAAACTGAACTCAGGCATTCTCCTTGTCGAATTCACAAACAAAATACATGGTGGGGTGGCACGCCACGTCAGTCCACTCCCCAGAGGCCACCATCTCAGCGCAGTCCTCGTCGTCATAGGCATTGTTGGGCTCCCCCTTTCTCCATTTGCTGAAGGTGGTCATGGCAGAGAGATCCACGTAGGTGAAAGAGCCCTCGCGGTGAAGGTCGTCGATGCCAATGTAGACTCTGCTCAGGCCCGCTTGGGTTATGTAGTCTGCAATGACCGCGTTGGCGCCCTCGTCTCTGGGCATGGCCAGGTGCCCTCCCCTGGTCTGACAGTAGCCCTCAGCGTCGGAGTAGCGTTTCTCCTCTTTGACCAACAGATAGACCTTACTCTCTGTCTCTTTTACGCCAGCAACAGCTGCAGGGGAGGGCAGTGCTGAAAAATGAGCACTTGTATTTCTACAAATTTCCCATTGACATGCGCACAATTTGCAGTTCTACGAGGATAACAAGGGAAGCAATGGCGGCGTTTTCAAAACATTATTGAAAAAGGCAATCCTAGAAGATCGATCATACCATTTTTGATGAATTTCAGTTCAGAGGAGAGCTGTGCCACAAGAATGTCCATTTCTCCAATCATCGTTCTCATTGGTGTGCACTCATATGGAACTCCTCATAAGGCAAAAAAAAATGTAAGGAATTACCACAGAGGCCATCTAATTATCCCTCGAATTTCATCAATTGTATTTCCATAATTGGTTTGACAAACTTAATAACATGGAATAATACCTGGATCTCCATTAGGGCCCTTTGTACCTGGATCCCCCATGGCTCCTTTTACCCCTGAGATTAAGAAAAAATTAAGAAAAAATAAACTACTTAGAAAACAACTACAACGAAAAGTACATTTCTGTATTTTTGGACTACCTTTCATTCCACTTGGGCCCATTTTCCCATAATGTCCCATTATGCCTTTCTGACCTTTAATTCCAGTTTGACCTGAAAAGAGAGCGATTGAACGGAAGCATTTTGTGACAATGCAATCTGTTTGAAAAGTCACATACCTCTTTGTTTTTTCACCCTTTAAAGAGCAAACATAGTCAATTGAAATTCTCAAACTTCTGCCATTGTGAAAACCCTTTGCTCCTCATTAAGGTCTTCAGTAAACACTTGTCCACAGCAGCGAACTCCCAAATCGCTTCTCCTCCAACCTCTCACCCAAATGTAAACACTCTGTGTGGATGTCCTGGCAGTGATGTAACAGTATATTATCAGCCTTACCAATGGGATCTTTACCCCAGATCTTTTTTGTTTTTTTGTTTTAGCTTAGTGATAGTACTAAAAAGAAGATGCGTAGAGGTTGGCTGCTTAATGTTGTCCTCTGCATTTAGAAATAAAATATATTCTATACCAATCCCTCCCGGTGGGCCGACTCTTCCTGGTCTCCCCGGTGCGCCTTTTTGACCCTTTTCTCCAGGTTCTCCTTTGGAAGAAAAACAAAATAATGAAGAAATGCAGATGGATTACATTATTTTATTTCCTCTGTATTGTGACTACGTATTATGACTTGCCTTTGAGTCCGGGGACAAGGATCTGAACAGTGCAGGACTCCTCTGTCAAGTGCTGTCCATTTGACAAACTCAGCACAGACATTATTATTATTATGGGAAATAACAGCTTCTCTCCTATCATCCTTTACATTGGCTGGTTGGAGTTATACTGAGGGAACAAGAGAGTTTAAGGTAAACACAAAACCGTTCACAAATCATCAGTTTTGCAGTCTACTAATTTCCTGAGAGAACATGTCCTGCTGCTATAAGTAAACATCTGCTTTTAATACCTTTAATAAATCACTAACGAAAAAGAGCCCTCTAAATAGCATAGTGTATTTCTCCTGAGAAACATTTAGAAGTTGCAGAAGAAAGAAAAAAAACGACCACACATTGAGAAATGAATTATGTGTTTTAGTACAATGAACACATTGTGGACAAATTAATGCAAGTTAGAAAAAGTTAGAAATGGACGAAACATACTGAATCACAGCTGCTGAAACCAGAACATTTTTCTTTTTTACAAACATGGAAAAATGAACGAACCCCTATAGAATAAAACAATGAATATCAGGGGTTAAACATTAATCTGTGTTTTAGAATCTTGCTTGCCTACCTGTGGAGGTGTTTTCAGACTAAAGTAGAGCCGTGTAGCCAGCGTGCAAAGACTTCCAGGAGCTTTCAGCACTGGTGGTCCTACAGAAACATTTCATGTTCTTCCACAGGCACCACAGAATGTTAGTGATAGGAAATGTGTAAACAGTTCACAGATAAAGTCCAAAGCAGCTGGGGCGCCACAGATAATTAGCTGGAAAAGAAGTCAAGTGATTGATAGTGGAGGGGCCCCATAAATACAATCACTCAACCTTAAGCTCTATCAGATATTTTTGCAGTGCCTGCAATGTCTACCATGTCATGTAATTCTCTTCAAATAATAATTCATGTTTATGAAAAACCTTTATAACAGGTTGAATATTGTATGCAAAATGCTCCCAAGCATTAAACTAAAATATAAGCATTTGGAATTTTGAATCAATCGGTTTATTTTTATTGACATTTCTGGGGGAAACTATAGGGCTACAGATGTATCTGTATACAGATGTGGGATACAGATGTATCTCATCTTATCTACTCTTCCCTCTTCTTTTCCACCTCCTTGTAAATAAGATCATTGGTTTGGGATGCGGCTTATTGAGGTAAAGGTCTGCTTATCCGCTTGGTGACCACCTGAGGGAGCAGTTGTTCAAGGTAGTGAAGTGGCGGACCTCTTCTGACCTGGATCCCTAAATGTACTATAAATATATAAGTTTATATATTTCTAGGTTTTTAATCCAAATATGGTCTTGTTCAAATGTAAATATTCACCAAATTGAGGATAGTGAATAGTTTGAAGAGTATTATACGTACTGTAGTGTAATTAATATATTAAATAAATATCAATCTGATATGGTCAAATGGTGCTTAACTGTGTCTTGTATATTATTTTGGAATTAAACATTCAGTCGGTTTTTCTAATCAGCGAACATGGTAGGTTTTACATGCTGTCATCTTGTGTTAGTAATAAAGTATTGTCCAATGCAGAAGTATCGAATATCCTAATTAGATTTAATAACCCAGTGTAGTTTTTCAATGCTGGATTGGATTTCTCCTTCAACTCCCCCCCAAAAAAAGTTTTAGTTACCTGCCTTTCAAATATTAATGACTCTTAAGGGCAACATGTGCTGTCTCTCGTTGAAGTTAGCGAATTTAAAGTCGGGGTGTGTGCTCAATTCATCCTCAATCTTCAAAAAAAACACTGTCTATTCTATGGCATGACTAACATTTCTCACGTTGACATTGTTAAATTCTATTATGTTGCAATAAGAAACTGTTATTTCCTCCTCTGCTTCACGGAGAGATTCCGTGGTGCTTCAGTAAAACAAGCCGACACAGGATCTTACGAGCAGCACCTCAACGCACCTTCAGCCGCGTATATACCGGGTGACGTCACCTGCGCTCACCGGAGCACCGAGCGCAGCCTGTCGCCTGTCCCACCCTGCCCCGGGAAGGAGGCACTTACAGCTACACACCCGTTTGAGGGACTTAAAATCGGTCCTGTCGCCCTCATTGTGAATTTGACAAACTGAACGTAAGTGTTTGTCAAACTTTTATATTATTTTTTATCGAAAAGGTCATTTGCTCGTGACAGTCGTGACGGTACATGTAGTTTGAGAATGAAGTAGCCTACAGTTGATGTAGTTTTCTTGAATTGTTAACCTTTAACTTTGCCTGCTTTAATGTAGTGTTAATTTGACGACAAACTCCCACAGTTGGCGTGATGATCTACTCATAAAAGGGACATTTGGTCAGTTACTTAGTGTACAGAAGAATCCATTTCATTATGGAAATTAATTTCATTTTTATTGTCCCGTCTCCTCTGTGTGCTCCATTCTCCTGCACATCGCTGTCATCTCTTCTTGAAGAGGATGAAAATGCATCTTTGATATTCGATGCATTTTTCCCATTTCCTCTTTTGGCCTGGTTGGGAACAGGAAACAAGAGGCAGGAAACCAGAGGCTTGTCTGTGCGTCCTGCTTCTTTTTGAACCAGTGTCCATTCATCTTTGTGTACCTTTACGTTTCCTTCTCGCTGCTCTGCACGGGGCAGCCTTTTTGTTTTGCATTTGCCTCGCCACCGATCGCGGACTTTTTATTTGTTAGTCTTACCTCACTGTCTGGATTAGGGTCAAATACTAAGAGGCTTTAGGGCTGCAGAGTCAAAGTTGCTCGTGAGGGACTGGGCTGTGTTTTGTCCGTATTGTAAACATCTCCCCATGTGATATAACAGTTTATTTAAGGGCTTTGAATGTAGGCTGAGAAACCCAAAGCTGTCTGAGCACTGCTGTATACTACAAATGACATATGTTGGTGTGTATGGAATTGAGATTGCAGTATTTCTCCATATACAATATGTATGAATTGTACCTTGATGGAGCGGCACAAGTGGTCATCTCTTTTTGAACCGAGCGCATTTCCCGTGTGGACATTCAGTTGTTGGACTTGAAATAGGGAACTGTGGGAAAGCCATGTTGTTATCAGTCATCTAACAAAGACAGTCTGGTAGATCCCACGTAGCCTTGATCTGACACTTGAAGGCTGAAAGATAACAGACTGGGAAAAGCAATCTTTGTCGTCTCTCCTTCTGGTGCATTTGTTAAACTCTTACTTATGGTGTTTATCTTAGGACTATCACCGCCATTCACAGCTTACATTTGCTTTTGGTTGAAGCATTGATAACATTCGTCACCACTTTGCCCCCCGTTAACGAGCCAGGTTTTCATTCATCATTAATGCCTCTAATGTCCTTACATAACTACGTTTTTGAATATTCAATACATTATATTTTATTGCTCATCAGCACCATTACGCAAGCCTTATCCATATCAACCTTGTTGTCTTAAAATAACCTTTTAACACAGATTTTTGCAATCAGTTGTTACCTTTAGCCACTTCGCCTCATGGTTTTGCTGGGGCATAAGCCTCCAAACAGCTGGAGGTTAAACTCTACATTTTAAAAAGTCCTCAGAGCGATGGAGGTGTATTGGCCAGACGTAACGCACTCGATAATTGAGCTGTTGAAGTCGGATTGTGGTGATAATTGCGATCACTAACATGCAGGGCTCCATCTCTTGTAAAGTGATAATCAAATGGTTGACGGTTCTTGCAAAGAGGTTATGATGCAACAAAGGAATGCGATATTACCACCTCCAGTCTCTCGCTGGGATGGAGTCGCCATTACGCTGGATTCATGTACCTGTTGAACATGGAGCCATAGCTGATCAAGCTACGTCAGCACTTTCCAGCACCTTTCCTTTGTGCCATTTGACCTCAATCCCTACAGCTAATGGGATACTCTGGCATGACGTTGTCTCTTTGTTTCGAAGAACTCTGTGTGCGTACAAATAACCGCCACGAACCCTCAATGGCACTAATGCAAAAATTTGTGGCTTCACATTTGAATAAAGACGCTGTGGTATTTTTTTTAGCAACGGATTCAGACAGAAATTGTAATCCCCAACATCTGCCAGAGTAAAACTGCTCCTGTCAATTACAGAATAAAGTTGTTGGTTCAACAAAATCTTCTGGTTTTAGTTTGACTTCCAAATTATACCCACACACCACTTTTTAGAGTTAAAAATTGACCAATCAGATTGAAGCCGCCTAATAGTTGGTACGCAGCATACAGCTCCAGATCGGAGATGCTTCTACCCGGATCCTTGGGCTGGGCAGTTGTCTGTATGTGAGGTCACACGGGGTATTGTTGTCCTCACTGGAGATTACGAGATCAGTAGGAGGAAAGACCAGTTAATGGAAAAAGAAGCAGACGGTAAGCAGTGGGACAGGTCCCAAACCCATCATGCAAAACGACTGAGGAAGGCCCCTGTAGATCATCACTTTGACAGGGAAATACTTCTGATATCAGTTTACAGACATTACAAGAATAGTTTGTGTTGTTAAAGGGACTTCTAATATGTGTCTTGGGTGTGAAGGGATTAAAGAAAAGACTGCAATGCTAATAAGAATCATGTGGTCAAAGATAAAACAAAAAGGACCATAATTTAGGATTAACGTTCTGTCAGTTGTTAGATTAAACAGTGCCAATTTATTAATGTCATCCGTGAAGAAAAGGTGAGATACACGTCGTGCAGCTACAGAAGCCACAGAGGGAAGTTAGTGGGAGCAAAAATGCAAAGCTGTGTACTCTCTTCTTTGCATATTTATCTCCAGTCACGCACGTTTCCTCTCTTTCCCTTTCCCAGTTGTGTGGTCGTGCCGGACTGGAGGTGAGCAATGGAGGATGGGAAGCCAGTGTGGGCGCCGCACCCCGCCGACGGGTTCCAGCTGGGGATGATCGTCGACATAGGAGCCGACACACTAACCATAGAACCTCTTAACCAGAAGGGCAGGGTGGGTCATCACACACACACACACACACACGCTCATCTTTTCCCAGCAAAAGTGTCGGGGTGCTGGTGACTGTTTCACCTTCGTGATGCTCTGTGGCTCAGCTGATGCACGAGCTGCTTATGCGTTGACTGGTTCACATTCGTTGGGTGTTCTTCGCCTTAAATCCCCAGGAGGGGCGCGGACAGCGTACACAAATATATGTATACGTACGCAAGTTCATTTGAAAAGGTTAACGCAATGTGTGAGAAGGAAAAACTTTTTTTTTTGGGGGGTGCTAATTTTAGGTAGAGTGGCGTTGGGACAAGGTGAGAAACGTGAGACACCACATGTGCAGAGGCATGAATAAGTAAAGAGGAGGCAGGTGGCCTGACAGCGTTGCAGAGGGGGGGGGGGGGAGCTGCTTATTAGAGGTAAAAGCCACCTGTTACACCTGAGTCCCCAGCAAGCAGGTCTCAGATTGTTTACAACAGTCGCCTCTGTGTGTGTTTTGTTTGAAGCGTTCTCACGGTAAAGTACGCAAAGCCACCATTCACACTGTAAGGACCCGGAAAAGTCTTTGCTTCTCTGATGAAAAGGGACTGTTCGAAAGGTGTGAATCTATTAGAGAAACAAAAAAACGTTTTGACTTTTGAGATTTGCTTATGAAAATATTTGGAGCATTTAAAGAATTGACTCTGTACCAGTTACCATGCACATAGGGCTTACGCATTTAAAGTTGTGCAGAAGGAATCTCATTTGGTATAACTGAACTTTGAATGATCACAAATCGCTTTATTACAAGGCACAAACCCCGTCCCTTTCACAGAGGGAATGAAAGGCCCATTGAGTGTCATTTTTTTTTTTACTGCGGCATGGAGCTCATTAGTACCTCAGACCCAGCGGCCTCTTCTTCTTCTTTGTCAATTTGATTGGTTTAGACATTTCTCACATGGTTTTTGTTGTGGATGGGCTTCAGATTGAGCACAAGGCAAAGCAGATTTGGTTTATGGTTTCTGCCTGTTTGTGACAATAAGCCATGCACAGACTTGGGCCTTTTCACACACTTACACAGCGTGATGAACATCTAAAAAGGAGTGAATAATAAATTGGATACACTGTAGGAAATAACCAGATGGTCTCATGTCTTTGTTGAAGGCACATTCCCTGGCTCTGTTTAAATGTTGAGTTTGGGATGACACACACACACACACACACACACACGGGGATCCGGTTGCTCTCCCCCCCCAAATTATTCATTATCCTGCCATGTCACCCCTTGTTTCTCTCACGGCCGCCTTGTTCCATCCAGTTTATTTCCATGAACTCAGACTGTTAGACAACAGAGTGAGAATATTAGGAACCGAATTTCGCCTGAGAACATGTTGCATAAAACATCATTACTTTAACCATGATAAATGATTTATGTTCAGGCATTCTTGCTTAGCTTTTTATTATGTGTAATAAACACCTGTTTGGTGTCATAAACCTTTCAAAGAAAATCAATTTTCCTGCACAAAAAGTTGATACGGATGAATAGAGACAGGGCCACGTCTAGTACAGCTGCATTCATGTGAATATTTGAAGATAAAAAAGCTGTTTGTGTTGCAGACCTTTCTTGCGTCAATGAGCCAAGTCTTCCCAGCAGAGGAGGATGTCAACAAGCACATGGAGGACAACTGTAAGTCAACACAGTGTCCATTTCTTTATCAAAATAAATATTGAATCCATCTTATTTCCTCTGTTTTCAGGTTCCCTTATGTACTTGAATGAAGCCACTCTCCTCAACAACGTCAGACTGCGATACAATAAAGACCACATCTATGTATGTTTTTTTTTTTTCTACTTCCACACTGGTCTAAACGTACTCTTGCATTGGCTCCGATCCGGTTGCATCATACGTAGAAAAGAACAAGGGGGGGAGCACAGCAGGAGACAGGATCTCTGCCCTTTAGTCAAGTGTCAGGTGGTGAAAAAGGGAAGGGTCACAAAGTCAGACTGGCAAACCCAGGTCTGCTCCGGGGCCTCCCTTTGGATACGAGGGACAGCTGGTTAACGGGGCAACGAGTTGTCCCTGGGCCCGTTTTTCACCTTCATTGTCTCAGTATTCAATAATTCATCCGTGTTTCTGCTGCTTGATTAACTTTCTCTAAATGCTGTGACCCTGTATCTATATCCATTGCAGACTTATGTGGCCAATATCCTGATAGCTGTGAATCCCTACTATGACATCCACAAACTCTATGGACTCGACGCCATCAAGTCGTACCGGGGAAAGTCCCTGGGAACTCTGCCGCCTCACGTCTATGCTATAGGTGAGAGCCCAGGCCGTCTAAGTGATGGGGTAACAAGCTCAAGTGCAATGAGAGTTGTAATTTAAAAAAAATGGTTTAATGCTTAACATATATATTCCGTTCTTTCTTTTTTTAGCCGACAAAGCCTACAGGGACATGAAGGTTCTCAAGATGAGCCAGTCCATCATAGTTTCAGGTGAATCTGGTGCTGGAAAGACTGAAAACACCAAGTTTGTTCTCAGGTACGAGCAAACATAAATCATCCTTCATCCAGTCTTCATTTGCCCTTCTTGCTCAGCTTTGGTCCTCTCCCTTCCGGTTTTAAAATAGCAGAAAAGTAGCTTCTCTCTAACCTTTTGCTTTTGTAGTAACTTTGCATTTTCTTGCAGTAAAACTGGGTTGGGTTTTTGTTTTTTAAAATATTTTATCTCCTTGCAAATTAACTGTACATTATCATCACTGTTGACGTCCTCCTGATTTCCTTCCTACCTTAAAGATATCTCACCACGACATATGGAAGTGGACAAGATATCGACGAGAGAATTGTCGAAGGTATTACGATAACAAAAGCAAAACCATCCACCATCAGTAACGGTCAATACTGTATGTATCATATGGGTGTGGTCTAATTAAGTTTTTCCATTTTAAATGTCAGCAAACCCCCTTCTTGAGGCCTTTGGAAATGCAAAGACCGTGCGGAACAATAACAGCAGCCGCTTTGGGAAGTTTGTGGAGATCCATTTCAATGAGAAGGCAAGAAAGGATCCCTGATCACGTTGTAGGTCGGACCACGAATTACAAATTCAGCTTCTAAGACAGATTCTTCTCTCGTGTTCCCAGAACGCAGTCGTGGGTGGATTTGTTTCCCATTACCTGCTAGAGAAGTCAAGGATTTGCATGCAAAGCAACGACGAGAGGAACTACCACATCTTCTACAGGCTGTGTGCCGGGGCGTCCGAAGACATCAAGAAGAAACTGCATCTGGACTCTCCGGACAGCTTCAGGGTCAGTGGGCTCGGCTGGTAAACACATTGTACCTACGCCATACAAAAAGGGTCAGTGACAATGTTTTGAGAGAGGCAGAAGAGGTCATTTTTAGAGATGTTATTTGTTGGCAGTTCTCTAGAAGCCCACTAGATGTCACAGAAGCTCATTTTCAGGGGTTCCTCCCCAGTGACCAAATACTTCTAAGTTGAATTCACTCTTCTTTTGAATGTAGTGATCAACATAAAAAAAAGGGGTTTAACCCCCCGGCATTTATTGTTCCTCTTCAAAAACAGAGCTTAACGGAACAACAGGCTGAAGCTGTTCCCTTAGACGTTTATCATGGTGTCATTAGAGCAGGTCCCCTAGGTGACACCCACATCAACTGAGGCAATTACTTCATGCAGTTCACTACTAGTCATCTGCGGAGCAATAAGGGAAGACAACAAGGTAATTCTTTCGGATGATGAAAATCAATACAAACATCCCCGCCACGGGTGAAACGCATTCAGGCCGTATTCATTTCATTCATCAAAACACTGATGATGTTTGAATGTTGTTAAGCTGATGTTTCTATTTTTTTCCTCCGTTGCAGTACCTGAACCGGGGATGCACCCGATACTTTGCCAGTAAGGACTCTGACAAACAAATCCTGCAGAACCGCAAGAGTCCTGAGGTAATGTCATGCTCTGTCCGGTTCAATCCCTCAAACACAACACATGATTACTTTGGCCGCTTCTGTTATCTCTACCTGGTCGTTGCCATGCCAACGACCAAAGCAAAGGATGTAAATGTAATGCGCAGAACACTTTGGGATTCTCGAGTGGCCAATTAATCATTCAGATACATGTACATTATTCTTTTCCCAATAGTAATGCATACGCACAGAGGCAAAGCACATCCCGAACACATATTCGAGGAAATGAGCTCCAAATGTGAGATCATAATGCAGAAACTGGTCTATTAGAATATTTAATGGCAGGAAATTAGTGTGTATTTGATAAATTATGTATGACACAAAAAAGGACCAGTGCCTGCAAGATGTGTAATTAATAGGATGAAAGAATTAGAAGAAGAATATGTGTGACATGTTGCTCTCACAGGGACTAATTACACATGCTCATTTCACTTCTTTTTTTCTAAGATAAAATAACATCTTCTTCAATGCCAATCAAAGTTTGAAGAAAACCAGGTCAGATAGTGTTTAACAAAAGAAAGGGCCTAATGTATTTACTTGTGGGTTCGCATAACCTAGTACGTCAAGAGAAGAACAATGATCAGATAATTTGTGTTACTTTAGAAACTAATAACTTCCATATTTTATATGTTAAAAACTGTTGAATCCACTCTTACACATGTGTGTGCAGTAAAATATTGTAATCACACGGATTCAGTTTTAAGCACAGCTGGTTTTGAACCGGCTGTACTTTTGTTCTCATTGTCACATATTGTAAAATCGGTTCTAGTGTGTCTATTTGACCTTAATTAAAATCATGTGCCTTAATTGTAACTGTCAGTTATTTATTGAAGGGGTTTTTATTTAACAAAGAATTTCAATAACAGTGACTAACAACATACTAGTTGAAGCCATGTAAACTGTGTGGTTGTAATGATTATGTTGCTAATAACGTCATTATTCATGTGTCATTCCTTCCACTTGTCTGTGATGTTTAGGACAATAAGGTGATGTTTCCTTCTCTTATCAGGGCATTGTGCTCCATGCTCTTTATCCTGTATTTTCACAAGGTTTTACATGCTGGGGTGTGTTGTGCAAACAGGAAATGAGGGTGCATGCTTCCTCTTCGTCTGCATGTGTCTGCCAGGTTTGGGTCGGGTCGGGGCTCAGAACCAACAAAGGATGTTAGCTTTCTAAGCTTTTTTTTTACAATACAGTGATGCAATACAGGGCTGCACAATGATTTGATTTTAAGCCTTGACATTTTTAATCAGTCAACACAAATAAAGATTTTTAATATGAAAGGCTCATCATTGAGTAACACATGTGTAGCCCTTTGTTTATCATCAGTGAATCCTGAACTGTGACACTTCACAATTCATGTATATTTTTCTGCTGTCTTAACACTGGCATATTGTTAGTTATTACAATGGATTTTTTCTTGAATTGTATAAATATCCTTGGTCTTTTCCTTAGTTTATAGTGTTTGCTGTGTGCTGCTGGTGGAGGCTTTTTTAACACATTGATGTCAAATAATTGGATTTGCTAAAAGTTCATGTGGACGAGTTTCTTTCAACATGTTTGTGCACAATTTAATAATAGATTGAATACGTGAATCGCCTCTTTTTTAAGTGAATCCGGATGATTTGAATTGAAGTCTCACACTGCCTGGTGCTCTTCTGATATCTCATTTCTCTGACACCCTCATGTGTTTTGTAGCATCTCAAAGCCGGTGCTTTGAAGGACCCTCTTCTTGATGACATGGGGGACTTCAACAGGATGTGCGTGGCCATGAAGAAGATTGGTCTGGATGACACTGAGAAACTGGACTTGTTCAGGGTGGTTGCTGGCGTTCTGCATCTGGGCAACGTTGATTTTGAAGATACAGGAAGTTCCTCAGGTTACAAATATTTAACCTTTATTATTCATTATTTTCCGATTATATATCATAATAATATAATAATATATTACGTATTAGTGAATATACTTATTCACTAATAGTGAATATACTTATTCACTAATACATATTTTTGTGCGGGTATCTAAAAAGTATTAGATTAATATAAAATTCTGTCCTTGGATGTCACCACTATCTACCCTCAAATGATGATATAGAAAACCTTGGTAACCATGGTCCTTCTCTCTCTTTTAAATGTTTGACCTTTTTAATGTCTTTCTACTATCAAAGTCTCTGTAGTCAAGTATTTTTTCAAAACTTCTCAAATATAGTACTTTAAACCCACTGAACATGAACTCCAGCTTTGTAAAAAGCGTTTGAAATCACCCATTCACTGCAAAAACATTTCACCCTTCATCTCCAACCAATAAATATATATTTCCTTGTTCTTGGTTGGTACCAAAAAACTCTTCCCATTGTGGGGGAAATATACAAGCTATGGCCGTTATAAATGAAACACTCTTGCACATTTTTTGAACCACACACACCTCAAATTGGATGCTTTTGTGAAGGATTGTGTATTGCTGTGTATTTCAGGAGGTTGTGTCCTGAAAAATCAGTCAGGCCAGACCCTGGAGTACTGCGCCGACCTGCTGGCTCTGGATCAGAGCGATTTGCGCGTCAGCCTCACCACCAGGATCATGCTGACGACAGCAGGAGGCGCCAAAGGAACAGTTATCAAGTGAGATGCACGGCAACAATCCCGTCACTCTTTGCAACTTTTTTTGTTGTCGATATTTTCAGTACCTTCATAAAATGACTCTCATAGTTGATGACAACTGAACTCACGAAAGCTCTTATAATATCTTATAACCCTATGCAGAGATTAACCACCTGGAATTGAAATGTCTTGTGGAAGGCAGTGTTGCTTTACTAAATGATTGGTACTATACTGCAAAGTATTTGATGATCTTCATTGTTGAGAACAATTATCTTAAATCCTGATACGGTTATTGGGTGTTTTACTACACAGAGTATATAAAAGTTCTTATTGTTCCTTGCATGCAAGTCTTCTGTGTCTCAATCGCTCACAACAAACTCCGGTGGGGAATAAAACAAAACAAATGTCCAGGGATTTCTGGAATATGTTGCTTCAGTAAACTGTACTATATGACAGTGTGTTGATTTCTTTCAGCTTTAGTGGAGAATGGCGCAGTATTACCGATACTGCTCCTTTGTTCTTTGACTATAATGTGGTGTTTGAGTCACGGCGCCGGTTTCAATGGATTAATATTTCAGGGGGGGGCAGATGCTGGCCTGGCCTGAAAGTGTTTTCTTCACATGAATAATTCATCCTGTATCTGAGGAGGCAGGCGAGCATGGCTGCAGTACAGTAAAGGGTCTGTGTCTGGGGAGCAGGTGGAGAGAAGGGGGCCTAGCTTTGTCATTATTCTCCAGACAGATCCACCCTACCCCCCCGAGAGGTTGAGGCTTACAGAGGGATGGGTAGATGTGACAGTCTAACTTGTGTGTATATGAAACATTGCAATGGATAAAAAGGCTTGACTGGGATGAAGGAACGTGTGTGTGTGTGTGTGTGTCATTTACGTTTCAGTGCATAACGTCTTTGTTAACATTTTATAAAGGATGTCCTATTCTCTGGCTTAGCATTGGTGGACTATTCCTTTTTGTAATAGTTGTGAGTTTTTTTTTCTTTCTCAGGAGTGAGCAATTGGAATTTCAAAAGAAAAAAGTAATGAAAGCCGACCTTACTCATTTTGAATTCACTTTCCTCCCAACTGGGATAAGTGTGTTGAACCCTGAGTCACCGGGGAACTGCACTTTGACTCCAACGTCAACCCCTCTAAATATAAAAAAAAAAAAGCGTTATTAGACAGTTCAAGGTTCATCTTTTGTTTTAATACCTCGTCTTTGGCTCAGAAACCCTCATTTTAAAACAATTGCCGCAGCGCTTTGAGATCAAAAGGGGAACTAAGCGGCATTAAGTTTTCAACACAGATGAAATATTGCTGCCACGTCCAAATTTTGGACGATGAGGAGAAAATATAAGAAAAAGTTGTAACTTATATTAATAATAAACATCATTTCCATGCCCCACTTTGTGTCCTTCCAGGGTTCCTCTGAAGGTGGAACAGGCCAACAATGCCCGCGATGCCCTGGCCAAAGCAGTGTACAGCCGCCTGTTTGATCATGTGGTCAAACGGGTAAACCAGTGTTTCCCCTTCGAGACCTCTTCCAACTTCATCGGGGTGTTGGACATCGCCGGCTTTGGTAACAGAAGGCACCAGACGTACATTCAAGATGTAGATTTACTCCAACATAATTGAAAACATAGCGGACAAAGTGGTTTCTGCATAGATTAACTGCATTTTGCACATCATTGGTTTGTTTGGAATTCAGTCCACTAAAAAGACACTTGTATGTGATTCATGTTTCATAATAAGAGTAACCTAATGCATGCACACGCTTCATTACCCGGGATCTTGCTGCAGAAATTATTTTTCCCCAGACTGCATAATTAACACCGGCTTTGCGAAAATGTATTGAAATACGCGTATAAACCTCTGCGTCCTCTGTTTTTTTCCCCCCCTCTTAGAGTATTTCGAACACAACAGCTTTGAGCAATTCTGTATCAATTACTGCAACGAGAAACTGCAGCAGTTCTTCAACGAGCGTATTCTGAAAGAGGTGAGTGAGCAGTGTGTGGATTAATGGGAGCTTGTGTGGTCAACGTCTTCATCTCTGGGGGAACCTGCCATGTCACCGCCCTCACAAGACAAAACCTGCCGACTGTTCGGCGGGACGGGAGGAAGTGGTCGGCGCACTGAGCCTCTCTGACGCTTTCATCTCTGCTTTCGGACTTGATGGTTTTCCACTGTCCCTCCTGCATAAGAAAGCTCATTTCTCAAGGGGCGTGATGAGGGGTGTTTCTCTTCGTTATTCTCTTCCAAGGTCTCCAATTAATGTGACACCACTCTGGTCAAGGCCTTTTGCTCATTATCTGAATTCTCTATTGACTTTGGCATGTTTTTGTTTTTTTTGTCACTCAGAAAAACGTAAATCATTTTTTAATTAGGACATTTCTTAGACCAGTTTTTGATTTTTGACGCCTCTGCGTTTTCTTTGCAGGAACAAGAACTGTATCAGAGGGAAGGCCTGGGAGTAAACGAGGTGCATTACGTTGACAACCAGGACTGCATAGGCAAGTACAATGTCAACTTCCCTCCCACAGAAGCACCCAATTTATCCTAAAACATCGATAACATTTGACCATTTCCTGAGCCTGGCTGCTGCAAAATATAAGTGTACACCTGCACAACATAATGCCGGACTAATAAGCCGATGAGATGTTCGACCTGCGCTGGTTTTAATGGCCAAAACGTACGGCGTATTGGAGCATGTCTATTAATATCCACACGTATCGTTACCGCGGAGTATCTTCAGGTGTGGAAACACACCGAGTGACACTCGGGGACATCATTAAAAGGAAGTGTGACCTTTGAGGGCCTCGTGCTGCAGGAAAGTAAACCCGTCTGTCGGCTGTCTGTTTAGCCCACACACAGCATCCTTTCCTGTGATTGGTCCAATCTGTTCACCCGCACCGCCATTCGTTTGGGCCATGCCTTGTGCCTCCGTGTCTACACGTCAGAGCAGCAGAAAATATCAACCTCTCATTATCCACGGAGACGGCTCTGAAGGGAGCCAGCAGGAGGCACGTTTGTGGCCTCTTTTTGTCCGACGGGAAGCCGGCGAAATGACACCCCCTTGTTTCTGGTTGCGTCTCCCCCTTCGAGCGAATCCTCGAAATAATGGGCACGAAGTAGCCAGCGTATCGAGGTGAAGCAGTTTGATTTGTATTTCAAAGGCTGTGATTATTCAGGTGCGAGGTTAACTGACAGCCGCGCATAACATTTATGACTTGCAAATGACCGTTTGGGTCGGCCATTAATTCATTCATCAATCCTCGGGATTTATGCACAGGTGCTTGTCAATGCAAATGTTGTTCTGGGGTCCTTGGCTGTTGGATTATATTCCTATATGAATAATTCAGATATATGCCTAAATGAGCATCCTGATGAACATGTTTTGCGCCTTGAATGATCACATTCAGAAACGGCAAACAGTGGAAATTTCCAATAAAAGTAATTGGATTGAATGTATTAAAATGGCCACGGTGTTCTGTTTTCTTTCAAAATGTCAGTTTGATCATGAATAATTGCGGGCCTTGCCAATAGCACTTGGATATAACTTATACTTTCACTTCCCTTTACATAGTAGATCTGGACCTTGTTTAAAATATAACAAAGCAGCTGATTTGGACATAACTGTTGTTTCCAGACTTAGTGGAGGCAAAGCTGGTGGGCGTCCTGGACATTTTGGATGAAGAGAACCGTCTCCCTCAGCCCAGCGACCAGCACTTTGCCCTCGCTGTTCACAGCAAGCACAAAGACCACTTCAGACTGACGGTCAGACCTCTTAGTCACGCTCTCCCTCCCTCTCCTTCTGTCTTTTGCTTTAGCGATCATTTTGTTATTTCTTTCTCCCTAGACCAGGCAGCGGTGTAGCAGCACCCTGGTTTTGACATTGTGATTAATAGTTGTGCGACAGTCCCGTGCCCTGCTTCTGTTATTGTTGCTGTGGTTATTTGCTCTGCCTGTATCTCTGCCTGCATGAAATCCTTTTAGAAATGTAGCCTTGACACACATTCAAGTTTGAGATTAGAGGGTGACTGGCTGCAGACCCTCTCTACTGCAGGGAGAGTCATGACTCAAAGACTACTCTGTACATGTAATGGGATGAGAGACATTCATCTTAATCTAAAGTGCTTGAATGTGCTGTGAGCTCTACAGTTTTCACACTTCCCTTAGTGGGGAAGCTAATGTAGCTTGAAATACTGGGTGCTGCATTTCTTTTAGCTTTTCAGGAATTCATTTTTCAGGGCACGTGTTTGTGAACGTGGCATTTTAAAGCTACACAAGGTTACGGTTTCCTTACCCGTAAAAATATTGAAACTGCTATTAATTACCCATTTTATAGTTTGTCAGAATATAAATTACACAATTTCTGGCTTTTTTTTTCTTCAGTGCACTTTATTGATACAAACATTTCATTCTCTAAACCAGCCCACCTCATTCAAGTGGAGTAGTTACAACAAGATTAGGTTGTATAGGCAGTAATGGATAGGATTGGAGAGGAATCCATCTGTGTGAGTTTTTTGCTTTCTCTCATAATATGATTCGTTTCCCGTTTCTTTCCCACTTAGGTGCCCAGGAAGTCCAAGTTGACCATTCACAGGAATCTCCGGGACGACGAAGGCTTCATCATCAGGCACTTTGCTGGAGCGGTCTGCTATGAAACGGTAATTCTTAACACAAGTATTAGGGATCCTAGTAAAAGCTCAGATTCATAGAAACTAGTGTTTGAATATTTTACACCAAAAGTACCTCAAATTGTAATGTGTTCTTCTGTAATTAACAGTTACATTAGATAATGTGGTAATTAGTTCATAACGTTATAAAAAAAACCATAAACCTCAACTAATCGTTCCACTTGTCAGTTTTCTAGGTAGCTTTGCTTTCTGTCCAACTGTATAAACATCTGACAGGGCGGCACATAAAAGGTGTGTTTTTGCGTGTTTGTGCACAGATTCGGTTTGTGGAGAAGAACAACGACGCTCTGCACATGTCGCTGGAGAGCTTAATGTCTGAATCAAAAGACAGATTTGTTCGGGAACTATTTGAGAACTCAATCCCCAACAAGGACTGCAAGCAGAAAGCCGGTAAACTCGGCTTCATCAGCGTTGGCAACAAGTTCAAGGTCAGAGGTTTTGTTAAAGTTTTGATTGACATGCAGAAGTTACTTGGCATTTATTTAATTTGAATTCAATGAAAACCTGTACATTTTCACTTTGTAATAATAGCACACTCAAATAATTTAATTCAGATTGTATTTATTTTATGATGAATCCACTAAATCTATCCAGCGATTTGATGATGTTATTGTATATTCTAAGGTCTAGAACTTTCAAAGAAATGTAAATAGCATTTTATTCAACCAACTTGTATACAAATGGTTAATAATTCAAAGACTGAATAAACGGGATTCAATTCTTTTGAAAGAAAATGTAGATTTAGTTATGTGAATTTCTAATAATTTTCTGCTTGCTGGTATTTTTTACCAATTTAAAAGTATAAAACATTTAGAATAAACTCAAATATCAATAAAGTTAGCTTCAGGTACAAAAGAAAATTTAGAAAACACTGAAGGCAGTGTACATTAAACACATCTTCCTGTCTCTAACGTAGCATCTTTGCTTTAATCCCTAATACACCAGACATGGACTCAAGCACAAAGACGATGCAATACGTTATATTCAGAGGGGGACTAGATGTCATCTTTCTCTGCTGTTGGAAACATGTTAAAATAAATATATTCTGTAAAAATGATCTGTTAGATGTAATGTATGTTAAACCACCTGCGAATAAACAGTGGAAAAGTTTCATCCTTAGTATTATAACATTCATCTCATGAATACCATTGAAAGGGCCAGGGATTATTTTGTGTTGATTACAAACTACATTTTGTAGTATACATATACATATTTTCGGGTCTATTCTAATCAACGGCTTCATCCTCCCACAAGCGCATGTCATGCAAAACAACTACAAATCTTGTCAGAATTATGCAGGCGACACCTAGATGAGTCAAATGTTACCACCAGGTGCCTTTTTACCCCCATTCTAAAGAGTAAATGGACCACACAAATCTATGATTGTATGTGCCAGCCACTTTGTTTTGAACCTTTTAAATCCTATGCACAAGTATTTTTCTATTGCCTTGTGCATCTTTTATATGTTGTCTTGGTGGCTTTTACGTCGTGGAATAACTGTTAAACCTTTCCGTGTCTTTTTGCATACACAGACCCAGCTGAACTTGCTGCTGGAAAAGCTTCGCAGTACTGTGAGTCCATTTTATATTTTCTAGAAATCCTTTTTTCCTTCTGACTCAAAATCAATAAGCACTTATTAATCTTTGTGTGCATAGGGCTCAAGTTTCATCCGCTGCGTGAAACCCAATCTGAAGATGGTCAGCCACAAGTTTGAAGGAGCTCTGATTCTCTCCCAGTTGCAGTGCTCAGGTGGGACCAAAAAAACATAATCAGCCTTTTCTGTAGAAAGTCGTTACATCCACACTTTATACTTTACCCCACCTACGGCAATACGGAAACATCGCATGGTGTCGTGTTAGAATTCTAACTACATACTTTCAGAAAGTCTTTAAACTTTATGAATGTTCACATTTCTTCCCACTGCTTTCCAGATAGAAATGGCTAGAAAAACATTAGCTATTTGACTTATACTACTCTGTATTTCTGTGCAGTCTGTCTTGTTTTGGCATAGAAATATTTTAGACCGTTTTATGGTAAATTAGCAAACTCTTCTGAATGCAGTCTGTTAATGCTTAAACATAAAAGAGCAATAACTGTAAAGTGTATTTTGTCATCATATAATTAATACAGCACTTAATGTCATCCTGCAATGTCCTTTGAGAGTGTGATTTTAAAGTGATATTGTTCTTTTAAGCGGTTCTCCTGTACATTTGGAATTATTCTCACTTGCACTCACACACACAAAAAAAAAAGATACTGACAACGATTTAAAGCAGAGAACAAATTTCAGCCCGTTTACATTGTCACAATGTTCCTGTGATTTATTGGCCGTAGTGCACCTTTGAAAGCTTTTGTTTTCTTTGGTTGTGTGTTTTTCTCTATTAGGAATGGTGTCGGTGTTGGACCTGATGCAGGGGGGCTTCCCCTCCAGAGCCCCCTTCCACGAGCTCTACAACATGTACAAACAATATATGCCTGACAAGCTGACACGCCTGAATCCACGACTCTTCTGCAAGGTGGGATTACAGCAATTCAATAGTTTCCTTACGTCAATGGATGAAGATATGTTTTCACTTTATAATAAAACCCAAAATAGTTGTATATAAAAATAAAAAATAAAAGCTTGTGGCCACAATCGTGCACTGCATTCGAATTTTGTGGCGTGACTGAATGTGAACGTGTTCCTCTGCAGGCTTTGTTCAAAGCTCTGGGACTAAATGACAACGACTTCAAGTTTGGACTGACCAGAGTGTTCTTCCGCCCTGGAAAGGTGCACAGAATTTATTATTAATGTGGAATCTCATTACGCAAAACTCAACATTCTTTAAAACTACAAGGACGGTTTCGTTTCCTTGTGTCTGTGCGCATGCATCAGTTTGCAGAGTTTGACCAGATCATGAAGTCTGACCCGGATCACCTCGCAGAGCTGCTGCAGAAAGTCAACCAGTGGTTGGTGTGCAGCCGTTGGAAGAAAATCCAGTGGTGCAGCCTGTCTGTCATCAAACGTGGGTTGAAGCCACTGGAAAAAAGAGCAGTATCGATTTAAACATGTTTTAAATGGCTTCCTGTTGTGTAATTTATTTAAGGTCAACTATAGAGTAGAAATAGTTTGCTGTAGGGTTTAACTGGTAACGCTATGGCCCCATTAGGAGATTTTTACACAAACTACAAATACATAGAATAGAATTGATAAGGCCAGCACGAGTTATTTTTGTTAGTTAAGCTATTAGAGGATTTTTAAGATGCTTTGTCGTTCCCTCCCAGTTTTATATTACATCTGATAGCTACTATAAATCCTGTTTCACGTTTTTTTCCATTAACTCTGAAATATTGAAAGCAGCAGCCTTTGGCAATATCGAAAAGTACTCTAAAAGTAGTTCCTTGAACCATTACACTCTCTACCAAGTTATTGATTACCGCCATTTAACAAAGTGCAGCCAGGCTTCTGCTTATTTGTGTAAAAGCATCAAATGAAATTAGATTAGAGTTATAACAGAACACTGCCTATGCGTGACCACACATTTATTGCATAAATGACCTGAGGATATTTATGTCCCTTGCCCTGGCCATTAATTCTTTCAACAGCTTATCATATTATCGCAGTTTAATTTGTCTGTGTGTGGGTTTTAGAGAGAGAGCATGCACAGTGTACTTTGATATTCAGAAGCACTCTTTGTGTCTGATCAATTTTACCCAATATGGCGCTTCATACGTAGTCTAGCGGCCGATTGCGGATGTGCTTCCTTTTGGGGTATTTATTAGAGAGAGAAATATCCGACAAATGACAGGTCACTACTGTAAAAACATTTTTAATACATCTTTGTTGAATCTTCTGTTTTTCCTTCCGTCTTCAACAGTTCGGAACAAGATGAGTTACAGAGCTCTGGCCTGCATTAAGATTCAAAAAACTGTCCGCATGTGGTTGTGTAAGAAAAAGCATAAGCCACGGTGAGTGTCTTCCTGGGGCCAACTCGCACACATTCATCATTCATCATCTTTCCATTTGCTCTCCTATTTCTTATTTCACCCTATACTGTCTTTGGCCTTTTTATTTAAACTGATTCACGCTTGGTGGCTTTTGATGGCTTTCACATATTGTGAGTTCAAATCGATCTAGAAAGTCATTTATGGAGAAATGATGCTATCAGAACATACTGCATGTCGTTCTGTATTGGGTACCATGTATTTTAAAAAATGGTTATTGTGGAAGAAGCCATTAACGTGATAGATAGCGTCTTACAATTGGATTTTAATTGTGATTGGTAAAATGTCAGTATGACTGCATGATGAACATGTTTTATAGCACTGTGCACACATGCTCAATAGTAAGGGTTCTATTTTTGGTTTAAAGTAAATAAAAAAGGGTCAATATTGGACATGGCTGTACACATACCTCCTTCATTCACTTTGTCAGAAAGTGGGGGATGGGGGGGCCTGTGGCTCAAACACCCTTAGGATGTTGCGCTGCTACATACGGTTCACTGGTTTGTCCCAAAAAACTATTCAACGGCAATACTAGATGTAGATTATGAGCCCTCAAAACATGAAGACACTGCTGACGCACATGTATCTGGCTCAAGGTGCAAGACATGCCTCAAGTCTGCATTTCTCTTGAACAGCATCGACGGTATGGTGAAGGTTCAAAACCTGAAGAAACACATGGAGCGCTTCAATGAGGTGGTGAACGGGCTGAAGGAAGGCAAGCAGGAGATGGCCAAACAGGCCCAGGAGCTGGCGGCCTGCATCGACGCTCTGCTGGCAAAGATAAAGGCAAGTTTGTGCTCACCTCTCTCGTGCTGCTTTGAGCACGACACAGTGCGAGTAACGGAAAAACGCGTTTCCATGTTCATCAGAGCACGGACCTCCTCAGATTGATATGCTTCTCCACATCCACAACTGTAACGCCCCTGCACAACCAGCCTCCCGTTTCTAGACTGTGCCCTTTACCAAGTGCGCTGTGCCCTTTTCTCATTAATTTCTCTCAGAATCAATAATTTCAATCACCTCAAGATTAAAAGGAAGAGCCGGGCAAAGAAGAAATCCTCTGCGCTCCAATAACGCAACTTAGAAGAGGCTGCTTTGCAAAATGATCCAACCTGGTTAGGGATCTCCCTGAGCAATAAGCACCGGTCTTATTGGAACCTGTAGGTACAGCAAATCCTCACAAACATATTGACATGCTAGCCAGACATCTCACTTCGCAATAGTGTTACATTTCCTTTTGTAATTGTGTACTCTAAGAAGGTATCCGTATGCAATCGAACAATATGGTTAGGGTGCTCCCAGGCCGAAGCGGCTTTCATTGCCCCTCACCCCAAACCTGCTTCTTTATCTTCCTCTCTTAGCAAATTAGCAGCCCCACTGTTGACAAATCATTGCGTTCCGAGTGCTTACAAATTGCTTCTGGCAGGAGCGTGAATGAATAATGCATCGGATGCCAATGGCTGTCATTCAGGCCTCAAAATACGTTGTTCCCCCCCCCCCCCCTCCCTGTGCCGCTGTTAGTCAAAGGAATCTTCACGTTACAGTGACCTCTTCTGATTGTTGAGCAGGTGGAAGGAATTGAACAGTGTGGCGGCAGTGTGCAAGTGACAGTCACGGTGTAAGTCAATGTCCCTTGTTGCCACATAAGATAATGGTGCCATGGTAACGGTGGAGTACGTGCCGAGTCAGGCTGCACATGTTCCAGGTTGTTCCATCTTGGATTGAAGTTAAATTATTGCAGATTAGCATGTGAGCCATCCTGAGAGAATCTCTACAGTTCTTAGTGTCAAAATAACAATTTCCTCATTTTAAGACCTGCCACTGATCTTTTTTTTTTTTTTTTATCCCCAGGCCACCGTTATGACCTGGAAAGTGATTGACACCGAGTACCAGGGGCTGGTAAAACGCTCCGAGCAGCTGCTCTCCTCCATGCAAAAGAAAAAGCAGGAGGAGGAAGAGGGCGAAAGGCTGAAACACATTGAAGAGGAGATGGACAAAGAGAAAAAGAGGAGAGAGAAGGAAGAGCAACGACGCAAACGGGAGGAGGACGACAGAAGATTGTAAATGATGCCCGGGGGGGTTATCGATAGAAATGATAGCAAATCCAGTTTAATATTTTAAAAAATGTCTTTCCTTCAAACCTTTTAGGAAGTCAGAGATGGAGCTGAAGAGAAAGCAGGAAGAGGAGGATAGAAAAAAGAGAGATGAGGAAGAGAAAGTAATACAGGTTTGTTGTTTACTTAATGTTCTACGTCAGCGCAAAACGAGTCAATTTAAAACAACAACAAAATAACAACTGGCTGACTCCAGGGTTTCTGTCGAATTAAAATAAAAAAATTTTAGCAAGGATTGCTACTACCAAGTTTTCCGTTAGCTCATGCGGTCGTGACGTCACGTGATTTTTTCTTTTTTTTCCCTGTTCTGCTCAAACTGTGTCGCTTAGGGTGAACATTTTTAAAAGGTTCACCTGGAGAAAAAAAAATCCCAATATATTACAATGGGTAGATTTAATTAATTTTTGGTGCACATATGGCCCCCTCAGTTCTTTTATGCTTCATGTTTCCTCGTATAAGAGCTTTACACACATGCAGCGGCTGCCATTATTAAATCACATTTCATTAAGCAAGATGGTTTTCGAGGCTTAATCCTATCCAGAACAAAATTTAATCCTCACTGACTACGGTTTCTCCTCCTATTTCTAAGTAAAGATATATGTATATATAGATATAATAAATAAGTGTGTGGGTTTGTTTAAATAATGGCTACAAAGCAAAAAAAAAAAAGTGAATTAATGGCCTAGTAATTCAAAAGTAATTTTGATAGTTCGTAGAAATAGAGAAATATTGACTAGTTACTGCTGCTGCCGCTTTTGCTGTGATTATCGGACTCTTTGAACGGTACTGCATTTCCCACAAACATTTGTTCTCAGACCTGTGAGGTTTCGTGGCTTCACCTTGAAAGACTTTGTGAGAATTGTCCCAAACTTGTCAGCAGACAGAAATAAAATAGCCTGGGAAAGTACTCCGAACCACTCCTCCGGCAGTTTGTCACGAGGACACATAGAGACACACAAGGCCAAAACAATAGCGGCCTTTGGGTAACGGTTAACAGGTGCACCCAGATTGGCAAAAATCTAAGCAATTGGAATGAAGCTCCACCATGTGTGACTTCGCATGGACCTCAACATTTACCATTAACGTTCTCCACGACAATTTCAGCACACCAACAGCCTACTGTTTACATAACTTCATGGCAAATTTAATTTCGTCTCATGGGGTCATTTTTGACTGCCACGGCTCACATGAATGCTGTAAACCGTTATGCTTCTAATATTTCCATTCTCCCAGGGCAATGGTTGGGTCACGACATTGTTCAGGTTCCCAGTGAGTCGTTCCCTTGAGGATTCCACCTCCTGCCAAGTTTCTCCTAAATAAGCTTCCTTTTGTCACCCTCTTTCCATTGCTGTCACTCACTCATCACGCTCCTCTGATTAGTCACATCGTTTGTGTAATTCTGTTCCTTTTCTTCTCTTACACACACACACACACACACACACACACTGTTCCACCTTTCCTGACCATCCAGTCATCCGTCTGTTATGCGTACATCACACCGTCTGTATATCTAATGCCCTTTTCATTCTCCGAAGGACATTTGGACATTTGCATGCTGTCATCTTTTCGTGCTGGTAGTGAGAAAGTTGACACCAAGCTGTCCTGAGCTACATGTCTCCCGAGACTCTCTGCAAAGTTTGTTTATCCACTGCTTTCGGCTCAAAGCTGCATCGGTAAACGTTCTGTGACTTTGATGGCATTTTACTCGGTGTTCTTTGCCATTTTCTGCCGTGTCAGAGGTCAGCATTCCCTTAAAACTTTATACCATAAAGTCTCTCCAACTAGCTGTATTTGTTGCATCCTGCTTTGCAGTCTTCTTTAAAAGGAGTACCTCATTCAGTGGACTTCCAATTTATTACCCCTAGTTTTAAAAGTAGTGCACTGAATATGTGTGAACAACTTCTGCAGTTGTTTTATGCATCCCCCCCCCCAGTATACTCAATTAAATGTGAGTGAAATAGACCATGCATCTCGCACGCCTCACTAAGCAAATGAGAATTTTATTTAAGTTCTGTGGAAACTTTTTTTTTGGTAAAGTTGGCGGGGGAGAACCGGGAGGATGATCTAGGAGGTGCGAGTTCAGGACGCAGTTCAAAATATACTGAGAATAGAACTCTATTCAGTGGCCACGTGTGAGGAGTGTCGCGCTAAGGGTTTTACAACGCTCTGGGGAAGAGTGGCTCGAGCAGCGTGATGATGTGATGGAAGGCAGCTGGGCGGACTGGGAAGGTGTTGATGATGAAGCGCAATCACACACACAAACCTGCTTGCTTTATATGTAGCAGCTACAGTTTCAGATATGTTTTCATGCTTTACCCAGAACATGTGTGACAGCTGCTGATTGGACCATTGTACATTATAAATAATTGAGTGTCAAATAAAAGTTGAGTGTCATTCATATTTTAAAGCTCCTCAGAGAAAAATATCCATTGCGGACTTCATTAGTGGCTTTTTATAAAAAGGTGATGAACGTATTTGAGATATACAAATGATCCTGATTATTTTTTTAAAGGTATGCCCTCCAGGTGCCTATTGGCTAAATAATAAAGTGTGTTCCATTATATTTCTAAAATGACCTGAAGTTTCAAATATATCTTCGTCAAAAAAAATCATGAGCAGCTTCATGAGCAGCTCTACAACTTGGATACATTTGTCTAACAAGGCCTGGGCTCAAAGCGCAGCTCGAACTGCCCCAAAGGGCAGCATCAGCGGATCGAAGTGTATTTTGCAAAGTCACATTAAGTGTTTGTGTCTCGCAGGCCGAGCTGGACATTCAGTTGGCTCTTGAGCGCTCGGAGCAGGCCAAGCACACCACCGTGCTGGAGCAGGAGAGAAGAGACAGAGAGCTGGCCATGAGAATAGCTCAGAGCGAAGCAGAGCTCATCACTGAGGAGAGCCAGATGGACGCCAGCCTGCGCAGGTACCGGAAATGTATGCTTCTGTACACAGTGAACAACAGCCACCCGGTTAAAAAAAAAGAAAAAGCTGTATATATATTTTGAGGGCAGCATGCGTGTGTAACTGCGCTTCTCCTGTTGCTGTGTCTTCTCTCAGTGACGAGCTTTTTTCAGATCTTCCGATCTCTTCATCCTCGGCCAGAGCCATGTAAGATATCGACACAGGTGTCTGTAGCCTCCCATGTCCACGTCTACCCAACGTAAACAATAGTCACACAGTAATCGCTCCCTTTGCCGTCTGTCCTGTCCTCCGTCATAGTTATACGTCTCACTTCCTCAAAATGAACCCGGGATCGTACCGGCAATGCGGAGCCAAAATTAAGATCCTTTGATTTGAAGAAATACGTCAAATTTAGACATTTTGTATGTACTATTTGATATGGCATGAATCATATTACATGCAATTCAGATGAGTGATTATTGTTCACTCAAAGACACAGATGGCACAACAAATCATGAGAGATAGGTCAGAATGAGCAGAGTATTGTTTTTGTTTCACTGATCTTATTTGGCTTTGCACGAGTCTGCAGTCAATACAGATTGTAAGTGTCCTTTTTGAAGTGGTGGTGCATGGAGCAAACTTCCTGTGACATCACATTTTAGTCAATGTGTTGTTGATATCACAGATATCTGTAGTTTTTATGTAGAGAATTAGACATTTTGGTGTCTTCACAAAACTGGCGTGAATGATTCCACAGAGTTAATCGGATTCAAAAGTTACTAGTGCTGTAAAAAAAATAAAAAAAATAAAAGCTCCTTGATAATAAATGAAAATCAATGAATGCTCAATTAATAAAATAAAGTCTGTGGGCATGAACTCTTGCACGTACAGCGCTTAGATCTGCCCTAATGCAAATACCAAGTGGAAAGGTTTTCTTTAGTATTCATTCCAGCTGGTTGGGAAAAGCTCAGAATCACCCCCAATCAGGGAATTGAAGAGAAGCAAAGAAGTCTTAAAATGGCCTAAAGACCAGGGTTTCTCCCAGCTGAAATTAGATTTGCATTAAGTCAAGTAAGGATCAGAACGCCAACCCGCAATCAGAAAAGTTACGACAGCGTGGAAGTTTTGAAAGCGCTAAAAGACCAGCGCCTCTGGCTGAATTTGTTAAAGTGAGGATCACGACGTCTTGGCTGCGCAATTTCCAACTCTCTTGAGCCCTACAGAAAGGGGCGTCATCCCGTCGCGATGGAACGACAAGCACAAAGCTGCACTCAATTCTTAATAAGGAGCCATCCCCCATCTGCGCTGAGTTGATCTTAATGACCCTTCAATCAACTCAAATGATCGTGACATCAGCTCAAACAAATTTGGAAAAAGGGAAAAGTACCAGAAAAGAATGAGAAACTTCGATTTAATAAACGTAAAAATAAATCTCAATAGTAATAAATCTGACATGGTTCCAATTATTCTTACCATTGCTTTAAAATATATGATATAATATACTATATTTACAATGATGACCAATGGTACTATATTCACTCGTTATTGTTAAGATAATTGCCTAATTACCTACTCCAAGTTACGGACAGAATACGTTTGATTACCAACAGTTTTATGTGTAACTTTATCCTCGGGTCTGAAAGCTCATTTTCTGTCCCCGGTGTAACATTACCACGAAACCATGTTGGTACCAGCGAGCCAACGTTAGCCCACAGGCTAACTAGCCCGCCGCTAAATGAGATAAATGAGACGTCTTAATGCTTAATCTACGCAAAGTGTTTTCACAGCGTAGGAAACGCAACGCAAATTAGAAGAAAAAAAATATGAGGAAAAACAATGGAAATCTAGTTAAATGTTTTAGTTTATGGTTTAAATGTGAACTCTTTTGTGTATTTGTGTATTTCTAACACTATCTGTATTCCAAATCCTTACGTAATAGACGGGCACAGTAGTTTAGTTCATAGTGCACTTTGTCCACATTGAGGCGTATGTTTGAATGTGCACAAAGATAAGTTCTCTCTAACCCTGCTCCGGTGCGCCCAAGTTGACATTTGATCCAATAGGCTGTAATCTTGTGAGTGTTGGCTCAGGCTCCCGGCGGACATGTTGGATGTCTGCTACTAACCCTGTAAGTCACCTGACCCCTTGGAAACTAAATGGAGATGTGTTGCAGCAAAGCAGCTCCGGAGGTCAAATTACCCGTCACACGCGCACGCCACTGAGCTTAAATGTATCAAAGCCTGCGTGCAGTCGAGCTGTACACCGTGGCTGGCATTGCCCCGGACCACCTCCGTCAATCAATGTCCCTCCAAAAGCAAAGGCCTATTCCCTGCTTCGCCCCCCCCCCCCCTTCAGCCCTGATTCATCCCATCGCGCTCCTAGATGATCCCGAATCATCTTTCTAGTCGGTATGAATTAGAGGTGGTAATTGTAATCTGGGTGATGATTCGCAGATCAGTAATCCGGTCCTCTGAGACGTTAGCAGCTATGCCGACTGTAAATAGAGGAGGTTAATCCTTTGCGTGATTGAATTAGGAGCCTTAACTCCGCAGGGAAGCTGGAGACACGGCCGACATGAGCAGAGACTTCATGCGGTCGTCCAAGTAGCCGAAAAACTCTGCGGCGGCAGTTAGATCCATGCGATGCAGCAGCGAACCACGTCACCTTTTTTGAGTCGCCTCTCCGTGTTCAAATGAGCCTTGAAAAGAAAGTGGCATCCATGCAAGTTGCAGCATTAGAAGCAGTTTGCATGGTTTGAAGTTGAGTGGAAACGTGCTGCATTGGTACGGACAAACCCTACCTTGCTTTTAATAAAGATCTATTTTGTCTGCTATTGTAAATTCACATGGCACTGCGCTCAGAAATGATCCAGTTTTCACTACACTTTGGATTTTGCTCTTAGTGCTGTGTTTCTGCTGCTCTTTTACAAGGTAACACACAGCCGTGATTGTAAAAAAAAAAAAGATCATTTAACGTTGAAAAACCTCCACCTTGTCACATCTGTCTTTCACACCCACGTTAAACTGGTCCTTGCTTACAGGGGCCCTCAGGTGCAGGCGACGAAAGCTGCCGCTGGTGTGAAAAAGTACGACCTGAGCAAGTGGAAATACGCTGAGCTGCGAGATGTCATCAATACTTCCTGTGGTGAGAAAGCCTGAGCGAGTTCTGCGTGACTTTATCGGTGTAGCTTTTATCAAAAACCTTTTCCAAATAGATTAAGGAGCTGGAGCTCTTGGTGCGACACATGACTTTACTATTTCCTCCTCCTCCACCCACACAGTATTTACAGTTATCGGGCCCCACGTTAATTTACCAGCAGCTCACGTCATTTCTCGTTTCATTTCCGTAAATGTATTTTTGAACAGCCTTGTCGTATGAAAGGCTGATGCTGGAGCCATGCATACTGTGGACACAAGATATCTTGCCTGAAATATCAAAAGACAAATCTGAGGATGTTTCCACAGCTGCTACGACTCAACGGCATGCGTTTTATTGGTGGTGAGAGGAAATAATCACCAACCGAGTGCTGTGAATGGTTTATTTCTATTGCTTTAAAAGAAAGACACAACAGGACGAGACCCTGGAATTCTTATTATACTTTGTAGATTTTTGTGCTTAATGGGACAGCAAAATGTATATTTCTTATCTTCCCTGTGCTATTTATGAAGGTAGAGTTTTGGTTTTCAATTCACTTTACCCGGCATTTCATATTAATTTCTTCTAGAAAGCCAGTGTCACAAACTTGAGGTCTGTTTTTTTTAAAGAATGATTTTATGGGACACATTAAAGAATGAATTTATGGGACACATTAAAAATGCAATCCAGCATTTTGGGAAATATTCGATCCAGGGTCTATAAAACCCGACCCACACTAGAGATTATCTAGAGAGTCAGATTTGAACCACTTTTCTTGCTAAATTGAGTGTTCCTTCAACCTTTTACATTAAAACAACCAGTGTTGAGACTACTCTGGAGCACTTGCGATGGAAATCATACCATTTACGTTTCATTTGGACTCTGCGATCACCTATTTTCTCACTGTGGTCATGTTGTGTGGACAGACATCGACCTGCTGGCGGCTTGCAGAGAGGAGTTCCACCGCCGCCTGAAGGTCTATCACGCTTGGAAGTCCAAGAACAAGAAACGCACCGACGGCGGGAGTGATCAGAGGGCTCCTAAATCCGTCACTGACTACGGTAGGCGGAGCGATTCTGTTAATCACTGTCATTTTAATGCATCGCTTTATGTTTATGTGCATATGTTCACAAAGTCGTGTATTTCGCCGACCGAGCAACATGAACATGCCGTGCGCGCCGTGCCTCGGAAACATTGAGTTACAGGTGACAAGTGGGCAGTTTGTCCATGTGTCTTTGGCAGGAAATAATGACCAGCAGACAAATAACCTTTCAATTAGCCAACGAGACACCTAGCAGCCGCCTTGTGTCTGGCTCCGTCACAAATATTTGTTCTAATTGGCAAGTAACTGCCGTCCATGACTTGTTGTGCTCAGTAGCTGCTGCTAGGACTTCTCACGGCTTATTGCTCATTTCATGGTCAACCTAACGGAGCACGGACTGTGCCACAAACGCCCACACACACACATTACTGTGTGGCTTCTCTGCTTAAAAACAAATCTTTAGCTTGATTGGGGAATGGAGACTTAAGATGTATTGTTTCTTTAAATTTCACTATATATTAGCCTTACTCTTTTGACGTGATATCTCCAGAAAGATATGCTTTGTTTGTCTTTGTTTATATATATATATATACTCTGCATGAGAACAATGTAGTGCAAAGTCTGCAGAGGCCAAGGAGGATTTTTCTCTATTATATTTCTGTGTTATTTCATGCAGTATTAGTCTTTTATGTTCTTAAAGCGTTATTCTTGGTTTTTCTTCCCCACTCAGCCTGCTCCTTGTGGGTGTCACGCGGACATAAGACACCATTTCAGTTGTTTTGTTCGGTACTCTGGAGACAAACAACAGTCTAATATCATATCTTCATGGTCACACTCTCGCCGCAGCTGAACAAAACCCGGCTCCTCCGATGGCAGCGCAGCATCAGGAGGTGGCCATGAACCGCCAGCAGCGTTATTTCCGCATTCCTTTCATCCGACCGGCGGACCAGTACAAAGACCCGCAGAATAAAAAGAAGGGCTGGTGGTACGCCCACTTCGACGGGCCCTGGATAGCCAGACAGATAGAGCTTCACCCGGAAAAGCAACCGATTGTGTTGGTTGCCGGTGAGTCAGCATCTTTTTGTCGTATCGGAGCAGAGAGAGCACCTCTTGACAAACCTGTTTTTTTTTTTTAATTTTAGGATATTAAAAGCAAGTGATTTCTACTTCCGACATCACTTCAGGTCGTCAGTAGCGGTTAAACAAAATACCTTTTTTTCATCTTTTAAGGCTGTATGAAGAACTGAATCATGAAAGCATCTTCTGTTTCATGAGGGAAACGCAGAGAAAAGATAAAGAAAAAAAATCGACACAGATCATACTTTTGTCTTTAATATTTGGGCAATGCTTGTTTCATCTATACAATGTCAGAAAAGAGTAAAAGAAACGCCGTCAAATTGCTGTTTGATTTTATAAACATTCCAATATCTAAAGATCTAAATTAATATTTGAACCTATATTTCTAATATAAAGCAATACAATCCTCATTTTCCCACATTTAACTGTAATACTGCTAAAGTAGACGCCCTTTTCATGTTTCTTCACTGTCACCGCCTCAGGAAAAGACGACATGGAGATGTGTGAACTGAGTCTGGAGGAGACCGGTCTGACCAGGAAGAGGGGGGCGGAGATCCTGCCTCGGCAGTTTGAGGAAATCTGGGAACGCTGCGATGGAATTCAGTACCTGAAGAAAGCCATCGAGAACAAGCAGGCCCGCCCCACATACGCCACCGCCATGCTGCAGAGTCTCCTCAAGTGAAGCGCGGCAGCGAGATAAGCGCCCTGCGACATTACACTGATACACGGGCTCACAAACATGCCGGTACACATTTAACGTGGTTCTTTAGGATGAAAAGAAGGAACCACAGCGAAAAGATTCTCCTTATACAATCGTACTGTAAGCACCAAGTGTTTCATCTCCTTTTTAAATACCTGCAAAAGAATCATTTCACTCTTTATAGCTTTTAATTTGCAGTGTAGCACTGGCATTTCTGTCTTCTTCTCAAACTATGCTTGAATTGAAAATCCCGCTGGGAGGCCTTATATTGTCACATCGCTGCACTACGCCTAGGGAGTCTTTATTAGCTTATATGTGTTCATTGATACACTTTTTCATGACTTTACACAAAATAGTCCATACAGTCATGACGTTTCTTTTAGATAAACATGAATTCATTTGAAGAAGTCCTGGGTTTATTACCAACTAAGAAGTTTATCTTTTAATCCATCTATAATTTAACTTAGCTGTGTATAAAACTGTTAAAATCCTTGAGAAGGAAATCTTTTTTTTTTTTTTTATTGTTGTTCATTTATTACGCAAGAGGAGAAATGTAGAAGTTAGCTTTCATGTTTGCAGTTGTTGGTTTGGGGTTGTTTTACAGACAATGAAATAAGAAAATGTAATTTGCGTGTCTGTGTGTGTTTAATCACATTTTATTTTATTATGCTGATGACTTGACTCTTGCGTTCCCTCATCTCGTTGACCTATCAATCATGCTTTACCTTCATCTACAGTTGGTTCACTTATTTACTGAAAGAGTCAGTAGCTGACTGTGACTAATGATTCACCTACAAAATGAGATCAGGTGGTTTGTTTTACACTGGAATACTATAGAAAATAAATATATAAACTCATTTTCCTGATGCCTTTTCTCACTCGGTTGTCACCAACAAGTGAGAACGAGTAGATTTGGAGGTCAGGGCTCTGTAAACGGATCTGACATCCTGACGGTAACAGCGGTTAAAGAGCTTTAATTCGTAGATTACTTGGACAAAGGGTAATGTGAGGTGGATGGCGTCACTCATTCAAAGCTCAATCGTATTAGGTGATGATGTGGATTGAAACTATGGATCTCATTTGTACGTGTTTTTCTGCTCTTTTGTGTTAAAATAACAACAAACAGCGCTAGATGATTATATAAATACATTAATAAACTGTAGAAAAACATGATTTGACTGTAGCCGTCCATCAATGAATTGCTTTTTATTCCTCACCGCAGACAACGGGCCTCTCAAAAAAACAACAAAACAAAATGTATGCAAAAAAAACATTTTATTTTTTGCGTTTAAATGCAAAATGTGTAAAAAAAAAAAAAAATCAAAACAGAAATGATTAGTTGGAAGATTATTTTGAATAGGGCAGAGAGCTCAGCAACCAATATTTATATGAACAATGAATGTGTCATGACCCAAATCAACAGCCCTTTACATTCATTCTCTTTTTGGGATATACGGTTCAAATATAGCTTTTACAGTCTAAATTCACGATACCACTAAGTGTATCAAGTTGTAAATAATAAATACCTCATTGTGAGGAAAGAACATCCTTTGGTGAAGACTATCCAGGAAATGTCCCTACCATTCAATATATAGAATAAATATTAGTTTCCACTTTAATATCCATAGCTCACTGTCTAACAAGACGCTTTGATCACTATGAACAATTAATTTCAACACTTTAAACACCTTTTGACTTGCCTACCATCGCTTCCATTTAAAGTTAAACACAGTCTCCGCTACCTCCTGTTATGCACCGTGCCACTGCGTCAGCTGCTCCACACACAAGCGCGGTCCCATCAAAGAACGCTGACTTCGAAACACTCGTTATCTGATGCCCTTAAAAGACGGCGTGTTCTGTATTCAGTTTGCGGTCGCCATGTCTAGAAGAGACAAGAGAGAGAATGAGAAATGGCTTATTTCCGTTGGAATACTACGATGAATGAAAGAATATCCTTGTGGCTCTTCAGGATGTTTGCTTCTTATGAATCAAATAACATCCTCAAATTCAAGAGAGGGACTTTCATTGGAGGAGCACCGATTCACACTGAGCATGAAAATCATTCGTGGTTAATGCTTTTTCCCACAATCATATTGAAGCTACTGTTTAGATGCTATGATTTGGTTTGTAAGTTAAATTCCAGCAGGGGCATCATGCATATACGTTTTACCTTTGCACGCATCATAGAGCTGTAAAATATTTGTAAAGTAAAGGTTATTTTTATTGAATATCAAAAACACTTCAAATGCAAAAGCTGTATGAAGTCACTTTTATAGTTCAATTTTCTGAAGGCGTTTCATCAAATTGTACTTTTTGTTTGGATTGTACTTTCGGGTCCTCACCTCATTGTGTGGTATACACTGATGGAAGTCCACCATTTCTGAGACTAACTTTTCTGATCTGGTTGTGTAGAGTTGTCGGGGGATCTGAGGAGAGAAGGAGTAGACCGTGTTTACAGTGTGCTTCATTAATACATCATGGAACCAGAGGCAAAGTGAACAAAAGCAGTCGACATCTTGAATATAAGGATCTGCCAGAAGGAAAGATCTACCACAGGAGATTAAATCTAAAGCCACTACTGCGGAGTTCAGTCTTTACAAATTTACAACTTTGTTGGATTTGTCTCTTTAAAAATATGGATAGTATGCAAGCTATCGTGTGATTTTGTGTATCAGGGACATTTAATTACCATTAAAATAATACAGAGCATGGTTTTAAATTCAAAGATGCATCAGATAGTTTGTCCACTGTGATGGTGAGTGTGAAGTAAAAAACAAATGTGAAACATACCAAGGATGAGAAGGAAAATGAGCCTTTTGAAAGGATTGCTCTGAGACCCTCTTAAAAGCTTAGATATTAGTTTATACTACTGAAGTTGGAAGGTTTGAGGTTAGTCATTTGTGCAAATAGAGCACGGTGTACCTCAATACTCAGATGTATATTTTCAATTGAGGCAAAATGTTCTTGTTCAGACTGTTGGGATTGGGAAGAAGAAGAGCTTGAAGGGTATGGCAATGTGGACACTTGAGTTAAGACACCATCATCATTCTCAAATACGGGGTTGACCCTCAAAGTATTCTCAAAGGCATAGGGAGCAAGGGTAGGCCTACAACGTAAAGGAGATGAGGTGGTGAATGTAAAAACGCTTTCAATGCAAAAACATCCCAAAATCACTGCAAAGGCAATTCAGATCATGAGGGCTGAAACGGGCTCGTACTTACACCAAGGTGATCGCCTTTCTGGTCTTTATACATTTCTTGTTAACAAACATCAGAATGCCGATGACGGCGAAAACGAAGCAGAGGCTTCCCAGCAGGCAGGTCACAATGAGCGGAGGGTCCACTGGCATCGACACCAGCTCGTTGCAGCGCTCGCCGTGGTAGTGCCAGAATTTACCTACAGGACATCTGAAAGAAACCCAAAGACGTATTCAGGTCAGAGAGAAGCCTACTTCTTCCTAAACTAATAAATACATCATGATATAGTCACAATAAACCTTCTCAATTAACCCGACAAACACTTCTGAGCCTTCCAATTCATATTAAATGAATTTTTCTGACTAAATAACTGAATTATTCTTTTTTTTTTAATAAGATCAATAAGAGTCAAACCAACATCCAATATCTACATTTGCTGCTGAACAGCAATAATACTTTTGATAAATAAATCCTCTCTATTTGCTTAACGTAAAAGAAACAATGTTTTTTCATAAATCAAGTCTCAAATGTCCTTCAATTAAGCATGGATGAAGGTTTTACGTTGCAGTTTGTGTTTGTGCAGACGAACAGCTATCAAACAGAAAATAAATGTGTAAAGACTCAAGCAGGGGGACACAAATGCTAACGTTTCAGGCCCATATCGCCGTGTCCGTGTACCTGCAGGCGGCTCCGTGCCCTGGGACTATTTCACACAGGCCTCCGTTCAGGCAGTAGTCCGGCTGCAGAGCGCAGGTGCTCTGACACGGCAGCCCGTCGGCGGCGCTGTAACCCGGGTCGCACAGACACTCTGCCTCCCGTGTCCAGCCGTTCACGACGCACCGAGAAAACTCGTTGCAGGCCAGGAACCTGCAGGAGTCCGCGTGGTCACCTGAAGCCAGCGCAGAGGAGAGGAGGAAAGAGAGAACAGACGTGACGGGTTTAATGAGGTCACGTGCACGATGCTTTGCATCGCCTGCACGCCTCCCCCCCCCCACCCCCCCCGACCCTTGTTGCACGATTTGCCCGGGTCACTGCGGAGGACGGTGCCGTTAACAGGGTTTCTGCTGTCAGGGGCATTTCACCTGGTTCCACTTCCAACGAGCGGCTGTCGATCTCGATGTCGAGGCGCTTGGACGCTGCGTTGCAGAAGTCTTCGAGCACACAGTGAACCGCTTCGGTGACGTTGTACGGCACCGGCTTGTCCAGTTTCATTTTGCTGTTCACCACAACGCTGCCGTTCCTGAAGTTGAGGATCTCCAGCTGCTTGAATCCAGTCAAATTGGATTGGAGATATGGGAGAAGCTGTGGGGAAGATGGAGGAAAGCAAATTCATGTCTTTATTGGATCTTTGATTCAACTGTTGTCTTTACATTTTTCACACATTTGTGTTCTATAGAGTTAATGATGTGAATACATTTAGGAGTACAGGGGGAACCACTTTCAGTCCTCAGAGGTCAAATATTCCCACTTGGATATTTAGGTCAATGAAATGATATCAGATGTGTTACGTGTGAGCAAACATCTCAGTCCTCCTTAGGAGAAGTCCAGGGCAGCTCAGTACATGTTTACCTGTAGTTTGACAGTATCAAAGTTGTCGTAGCGCAGCTGATTTTGAATTATTCAGGTCACATGTAACAGTGTGAAAGCTACGAATAGGATCGCAATTACATTTTGATGCAAGCGTGAAATCGCGCTGACACAGAACACAGAACATGCTATTATTAGTCAGCGAAGAGCAGAAAACAAAAGGTGAACAGACACAACACTAAAAAAAATTCAGTATTAAAAACCAGTGTTGCCTAAAGTTAGTTAGCAAAGCGAAGTAACTGCCATCTCTGACCCCTCTGACTCCAGTGGATTTAACACTAATTGATGAATTGATTCATTCCCTTCTGCCTTTTGTGAAGCAGTAAGAGTCCACAGTATCACAACAAAAAAACCCCATCTCTGCAGTAAAATCTATGCCCCCCCACATTATATATTCCCAGTAATTCGGACGGCTCGCATTACTGGAAAAACCAGACTATTAAGACTATGGACTTGGACGGATGGCGGTGGCAATGTTTAGGCGGGGAGGAAGTCAACCAGCTGAAGTAATGGACCCAGATCAATGTTCATCGATCTGGACCGCTCTCTTTCCAGCCACTTCACGCTCGCCACGGATGAGGCAGACATCAAAAAGCGCCGCCGTGCGAGAGGGAGAGATTACGGCCCTCGAGCTGGCCTGTCAAGCTGGAGATAAGAGGCCCGGAACGAGTTCTGCTCTGATTGGGTTTCTTCACTTATCGCCCGGCACAGAGTTCTCCCAGAGTTCCCTGCAGGTAATGGTCTCTCAGCGAGCACCAGGTTCCCGAAAAAAACAAATGGACTCGCGGCACGCTCGGCCATTTGTCTCAATGCGAGGTGTCAGGTCTCTGTGCGCGCTGTACACGTCAGAGGCCCGATCGGTACGGTCGACCCTGCTGGCGTCCGCGCCAGGTCAAAGCCAGAGTTCCTCCACAACGGACCTCAGTGCAGCCTGCGTCGTGGACGGAGGGACAGTGGACACAATGTGGTCAGCATGACAACAACCACAATCTCTGTTCATAGCACAACCACACATGCTTCTCTGTTGTTACACGTGTATCTACTGGTTCTTGGTTTTGGAAGACCTGATTTACGAATCCTTCTCTGATGTTGAAAAAGAAAAAAAAAGAAACGTCGAGGAATGTTACGCCTCTATGGAAATGCTGTTTTTTTTCATGATTTAAGGTAAGAAATAAAATAATTCCAACCTCCATGTCCAATTTTATTGGTTGCTTTACAAACCAGTAGGTACAAGAGTAATGGAGGCAAACAGGAGGAATTGAAAGGTGCTGTAGGCTAATGGTTTACATATATCTATTCATATATATAGGAGACTGAGAAAATGAATGTACAGTATCACAAATGGGGTCGAATACGCAGCAAAACATTACCTCATGTCCATTTAAATGGGCTGCGGATATTGTTTGACATTTCTCTTATTCTTCCTGCTATTTTTCATTCATTTATGAGCCAACTCAGACCAGTTTAAAATCTTTGTGTCCCTTCTCTGCCTAAGCGGCCCATTTAAAGGAAGATATGTTCACTATTCCTATTACTTGTTACTATTGGGATAGTGAGAGAATTCGAGAGTATACGGTAAATACTTACCACTTCAAACGTCTGACCCCATTAGATTTGCCAGGAAACTAAATAGATTGATTAATATGGGAAAGCTGCAGTAACCATGGTTTGGGCAACCATTAATTGATTGGAGATGGAGAGGTTTTTTATTATTATTACTTTGGATTTTTGTACTCTCTGGTCGTGTGCAGACACTGATTTTATTGATATGGTGTATCCATGAAAACTCATTAGAAACTTGTTAATGAATATGGTCAACGATGCATCTCGTACAAAATTAAACCAGATCAAATTCATAACAAATAATGACATTTGCACAGTCGTGTACGCTATATATTTATAAATAAGTGAAAATGACTGAGAATTTATCAAAATATAACACATTACCTTTTATTATTAACCCATCGGCTAAGAAACTCAGGAAAGTAATCCCGCCTATATCAGCTCTCATTCCCTCTGCTCCTTGGCATTGCAGCAAGTACACAATCCAATTCGGATGCACCTTCTCAGTTGGAGGTTGAGGCGTTTACATAACACAGATCAGGGGCACAAGCCTGAAATATATCCCCTCTAACCTGGGACTAAGCCTTGTAACTAAATAGGGATGTCAAATGATGTTTGTTGCTTCGATCCACGCTAGTAAGGCACAGTCATAATGCCAATGTAAACGTCTTTTTCAGGGAGAAGGAGCAATACGACAAATGGTGAATAAAAGGGAACATTAAACATGTGTGCATTTACACACAAATGCTCCAAAACTAAACGACCTCCACCAGTCTGTAATCTAGTTTATTTCATTGTCTTTTTGTTTATCGTAGTACATACAAATAGTTTGTGAGTTTTTTTTTTTTAACAACAGATAACCATCACAGTAATTGTACTGCATCACGCGTACAGATGTAACCCGACTGATGTCGCACTAAGCAGATTGGAGCCATCAATAGCACGACGCGTCCGCTGCTGGAACCAACCAGCATTACCTAAAGCTTCTTAGCACGAGTAACGAACCTCTGAGTCCGGCTAAGGGAGACCCGAGTCCCATGACTCAGACTACCACGGGCTATTCGCTGCATGACTTTCTTATTGGGCCTACCAACGCAACTATCAATCTATTTATTCACCCATTCACCCTGCAAATGAGTCTTTAAGGCTTGGAAACATGCACAAACAGACGGGTCACTGTCAAAACGTACATAAAGAGAAACAAATGAATGAACAAACCAAATGGTTTGGTAGACTTACACTGTACACATAAAACCCCACACTCATAGTCTCACGACGCATAGGTATTGCTACCTGGTGATACAAAGCAATTTCGACAAGCAGCATCTACAGTATATCACACCAGAGAGAACGTCTGTCCAAAAGAAATCAGAACAGATGGGGGGGGGGGGGGGGGGGGGGGGGGGGGGGGGGTTTACATTGAACAGATTATCTCCATTTTCATGTGTCCAGTTATTGTAAGGCTACAGACAGTAGACCGTTAGCTCAGCTTAGGATAATAACTGGAACACGGGGAGAGAGCTAGCTCTGCTTTGTCCAAAGGTAACAACATCCGCACAGAAAAAGCAGCATTTTGGTGATTTTACACGGGGTTATGTGTCCTGATTATATCCGTGCAGGTCACTTTCTAAGGTCTCGTGGTCACCATTAGGTTGCCTGGCAACCTCGGGCGGCAATACCAGAGTCCACAAAACAGCTTTGGTCTCTGGAAGGTTGACCGTGTTGGCTTTGGATAGAGCCACGCTAGCTATTTCCTCTTCTTAATATCTTTGTTCTCAGATTAACTAACCGGATGCTGGCTTCAGATGAACTGCATATCGTATCGGTATATATTTGAGAGCAAGTTTCAACATTATTCTCCATTTTACTCCATAATACAATTTCTAAAGGTAATCTCTTTAAATTCCTGCTCAATAGCCGGAGCTTCTTTTTATATTATAGCCCAAAACTTTGGACAAATCCCTTGCGGACACAAACTAGATAAAATGACGTGCTGAAATATGATTGACACTCAAGCCAAACACTCACTGAAACAGCCCGACATTTAGCAAAGTTCAAAAGATTAAGGCAAAACACAAAAAAAAAGAACTGCTTGCGAACATTAGTGCCGGACACATAAAACCAATCAACACGAGTAGCTGCAGCAGGAAGATCTAATGTCTAATGTAAGGACAAGAGTAAAGTCTAAAACTAAAGCGGAGTGCTTCAGAAATGTTAGGTGCTTTCAGATTGTTAGAACTTTGCATCTCAAAAATGTTAGTTAAGAAATGGATAGGTCATGCTCTCTCGGAGGCATTGGAGATGTAGTTCCAATATGGAAAGAAATACCGGTATGGAAGCTAAAGTCTTCTGCCTCCCAGGCCCAGATTTACTGGAAGCTCCAGGATTTGGCGAGTGTCTGGACCCAGAGTGCTGTGTCTAAGTGAAACAGAACGATTACTTTATACTGCTGACACAATGGCTTCTCTGAAATGAGCACACTGCGATTGGTTGAAGCCATATCACACTTAAAGACTTCTATAAAAAAAAAAAAAAAAAAAACATGAATTCCTTGTAATTTGCTGTTCATTTTAAGATTAAAAAATGTGAGGATAAGGAAGATGCGAAGTGCATCCACACTTGGGAAATATGTAAAACGAAATTTAGATTAAGCACCAATTTAGGGCTACTGCAAAATAGTAATACTCCTACTAAAATAACATTTGAAATCTAAGTTGCACAGCATATATTGCACAAACGTACTTTCATCACATATTTCGGGTTCAGTTAAGAAAACAAATATGAAAACGAAGCATGCAAAATCAATACATCCAACACAAAAGCTTGTGTACCTACCAGCTCAAGAAAGGTATTCTCCAGTGATTTATACTCTGGGGAGCTCTTGTTGAACAGGCCATCAGAAAACATCATGTTAGTGACCCTCAAGCTAAAGAAAACCACCAATTCTTTCCCCTTGTCCGCTGCGGTCATCATGGGGGTGCTGACTGGTCTCGTGGCCGGTGCGGCCGTGGACTCGTGCGGCCGCTCGTCGAACTCGGAGGGAAATCCGCTGCCGCTCTCGTCTTCCAGAGACTCCGTCACTTCGCCCTCGACCCCGCTCAGAGTTGACCCCGTGTCGCCTTGAACGTTCTCCGGAGGCAAGTCCGTGGGAGCCGGGGCCGCTCCGCTGGGCCCTCCGCCGGACTCGTCCCTGTCCTCGGGGGCTTTGCCGCTCTCCTCGGAGGAGGACGTGGGTCCGCTCCCGTCCGGCGCTGGTTCAAGGCCTTGGAAGAACTCCTCGTGAGAAGGTGTCGTAGGGACTGGGGCTTTTGCTTCCACGACAGAAAATTCAGTAACGGAGGGGTCTGCAGACCCGGGTAGGTCCAAGTTAACCTCAATAGCTGCATCGGTAAGTACTTCTTCTGGTTTGGAGTCGGGGGCAGCCAAGGGACGGTCCTCATTCCGTCCCGTTGGACGTTCCTCACTGACACCATCCACTGGTTCGGGTTCTTGTAAAACAAAACATTTCAGAAAATAAGTTTTAAGACCAAAATGAGTTTCTTTAATATGAGATAAATACAGAAATTGCAATGTAGAGTTAGTAGAAGTCTGTAGAAGTAGATTCCATTTGGTGGCTGCATAGGAAATGTCCAATAACTCAAAACCTTAAACCACAAAGAAGTCCAGTTACCGAGTAATATGCGAGTCCACAATTGATTAATATTCACAACATGCTTTTATCTCACAAATATAGCGTGCATCATTTTCACTGCAGACAAAAAAAACGTTTGCTCTTCACTCGCTCCACAGAAAACAGAGCTGCATTGATCAGTTTCCAGGCCAATCGCTCTGTGTTACAAATGACCCCAAACGCAAGCTTCTCTAACTGGGTGCATTTCGTTTGACAAAGTTGATGATGTTGATAATGACCCGACCATCACATGCTTGTTAATAGGTTTTAATGTGATGTGTGGCCTCAGCAGGGAGCATCTCTGTGTGCAAAGCCAAACCCTCAAGTGTGATTGTACATTATTACCATTTCCCATGAGGGGGGATTTTTATGTGCACATGTTGGTAAAAGTAGAAAAAGAAAATCAAAAATGCCCTTATTTTTAAAGTCCAGCGCTGATATTTATTTTAATTTCTTATTAGAAGATTTGTTCAGTGTAAAATAATGGTTGTTGAAAATTATATTTTATCCACCAGTTAAAGTTATTCTCAGGCTGGGTTTAATGTAAATGTTGTAAGCTGTGTTTTAGTACATAAAGATACAGTGAAAACAAATACTTCTTCACCAGCCAGTGTGGATCAATACCAGACTAATCATTTAAAGTGTTGTTGAATGGTCATGAATCAAAAAGCAGCTTTGCTTAAGCTCAATTGGTAAATTGGTATGAGACATATAATCCATTTTTTTTCCTCCATTTATAACAAGTCAATTAGTATTTTAGAGGTCTCCTGTCAGATAATTAGTCATTTCTTTGGCATCAAATAAAATATACTTCTCACTCTTACCTTTCTAGCCTGGGGATGATATATACGTTATATATAGATATATCAGCTGCTGTCTCTAGACCGTAACAACATCCTCCCACCACTTTCTTCCGATTCTCAGAAGAACCAGAGTGGGCCAGCCGTGGTCAGAGTTGTGGTCCAACCACCAGTTTCTTGCTGTTTTCTGTCAACAGCTCTAAATGGAGTCAAAACCTCAGTCTAACGTTTTACTGCTCAACACGGCTTTGACTTCGTAATCGTGTCCCTGCTGATTGAACTTCAACATTGTGCTTTTTAAAATAGCATTTTAACCTGAAGCTGCCTCACCTTGTGTCACCCGTCCCTCAGGCCGCGCCTCCCCTCCGCCATCGAATGCCGACGTCTCCCCCGGCTCTGGCTCTGCTCCTTCTTCCACTTTTGCTTCAGGTTTCTTAATGTCTCCTGACTCCTCTGTGGACTCCCCCTCCGCCGATGACGCTAAAGGGGTCTGGTCGGTGGCGGTGGGAATCATTTCTGGGACGACGTTGGGTATGAAAGGCACAAACGTGTGTGTTTCCGGCCTGGTTCCAAAAGCTTCCAAAGAGTTCTCCAAGTCCGCTGTCGGCGCCTGCGTGGCGCCGTCCCCGGGCCCCCGGACGGGGTCCATGCCGAGCTCAGCCACTGGATACACCGTGGTCACTGAAAGGGAAGCGTCACAGCGTCTCTTACAGCTTTAGCGCTCTTATTCCGATGGATTCTGGGATTCAGCTGATGTGCTGTTGTTCTCACCCGTCTCGAAGCTCAGTGTCTGCATGTCCAGCGGCAGGGACAGATCCTGCTTTAAGGCCTTAACGATGATGTGCTTTAGTTTAGGGGCATGTACGTCCTCGTCCTTCTCAAGCCCCTCGAGACCGTCGGGTTGGTCGTTGAGCTCCGTTTCTCCATTAAAGACCACGGCGTACCGCACAGACACATCCTCTGAGCTGATGGACACAAGCGATCGATGTCAGGAACCCTCGTTACGGGCGGAAGTCACGTTCTTTTTGTGGACGTCGTATTTCTCTTTTTGACTGCTCTAAAATATATATTTTTATGAGAAAATAAAAGTAAACCCACCGAAATCCAAGCACACGAATCTCTTTGAATCCTGGAACTTTTTCAAACACACGAACCATCTAAAGAAAAGAAAAACAAGAGGTGGGGAAAAAAGCATTTTTTCTTAATGTGGTTTGCAGTATTGGGCTTTGTCTTCCATTAAAAAAAACACATTTTGCATGAGATTTTTGTAACTGAAGGAATAGAAAAACATTTGTTTTTTCCATCTGGCATAAACAAATCAGAAATAGGACATTTACAAATACTGCAATGTACTAGACCTGCAACAACTGGTCAACAGTGAATCTAAAATAGACAGAAAATGAATGCAAATCATTCCAAGCAAATTGGGAGAGATTCCCTGGTTCCAGTGTCTAAAATATGATAATTGTTATGCTATTCTGCCGTTTGGCCATAGATGCAGTGATGTGGTTGTAACAAGCAGAAGAAGAAGTTGCCATTCGTATGGGCCAGGAAGCTGATTAGGGGATTGGGTACAGCTGTGCATTCTGGGAACAAAGCACTGGAGGCTACTGCAGAGCAGGGAAGGAGGAGAGGAGGGAACAAGGTAAGGAGGGAAGGAGGAGAGAAGAGAACAAGGTAAGGAGGGAAGGAGGAGAGGAGGGAAGTAGGGGGCAGCAGTATCTGAAATTGACGGGTAAAGTTAGTGACTTATAAACCTACAGGTTGAAAGAGTAAAAAGAATTAAAGTTAAGTAAAATAATTGTTAAAAGCCATGACGGTTAAATGAAGATAGTCGTGTTCCAGCAGGCTGCGAAACAACAAAAGCTTGTCGCTTGAAATCATTTCCATTATTATTATTCATGCAGGTTCAAGAATAAAGTATCACCTGACCTGATTAGTATTAGTGCGCACTGAATTTCTCTGAGATCGTCTTGGAAAAAAAACAAAATCGTTGCCTTTGTGTAGTGGATGTGGAAGATTTTACTTCTAACATTCAGTTCTTCAAAAAAGCAATGACATGCTGATGGTACAAGTGGTTCCTAACAGCTGGGTTTAGAATCCCAGTCAATGCCCTCTCAGTCAATGATAATATACTTGATTAGATCTAATACAGGCCTGTCTTGTGATCATGTAGAAGTCTTAACTAAATATCACTTTTTTGCAATCAAACAGCCCGGGTGTACACTCAGTGCAGTGTTGAGCTGTAAATCAAATTGATCTTGTTGTAAGGCATCTTGTATAATGACGCAAAACTGAAAAAGGGGAAGAGAGACACAGGCAGAGGAGCAGGGTTTCTATTCTACAGGTTGCAGGTGAGACAAACACATCCCGCTTGCTCCTCTTCTTATATCCTCTCAGGGCCGTGACGGCCTCAGTTACACCTCAAAGCGCTTTCGCGGCTCTGCTGTCAGCGGGCATTGTGTGTTTGCCGAGGGCAAAAGAGGGCAGATATCTGACTGTCATTGTCCGCCTGTGGACACTCGTCTCCACTCTCACCCTTTCTGTGAGCTCCCGTTTGATGTCACTGTACTTGGCCGTCGGGTCACTGAACAGCTTGCTGTACGCCGGATCAGCGATGGTGACTCTGAACTCAACAATGTACTCCTCATAGTTCTCTTTTATCATGTTGTGGTCTTCCTGAATCTGGCAGAGAAGAGCCGAGTGGCGCCGTTAGACCAATGCCACCTGATTTTGAATGTGCTGGGATTCTGAAACGTGGACTCACCGCTTCACTCTCGGTCGGCAGCAGGATCGGCGGAGGTGTCCAGGTGCCTGGGACAAAACTTTTCTTTACTTTTTTTGATCGCTGCTAAGTTCTTTAAGTAATGGAATTGCTTCAAACAATAATCAGGCGTTAGTGTTCAACTCACAATCCCTTTCTGCCTCGGTGATTTCAGCGATAACCCTGGAAAAAAATACAAATACGTTTGTTACAAATTCAGATTGTTACATATGCTCCTCTACTTCGTTCTGCCTTTTCAAACCATACAAAACATTTGTTTCTACCAACATATTTTGGTTCACATTCGACACAAATGTTAAGAAGGAAGTTTGCACATACCCTTCACTTTCATCTTGCTCGGCTACTCTCTAGCGATAAGAAACAAGATATCAACTATTGCAACTTTACACGTGTCCATAGAAGTTGTCTTGTGTCTGATGTGTTTGGGTGCTGGACTCACTTGGGCCACCATGTCCAGATGCTCCTGAGAGCTACTGAAGTTCTGGGCCAGGTCGTCCATGCAGAGGTTTTCATGCTGGCAGGTATGAAGCCAGGCGATGTACTCCTCTGAGTTTGGGACTCGGTCCAGGAAGATCCGAAAGGCTTCCCATATCACCTCCTGACAGACTGAAGAGATGTCACGTCACTTTTGGGATGTTTTGTTTTCATTTTTTTTCTCCACAAATATGAGAAAAAAAACTATAAATGAGACCCAATCTAATTGTATGTGGAGATAAATAAAGGCAAACTGGACAGGGCTTTATATACATAGAAATGACTGAAAGGCCAAATCCAATTACTGATGATCTTGGCACCTTTGAATCAGGGGGAGTTTTCTTTGATTGAGCAATTTCATATTATTGCTCCCCTCAGATAAACCTTTCAGTGCATTTTTCCTTCTGAATGCACAGCACACAACAGCCCACAATGGCATAATGCTATAATACATTAAAAAAAAAAAACATTGTATAAATGGCAGAGCCCAAAATGTTGCAATGCCCGTTTAAGTAAATGTCAAGCGGTATATTCAAATATTTGCTTGTCCGTGACAATTTTGTGGTTATTAAAATCATGAGCACAAAGACCCCCTGAAGCGTCAATGTGTTTTAGCTTCCTCGATTGGTAAAATCTGCTGCGCATGGTCTGATGTTGCGATGCCTGTGGGAAATATATTCTCTGATAAAGCCATTTCTGAATTTAAGCGGTTACCTCGGATACAACAAATGAATCTGCCTCATTTTAAAATCATACGCCATCGCAGCCGTTTGTGTTGGTATTATTTGCCATTTGTAACAGCCACGCTGGAAATCATCCCCCGTTGAATCATCCGCAGTTCATTTTTCTCGGACAAAGGACATTTGCATTTTACATCATTTAATCACATAAATCTCCTGGGTTCTAAAAAAATATCAGACATTTATACAAACCTTAATATATGCACATCAATTGATCATATTCAGATAGGCAAACACATTTGGGAGCATTAGAATACATGTTTTTTTTTTCCATCTTTGCAAAAGGTTGAGTGCTTCATTAAGATTTGACACAGATTAAACTGTGATTGTCTTGTATAAAGTTACACATTAACCAGCATGTACCTCTGAGCTTGTAATAGGCCCGATGGCTGCCGATGACGGCTTTCACCGTCTCCTGGGGACACAGTTTGACCCCCGTGGTGAAGAGCGCCGACCTCTTGGTCCGGTGCCCGTCCTGCTCCGCTCTGACATTAGTGGTGTGTCGGATCGGCCTGGAGGCTTCTAGAAAGTGTCGATACTTCACATCCCTGAGTCCGGAAAAACCGTGATCGCGTAGGTCTGCAGGAGCAGGCAGTGAAGTTGTAGGTTCAGGAAGAAATATAACAATGTTCAAACAGTAGTCAGCACATGATGTTTGAGTTAAGGAAACATGGATTTCCATTATTTGTATTAACAAAATGCTTAGTTTGCATTGCAACAAGCAAAGCAAATGATGTTTTAAAATGACAGGGAGTTGCTCTCGTTCTGTTAAAAAGGCAAAAACCCTGAAGATGACACAGTGATGTCATCTCATATTGGGCTTGAGACTTTTAAATATTAACAAATCACTTGTCCAATGAACTCCATTGTGGAGACAATGGTAGGTAATATTAAACATAACATCGAGCTGCCCTCCCTTGCCATCATTTCACAGATTTGGCCTCTGACGCATACACTTTTATTTAAATCTGTCCCCTGCATGTTTTCTTTATTCATGGAAGTGTTATACTAAATGGCTGGGGTTCCATGGAAATATACTGTTTTAGTCTGGTGGTTTGTATCCAGGAATCAGAATGTTAAACCCAAATAACTAAGTTACCAAACCCTGTCAAGCCATGTGTGTGTAGAGCAAATACACACACACAGAGGTTAAAAAACAAAAAGTAAGTTTTGGATACCGAGTTGATCTGAGTGGCAACAACAATCACACCACGTGAAAAAAACATCCGCAGTCAGACCTCTATGCAGACATTAGGAGGAAAACTGCCCTTTATTTCAGATTATCTTAAGGAAGAAAACAAGCTCAGACACCCTGGCATTACAGGAAGTATTTCCACACCGCAAGCCAGTGTGCCACCCTATTGAATAAAGCTATTTAAGAAGAAAGGGACTCATTGTAATGCCAAACCTCAAAGGGCTTTCTAAGACAATAAGCCAGGATTTATGAGCCCAAAAACGGAAACTGAGCATCATCGGACACACTGACCAGTAATAAGACCAATACTGTGCCTCCTTTAGATTAGGGGAGATAATTGAGGTAAAAGGAAAATATAAAAAGCAATTTAGTGTAACTAATATATATTCACTATTACATAGCCATCCGATACAAAAGCTGCATTTTGATGGTGATAAACAACGCAAGAGGGAAATATTTGTGCATCAATAAGCATCTTCTCAACAGCCATTAAGTTGTGCTTGTCGAAGGAAGTCATTGGCCGCATTCTGAGCACTGGACCACAAGCAGAGGAAGAATAACACAGAAAGAGCCCAGAGAGTATTAAGTATGCTGCATGCATGTTCCACGAGTGAACACAATACTACTAGGACTTGTACAAGCTAATGCAACACATTAGCCCAGCTGCAGCATTAGCTAATATACAATATGGAAGGTGTGTTTGGATGTTAAACATAAATGAAAATATACAAATTCAACAAATATGAATTTTCAAGTGGTTGGTGCAAAGGGATAAAAAAAAAGATCACCCTGCGCTATGGGACAGGCTTCAGTAATCATCATTAATCGCAGAACTTATAACAATCATATTAAAGGAATAATGTTGAGGATTACTACAGATGATCATATTTAACCCCTGTAATTGTGTCGTCACATTTTGTTTTGACGTTAAAATAACACGTTAAGTAGCATTTATATAATCGTGTGAATCTGGGCTGTTCTAATTGTCATTGTCAAAAAATCCAAACAAAATTGAAAGAGTGAAAAAAAATTAGAGACATTTTTTGATATTTTGCGTGACATACATTTTACAGCAAAGAGAGAAAAAAGTGTTACTCGCTGTACAACACGTGTGTAATATCACCTACAATGACCGATATTGTTGTTCTCAAATCCAAATTTGGCTCAGGACCAAGAACATTCAAAGATGACGTGGAAATCGCTGCCTGTAGCTTGTGGACAAAATGTCCCCCCAGTTTCCAGCAGGTCAGAAGCTGGTCCGAAAATCTTCCTAAATCAAATCGTGTGTGTTTCCGTTGTTGGTCCCACCAGCAAAGAGACCCCTCGAGTCGCTGTTTGGAATTCGGTAAGCCCGAAGCCTGACTTGCACATGCAGAGACACGAGGGCCTGGGTGAGAGGAGGGAGCGTTTGAGCGAGTCTTTAATGCCTGCCGCTGCCGCCGAGGATAAAAAAAAAAAAAGGCCTCACAGCAGAATTACAAGCCAGAAAAGATTAGCGTCCTGCGACACCGGGGAACAGAATGGCTTTTGTTTCCTCCAGGATAATGAGCTCACCGGGGCACATCCCACTGAGGCAGACAACCAGTGCCGACGCGTTTGCTATGCCTGGTGAAATGATGCTATCTGCCGCTATTATAGGAGTAAGCCCGTTTAATTCATTGTGAATATTCATGGCATTAAAACTGGCTCGCTGTTCACTTGGTATTAAAAAAAAAAAAAACAATCAGATCCGTCTGAGCATGAGGTAACCCTTTAAAGTTCGCAGACAATTGTAATTGTTGACATTAAAGGGAATAACTACCTTATAAAGTCCCCTCTGATGCAGGACCTCATTGATAGAAAACCTGCATAAAGGTCTTTGCTTCTGAGAATAACTGAAATGAATGTGAACGTGATCTGGATCTATTCTCCAGGTTCCCAACTTCAGTCATTCTTGAACCAAAATATTTTAACCCTCTTTAGTGATAGAATCTGTATTTGCTAAAAAATATATATATATTTTTTAAACTTGCAAAGATCCCCTCCTGAAATCCTTCTCCGATCAAAGTTAAATTACTGAAAGAAAAACCAGCATCCCAACAGGGGTCTTACCTTTGATCCGACTTGCTTGGAGGGTAAACAGACACAAAATGAAGAATAGTCCTGACTTCAAAAGCATGATGAGCTAGTTTATGTGGCTTTTAAACTTAAAGTTGTCATTTGTGAAGAGACCGTAAACGACAATGTAATCCACTATCTCTTTATCTTATAGTCCATTCACAGAGTGCGAGACCGTCCTCATCTGTGCAGACAACGCCTTCGGCTCGTGGGCCCGTTCCAACCGGGGGAAGGAGGTCCAGTACACTCCGCTGTCTGTGTTCCACGGCTCAGTTCTTCAGCTGCAGTTTGGTTTTTGCGTCCCGCTGGAGCCCCGCTGACCACCGAGGCGGCTGCATGGGGGGGGGATGAGCGGAGGAGAGGCGGAGAGTGAAAGAGCAGAGTTTTGGCTGAAGAGTTTCCTTGTGCGCCGTCAGTGTGACCACAGTAAAGAGGTTAAAGAAGCAGGCTCCGTTTTGAGTCTAATCCCTTTACCTTCTTGTTGCCGCTTAATCCCTGCCGGGCCACGTGCCCCCCCCACCCCGGCCTCATCCTGTAAACCACCTGCCGGACTCTCATCTGTCAGCTGAACTGAACTTGGGGATCGGCCAACCACCAGATAACTACTTCCGAGAGTTTCTCCAAGTTAATCATACAAAACGGTTTGTTATTGGCCTCTACATATCGCTAACCCCCCCCCGAGCTTTTCCTCTATATCAGCATCGATTCGCCCTTCCTGGACGCCTTTGCACAGCAAATCCCGGTTTCTCGGGCAGGCTGGCAATCCTCTGTGCCAAGTGAGGTCGGGGGGTGGCAGATTTGCTGCCGTATTGTTCACCCGGCTTCCAGTCAGACAATGGGCTTCATTCCCACTAGGAGCTGCACAGCCAAGTTGAGGCCTCTGTTCTTCTAAGCCCCCCCCCCACTTCCTTTCCCATGTGCCCGTCGGATACTCCTCTGCTGTACTGTTACCTGTGAGAGGAAGGAACCCAATAAACCCCAATCTGCATTTACTAAGGTGTCTTCTTTTCACTTATTCCATACTGCCGTGCAAAATCTCTTTAAAATTTGGCATCAGAAAAAAAAAGCAAGCAGGATGGGGAAAGTCTCTGCTCCTTTACTTTCTGTGCAGGTGGGGGGGGTGGTTGTGCTGACAGGAGCGAGTATGGAAGCATGTTGTTGAGTATCAGGGTCGGAAGGCTCCATGTTGTTAGTCTCCACCCTCGCCACATTCTGTGCAGGGGATTAGCTGCTCTTGTTGGTTGTTAACAATTTGCTGCAGTAAATAAGCCTCTTCAAGAGCAACATAATCCACCCAAGCTGTTTTCTGACACAGTAATCTGAACCTTTAACTAATGATTGCGGTAACACAATTTGAAGTAGTACTATTCGGTTTTTAGGCCACTTGGAGGCAGAAGTTGTTCTTTCTAATGTGTTAAAATACAGGTTTTGTTTTCTAACACACATACATACATGTTATATATATTTCAGCTCATCTGTTTGTATGAGTGATAAACAAAAGATCTCAATTCCCAGTTTAGCTTTAAAACCGGAAGCCAAAACAGGCTCTGAAGTTCTATTTCACAGCGTCATATTCAGTATCTATGTGTCAGTACTGAAGCATATATTTTGCTGACTTTTGAAAATGCTTATTCAGAGGTCAGGATGATTAATGTCTTCTGAAGTGGGTAGGATAAGCCTCTGATGCTCTACAGCTCATCATCGCGGTACAGTATCTCTAACTTTGTGTCCATGACATAAAATAGTTTTTGAAACAAAAAGAAACTAATGTTATTACTTTCAGTTGGAATTAATCAAAAATATCATGTTCAAAGCTGTTATTACATGCAAGACGATGACACAACACTACAGAGAGTGACCCTGGGCCAAATCCTCCAGCAGGGGGGTCAGGGGCACAGGTCTTGGTCAAGCTTAAGTTAAAGATTTTTGCCTCAAGGCGAGGATTAAAAATACATTTGACCCAAGCATTATCATAATGCCTAAAAGTCTCAAATAAGATGCCACCAGTGCAACATCCTTGTTGAATTTCAGCATCATATATGCATAGAAACAGTTTAATTGTGTAGCTGAGTTTTGTAGATTAATAATGTATTCTCTGATTTAGTGTTTATTCATGAGTCACTTTGATATTTTTGCTCATGATAATCAAATCCATGTCAGTCTTGACCAGGATTTTACTCAGACAAGCGTGACCTTCTCCCGCTGGCTGATGACTTGAATCATTGTCCAATTACAGGGGTCAGTTTAAATTATGCAATAGAGAGAAAGTGGTACTTGCAATCTGTCAGAAGGGGTTATCTCATTAGGGAGAGAGGCTAGGTGTTACTGGGAGTCAGGCACATCCAAAGACACCTCTGCAACATAGTCATCGCAGCATCTATGTGTGCGGTGACATTGCATCTAATTTACACAGCTGCAAAAGCAGAGAATTGACCGTATTAGTTGATATCATGCCCCGTTTCACCTTTCCACACACAGTTTAACACAGGTGAAACCGTTTGGGTGATGTTACAATTACAGGGGCAATTACTGCACTTTCATGATTAGTAATCCACTCAGAATACTCATGGTGTATTGTCAAACAAGTGTTCCTGATGGGGACAGAGGTGTTTAATCCATTATTCATCTAGTAATATATGATGAAAATGAAGGGATAAGATAATATAGCTCTAATAGCATGTATGTGTATTGTATCGCCGTGCTAATCTAGAAACACAACTAGAAGTAGTCTCAATGTTGTAATTGTATCAAACGACTAATCTATGAGAATCTCTTAGAATTACCATCATTCAAATTATGTTTTATTTTTTGGCATTGCTTGATCCAATTAATCCTAAGAGTGTTCTACAAAGTATTAAAATCCAGAAAGTTGAGGCCCCCCATGTGTCTGGATGATTTGTTGCTTAATCTTTATTGCAAGTAAAGAAATGACTAACTGCTTGTAATTGTTTTTCCGAGAGGGCCAACGATTTCCTTGTTTGAACATGGGAGGGAGACATTCAGTACTCCGGGAAAACCCTCATAAAAAAAGGACCAAATGTTCCCCACCACAGGATAATGGAATCAATTTCTTGTAGAGTCATGGGTTAATCACTGGATTCTTGGTCTATACGAATAATGGGATTCATCTTGCTTGATTCAAAGAAAGAGGTCGTAGAGGACAGGTATTTTCAGAAATACACAATTAGCTTCTATAAACTGCCAACAGGTAATCGGTCACACACGACATACATTGTTATGGCAACTGCACTTTCATTGTCAAAAGCTTTCAGTATTGCGTTTTTGTTGTTTCCCGACATCAGAGGCCTTTGACCGTTTGAGTGTACCACTTGGAGCCAAGTGATATAAAAACTATTTTATGATGCAACTGACTGAATTATATAATAATCTGGGATCATACCATTTTTGTTGTTCTGCTTCCAGCAGGTTAGGACTCTGCTTCTTTAATCCTAGGTGTAAATGAGAAATAAAAAGCTTGGATCTGTAAATGTCAGAAATGTGTAAATCACACATATAAATGTATTTTGATTATATTATTGTATTGTTTTAATCACAGAGGCCTACCTGAAACCCTGTATTTAATGTGAGGTTGCAGGCTTTGAACCCTCCTTTGGGAGAACTGAGAGGGCTACAGTCTAATATTAGAGGCAGGTTGGTCGTAGCAAATCCACTCTGGGCTGATTATCTGTGTGATCCAGTCTACGAGACCTGCAGCGGTGAAAGTGCCGTTGCCAACGTGAAGTCAAAGTACCTTTGCCAACGTCAACCCTGTGACCCGTCACTGCAGCTCTCACGAGCGGATGCTCTCAGCTGTCAATCATCTGTGGCTCGTGATGCCTTTGAACTCGTTTACACCCGCGTGGACACGTACTGATGCCGTGTGGACGTGGGAAAGGTCGGCTCAGGGCAAATGTATTGTTGGGCAACTATCAGGGTTGTACAGTACATAGTACCAGTGAGACGGGGAAGGTGAAGGCTGACATGCTCTAAATTAACTTAATGTATTTGCTTAAGGCACTAAGGTCAAGGTCACCAGAGCAGGCGGATTGAATCGTTGACCACAGTAACAAGCCATGGCCACAATAAACTAGGGCCACCAAATATCTCCTTTAGGTGGCCCCCTGTGACCACTGAGTACAATCAGGTATCCATTGGGAAGGTGTCTGTGTCCTAACTGATTGTGACCCTTGCTGGCGTGGCGTTCATAATCCGCAAGAGAAACGACGCCGCACAGTGGGACCCAACTTTTATCGGATGTGAACAATGGTTATCTTGTAAATTTAATTTTTTGGCATGAAACATGAATGAATACCTTTTATAAGGTGAATTGTGGTTACACAGCAATATAAAATATATATTTATACTTATTAACATTAACTTGCTCAGGATTTTTTAATTAAAGTGGAAATTCATTTTCTAATCATTTATATTGTGCTTTAATATATACAATAACGGTATCTTTTGTAATGTGCGCTAAAGGAAAAACAAAGAATACGAGGTTAGCATTTTAGTAAATTTTGACATAATGAATTTAACTTTAAATGATGGTTCCCAGTGGCCAGTGGCTATAAAACTCTTATTTCTGGCAGTGCAGAGTATAGTTGGTTCATGACCTTCGTGTCTCCGGTATCGCCCTGCTTTGAAAAGTCCCTTTTATTCTACCCAGGATCAGAGTGTATCACAGAAGATTTTATAGCTCCAAAACCAAGCTGCCTCGGTAGGAGGCAATATCAGGAGGAAAGGTGTGTTCAGGCTCTGCAGATGCACAAATAACTCATTCAGAAATGAACCTCTTCTTTCCCAAACTACTTTTGAGTAAAACGCACTAAACACTTCATAAAAGGAGAAATTTTAGGAAAATGTGGAAATCATTTCTGTTAAATAGATGAATTACTGTGAATAGAAATTCTGAAGGTATGTGATGAAAGTTGTTAGGAACCCAATGCAACGCATTTCAGTATTTACTTATACAACACAGTAGATTTCTTATTGTAATCTTATGATTGATGATGCACATATGAGTTTGTGTGATCAATACACATTTTTTCATTTGGGATTCAGTAATAGACAGAACTGGAAAAAAATCGCATCTTTTAACAAGCTAACGATTTTCAGAGGTTTCACACTCAAGGGACGGCCGTTTTCCAAAGTATGTTGCAAAACCACTCAGACAGGATGGTGATTGTGATGGATAACCAAGTGTGCTACTTGAGAGTCTAATAGCTGTTTTTTATACCATACATGAATTAAACAGACACAGAAAGCTCTCTGGAATGTGCAGTACACACCACACTTTGACTTGTAAAATTATCAACACTGTTGAAGAAGTATTTCATCTGCAAACACTGTTAGACCTGCACTTTAAATGATGAAGAGTCAATTCCCTTCTAAAATGCACTGTTTGAACGGAAGCGGCTCAACATGAGGGACACGTGCAGTGGGTCTCAGTGCAAACTATGAAAGCAATAAATTGTTTTTTTTGGACGGCTCACAGCTTCCAACTGACAGCTCCGTGGGTCCGGCCATTCATAAAAGAATCACTTGTTGTGCATATTTTTGAGGAGGAACAGATGAAAAGTGGCAGGATGAACAGGAAACTGAAAACCTTTCATCTAAATGGTTATTTTCATTGGCTTTCATTTGTTTGACTGAACACAAACTTCATCTAAATGCATCCATGTGCAAGTGACATAAACTTATAGTTCTTATAGTATCCCATCAAACCTGCATGAAGGAACATACAGTATCCACCTGTTCAAAACAAAAGGTAACACCAAATGCTAATATGATAATGTTACAAATCCAATACGGGCGTCAACCTTGCAAGAAGGAGACAACAATCGCTGATTAGATTAAATATTGAAAGGCTCCAGTTCGGGAACAACAACGTTGACAAAACTTTCTCTCCTGAGAAATGTGATATTGAGGCGGGTTTAAAAATCAATTTTCCAATGACCTAATAAAGATGTTAAAAGAAACATGGTCTTGTGAGAAATGATATCCAAAGCTGTCTATCGTTGACAGGTTGAAGTGAGGATGAAGATGTTCTGCGCAGGATGGCCCTGGGAGGGTTTTCCTCCAGCTGTCCGAGCAGAAGCGAAGTGAAAAGGCTGCGTTCCCATGCTGGTGGGAGGCAGAGTTAAATCGTGACTCCTGGAGCCTGTTTATCGTGTCCCCCATGGGGTTCACTTCAGGAATGGAGCAAAGCAGCAGTGAGAGACAGTGACGGAGGGCACGAGTGGGAGGAGGCGTCGTGAGGATGGAGGGCAGGCCCGAAGTCAGAGGCACATGAACAAAGGAAGGATGGCAAAGGAACAAAGGGGGCGAGAGGTAGAGAAGGAGGTCGGGTCAAATCGACGGCCCATCGGGGATGCATTGTTATCCCGCGCGTATAATGCCCACCTGCCAACAAGCCCACAGCAGCACAGAAGGCGTGATTAATCCCACGGCAGAATGTAATCCTGTCAAAAATACATCCACTGCCGGCCGCCCCGTGTGCTTGATGATGTTCTCGAGTGAGATCATACCCTCATATTTTTGCATTAGTCAAAGCAGACAATGTACATTTTACAATATATTTATATAGAACTCCATGAACTTTAGTTTGCATTTAATTAGTTTGCAACTCGACTTTGAGAGTAAGTGGACATTTTTAATCATGTCACGGCGGCTTGACTGAGGGTAGAGGAATCTTGCTTTCTCCCTGCAATTCAATTTCTGAACGAGGACTCATTTATTGAAAAAAAAAACGTAAGCTACAAAAACACACACATACCGGTCAGGATGCAAAAATAACGTGAACTAACGTGGTTCCCTCTCGCCGCACATCAAACCCCCCATTTCCACAGAGAGCGTCGTGCTTTGTGACAAAAAGAGACCTTGTTAAAAAGATGCTTTGGACTAAGTTGACCAATCTTTCTCATCTGCAATTTGGGTTTTCAAAGCTATTGGTTTTATTGGTCAATCCGACAGTCGCGAGGTTTGGATGATGAGCGGAACCAGTGAATCAGGCTTCACTGAAGCAGCACATTCAAAACTGTTAAAAGATACCAAATTCAAGCCCTGAAGGGGAGTGCTGGGCTTTGAAGCTGATTGTCCCAGAGGCCAGACTTTAAAACTTCTATTGGGGTCTAACTAAAGATAAAACATTTTCAACCCCTTGGTATGAAAAGTTTAATATTCCCTATTTGAATTATTTTACCTACAAGTACACTAACGGCCAAAACCAGCAATCGTCATAAAATGGTGGGCCAAGGTCGGCCAGTCAAGATTCTACTGAAGCTGAGAACACCTGCGACCCCCCAGGACGCCGCCCAGGCCACCAAATTGGGTGGAAATTAGTCTCCGGTGAGCTCCCCTCATTCTAAAACGGGGTGACCAACATGAGACACACGATTTAGGAAGTTGTGTCGTGTGGTACGGACGAATTTGTGGACTTTGATGATGAGAGGGAAGGATGGATAGCAAACAGACACATATGATTCTCTGCACACCCGCCATATACAGTCATTTTTCACAATAATTAAGATCAAAATGTTTGCTGCAGAGAAACTTATTCTAATAGCAAAAGAAATATCAAAGTGTTATTTGACATCTATATGTATTTAAGTGTTGCATAAAAGTAGCTTAAACACAAAAACCTGGACTTCCACCTGAGTCAGGTGCTGAGATGACATGCTACATGCTTAGTAAGGCTAATTGCCTTTTTTATTTGAATAAATTAGTCTGGCTGTCATCTTGTTCTCTGTGACTGCATATACTGTTTTATCTATTTTAAAAGGGGCAGGATAATTGATTTCTGCCTGAGCTGGGGGAGAACTGGATAGTCTTCAATGGGAAGATATGCTGATGCTGAAGGAATTGTGTGCTAGTGTCAGTGCCTCTTTGTCCCACCTTGTCCTATTAAGAAAGCCGACCAACGACCTAAAGTTCTGGTGGTGAATGTTTAGAGTTAACTCCAGCATTGTCAAGGTAAGTTATTCCTGATCCTGGAATTGAACACTGAACCTCTGTCAAAATGAGTGACGTGAGCAGGAAGCTTGCTTCGAGGTCAAGGTAAGAGAGGTTAAATGAAGAGGACGTTTCGTCTTGGAGCGTCAGCAGCTCGGGGGTTTGTAGACGTGGAAAAACCGTCCGCATTTGGTCGTGTCAGTGAAATATCATGCTAATAGCTTCAGTGACATTTCGTGCTGTTGTTGCCTGTGAAAATTGGAAATTACAAACATGTTAGTTGCGTTTCCGCCTCAGTGCACCTTTCCTCATGCTTAATATCAAAAGGTTAATAGACAATATGTAAATTATCCCCGGGGTGAGGTAAAAAAAAAAACTCATTTGTATTCTTCAAAGCTCTTAATGAAACAGAAATCCATCCATGTGTGATGTTTTCATTCATGTATACGTTGCTTTATTATATCAGAAACTGTACTTTTCCCATTGGTGCAGCCAAATAGTTGTTAGACAAAAACAGTGTTTAGTGTGACCGTGTGCGCAGCGACCACTGGGGGAACTGTTTATAACATTATATTTGAGAGAATGCAGGAAACAAGGAAGGTGAGATACGCGTAGAAGGGAAATTGCCCTGTGATGAAACGCCATCTTCTCTGTTGCAAACGTCTCTCCACTTTTAACAAGGGCCGAATAGGCCTCTCAAGGGCAGCACATCCGCCAAGAACAAGACAACCAAGTCCCAGCGGCTCCTTATTGGAAAACACTTCAGCTTTCGCTCTTACTTTTTGACCTTGTGGGCCACTTCAAACCAAAGGATTTTTCAATGTCGTGTTGGGTTCATACTGTTTTTCAGTTATTTGAGGAGTCATTTCCCAGTTAGTGTAGCTGGCTAAAGCCAGTGGGCACATGTCTTTGACATTTTCCTAAATCTCAACCAGATGGATGAGTATGTCAGACTAGCCACATTTATGAGGAGAGAAACCAGGTTATCAATTAAAAGGATTTTCCTACAAACAGTATAATTCCTGAATAACATCTCAGATATTTTTATACAGCCTGTCGAGGTAGATTTAAAAAATGGATGTCACTGTGTATAAGATATTAAGTTTTGATAACTCTAGTAAGCTTACCTAATAACATAGACTGATAAAATACCCTAAAACAAAACAAATCCTACCCTCTAAAGCGTTGATATCAACCTTTTATATTTAACTCTCTTAAAGAGTGTACAGGCTTCATTATTTCCCATCATGTCAAACTCTTCCTTTTATTGATCGTATGTTACTTGAGAGTACTCACTAACACAATTCACACAACTCAAACACAATATAATGCCTAAGTTGCTGTAACCAATCTTAGGTTGATGAATATGGATTCTTAGCATTTGGGTTCCAGACGTTGGTGACACAAAAGGTTTCGCTGATTTGATTTCTCGGAGCTTCGGGCTCTAAATTCTTCTAGCAAACTAAGCTCAAAAATCGTCCAAATAGAAAATATTACCAAAGATTTTAAACCGCAGTGGGATTGCTGACGGATCCCTGACGGAACAAAAGGAGAGAAAGTCTAGCTGCAGCATTTGTGAAATCCTCTGCGTTCAACCTTGGCGCTAACCGGGCGCCTGGCATCTAAAGGCCTAACGTGTGTCTTCATGAGAGGACCCAGGCAGCTTTAAAGTCTGTCTGGCCTTGAATCCAGCGCCATTCGTTCATTTCTTTTACTTGTCACTAACTTAAAGAAAGAAAACCCCTGCTATGCGTTGCTAACGATCCACTCGTGCAGCAACCTGTGCGGCGGCCATCTTTACTCCCGCTAGTTCATCGACAAACAGCAATGGGGTTTTAGACTAATTAACATATATTGATTAATGAAACATGAATGTTGGTACCTTCTGCTACTATTTTCTTAAAATAATTTACTCTAGATCTCATTTTTCTTCCCTCTGCATGTTTCCTTTTTGCTGTTTTTTTTCTTCTTCCGCCAGCCTGATGTTTCACCAGTTAGGGTTATTGACTGATGACTGATACCCAGAGAAACACATCACAAGGAATAACTGAAACTATTGTCACAATCTTCACATGTTTTTACTTGCTTTTACCTAGATATTGTTTTTACAACTTAATGACCAAATGATGTCAATCTCTCAATAGACTACTTTTAAATTATTTTTATCCAACTTTCTATAAATTCCTTACTTTTACATCAGTGCGTCATATTTAATGCCAACTGGAGGGGTCTATGGATTAACAATAAAGCAGTATTTGCATAGATTTACTTGAGGCAATAACAGATTTCTGACTCTGAAAATGCATGATTATGCATGCAATAATCCAAATGCACTCGCTGGCAGTTAAAACAATTACACTTTCAAAATGTCAGCTTTTCAGAAAATACTGTTAAAGACTGAATTGTACGTTTGGTTTTAATGGGGTTCCACATATCCAAGTGATCCAGTTTTTCTCCAAAGATCATGATTATGCACAAGGAAAGGCCATGGTTGTCTGAATTGTCAGTTATTTCCATGACCAACGTGCAGGTGAACCGAGGACACCACCTTTCTCCCTCGTAAGTAGTTGAGGCGCCATAATGCACATGCAGAAGCAATGGAAGGATGTTTTAGAAGCATGCACACGTCCTCCACCAGCCTTCCATATAACTGCTTAATTAGGTGATATATTGCTTGTCAGGCCGGAATGAATTTTAAGTGTGATAGATTCACCAAACGCCACCAGTGATAGACCAGTGGTGTAAACACATCCGCCGATTGGGTCAGCAGCACGTTGAGACTGTTTTACTCAATTATTAGGATTTGCCAAACACTGCGTGCCCGCTATTTAGCTAGCAGGGAAATCCCATTGTATGATTTAGAGAAAGATATTATAAATTAAAGGGAGCTGGAAGCGAAGCTAACGGAAAGCTCAGTGAGCCTTTAAACGAACCCACTTGGTTGGAACGGCTTGTGGCAACGGATCTGCTGTGAAGCACGGACAGAACACGCATGACGGAGGAATGTGACACACACGCATTCACGGTAAGACAGTGTGAACTTCTCCTCCAGAGGAGCAGAGCCGTGTGTACTGTTTGTGTGTATAAAAAAAGCAGAGAATTACTCTACCTTTGCCTCCAATAAGATAAGATCATGTTATCGCCACGTATTAATGAAAGTAGAAGGTGGATCCACAGCTCTGCCAATGGTGAGAACTACAGTTGTTTTTCTATGACGATTTTTCACAACGTAAAGGCTGTTGCGCCTGTGAGGTTAACATGCCTAAAGTGCAGGTGCGTGGGTTTCTATGGCCAAGATTTGAAAGCCACACCGTAATGTGCAAAACGCCAGGAAAAGGGTACAAGATAACCATACTGGCTCTTATTTATACCTCTAAAAGTAGGTATAGAACTGATAACTAATTGTTATTCACCCTCAATCACCTTACCTCCTCGCATTGCCTAAAAGGTGGCTTTCCGACTTCTTCTTTTTTTCTGTCAAAGGCCAATTGTTATCACTGAGGTACAGTAATTTACTAAATGAGCAAATGGGCCCTTGTGCCTCCATTTTAAAGGTGATGAATGCATTGAGCCTTCTTCAACCACAAAGGGTGAAACAATAAAGCTGTTAACAACGAGTACGTTCAGCAGCAGAATGTTTTATAGGTTCATTATCAATGTGTTCAGCCTCACTAGCTGTCACATCAGCAATGCCCTTCACTCGACAGCAGACCTGCAGCAAACCAGTAATGCAAAACATTCAGCTATTAGGGGGGGAAAAAAGTGGTTGTATAATGAAGGTATTTGCTCGCACAATGCAATCATCCCATGTCAACAAAGGGATAACGTGCATTGTTTTGCACAATGAGGTGAAGCAGTGGCTCAGAGTGACTATTTGTAAAAAGTCTGCATTTCATTAGGCTACATTTCCCCATGTCGTAACACACCTGCAGCCGACCAAGCTGTGGCAGTGAAATGTCATGTGTGTCCATTGTTAATCCAACAAAAAATATGGAAGTGCAATGGTGAATCAGTAGAGTACTCATTTAATGCAACGCTTGAACCTACAAAGTCTTTGTCAGATAAACACCCACGTGAACAATAAAAAAAAAAGCTTGAGACCGACAGCTACACCTACAATTAAGACATCGACGCTTACAAGACATCATCCAATAAGCCAAAACAATTCACTATGCACAGATAAAACTTGCAAAGTCCCAAAGAAATCACTATGAAGCAAAAAATAACATACTTGCCCTACAAAGTCTTTCATAAACAGTATAAACTTTAAATAGATGCTTTATTTTACAGTTGTAAGCATATGTTAATGTTTCCTAATCCACAGCAAAGCGCCTCCCTTGGGCCCTCATACGTAGAGCAGCGTGTAGGCTTATAGTTTTAAAACAGACAAACAATGGAGACCACTCACTAATTTGTTGTCTTCTCATCTCAAATCTCAAACATTTCTCCTCATTTCTTTTGTAGGGCAACAACATGGACTCATTTGTCCTATTTGGTTTGCTTACAAGTGAAAAAATCAAACCCGGCCAAGAATCGTGTCCCTGTGTTGTTTCTGGGCCCTTTTGTACTTACTTTTGTCAACCACTTTTCTCAACAACAAACCGTTCTTTACGCAGACAATTAAACATACTAATATACTTGGATGATATTAAATGAACAGTAACAAATTCATAACATCGTGAGATTCACTTTTGTCAGTCTTTCGACATGTCGTCAACTGCTGCAGAGAGTCCGAGCCTCGGGTGCACTCATGTTTCCTGCACAACAAGCCGCATGAAGATCCATATAAGGAAAGCGTATGCGTGGTTGCATGTGTGTTGGCAATATGAGTGGCCTCTTCTGTGTGCGTGAAGTACACCAGAAGAGCACGGCCCGCCGTCCCTCCCGTGACTTTCTGAACTACCGCAAGCCGCTTCACCAAGCGAACCGCGTCCTCCTCTTGGAAAGGAGCAAGAGAGACTGAGAGGGCCGGGAGATGGTGGAGAGCTCAAAGCTCGAGAAGCTCAGGCAGAAGAGACTCCGGACGTGACATTCGAGAGCAACGTGGAGAGCAACGCGCGGATTCATCCCAATTAATCTGCAATGTTTAATGCTCCGTCACGTTCGGCGAGGGCCTCGAGAGGTTTGTTGGATTTCATTTTGACATCATGGTGATGGGAGCATTGATCTACAGTCTCATTTCATTTCATGGTAACACTTTTCAAAACTGCAAGTGCACTACACCAACAACATGTGTCAGTAACGAAATATTTTTACTGCAGATTTTCAATACGTTTTGAACTCTTGAACTGGATTTAGTCTTCTAGAACAAAATACATACTTTACGCCTTTATTGCACAGCCTGTCTGAATGTTAAATTCATTGAACGGAACATACTTTGTTTCATTTAACGCGGACAAACCCTCAATTGTTTTTGGAGCTCTGCAGTGCAGCATCTATAGAGCGAGGAGGTGGCAAACCATCGCACACATGAACATGACACGCTGTAGATACAGACTGAATGTAGCAGCAAACAGACCCACACACAGTAAACCCCCAGCGATGTTTGTTCTTATGATCAGCTTACAGCACTGTTGTGCAAATATCTGCTGCAGTTTCTTTGTTTGACACGGATATGATTTCTTTCTCTTTTTTTTTTTCCAACTGTGCCTTACAACAAAAGATGATTCAGTCAGAGTGGCAGCTAGCAGCATAATAAAAATGTATCCCACTGGTATAATTTATCATAATACATGGATATATTTTTGTAGTTTTTCAAAATAAATCTACCGTAACACGTAATGAGAACAAAGTTGCTGTTATAAAATATATATATTCTGCATATGTCATGATGTTTATGATCCGAGCTGCTACTCACATTAATGTGGAATATGTACACGTAAATACCATCCACACCGAAATCCTACAATCTATCACACAGGTGATAGATTGTAGGATTTTTTATAGAATTTGCCTTGACTTGGTTTTAGTTTTAAATCCACGGGAATTAGGTTGAAAAATGGCCTTAATTTATTAAGTTGTTGTATTAAGTTGTCATTTTAAATCTTAACCAATGACAATAAATTGATTTGAATTTTTTTAACTTTTTCTTGCAAATCTTATTTGTGTCTTATTATCTTATTGAGTCTCGAACACTTATAGTGTGTGTTCCACTCTTACTACATTAACTTTATTTAGAAATCCATATCCAAAAACACACACATAAGTAACATTCGTTTACGAGCGGCAGCATCTGAAGCGTACAAGTTTATGGAAAGCTTTCTTGAAGTCCTCATTGGACATTGTGTATATGATCGGGTTTATGAGAGAGTTCAGGTATCCCAGCCAGGTGAAAAAGTCAAACAGTTCGGGGTTAAAACACGTGTCACAGGTGGCCACCACCAGAGTGTAAATGAAAAACGGCAGCCAGCAAACGATGTAAGCGCCGAGGATTATCCCCAAAGTTTTGGTCGCTTTTCTCTCTCTGGCTGCCGAAATGCGCTTTTTGTCCAACAGCGCATCGGACACGGTCACTTTCACGTGGTTGTCGCTCGTGGAAGACCCCGTGTCGCTGGACGGGGTGTCGTGCCTCCCGCACTGCAGAGACGTCGTGGACGCCACGGACCCCGGCGAGTTGGTGACCAGGTGCGCCGAGGTGAGCCTCTTGCCCAACTTCTTGGGCGACTGCTTCAGGATCCGCTTCCGGGCCTCGACGTAAATCCGCCCGTAGAGCACGATGAGCAGCAACGTCGGGATGTAGAAAGCCCCGAAGGTGGAGTAGATGGTGTAGAAAATATGATCCGTGTTGACGCTGCAGCTCGTCAGCTCGTCCGCCTTCACCTGCCTCCAGAAGAGCGGCGGCAGGGAGATGGAGATGGCGATGACCCAGGCCGTGGCCACCATCCCGGCCGCGCGCCCCGGAGTGCGCTTTTTGGAGTACTCCACCGCGTCCGTGATGGCCCAGTACCGGTCCAGCGCGATTACGCACAGGTGCAGGATGGACGCCGTGCAGCACGTTATGTCCGAGGAGAGCCAGACGTCGCACACTATTTGCCCCAGCGTCCAGGTGTGGATGACCGTGTAGAGGACGCAGATGGGCATCACCAGAATGGACACCAGCAGGTCGGTGACGGCCAGAGAGGCGATCAGAAAATTGGCGGGCGTTTGCAGTTTCTTCGACTGGGAGATCGTCGCTATGACGAAGGCGTTGGAGGAAGTGGTGGCGAGCGTGAAGACGGACAGAACCACCGCCAGAGTGACCTGAGAGGCGAGACCCTCCGCGGCCACGGCCGCGAGCGGAGAGTCCGCCGCGGAGGTGCCGTTCGTGGTGTTCCCCGGCGGAGTTGGCTCGACTTGACCGGAGCGCTCCATCGCTTTTTTAAGTCACTTTTTTGCCATTATTTGATGTTTTCCTCCTCCCGAGATGTCTGACTTTCAGGGTGCCCTTTCTCCCCGCGGACGTCTCCTTAACCGAGCCATGCGATCAGTTAAACCGGCGTGTTCGGTCCGATTCCTAACATCTCATTTGCTTCTTCTACTTCAGGTTCGAATGTGCAGACACCAAGTTGTGCACGCCAATATCCATCCCTCGCCATTCAAACTTCAAACATTTGTAGCCATGAAAAGAAAACTTATCAAACACTGTGAACGCAACACAAGACGGAAAAAAAGGTTTCAATGTAAATACAAACGATGAGCAGAGCGTTCTGGTGTCCCAACCTCTGGGGAGATGCCACAGATAATCCGCATGTAGGGCACAAGTTTTCCACTGCACTTGGTCCCCAGACCCCCTGTGGCTGAATGGTGAGCCAACCCAAAGTCTCACTTTTATACACACTCTGACATCAACGAGCAGCACTCATCATCACTGCCTTGTTTCCTCTCTCTCTTTCTCTCTCTCTCTCTCTTTGCTGGGTCATAGTGCCCAGTGACTCTCATCCGTCACTGTGCATGCCACAAAACCACGGATTTTCTGTCAAGGAATAGGACAATTAGCCTTTCTGAAGGGGTTTATAAGTTGTTTAAGTGGTTTTGTTGACGACGCTTTACATATTTGATATGAGGGAGAACAACCAATGAGTCAATGGCATTCAAGTCATTAATAAAGCATCACAACGATACAATATGAAGTCGAAGCACCACTTATTGTATCAAACTTTGCTAATGTGCTGGAGCTATATGATTTTTTTGTTGTTCATTTTTTTAAAGCATTTGCAAATCTGCCCCAAAGGGTGACCTTCTTCAATCAAAGAATGAGTAGCACCTCAATATAGCAACACACAAGGTTTAAGGAACAGCACTCGATTGGCCCCTTGGGATCCCTGTTTGATGGACTCCAAGTTCCAAGTATAGAGAAGGTTAACAAACAACTAGCAGCACACTGAATATACACAATAAACAAGAGGCCTATCACAGCAGAGGAAACCTTTGGCCAAACACCATGATTTTGATTTATTTGTTGCTTTAAAGCCTTCTACACCATCCCCAGTGAACATGTTTTGGTTGAACAGACGTTGAATCAACGTCTTTTCAACGTCTATGCCCGACGTTGAAAAGACGTTGCAAAATGGTTTAAAAGTGAAAGTTGTTTCAACGTCTATTCGTAGACGTTGAAAAGACGTCTATATTTGGACCACATATCAACGTGATTTTTAATACGGTAAAATGTCGTCCTCTACTTTGTGCTATAGCATTATTTTATAGGTGTAAAAAGAAATTACGTCCACATTTGTGCGTTTACCACCGATATTGCGCGTTACAGATGTGAGCAGAGTTACGTGTTTTCAACTAATGTTTGAAACGGCCCGCATTATTTTGTCCTTGAAGCATATTGTTACGCCTCCTCTCCCGAGCCGGGGTCTGCGGCGTAACAGACACACACTCTGTATTTCCATATTCATGAAGAATTTAAGAAAAATCTTAAATGCGTTGAAATCACGTCTTTGCGTAGACCAAATTTCGCCGACCACTTCATTCATTATTATGATAATCTTAATGATAGTATCGTCTCTCTTTCAACCTTACGTTAAAACATGACACATAATCGAGAAATTTACCCTTTTCTCGCACTTTTTTGCCGGTTGAAAAAACGTTGAAATGAGGTCTTAGACGTTCAGACCTCAATTCAACCCGATTTCAACCATATTTCAACATTGAAATAACGTATTGTGCTCACTGGGTGTGCTCACTGGGTCCAGTCCTCAGCTACACAGCGGTAACTTAAACTCAAAGAACGAAATATTAAATAATGAGAATACTGCGCAACACGAACTAGATTGTGTGCACTTCAACCAGTCAGTAACTGTAACTCAAATAAATGTTTTAATGAAAAGTAAACCGTGTCAGAGTATGATTGCCAAATAAATATATGAACAGAACTATTGAGAGCATGAAATGAAATGCTATGAAAATTGAAATTGAAACGAAAACAAATTACATGAAACATTAATGGTTGTTTGTATGTATGTGCGTGCGTAACGTCACGTCACGTGCGCTCCGGCTGCATCCGGGTCATCACACAAGGCAACATCAATACACTCCAGCCGTTGACGTCATAAGATCACATGATTTGATGCCCTGATAAGAAAAACATTCCATGTCGTCACAACTTCGCTGGGATTCTTCAGGGAGACACACATTCTCTGTTCTGGATCGTAAATCCGTTCATTGGCCCATCATCTTTTGAACAATACAACTGTTTTTAAGTTGTATCGTGTACAAACCTGTATTCGAACAAATATTTAAATCAAAAAGGTGAAATGGCTGAAGCAAACGCCTTTTTACAACAGGGACCATCACCGTCAACTTTCAGTGCAGATGATATGAGCCTGCTGGAGATCTCCGATGTTCTCAAGACTCTTCGGTTGAAAATTCATATGAGCGCAATAAGGGTTTCAAGGTGGGAATCTGTAAAGGACAAAAATGACAAATTTGAACAGCAAAAAAAGGAGTATGCTGTTGAAAGAAGAAAATGTGAAACCCTTCAGGAAGAGTTGAAGAGACTTATTGATGAGGTTAAAAATCATCAATACTTTGAGAAAATCTACCAAGAGAAAAAGACATTAAATGAAGAAATGTCCTCTGAACATAAAATACTGGAAGCACAGCTGATGAAACAGAAGAAAAGACTGACTGTCTTAAAGACAATGGAGGCGGACACTGATTTCATGGAAAAAGAGAATAACGAGCATGACCGTAGAATTAGGGTCCTAAAGATTGAACTGATGAAAGTATCGCATGAAGCTAAACAAGTGTCCGAGGTTCATTCAAAGCATGTCGATACGCTTAGAATAAAACTGGGGACTATGGCATCTTTGGGGACTTCTGTGGAAACCGTACGCTCGCAGTCCGAGGCTCTGCAATGTCAGAATGATGAGCTGGTCAAAAAGATAAAGGACGTAAACAGACAGATTCCACCACTCTCTGCAGAAATGGAGGAAATGAAAGCCAAACATTTAGCCCTGTTCATTGTAAATAGGGACCTAGAGCAGGAACTCAAGCCTCTGATCCAAAAAGTGAAGATCCTGCATGACGAGCGGGACAAAAAAATTCCCAAAATGGACAGTTTAGAGAGAAAAAACAATTCTTTAAAACTGCAAGTCCAGGACCTCCATGAACAGCTTGCGTCCAAAAATTCTTCTGCAAACCACATGGTTGAACTGCAAGCCCGGGAGAGGGAACTGAAAGATCAGCAGCAACTGTTGATTAAGGCTCACACTGAGGCCTCTGACAAGCTCAGGGAAAAAGGCTGGCAGGTAGAGTATGACCGGGTGAAAGAAAGAATTGACAACTTGCAGCAAAGTAACATTGAATGGAAAGAAAAGACCTCCGCTCTAACCAACACTCTCACGGATCCGGATGCCTTTAAGGCAAACATCAATGCAATGAAGGCTACTATAAAAGTTGCAGTCAGAGAGAATGATGATCTAAAAAAGCAACATCGGGCCCTTGAAAAGCAGTTCTCAAAAGAAAAGCCTTATGAGAAGAAAATCAAGGCAATGACGTTACAGATCACAAACGCTAAGGCTGAAAACTCCAACCTTCAGCGCCAGGTTGAGAAAGCGGAGACCAACATTCGGGGAATGGACACCTTGAATCGGGCCCAAAAGGCCCTGGAAAGGGAGAAAAACACCCTCAAGCAACAGAAGGACGACCTTCTGAAAGAACTTCAGGACATTGATAGAACGGCTGCCGAAGAAGCGCCCCTGAAGGAGGTTGTTAAGGTGGCGGCGGAAGAGAACGCGGACAGTACAAGAAAATTGATCGATTACAAGGAACAATTAGACGCTGTTCGCGAGCGGAGGGCGCGCCGGCTAGCGCAGCGTCGTAAGCCGCTCAATGACCCCGAGCCGAACACCCAAACCCAACCTGCTCCCCCGAAGCCTAAACAGCAGCCCACTGCTTCCGCTGTGGCGTGTGGGTCGAAGGCAGGGAGGTAAAGGGGCCTTCTTAAGTAGGTAGTCATTCTACTGAAGTAATTCGTTTGTTTTTCTCCCGGTGCTCGGGTTTTCCTAAAATATAATGTTACATGGTACGTTACTGTGCTAATGTAACATAATTAGTCATTCTACTGACGCAATTCGTTCGTTTTTCTCCCGGTGCTCGGGTTTTTCAAAAAAATAGTGTTACATAATAAGACATCTTATTGACGTAACATCTTCGGTTTTCTCCCGGTGCTCGGGTTTTTCAAAAAAATAATGTTACATAAAAAGACATCTTATTGACCTGTTCATGGAGCTACCTGCTTGCTTACCGTTTCAATGACACCCTCCTGCTCACTCTGTCCCTCCTTGACTTCACTGTCAGGTTCGGGCACCTGCTGCACCTTCTCCTCTGCTGCCTGCGAGCCGCAAGCAGCGCTATCGCTATGGCTAGTCACCTCTCCTCCTCCATGTGCTATGTTCACCTAATGTTTCTGTAGGGTTGCCAACCGTCCCGTATTATGGGCAATTCTGATTGACAGCTCCAGTCCCGATTTCCAATCACAGCCTGCTAAGTCAATGACGCGCAAAAATCTCCCAGTTGTTGTGAAGTTGAAGGATTGAAGTTGTGACGCATCAGACCAGTGTGCGCGCGGGTGCCGGGTGAGAGCTGTCCCGGCCGCCGACCGCTAGCATGTCTTTTTCCGCTATTTTGAATTGAGTGAATAACACATTTTTGGCAATTTCACTGTCTTTGTATTTTGGTACGCTGACATCCAATTTTAACATAGTGTGCAAGGTAAAACAAAAATACTTTTTATCATGCCACATCATCATCACCACGTTCAGGAGGGGGAGGGCCCCCCCCTCCCGAGAGACAGCGAGATCCTCCTTGTGGCACTGGCAAGCAATGGCAACCGAGTGGCACCGTGTGGCACGCAGTGGCACGTCAGTGGCAAAACAAGGCAAGCGAGTGGCAATTGCCAGTAATTCAGTGGCAAGTCCGGAGCGAGCGTCTCAGTGGCACGGTTCCGTGTGGGGGCGGGCGGGGGTCCGTGTGGAGGTTCCGCGGGGATGTGGTGGTCCTCGGCCGGGAGCGACACGGCGGGGTTGTGGGTGGCTCCGCGAGGGGGGGTTTTGGCGTGTTCCGTGTGTGTGTTTGTGTGGGGTGTTCCTTGGGTTCCTGTGGGGGGGGGGGGGGGGTCCGCGGGGAGGGGGGGCGTGTACGCAACCCCGCCGTGTCGCTCCTGGCCGAGGACCACCACATCCCCGCGGAACCTCCACACGGACCCCCGCCCGCCCCCACACGGAACCCGCAGACATGAGATCGCAGTGGCCAGTATCTGGTCCAAAGCTAAAACGAGCCCCTGCTTTGGAAAACGAGCGCTCACTTGTCTCAAATATATAAAAAAAATAAAATAAAAAGGTATTAACGTCAACGGCCGTTTTCTAGGATAACTTGGCTCCGCCCACTCAGCGTGCCACTGAGACGCTCGCTCCGGACTTGCCACTGAATTACTGGCAATTGCCACTCGCTTGCCTTGTTTTGCCACTGACGTGCCACTGCGTGCCACTCGGTGCCACACGGTGCCACTCGGTTGCCATTGCTTGCCAGTGCCACAAGGAGGATCTCGGCCCTGCTGCCCCTCCCCCTCCCCCTCCTGAACGTGGTGATGCATTCCGTGGCAATGTGGTGATGCAATGACATCATCAAGTCATGTGTCACTCACATAGAACTTCAGAGTGATCATTGATCATTGCCCTTCTTCACAAAGGCTCTGGCTGCTCGGCTTAAAAAATAAGACGAGATGCCCTTTTGGGTGACGGATTCAGGGCCGGCGTATGGAGTTGGAAAAAATGACGCGTTAGATGCAGAAGTAAGAATCTCATCAGCTCATCCATCTACCGCCCGGTCCCCGTCCAGCCACGCTTCAGCCCCAATAACACCTGGGGTTGACAGCGCCCCCCTGCCAGGTCCAGGCAGGGAGCCGCCTCCTCATTCATTGCTAAATGTCATGCAAACGGAAAACTTTTATTCCCTGTAAGTGTTATTCTTTTTCTAAAATCATAGAAGATAATATAGGACTAATATTAAATAGCATAATATAACATAATAACAACTTTTCCCTTTGCATGATATTTATCAATGAATGAGAAGGCGGGTCCTCAAAAGTAAAAGGTTAAATGCCTGGACTTGGCTTCAATTCGGCCGTGGGTTTTTTCCCCTCCTTTCTGGGTTTCCCACATAAAAAAAAAAAAGTCTCCCCCGTGAATCGCCACCTTAACGTGGTGGAGGAGTTTGCGTGGCTCAGTGATCCTGTGATCTGGTGTCTCTGTGGCCCGAGGACAACAACAGGTCTTAAGAGAGTCCTGACTAAGAGCGATTCAAAAAAACATTCAAAATATCTGTATTTCCCAAAAAAACACAATCCAACACACAGAAAAGAAAGGTTCATAAATGGCAGTGGGTTCTACAAAGAACTTCTTAAGAACCATTTCATCTATTGGATGGTTGCAGGGTTCGAAATGACTTAGGACTCTTGGGGGGTCCCCTAAAATGTAACTATAATAATACTGAAGAATACCTTGCTACACTATATACTGAAGGCAAAATGATATTGACATATTTTGAAGGTGGGATAATGGTCTTTTTTTCTGTTTTTCATGGTTTGGGCTAGTCCCAGTATTGTAGTGGTGTCTGGAGGAGCGGATTGGCTATAATCAAACAGGTAACCCTGTAATTCTGGAGCAACAAAGTTACAGCACCTTATATAAATCCCTGACATGACAAAGTGGATAACAGGTCATTCTTTCCTTGAGCAAGGAAGTTAACTAAGTTACCTAAATCCACCAGGTGTACTCATTATGGCAGCACCATGCACCTTCAAAGGGTTTGATGAAATACAAATGGCATTTCTCATCTCTTATGTTAATGGGATTTGTAAAACAACTAGCCGCTGGATTGAAAATCAACATGTTAAGTGACCAGGCACATATTTTATTTATTTGTTAACAACTTCATCAGGTTAGTGACCAATTGACCAATACATCTACAATTTCACCCAACAACAGCCATGGTATAACAAAAGGCACAATTTACCCTTGACATACCCCCATCACAACCACCCCCCCCCCCCCCCCCCAAAAGAAAAAAAAAGGAGGAACACAACATTTTCCGGGTGCTAACCCAAAAAGGCTTTTATATATAGTATATATATTATAGTTAGTGAAAAAAAAAGAAACGATAGTCAGCTCAAAATTAAATGAATTAGTAATAATGTAATAACAATAACTTATAACTAAAACAATGGGAAAAGGGTACTTTTACAACAACTTCGAATGCAGCACAAGGCTGGCGAGGCGAATTTCACGTGAACGCAACATCTGTGTTTTTCAGACAGCGGCAGCTACAGACTGTTCAGTCTATAGCAAGAGCTAATTCATACGGAAGCCATCATGGCTTGCTGCATGAATTACCGTAAAAATTGTAATTGTCAGTCTCATGTCTGACCTTTAAACTCAACATTTAGATTTACATTTAGATTTAACATTTACATTTAGATTTAACATTTATATATAACATTTAAATATAGATTTAACATTTAGATTTAACATTTAGATTTAACATTTAGATTTAACATTTAGATTTAACATTTATTATTTACCAACTTTGTGTTACTGCCAAACATTGTACTTGGAAAAGTTGTTACATGTATTTACATGATTTTGTCTCTAAATGTTTGAAAAAGTGACATGTGAATATTGTCCAGCTTTTTTTTATTCATATGATAACGCTAAATGTACGAAAACTGCGCAGGATTTTAGAACGTGCAACATTTTACAAACGGCGCCCCATACGGCTCTGCATGCCGCTGTTCTCGGCAGTCGCATTAACCTTTGTCGTGAACTTCAGACAAGAACAGCGGTGGGAAAAAAAAAAACTGACAAGCGCATCTATGTCAAAGGGTTTAGCATCATTCAGGGTTTAATGTAGCACGAAGGTATCTCGCTGAGGTGCAAATTAACTGTTTGCGGTTTTAACGAAGAATCTACGACACGAAAAGGTGACGGGCAATCACAGCCTCTAAACAGCGTGTGCTGCTGGGCTGGTCTGGTTAATGTCACCCTGGAATAAAGGCTTGTCCACTGAATACAGATGTGTGTCTGTGGCACAGGGCATCTACGAGAATGATTGGCAGTTTGCACTTGTGCAAAACCCATTACAGACTAAAATAGTCCATAAATCGTTCACATAAATCCCTTTGAAAGGCACATGAGCGATGGGCTTTCTCTCACACATAATTACTTCTCATGGAAGACGGACGCCATCGACTTTGTATTTTAACTCGATTATATCGTGATAATGTTCAACCAACCAACCGCCAAGTCAAATCCCTTGTATGTCATAGGCCATATTATGACAATAAATGTTTCCTGATTCCTGAAAGAAAAATGTTATTTAACTTAGTGACTGAAGTGAGTGACAAACCACACACATCTCTCTGTGTCCGAGCTGGGCAGCCGGTGGGGGCGGCAAGGCGGTCACCAGGGACACTGACCCTCGTTGGGGGTCACGGTTTGTACCCCTTGACTGGCGTGCTCCACTAATGCAGTGGTACTGGGAACAACACAGGCAACATTACCACCGTTTACGCTGAAAACACATGCTCCATCCTGCCATCCGAGTTGGAGGTTCCTGTGTGGAATGGATGCCAGGGGGGGGGGGGCATTTCTGTGACTTTCTGTTATCTACACTCATCACACAACACATTGCAGCACAGCGGCCGGGCTACATCCAATCCTGGCCCTGGAGGTCCTATTTTTAGTCAGGTAATAAGGTATCCAGCAAGCTTTAAGGGCAATGCATTACACCACCTACTCCAAGCCCGGGACCATGTGGTTTATCAGAACCCTTTTTTCGTTGGCGATGTTGCATGAATAATAACTCACAGCATTTCAAGTAGGGGCATGCTTACACATCCAAACTAAAGGGTTCAAGTGCTCAGCTGAAAGACAGCAGATTATGAAATAAACACCCCATTTGTCACGGTTTGGTTTCCCTTCCTGTTTTAGTTTGAAGTTTCATGTTCCTTGTGGTCTTGGGTTAACTTCACTTCCTGCCTTGTCTTGTGATTGCTTGAGTGTTTCCACCTGGGTCCAATCACCTGCACCTCCCTTGTGTATTTAAGCCCTGTGTGCCAGTTGTTCTTTGTCGCGTCATTGTTTGATGTCTCTCGTCGTTGGTGCACGTTCTTTGGTTTTTGTTTTGAATAAAGAGCACTTCGTTAGAAGACCCTGCGTCTGAGTCCTGCCTGCCTGCCTCCTTCAACCTGCACCAGCCCGATCGTGACACCATTAGCTCTACTTGTAATATACAATTCTTAAAACCCTGCGGTGTCTAAATAATTTTTGTTTATGTCATACCCAGTGAGTTCCCCAGATAGTTTTTGTTTTAAAATTAAACTTGACATGAATTACAAATGATAATCAGAGCTTTAATAAGCTCAAGCTGATTCAAATTACAACTATAACTTCTCTTATCAGACTTGGAAAAGATTGGGTTGTTTAAATATGAACTTTGTTGTGATTCAATACAAGTCGGACGGTTAATAAAAATATCTTGTTCTTGCCGAGAATAGAATCAAACCAAAAATAAAATAAAATCTGTAGTAGATCTGCATTGAGGGATGTCTGAGATCAGCATGGTGCATTGTATAAGACATTAAAACTCAAAGAGATGAGAGAAACTGCAGAGTCGGGTAATAATGTCACATTAAAAAATGTCATATTAACTTATAGTAGAAGGAAATTGAGATTACCCTGAGTTTCTATGTGGACTTGAGTTATTTACACTATTACTACTACTGTCTCTGACTGATCAGCACAGCGCCTAACACATGTTTGTGGTGACCTTCTAGTTATTGTGCTCATCTATTTCTATCCTTTACTGACAGCTGCAGACACTGTGACCAAATAGGGCAAACCCAAAATCAGGGCAGATCCCTTGTTGGGCGGCTCAACGCTCGCTCTCCACCTACCAAAAGCCCACCGCTGCGGGAAAAGGTTCCTTCTTGTTCAAGAGATTACGCAACGAGACACGTGACCAAGGACCACCTGACATGCTGAGGTGGATCCGAAGGTTGCAAATGAAAACACTTCACCGAGAGTGTGTCCATAGTTTAGTTCTACGTAGGTTAAGGCCAACACTTTTTTTACAACATCTTACAAAAAATATATATATATTTTGGGATTATAATGAATGCATTTTGCATTTAGAAAGCTAGGGATTTTTCCAAGAAAGTTAAAAAGGAAAATATTCTAAGGATCAAAAGAGCGCTGAGGCCAAATTGCATTGTGGGTAATGTTGATATTGCTGGAACGAATGGGCTCCTTCTTTCAAAACTGCGCAGCTTGAGTCAAAGTCCCAGCAGTGCGGTGGATGATAACATGCATCTCACGCGGCCCACGCACCTGTTTCTCCTGTGTTTCCCCGTCTCTTTGTGCATGTTGTGCTTGCAGATCCCGTCCTGGCTCTCTCCCAGCTCCTGATTACAGCTCATTCACCTCACCTGTCCACTCAGCACAGCTGGCTTCCATCTCCTCCTCAACTCGAGAGCAAGATTGACACCATCTCTCCGTCTCCAGATGGTTGTTCCAACTCTAGTGGTCGATACTTTAGCTGGGGCCCATCTTAGTGAGATGTCCCACCGTAACTTCTGTTTTCATTGCTTTTGTGCTGTCATTCACCTTTTTCTGCTTTTTCTCATCTCCACCTGCAACTGCAGTTCACCTGGTTTAAAGACCCGCCTACCAGCTCTTGTAAAGGCCGCTGCAGTATGTACCCATAGTAAAGAGAAAAAGGCCCGTTATTATAAAGGTTTAGGTTTTGGTTCTCACTTAAACTTAACTGCTTGCTTCCTACATTTTATTCTAAATTACATTTAGAAGACAACGCTTATGCACTATACTTAAAAGGCAAATTACTGCAGGACAAATATTTGTAAAGGAGTGTGTTTTCATTTCAGCTCAGGACCTAAACCCTTCCTCTACCGTCTGAAGGCAGGAAGAGGACACTACATGGAGGGACTCAAATCTAGGACACATGTTGAGTTGCTGAAGCCGTCCCTCTGCAGTGCTGACCTGCCTAATCTGGTGGCATATGGCGCCTTCTGCTCTGCCGATGAGCCCTCAAAGGCCCCCCAGCTGAAAATGAATCGGGACAGATATGGGTTTCTATTTTTCAACTGGAGGCTTTTGGGGTTCTGACTCTCCAAAATGTGATGATCATATAAAAAAGGAGCTGGTGTCCCCATATACTGAGGGGATTGTGCCACTGATGGCGGGGGTCCTGTTACAAGATTGCTCACGCATTTCAGCACACAGCTAGGAGGGAGGAGAGGAGAGGGGGGGGGGGTTGCTTAAATGCACCCTATAGGGAAGATGGATATTCCTTGGCAGAAAACACATCCCATGAAACGAGCTAAGTGGTGATGACGGCCTGTTTTTACTGCGGTCAGACCCATTTGGGCTCGGGCGGAAGTGGCCGAGTGGCCATTTGTTGACCGCTCGGTCGGATGAGAGTTTCTATCAACATTTTCAAGAGCTGGAAATGGTCCACACTTTGAAGAGGATAAGGGGAAGCGTGGAATTGATTTATCACGTTCTGACAATGATGCTGCAGTGATACCATTGTGTCAGTCAATGAGGTTCTGTTGCATAATGCATCATAGTTTCTGTAAATATTCACAGCGCGCTGCTGCAGTATCACAGATGGCCTCCTTTAAACGATCAAAGGAAGATTACCCAGTGGTATAGATGCAAACATTGTAATTGATATAATATGATGGGAATAGGACTTAATTATGTGAGTACGAGTGATTTACTGCTCCCGCAGGTACAAGCTATCTGCTTATGTGTGTTTACTTTCATACTGTATGTGCTGGAAGAGAACGGATATTCGTCACCCTTTCAGCAATATGTGAAAAATAATTCTGGAAACTCAACGCTGGCCTCAAAGTTTACTTCAAATAGAAAGGTTTTCTACATCCCTGCAATAAAGTGCTCTCAACCGTAACAAACTCCAAACGTGAGAATTAGGACGACGGGGAGAGAGAAACCCACCATCGCTGTCAAGGTGCCTGGGTGTGTTAACAGTATGACCTCACAGGTTTTGAAGAAATGTGTGTAACTTGGTTCATTCTGTATTGTAAGGCCCCTTTCACAGATTCAGAGTGTGGTGATTTACCCATTCATTCATCAAAGAGGACACTCTTAAACTTTAGAACCCCCCTTGTAACAACTTGTTACAATAAATGAACACATGAAACACGGTGACACATTTAAAGTTACGATCCAGCTGTCAGACAGTTGCAGACTTTTACATTGTTGGCATTGAGAGTTAAGACTTATTTCTTTAATTTCTTTAACAAAATAAATGATTCACGCAGCAGGGGAAGCCTCCTCTGGCTGTGGCGTGTATCCAGGTCAGACACTGTACATGTGATCTACATGTTAGCTTCAGTCTCTTCAGGGCTTTGATTCTTAGTGTAATGCACGTAAAGCATTTTACATCCATGGAGCCATCACAGAGGCCTCCTTCTGCACCTGCTGAGGAAACACAAACGCAGCGTAAGCTCTAAAATAGACGGCCTTTGTGGTCACATAGGTGTTCCATTGTATTAGTAGGATCTTTCGATGTGTGCAATACAGTGCATGTTGATATTATTCTGCTATTACTTGCACAATGATTACGTAGAAAAATCTTATTTCAGTTATTCAGATCTTCAAAAAAAAAGATCTAAATAACTGAAATACCACATATGCACTGAGAAATTCAGCTATACAAGAAATAATTTAATCTGCAGCTGTTAAACCTTTCGTATTATTTACACTGTTATTAAATTGCTAATATACACATATATATTTAATTATACATACGATAAATATAATTCAATTATCGTCATGCCATGTTACGGTTTTGCTGCTTTAAAAGGATTTTGTCATTAGTCAGCTGTAATCAGAAAGGCCCTGCCGCCCTGCAAAGGTTAATCCAGTTCAGATCGTGATTGGACGGGTGGAAGTTAAGACCCCCGTCTTTGTGAAACTAATGCCAACATCTGCTTACCGTATTTAGCTCTGGGAAAAGTTCTTGAATGGCGATGTCCAACAGCACATACGTCAGCTGACGGAGGCCAAAAGCAGGGGATAAAAAAAGCATTAAAGAAATACTTCACCCGCAAAATGCACATTTGCAAACACACGACTCAACCTGTGTTACCTTGAACTGTTGAAGAAAATTGATTTTCTTGCATACCTCTATCCAAGAAAAAGGAGAACATTCTTGATGAATTGAAGTAAATTAGGGGCTAAACAGCAAATATGTATGTGTTTAGAGAGGCTGGATAAAATAATACCGCAGAGGTTGAAGGTTTGTTTATTTGACAGATAACTTACAAATCACCTTTTATGCCTTTTCAGATTCCTCCTTCACCGAAGCATGCAAGAAAACCCACGTTCTCTGGAAGACCTCAATGTAACCCAGGTTGAGTAATTGGTGTACAAGCTGTCATGTTGTTGGTTAAGTACTTTTTTCTTTTAATACCAACAGTAGACACCCTTACATTGTCATTACGCAAATGCTAAAAAATGGCAGGAAATGTAATATTAAAAAATTAATTGAGAAGATGTGGGATTGTGTGCAAGTGTTGCAGTGAATAACACCCAGACGGTTGTCTTTTTTTGTCTTAACAAGTGGAAACATGCTGGAAAAACCACAAAGTGTGTTTCAGATCCTGTGTGTGTAATGTGTGTGTGTGTGTGTCCTTGTGTACCTGTTTGTTGAGAACCGGCTGCTGCAGTCCGTCAAAGAGGAGACGCACGCCTTCATACTTGGCCTCTTCTCCAATACATTTCCCCAGAAAATCTAAAGACACTTAGTTCATGAATTTCTCTTGTGTCCACGTGTTCACCATTTGTCTCTTAAATTGTTTGATTGTTGGTCAAGTTGCTCTACAAAAACAACAGAACAGTGCTTTAAAGAACGGACTAAATACCTGGAATGAAGGTCATCATCTCCTCAAAGGTCTTCTTGGCCCTCCTCTGCTTGTCTTCAGGTGAGCGGGGTACACTGCTCTCACAGAAAACCGTGTCTAGAAGGGCAGCGATCAGATTCATCACGTCACCTCACCAAAGCGCGCTCGGGAGGTTGTTGGGGGGGGGTTTTTGTTGCCACATTTACCTCTTAGCAGGGTTATGAGCGAGACCAGCCGGTGCTCCTGGACCACCTGGTTGAGTTTGTTCTGAAGGTGGTAATCGGTGTAGGCTTCCAGCGTGTTCTTCAGCAGGATCCTGCCAGCCATCAGCAGGTGGTGCAGCCAGTCGGGGACGTGGAAGACGACTCGGCCTGACGATGGAGCGTGAGGAGAGGAGACAAGAAAGCGTGTGAGTGAGGCTTGGACTGCACATCAGGGGCACATTAATAAAAAGGCAGCAATGTCTTCACAACAGGTTCTCGCTTTTTTGATCCCTTGATCATTTGAACAGTGCTATTTGAATAAAGCCATTGCCCTTATTTAACATGTCTAACTCAATAAAACATTCTATTACAATTACCTGAAAGGACCTGAAAAAACAAATGGTCGTACTCCCAATGAAGATGTCGTAGGTTGGTGATATCAGATTAAGTCTCATTTCACTGCGGTTACTGCTTTTGTTTTGTATGCAGTGGTGATATCCTACATATGTTCAAGCTGCTTTTATGAGGAATCACTTACCCACAAACATTAAGTAGTCATAAAGCCCATCAACAGTGATCATTTCCATGAAGTAGTTCCGATTGTGTCTCTTCTCGGTCATCTCCGACCGGTTGGCGTTGTTTTTGAAGAGGTCGTTGAACAGCTGGGGGAAATCAGACTGAAGTCAATTCACACACCACATGGTCACAAAATCGTTTTTCCAGAACCTTTTCTAATGTGAATGACCCTGCTGAGGTAAATATGCAACTTCCATTAAGATTTTGAAACAAAATCCGAGCAATGAAATTAGTACAATAATATAAATAATAAAAATCATTCTTCACTGTAAACGGAAAGACAAGCGGTGACTTGCGTTTATCTCTGTAGATTTGACACAATGACAAAATTGCTTTGGAGCTTTAGTTGAGTGGACGTTTATATTAAATTGTGCCGAAATGGGCTGAATTGTGTTTGACACGTCAACATTCATAAAAACCATTTTACAATCCAATAGATTTTGCCTCCGGCACGTTTCCATATTGAATGCCCACAGCCCTTTTTTGGCTGAAATAGTTGGGCTGCCAGAGCAGATCCAAATGTTATATAGAAACTATGCAATGACAGGATTCCTCTCACAACACAACTATGATAGAATACCATGCGCATAAAAGTGGAAAGATGTTTGAGACTAAAAGCACCTTTTTTCATTTCATGACAACCCGAACCAAATAACGCTTTCTACTTTGATGTACAGCGGCCGATGCGAACCATAACTGGCCTCTGAAAACCCCCCCAAAACAACAACTATAAAACCTGATTGAAATGTGGCTTTCTAGAGGAAAAAGCAGAGTATAAAGTTGAAAGGGAAAGTACTTCCAAACCTTTTTATCGTTCTCCGAGGTGGGGCTTAGGATAGTGAGCTCAGGGCGGCTGGGTTTGGGTTTGGGGGATTCACAGGAGTTGAAGTAGGATTGGATGAAAGGTTCCAGATGCTGCCCTTTCTGACAGAAAAAGCACAGGGTACAAAATGTACAAATTACAATGTATTCCTCTTTTACGTTTAATCCACCGTTAAGCATCTAAAAACATACACAAGTTACTCCTCAAATTTGCCGTGATGGGAGATATTTGTATTGTAGAAAGATGAGATGGAGAGAAATAAAATCAGGCCACAAAGTGGGAATGCATTTTTTTTTTTTTTTTACCTCTTTTATCAGTTTGCTGGGGACCGACTTAATGATTTTCCCTGTGAAACATAAACACGTTATCTCAGTGATGCATGGTCCTGTCACATTTTGCCTGAAACTCAAATATCTTTTCACTGCAACCCAAAGTCCGTTAGACTCCCCGAAACATAATCTCTGAGTGGTCACACGGTACCCAGGTTCACGTCAGGGAGCATCTTGTCCAGGAACTGAGACTCCATGCTGTAGGGGGACAGGAAGTCGGCGAGGAGCTGACTGTTGCTCAGCTCCGGGTGTTGCAGAAGTTTCTGTAAGGAAAACACGCGTAAATGTACTGTGTTCTAAATGATCTTCTTCTGAAGTGGAACAACAGCACGTTGAATCAGTGCTTTTACATGTAAGAAACATCAAAAGCAAAGTTGTGTAAAAGCAGGTAGAGTTGATAATATTTGGCGTGCCGCGTCGACAGATTCAATTTGCTTCTGTACGTTTTATAACCCATAAACTCAGGGCTTCTGTTATTGATTAACACTGTTAAGAAATATAATATGGTTTTGAATTGATATAGTTTTCATAAGTACCCTCTTCTGTCTATTGATTTCAGAATCCTCTAAATTCAATATACAAAAAGCTTTTTTTAAAAGGTAGTCTAGTGGCTTGACTTTAAGGGTAGCAATGGCAGTTTGTCTACAATGAGATCGCCATTCAGTTTCGCACATTCATGTCCCCCCCAATGATGAATTCAAATTACTTTGGCAATGGGTCCCTTTTTTTTTTTACTAGGGCCACCATGTGGTACAATTTACGTTTTTTCCAGTACTTTGGTTTGTGGCCAAATCGCGGAAAAACCTTCATTCCCAGAAGCCTCAGCTGTACTTGTGTTTTGTGCTAATCACCGTGCTGAGACATTACCTGCTTAGCAGCTGCATGTTAGCATATGGATTTAGCTCAAAAGCACCACTAACCCTTAAAACAGCCTTACATGAGACTTGCCTCACATTTAAATTGGCAGATGTTTAGTGGGAAAGTGGCACATGTTCAAATGTGAATCATTGAGACCACTTTTTATTGCAGAGAGACTGCAGTCACAGGTCTCTTAATCTCATCTCCTGACCCATCAATCACAATCTGTATCGTTTATACATGTGATATGTTTCAGTAAGTCTTATGGATATCTACCTGAAGGTACTCCTGAAACTCCTCGCGCTTCGATGTGAGGAACTCGTAATTCTTGGGACCAATGATTCGCTTCGAAGGCAAATGCGCATCTGGAAAAGAGCCTACAGAAATACAAAAAAAATGAAAGAACTAAAACAACAAGCTTCCCCTTACTTTGACGGGATAATGGTTTCCAAAAGGAGATCTTAAATTGTGCAACAGGACCATTAAACATACGTGACCCTTAAAGCTAAGGTTCAAATAGAAGTAATTTTATGTCAATCCGCTGGAATCTGTGAGAACATTTGGGTGGGAAATTCTTACAAAATGACAATAAATGAAAAGAAAAAAGCACAGGCCCTCTAATCCGAGAAGAAATCTTACCATGAAACTCAGTGAGCTTTGATTCAAAGACGTAGAACTCCAGATATCTTCTGTACACGGACCAATGCTCAGTCTCATGTCCCACTGCACAAACACAAACAGTAGGAATAATCAGAGGTTGCCGTTTATATTTTTTGTGAATTTGTCTGAACGAATCTTACCTACCAACCGCTAAAGTTTGCTGATTAACACACCATTTGTTTACAATGTGAAAAAAAAACAGGATAAAATGAGGTTTTTATTTATAGAGAAATATTTATAACGACTTTACAAGATTTCTCTGAACAGCATCCTACAGGACTATCAAATGTATATTCTGAATGCAAAACTAAGTGTGACAGAAGAGGACGCACCCGGCGGAAGGACCTCCCTCAGATGTCCGAGAAGGACGAGTCCGTCGGGCCTCACCTGCCTTCCGGTCGTTGCGTTCTACGTCGATGCAGAACACCGGGATCCTCTCCCTCTTCAGATCGTCGTCGTAGAAATCGATGTACGGGATGGTGATGTTCCAGGCGGAGAGGTTTCGGGGGGTGCTCGGGGTGGAGGCTGCCTCCATAGGAGAGTCATCTTCCAGCACCATCGTCGCTTCCTCAACCTCGAATGGAAGTAAGCGAGTGAGGTGTGCACGTGCTCTTTGGAATCCACACAACATTTTGTAATGGAATAGCCTCAGTGGAGCTTTAGGTAACTTGACCGTAGATCAATTAAGTAAAAAAAAAGGTATTTACTATGCCACAAAAGTGAGAACTTCTGAAAAGAAGTTCAACAGTCTCTTGAGAAGAGGCCAACCAGTTTCTGGAACCATGCAAATGTCTTAGAATGCAGACATTTGTGGTTTAGGTATAAAACTATCCGATGCATTTTGGCTTTGGGTTCATTTCTCTGCCAAGTGGTTACTGCGTGTTTGGGGCCAGGCCACATTTGTGGGGCTGAGAGTGCCATCTAGAGGGCTAATGAGATACTGCTATAAATGGTTGGAATACATATAAATTGAATTACATCTAATTGTGCTCAAGAATTCCCATAAGAAGGCAAGAACACATCATTTCAAATAGCTGCTGTTTTACAGAAGAGGGCGGAGTTACAAATGATAAAAAAAAAAAAACTGGTCAAGGTTTTTGCTTTTATAAAGTACTGGGAAAAATCAGATTCCTGTCCAAATTTAAGGAATCATCAAGTTAGCATAACAAACACTAGAAATACCCTAAAAATGAATTCATTGGTATGGATGAGCCTCACCAGATCGTCCTCTCCCTCCACCAGCCCATAGGATGGCAGCATTGCTCCCTCCATGGTTGTGCTCTTGAAGACTCCTTTGATTTTACTGCCGATGCGGCTGATACCAAAGGACTCGCCCCTCTTTGATGTGTTCCTACAGGCCAAACAGAGGGGGGGGGGGTGTCATTGAGCATTATGTAATGGAGCAGATGTGCAAAGCGCATGCAGCTTGAGAGAAGTGACATGGCAGGAACCGTAGCAAACAGGGGGCGAAGCAATGAGCGGCGTACCGCATACTGCGTAATGACCGTACAATGGGGTGAGAGGCTACAGCAGACGAACCCACAGGCAAAACGTCACTTCACAGCCGTCTCACAACGAAATGCCTGCTCTTTTTGTTAAAGGGCTGCAGGGCCAAAAAGCAAACGCAGCACACCGCAGTGAATTCATGAACAGACGTGTGGTTTAACGGTGCTCACCGAACGTGGACTTATTGTAAACATGACATGATCAAACCAGAGAACACCACAGGTGCTGTGAGTGGATGCCCGTTAGATCAAGTGAAATCAAAATCCCCACATGGCACAGGGTGATACACACAATGCAACTGAACACTGAAAGGTCACTGCATTGTAAAAAAAGAAAAGAAATAGACAAGTCTCCAGCATAAACACCACAATAGAACTGAAAAAACGGAATTCCATGCACCAGTCCCACCGTGCAGGCGTGTGGCTGGGACTGGGACCACGTAGTGGGACGGCATGCGCAGCACGACTTTCACACACCGAAGCGACCTGTGACACACGGATGGACCCCCGACTTACTTGGGTGATGAGTGGCGGTGGGATAGCGAGCCGTATGGGATAGTTGTGAACGTGGGCTGGGCATGGAGGGAGTTAAAGGATGCAGGTGAAGAGCTGCCAGAGGCGGTGAACATTGAGGACGGGGACTCGGGGCTCCAGTCCCAGGAACTATAAGCAGAACAACGGTCACGTCCCCCCCACAGGCAAGTGGCGGGAGAGGAGCGCGGGGGGGGGGGGGGGGGGGGGGGGGGTTCATACCAGGGCAGGCATTATGGTGGTTCCAGAATCAGATCGGACGTTACAGTCAGACACAGCAAGGTGGTGGCAATACAAATAAAGAGTAACAGGCGGGCGAAGTAGAAATGGGAGGGGGGGGGGGGGTTACTGAATTGCAGACATGGAGTTGAGACTTGTACACAAATGGAATGCCAGTGTCTCTTATCTCATCCGTCTTCTTCACGCGGCACAATTAACGTTGCTATGGAAACTGCCCTCATAAACAGCTTTCTTAACCGGGTGTAAAACTCAAACGATAACTCTTCCTCCCCGCCCCCACCCCCCCCCCCCCTGTGATTAGCTGATTCAGTTCACTTTTATCAATCTGTTCTCATGTTCACCCATAGCACAGGTTCCAGATAACACATTTAATGGGGAGATTACGTTAGCAATGAAATGGTTCGTCTTATTTTCGTTTCGCGCTCAATCAACTGGAGCCCAGATTGCGGCTCTCTCAGGGCACAGTCAATTTGTTCAAAAAGGGCCGCATGGTTTTCTCTGCAGACTCGCCAGGCAAGAATGAAGTGTCGCTTTGTATCTTGCGTGCAGCAGCAGCCATTGCTTTGATCAGCACACTGACGCCGGATACTCACCGAATGTCATCCAAACTGAGGCTATTTCTGGAACAATATGCACAAGGAGTTAGTGGCAGGGCCTCGTGGCCACATACACACCCCCCCCCGCCAGTGAAACATGACAGTTGATCCCTGGGCTCAGGTCACTTATTTGTTTAAGTTTGCATCCTACTGGGAAGCAGTTAAAAAAGCAGCTATTGGGAGTTACTTAAATAAAATTTAAGTTGACTTGGGTTGATGACACAGTGAGACTAGCAGTGAGGAACTCTGTGTTTTTTGTTTAACAATATAGGCATAACCCTAAATTGTCTTAAAGCGTTTGTATTTGACACAGGATGCACGGGACCTTTGGTAATCTGGGTAAAACACACCACACAAGTGAAACCCACCTGCTCATCCTGGAGTTCCTGGCCGGGGACTCTGCCCCCCTGAGAAGCTGGCGGAAGTACTGGATGAGGACATGCAAAGAGCCATTAAATGGATGTCAATCAAACCCGGCACATGCAAATTCTGGCAGTATTAAAAACGTTAAAAAAGGGGTAAAGCTGAGGTCTGAATAATTTACAATAATAAACATAATAGCACCGTTTATTCAGGGATTAGTGGCAACTAAAAAGCAAACTATTTCTTTTTCCGGACACTATTCATGCCAGGCAGCGCGTGGCCCGCTGTGCACAAAGGCCCGAGCCCCGGGCCGTATTCAATGAAACCGCTCGGAGGGGTGAAACTCGGCTCGGCGGGCTTGGCGTGACGCCAGCGCCGGCTCACTGGCCCGGTTGCGCGTCTGGTTTTGAGGACACAGACACGTTGGTGGTTGGTGGCTGCGAGAGCATCAGCGCATTCCAAATCAACTCCGTTTGCAGCTTTTGGGCCAACCCCCCCCCCCCCCCCTTTTCTCGATAAAGCTGACACCAGCAAACATTCAAATGGCAGAGGATATTGTCACCGAGTCTGCTGCCAACGAGACCCTGTTGTGACCGGACAGTAATTAGAAGCCTTAGAGCATGACGGACAGGGGACGCAGGTCAGGCAGGTGTCGCCAGGCCACCGGGGGACAGTCCCGTCGAGTGGCATAGTGGACACTGACCTCGTCGCTGTGACAGAACATGGGCGTGAAGACGTTCTCCAGGAGGGACAGGACGTGCTCGTAGGCTTCGAACAAACACCGCATGGTCTGCAGCTTCACCACCTCTGCGTACGGGCCGTCTGCAACTGGGAATCGGCAGACAAAAAAAAAAAAACGCACACGTGGTTACGGGCCAAACGCGCTTCTCCCACTAGGTCCTTACGTTCTCAGCGACTGACGTACTGTTGCGTATTTCCTCCACTATGAAGGGGTCGAAGCGGATCTTGTCCACGCTCTCGTCCAGGCAGTACGTCTCGTAGATCTTCTTCACCTCCTCGTGGAGCCTCATCTTCTCGGTGTCGGACAGCTCGGGGCACAGGATCCGGTCGTTGAATTCCTCTGAGAAGTCAAGAGTCAAAACGTCTCGGCGCTCTTTATTATAGACCTCAAAGAGCGCAGCTTCATGGGCAGACTTCGGTGACTTCTGCTCATGCTTTTGGGCTGTGTGAGGCTCAGAATTGTGTGGTGCCCTGAATGGCTGGTAGCTATAGGTAACTGCATTCATGGAATTGCACCCGATGGATCTTTTGAAAGCACCCGAAAGGTTTAGGGCACGCTTACCGACTGCAAGACAAAACTGGAGCACATGAACGGCCCCTTCTTGCTTCAGGAAGTTCATGAAACGAAAGAGAAGGTCTTGCTGTCCTCGGATTTCCTTCAACTCCAACTTCAGCACCTGGAGAGGGAGAGAGAGAGAGAGAGAGAGAGAGCGCAGTGGTGGAAAGGACACCATGAATGACCGTCAGACAAGGAGGTGCTCTTAGACTAAAAATAAGTCAAAGCGTGCATACGGTGATGACAGTATGACATCGTAACATACAGTTCATTCAGTGGCTTGATTTGAGGAAACACTCACAGAGGACTTTTTGCTGCGAACATCAGAGTACTTTTGCAGGAAAGGAACCAACGTTGAAGTGGGCTCAGTGGCTTCTTCGGGCTAGGGGACAAGAAGCATATTGGAATTATTGTTGTATCGTTCATCTTAAATCACCAATGAATTATGTCCACACTCTGCAGCAATGTGTTTTAAAGCATACAGAAGTAAAAGGGTCACAATACAGCATATACTCACAGCAGAGTTGTCGATGAATATTAAAAGTAAATGGTTCACTGTGTCCTGAAATGAAAAATAAAAAAAGCAGCCAGTAAGTTTACAAAATGAGACCACTAAATAAATGAGGCCATTTTTGTGCTGTTAGTGAACCATTTGAGCGGACATGCTTACTGAATACAAACCAAATAGTCAAACTGCCTCATGAGAGGGTTTCATAAAATCTGCCCTTAATGTGTCTACACTCACAGGATCAGCCAAGTAGTCCATTGAAGGAAGGAAGACAGAACCAGCCAATACTTCTCTTATCAGCAGAGTAAGAGATCTGAGAGAAGCGAAGAGATAATGCAGCGGGAAATAAGAAGATGAGAGCGAAGAATGATCCGTATTGGCCTTTTTTTTTATACTTTTGATGCTGGTCAGACTTTCTCTTTGAGGGACAATTATGTGCATTGATCGACGCTGTGAGGTCTTGTCATGCAAATATATGGAGGCACTGCTTCTGTGGTCCCGGCAGCGAGTTACCTGCAGTCTGTAGCCTTGGGAGGCAGAATGTAGGGGAAGAGCAACTCTGTCAGCTTCCTGAGGTAGAGGAGCTCATCTCTGCGGCTGCGAAGGCCCACGTGGAGGTCAGGGCCATATTCCTCCAGGGCGGCTTGTTGAAGGTACTCCGCGTTTTTCACTACGGGGGGTGAGGGGGGAGGGGGGGGGGGAGAAACCTTCATTGTTTGCTTTCTACGGCGAACACAAAGGAAAGACTCATTGGGTGGTGCATGTGAGCAGTACCTTTCTGTCTTGCTTTGCTTATTATTTCAATGTGCTTCATGGAAACTTTAAGAAGCTTTCGCGTGATGAGTGAGGCCACCTCCACCTGAGCGGGGAAAACGTTGGTTCAAAAACAATCCACGCTCAGTCCATCTGTATAAATATCATCATATTTGTTACCTTCTGGGTGCGGCGGACCAAGACAGCTGCAAAGAAGCGCAAAGTCACCCTGAGCTCGTCAACAAATGCCTCATCGTCCGTGACGTCTCTGAAAAGGAGCACTGTGCAGTCATTATTCAGGAAGTTCATGAAACATTATTAGCACATTATTCAAACTCGCTTTGGTTTCTGACATGATAAAAATACAGAAAATGGCCTACCTATACCAAGGATACACAAAGTTTTCCAGGACCAGCTCCAGAATCTTGGAAACGATAAAAAACAGAACTGGACTGAGATTATTTATCTACTAAGAACTCTGAAAATGTGTTTACTCCGTGCATGCATTACCTCTGACAAAGAAGCATCCACCTTAGAGGGAACTTTCAGGTCAAGCCATGGTTGATAGTTTTCCAATAACAAAGTCGGTCTATCAGTAAATAATAAAACAAAAAGCATTGTACATAAGAGAAAATCTTGAAAAACGTTCTGACCACTAGAGGGCAGTGTAACCTCTTCAATCTCTTAATAAAAAACAACAGCGGATAATTTATGCACGTTGGCAAACCCAAGACAATAAAAGCAGAATTATATAAAAAGAATCTCTTCAATTAATCCAGATGGCTGGTTGCCCTTCTTCAGTTAACCTTAATGCTAAATTCTTCCAAATAAATAGCATACTTTCTTTTTACTGGCAGAAGATATGCAGCAGCATAGTGCAGAAAGAAATCACTGAGATTATCCAGGTCTATGGAGCCTTTTGAGTGCACTCTCGGGTCTGGCAGCGTTTAGAGCTTAACTTCTCAGCATGTTGACACAAATGATAAGGTCATAATACAGCACACTGCAGTCAATTCCTCGACAACTGCTGAAAACCTACACCAGCACACATCTCACCTGTGCCTTTTGCATTTGATTTTTCCACAAACGGCACAGCTGTGGCCCAGAGGAAACAGCTCCTGTTCGTATAACTGCAAGAGAAAGTTAACTTGCTGAGTGCTTACAGTGGTATGCTATCCAAGTACTAGAATAATACTAATATTTCCCACCATTCAGCAAAGGAAATGCTTTAATCATAGAGAAGGTTGTGTACAATTAATTATCAATATATATCCAGAATAATTCTTGGGAAATGCCTAAAAAATGGATTTAAAAAGCGTCAAAGCCCACTACAATTGGGTGGTGTGACATAACATCTTCTTTCTTTCAGGGGGTACCTTGGTTTTTGGTTTGATGGAGACCAAGACATTGGGCAGCAGAGACTCTGGGCCCAAAGAGCAGTAGAAAGTCACGACTCCGGCCAGAAAGGACCAGAACACCATCATAATGTGTATATATCTGTCAGAACAGGAGGAAACACATGGCCATTTAATGAGCCAAAACATGTGAGGGACATACAGAGAGCGGAGGTCAGGGATGTCATAATGTGAGGCCTCCTCGCCTGTTTAACAGCACGGTGGTCAGCAGCAGCACCAGCAGCAGGAAGCAGAAGACGGGATACTGTCGCCCGAACTCTCTGAACCTCTCCAGCTTTACCGTGCGTCGCATTTTCTGCAGACAAGCCGTGATGCGCTCCATCCTGGTCGCCTCGGGGAGCTACGTGCACAGCCTATCGCATGTTCCTGTGGAATAAAGCAGACATTTGTCACCGATAAACAACGGGGATCGTGTCATTATGTGCCGTTTGTTCAATTACCAAAGCTCGTTATAGTGTTGCTTTTTTTTAAGTGTATCGTCTGCAGCACTTACTGTAAAATGTTCGGTGGATGTGTGTTAGTCCAGCGGCACCATCGTAAATTTAGCAGAAATGGCTGCGCAGGTTTGGCCTCGCTCGTGTACGATCGACGTGGGAGAGCGCGAGGCACGCGCAGCAACATCTGTGGACGCGCTGTACTGACACTCTGCGCTAATGGCTCGCGGTGCTCCTGCAGCCGTCGTTTCGGTCCATTTCGAGGGGCTGCCGGTCGCTGTCCGGTTGGTCGGCGCGCTGGAGACGCGTGACGTCACCGTAACGAGAGGCGTCGTGTCGGCTTACGCGCCCTCACGTAAATAAGCCTGAATAGGGTCCGAATTAAGAGACGAGGTGGCTTTTTTCCCAACCATGTCAATTTATTGTTTGTATTGTTACTCCATGTGCATTTGCGAGTATTTAGATACGTGTGTGTGTGTGTGAGCTGATTAGTTCAGCTGCAGTTACACGTGAGTCACATCTGCAGTTGCTGGGGTTACCTTAATATGACGTGACAGCGTTGGGAAGAAATGTAGAGGTCTCATACGAGACTATAAAACGGATGGAGAAATGGGAGAAAAGGCGTAGGTGTAACTGATGGCAATAGTCATGGCCGCATTTTCTAATACGTGATCATTCGGTAGCAGATCACATAATATACATGAAGTGCTTTATAGTTATAATTTGGTCCACATCAACCGGTGAGCATTTGTAAACACTTTCAGTCATAAAATAAAAAGAGCACAACCTGCGCAAAACATTTGCACCACATGAGGATTTACCCAAAGACTAAAGACACAGATAGAAATCAAAAACTTTATTACAAAAATAAGTTACACTCACCTCCATTTTACAGTATAAAACAATTTATTTGCAGGAATGCAAAAAACGTTGTTGGCCACCAACAATAGTTTAAAACTGCTAACATCTTTTTTTCAAAAGGTGGTTATGATGATTTTATTGAGGGAGTTAACTGTAGAAAACTGGGATTGACGAGCAGTTTTCTTTTTGCTTTACCGGGTAAGTAAGTCCTTCACTGCAGTATCCCTTCTACCACTATGTGACTATGATCCCTCACCAATCACAACAGCCAACGAGAGGCACACATGCTCACTGGGCAATATGGAAGTTCAGTCATCCGTCAAGATAACTCGAAATATGTTTTTGCAAAGTTGCTGTTTTTAAGAAATGGAAAGGGATCATTTAAGGTTAACATGATCTAATATGATGGGATATTGGATTAGTTTGTTTTACATGATTCTGATGTTTGAAAATCCATTGGTATCAATATAAAACCAAACCCACTGGAATAATACAGTGGCACAAAAGGGACACTGCAGGGCTTTATTTTGTTTATTTTTTTAATCAAAGGCAGTTGGATGCCTGTGATGTTGAAGCCTTTACAAAAGTAACATTTTATCCGAAAAACTATACAACCAGTAACTACATACGCTGAAGAAGCAAGGCAGCTAATTCAGTTCAAAATAGGATAAAAGCAGGGCTTGTTCAGACTCATCATATGAGATTGTTTTGCATGCCCAGTTTGACTGTTTGCAGTGTCAGAGCTGAAGCTGAAATGACTATATTACATTAAGTACATTGTTTTTGCGCTGCAGCTCTTGTGCATATTTTGTATGAAAACAAGCCCTGCTTTCATCAATATAGTTTCCCTATTTACAGTACAGGCCGGGTAGTTTAGACCTCTGTACTGAGGTAGTCAACCAACCCTTTAAAGACAAGTTCTGAAAAGAACCACTTTCCTGGAATGCCTGACTTATCCATGCCAGGTGGGTACACCCTAAAAACCTGCAAATGTTCTGTCAAACATCCAGATCAAACGATTAAGAACATGGATATTCAGACAATAAAAATTGCGATTAGCACAAAAATATACAATAGCATCAAGCTCCTTTGAGCCACTTCAAACCCAAGAACTTAAAAAAGTGCAATTTTTTCAATAATTATTTAAAAATGGCATGTTCAGGGACAGGGAAGGGGTAGATTGTAAGGGCAATACATGGTACCCTGTAAACCAGGGCTGGGTACAGGGGCTTGGGGCAAAGAGGCTGTGGAGAGTATTTAGATCCTCCAGTCATCTTTTTAAGGTGGCAGTTTTAGGAACAAAGGAAGAAAAAAAACATGGGGGAGGAAAGATGCTTCTTCTGTAAGGCTGGAATATCATTGGACCTTTTTGTCGTGCTCTTTTGTTTCAACATCCATCGCAGCTACGGTGTAACCCCACACATCAAGTCAGTATCCACTGTGACAGGTCAGGACCGCCCTCGGCCCCGTTTTCCTGCTGGTCCAATGAGAGCAAAGATAAAAATTAGCACAGAATTTGACAGGAAATTCCAGACACCTCTGTTGGACATATCAGCATATTTGTAGTCAATCAGCAATCTAATCGATCAATGAAATTGCACAACATTTAGACAAGACTATTTTGCCAGTAGCAGGGACCTCCGTTTGCCTCCTTAAAAGTATAGCATGTTGTGAATGACCTTTGACACCTGCCACGGATTAGTTATGTGGCAATAAGCAGGTTTAAGGGGCGTCTTACAATCACAACCAACATCCTTTTAAGACGATCGACACTTGACCTGTAGGTCGTCCTCAGTTTCCCGCCATCTACCGGTGCTTTCATGCACTAATCTACCATTCCCCTTACATCCTGATACGTAGACACCCACACTGAACAGTCATTTTTCCTGGGATAACCCAAGCCACAAGCGCTCCACATGGCAAGTTATTTGTCCAGGGTGAGCCGTAATGATCCGAGTGAATTATTGTGTCAGACTGAATAATTAAAAAGGTACCTCTGCTTGTTCCAGGGCCTCCTCGCTGGGAGAAACCCACTCTGCCCCTTGGTGTGACACCACCGCGGCCCCTGGTCTGACTGGCACCACCGCGGACTCCTCCCCTTGCCCCTCGTACTCTCCCAGACCCCTGGAAGTCATCATACCCGTAGTACGGGTCATCGTAACCGCCCCGGTAGTTATGGTAGTCGTATCCATAGTAATCGTAATAGTCTTCGTAGCCGTAATAGTCAGGAGGGTAAGAATAACCTCCCCTCCCGCCTCTGCCTCGGCCTCTCGTGGGTGGGGGCATGTGGGGAGGCCCGTAATAATAGTATTCATCATACCTAAAAGAGAAAACTCAATGTTACATTTTTTTTAAAACTTCATTTAGCTTCAACATTTAATTGGCTAACCGCATGACTAAAGATGAGTTGCATTGCGCTCTTACATGTGTGTTTTAGCGGCTTGTCTCTGGGCTTTGCGCTCCTTCCTCTTTTGGTCAGGGGGCTTGGCGAAGACTATTTCAATGTGCTCTCCCTCGAGGTCTTTGCCATTGAGATCAGCCAAAGCCTGCGAGAATTATCAATGAAATTGTGTTTTCACTGCAGAAACTGCAAGGTTAAGATTAAGTCGATACATGTCAGTGTAGGAATACATTTTTTAAATTCTTTACCTTCACGGCGCCATCTCTTTCCTCAAAGTGGATGAAGGCATAGTCTTTCAATTTCTTCACCCGCTCCAGCTTGCCAAACAGACTGAAGGCCTTTTCGAGTATCTCTTCTGTGACGGTGCTTGCCAAGTTCCTCACAAACAGCACTTTGACCTGGTGATCGAATACAAAAAGGTGGGGTTTTATTTTCAGAAGGAGGAACAAGTCACAGTGTGCTACCTACGACCTCTGGCCCCGTGCCTTACCTTGGCCATGACCTCTGGGTCTGGGTCCTCAATGGGGTCAGCCCACTCCACGGTGACCACATTTCCCCACACCTTCACCTTTCCGCTCATCAGCCGGCGACGGGCCTGAGCTGCCGTCTTGTGGTCTTCATACTCAAGGAAGCAAAAGCCTCTATTCTTCTTTTTGTCATCTGGCTGGTGGTACAATATGACATCATTTAGACCTTCTGTGGGTAGAAGGGACAGGGTAGAGGGAGAAAAGGTATCAACGGTTAAATGCCTTTACTCGACTGAAATCACAGTTAGATAAACGGTCAATTGTCCGTTTAGCGTCCAGTCAGATCTTAGCGGTAAACCATCATCGTAACGCGAGTCACTCCGGCATCGTTATAAAGAGGTCATCATTTGGACAATAACAGGAAATGCTTATATGATTGCGAAGAATACATACATACAGACTGTGCTGACTCACCTGTGACTTTAGCGAATTCTTCAACTATCTGCTCTTTTGTTTTACTCTTGGGAATAGAGCCAACAAACAGTCTATTATTGGCCACGGAGATGCACACGCCGATGTGTTTACCCGGTCGAATTTCATTGTTGTTGCACTGCAAAGGAATGGACGATATTGTGAACAAGGAGAAACAAAAAAGCTCCTTGATTGAATCAAATTTCTGTTTGCAATTTAACTAACAATTCCATCAGACCCTCCCTACTTCTGGTTCGTTCTTTAGTAGAGTAAACCTACCAATTTGACCGCCTGCTGTGCAGCATCTTTAGTGCAGAAAGTGACAAAGGCGTAGCCTCTGTTCAGGCCACTGAGAGGATCCATCATCAGGCGCAAATCCCAGATGGGGCCAGCTTTCTCAAACAGCGGAACCAGCTCATCCTCAAAGAGGTCTCTGGGGATTTTGCCTACAAATATCTGTCAGTTTGAGAGGAAAAAACAATATTAGAGCAACTCTGACTTGTCATGGGAGGATACAACAAAGATAACATTGAGGGAAAGGTGTCCATTCAGGTCTTAGCGGTAAACATCAGTGTAACCATAGTTACTACAGTGAAACAAAAGTTTCATCATTTAGACACCACGCAACTTAAAATGCATACTTCTTGCATCTTTAAATGATTTTAAAGACAACAGGTTCTGTACCTCAGTACCGACGGTGGGCTGTGGCCCTGAGTGAGCGGACTCTGGTGGGGGACCTCCATACTTCCTCTGGCCTGTTGTTACATCAAGCGTGTAGCCGGTCCTCTCCAGCAAAGCCTGATTACCAGAAAACATGGAGAAACAAAAGGGAGGCTACCGTTTGAATTGTGGAATGAAAATAAAAACAAGTTCCACAGTTGAACTGTGGGATCAAACACATCAAAAGGGTAAATTAACAGTCATTTAAAATGTACCCTTAATTCAAACAGCATAGTGGTTATAGAGATGAACTATATATTTACACTAAAAAGCATTGAATTGCCGATGGCATATTTGTCCCAAACATTAAATTAAATAAACTATCTGACGGCAGGATTAGTTCTCACTTTGATTTTGGCTTCATCTGGTCCTTTATTGGTTTCTGACACTTTGGTCCCTTGTTTCTCTCTCTGTCTGTACGTCTTCATCACGCCACAAAGAAAGGCACTTTTGTTCTGAAAGAAAAAATGAAAAAGGCTGCTAAGTACCATCAAGCAAGTAGTAACTAAAACATGTCAAGATGATTCATACAAATTCGAATTCCTTTTTTCCATAGAAAATGAAGGCTGTTACACAGGACAGCCAAAAGGTGTCTTGTAGTTAGTTTTTTCCCCCGAACTACACAAAAAAAACCCCACAAAGGTTAAAAACGTTATCTTAACATAATAAAAGCATACCTGAACATGAGAGAGGTCGCTGTCCTTAAATTGCAAAAGGACTTGCAGAGCACCTTCCTCGTTGAATTCTTTCAGAGCCTCAATTGCTCGGTCATCTAAATCACTATGCGACACCAAACCTAGAGAAGGGATAGAAAAGAGAACTGAGCAACTATCAGGGCTAAAAAAAAAGGTTCATTTCCAATGACTTCCTTGTCATTGAAGAAGGAAATGTCAAGTACAACTTAAAGGATTAAAAGAAATATTAGCATGCAGGGAACTTGGCATAAAATATATATTTCAATTTTATATAATGATAAATAATGAGTGCAATTAGAATGAGGAGCTGGACCAGGCCAATCCAATAGAGCTGTATTCGGTAGTCAGGCTACTTTTCACCAGCATGTTTCTGCAAAACTAATCACAACAGATGTGACAATGCAACTTGATATGCCAGTGCCCCTCTATTCTGTAGCTGGGAGTTTCTAATGAGCTGGTCTGCATTCTCCTCAATGGAGGGGACATCACCTGTCCAAGGCATCCACACACCAGACAGCTGCTGCCATTGTTTTTTTCTCAGTTCCATCTGGCTGAAAAGGCCTGACCATTAATTTCCCAGATCTGACCGAACACTGTCCTAAAATGACATGAAAACTTTCATCTGTAGCTCACCCTATTTAAACTGGTAAAGATAAGACCAAAGCAAGACATTTGCAATTATTTCATGGGATGGGGAGAAACATCATAGAATTAAAGGGGAGACTGACCAGCCTTACCACAGCACTCCCACGGACAGGAGAATTAATTTGCCCTGAAACCATTGATCATGCAACCATGTTGGGAATGCAAATGCTGCAATCATTTACACATTGGTAATGTGTAGTTCTATATTTTGTAGCACTGCAGTACCCATTTTGGTAGGAAACCACAAAAAGTTGCTTCGTGATCCCAATTCCCCCATTCAAAAAGGTGATAAAATGACAGTACATGCAAGAAATCGATAAACAAAAAATTGCATATAGGAATATGCAAGTATACTATTTGTGCCTTACCTGCTATGTAAATTTCATCTAGTTTTTCAGCAACTTTCTGTGGTAAACCAGCTTCTAATAAAGCCTGGAAGTGCTCAGAATGGGTAACTGCAGCAGCGGTGTCCATTGGTTCTTCTGGACCATTTCCATTAATATGTTCTGTGGCCATGTCTCCAGAAATCTGTGTAAATGCAATGAGCCAAATTAATCCTGGGTAAAGGGCAAGCCTTTGGATGTGTTCAGAAGAGTGCAAAGTTGCAGACTTAAAAGGGGAAAACAAATCATTTTACTATTATTGTGTGTCTTTGTTTTAGTAAGCACAAACAAATCAAAATCAATAAACACAGGCGCCACTGTGTACAAAACAAGTTATGATGCGTGCCTGCATGTTCCTGTAGTTTGTGTAGTTTCCACTATCCTGACAGAAATCTGTATATAGGCAGATGTGCAAGCAACACAAGACATTCCACATTCCAAAGTACCCACAAAAAAATCTTAAAATGTCTTGAAAAGACTGTTTAACTTCTGAGTCTGTGCCCATGTGGCAGTTCCCCCCCATTCTGGTTGGTTTGGGTTTAAAAAGTTTGTGCAAATGGGAGCCCACGTTGTTAACGCCTGTATCATCGCAGTCCTCTTGGTCACTGCTGGTGCAGAAGCCCGGTCTGGTCTGGACTCCAAATTACATGTTAACTTACCGTCTCCCCGCTGACTTCAGCACAGGCTAGATAGCTGATACACGTGTTCCATCACAGAGTGTGACTCACTTTCCGGTAGCTGACCGAAGAGCAATTATGCGCCCTTTAGCATTTATATTTAACACTTTAGCAGCACAAATTGGGACATCTAGTTAAATACTTTGTCAGGTCTATTATAAATCCAAGAATTTAGTTAAGTTTGAATCAAGAGATGCGAGACACTTACTGCCCTTTGATCACATTGCTATATCCGCCTATGCAGGTCTGGGAAAAACGTGGACAGCAATCGTCTGCTTCGGCCTCACATTCACTTAATGTTAGTTAACGTTACGTTGTGGGCCAAGCTATAACATCGATATTATATTGCAGGGTCTTAAAATTAATTTCATATTGTTAAGCACGTGCTTTCTCTGGTTAAAAGATATTTCAGTAATGTTAAAAGTAACAATAACGTGAACGTATAGTGCACATCAGTCGTGGCTTTCGGATTTGAAACGCAAAAACAAACTAGGAATAAGTTATTCTCAAGAGATGTGTATGGTAACATCCGATTTAAAGTTATCGGGGAGTGCCTGGATCGCACACGTTGAGGCTAGCTCAGCTGGCTATGCTAGGCTAGTTAGCCTCAGCGCTAGCTAGTGGGCTCAACAGCTCATGTTGCAGCCGTCGAGTCCACCAAGAGCCGTCGCCGGAACAATAACATGACGCGCTGGTAAACCAGATGGATCAATGCATCTGCGTTAAACATCGTAAAACGGTAGCCACACGGGGCGTCAGCTGAGACTAAAAGCTAAGCGGGAAAGCATTTGCTTGCTAAGTTAGCAGGTTTTTAGAAGCTAGCTTATGTTAGCACACGATGACAATGAGCGTGTCAATTGAATGATCTGTCAAAATAGGCTAGTTTCAGGTAGCACGCTAATTCGAACGCAATTTCACCGAGGCCATTGTTACAACGACACTTGTCGACAAGGATTCATCCAATTGACAAGGGAATAGCCTTTGAACGTAGTAAAAATCAACGCAGCGGCCTAGCGGTTGAGCCTGCTGGATGCGTGGTTTGTCAATGTGCCGCCATATAGGAAGAGTCCATTTTCAAAAAGCCGGTGTGGAGAAGTCGTTCCCAAGCTACACCAGTTTCCACATTGTTTGAAACAGCGCCGCACGATTGAGACTTTTAAGCAGTAAATTAAGCAACAATAACGCGACCAAATAGTAGCATTCGCCCTACCTGCCGCTGGATCACCAACGTGTATGGTGTTGATTATTTGGGAAGATAAATGTGATATTTAAAAGACAGAAAAAGTGTAAAACTCCCGGCACTGATCCGGCTTCAGTCATTCACTCTTGATGATGTAAAATGGCTGCCACGTTCACGCCTCGAGTTTTGTCTCGTCGAAGGGGTTTCCGGGCCAGCCCTGCACGGGCTACAGAGGAGCAGCAGCAGGTCATTCAAAGCAGCCACGGTAACTACAAACGACCGCTGACGACGAGTGATAACACGACAACCGCAGTGCTTTGGACGCAAAGGGTCCGTTTTGAGTGCAAACGTCACAGCGGAAAGCTGTCGTGCAGAAACACAATATTGAATTCAAATGTGCAAGTAATCACCTTTGCAATGAAAGGAAGGAGCGTGACAATGAAATAAATTAGCCTATTATTTACAATACCACCGTCACCACTTCTTCTACAACAACCTAACCAACAACAAAAAAACACATTTCAGACATTATTAGCATTTTTGCTTGACATTTAATCCGATCCCAGTCCCGATATGTTTGAATCCAAAACCAAATGTGTGACATTGGCAGAACAACTATTGGGCTTCAGTTATGACAACATTTGCATGACTGGAAGGAAGATCCCGCTTTCTACCACACTGTGTCACTCTCCCCATTGATGCAAATCCTCCTCTACTCCAGGAACAAAAGGATGGGTCAGAGTTCAGTGGCACCAAACTGAAAAAGCCATTTATATTGGTTAGGTAAGATATTCTCTCTAACAATATGATTGGAGAGATCGGGTTGTGCTAAAATAAGATAACCACGATTAGTCCCACAGGAGCCCTTGTGTCAGGGTTTGGCCCTTGACACGTTTTGAATACAAACAATACATTGCAACGACATTAATTAACATCCGTAGTATGAATTTGGGATTTGGCTTTTGCTTCTATTTCAATCACAGCTAGTGAGAATAATGGATTTCATTTTTTGGAGAAAATAAACTCCAATAACCACTGCAGGTAGGGCATTAACAGCTTTAATTTTGGGGGGAATAGAGCAACAGAATGATTTCTAGGGGCATTTTCACAATCAGTAACAATGTTACAGAAAGTTATGCAACTTAAACATTTTGAATGATGAAAGATTGGACTGAGATAAAAGAGTGGTGACAAAGATCAATATGATTAAATCCTTCATTTTAAATACCAGAATTATTATAAGTTACATTAATACTTATACGTATATTATACGTATTGAGGGACATTTTGAATCAACTCTTCCTGAAACCCAATAAGCTTTGTCTTCTTTATCTTATCTACAAGCTGTTACGCAACAAAGGAAACTCTACAACTGTAGTTTTTATGGGGCTACAATCAGTTCATTGCTCACGTCTGTGGAGACTCCCCACAGAACAAACAAATCCCAGTCAGATTTTCAGTCCAAAACTAAAAAAACACAGAACCTTTTGTCTTTAGCTTTAAAATAATATGCAGCAGGTGCTAAGACTTTGGAAGACGTTGTCTGTAAATTCTCAGCAATTAACCAAAACTGAACAGCAAAGGAAAATACAATTTAAAAAAGGTTGCCTTTTAAAAGTTTTAGGGATTTTCCAGTTTCTGAAATTCAATATTCACAGAGGTCTAATTGAAGAGCTCTGGGATATCATTTAGTAACTATAAGGTTTCAGAGCAACTTTTAGCATATCACAACACAACATTTCACAGCTTCTGATTGATATTGCCTCTTTAACCTACAGGCTGCTATATGTATATGTATATATATATATATATATATATGATGCAGAAGAGCCACTATTCTATTGTTCTTGAATGAGATAAATGGCCATAACTCAACCTACAGGCCTGTCATATAGATCTCTCATGCCACCGTGTGGAGATAAAGTCTCCAAAGTCTCCAAAACAAAGTGATCTGGCTTCAAAACAATTTAGAAAACCCTCCGTTCATCTCTTCCAGCCTTTTGTATTTCTTCTTGACAACAATGATTTGAAGGATAAAGGTTTTACAGTTACAGTTTTATCCCATTAATTTGGCAATTTATTTCAAGGAAAAAAAATGTAATATTTTGGGATGAAAATGAAATTACATGGATGCACCAAACAGCACTGAGTCTTGTGTTATAGCCAAGAAAACTACAGGCCGCTGTTAGTTCCTTCAGTTGTTGTCCCTAATTTATTAATACAATCAACTGCAGTGAGCGCTTTAAACTGAGCCTGGCTGACACATTACATTACATTACATGTAATTTAGCTGACGCTTTCATCCAAAGCGACGCACAATAAGTGGATTTCAACCATAGAGATACAAACCCAGAAGAACAAGAACGTGCAATTTCATCAAATAAGCTGTTTGAAAACTTGTTATAAGTACAATTAAAGTGCTACAATTTGTTAGTGTTTTAGTCGAGGTAAGAGGTGTGTCTGTACTTACACATGACCTGATAACCTCACTGTGTCTCCCGTCTACAGCACCAGTGACAGCGTTGATACTGGAGCCCCTGAGAATGTATCCGACTGGTGTTTCAGCGAGCGCTGCTGCACCATTTCCTCGACCCTTGGGGCCTCTGATCAATAAACGTCTGAGCCGTCTGCAGAACATAAGAAACTCAGCACTACTCCTAGTTTCATACATCAGGAGGCCATGAAGCTGGGCAAGGAGAGAATCCAAGAGAAGGAAGTTTGTCCTCAAACTGATCCTGTGTGCTTTTATTCTCACAGGGTTGATTTTTTGGTAAGTAAGTAAAGCAGAACTTCTTTGTAATAAGTCTTCTCTCGTATATCTTAAACATACTAACCTTGCGTCAACCTCTGCATGAAGCCATGTGTGACTTTCTTTAATATAGAAACATGATAAAAATGTGTCAAAACCTGGCATATGTGATTTTACACATTTTCATGGGTTTATTGAGATTTTTTTTTAAATTGTAATTGTATTAGACATTGAAAGGACATTTTGTTTGTTGTCAATAAGATATTAGTTGTTACAAATAAAATCAATCACTAGTTACTATTATTATTATTACAAAATTGCAATGAGACAAATTTGAAGCCAAAAACAGCTTTAGACAACCTTGATTTAAAACACCACGCCTTAAACGCTGATTGAATTTGGCTCATTGGATTTATCACCAGCACAACCAAGGACACAGGACATGGATACTTAAGTAAACAGATAAAAGACAAATACATTCATTTTCATCCTTGACATTTTAGATGAGGAAGGCGAGACAGATGGTGAATTAACAACCATCAGATATCTTTCCATTTATTCATTACTTCTTACAAAAAAAAACAAAATGAAAAGAATACATTTTAAATAAATGGTTGTTGTGATGTTTTGTGGGAGCTTAGTTAGATTAATTAATCATTATTTATTATTTTATAATAATTCTTTTTTTTTATTGAAGTAAGTATGGCATTGTTTTAAAGATTATATTTCAGCATTGAACTTCCACCAAACAATTTTAGGCCACTCAGAGCCGAAAAATGGTCTTCATGCATTAAACTCAACCCAATGTCCTTCCCTTTGCTGTGACATGGCAAATAAAAACAACCCCCAGTCAACAAAATCCCAGGGATTAAACGCTTCATCCATAGTCAGGGTGGAAGGTTGATGGAAGTATGTTTTCACTTTCCACAATTTGTTCTTATCAATTTGTCCTTTAAGGGGATTATGAGAAAGGTAGCAAAGTGGCCCGGGAGTCAGTTAGATCGTTGATAAGGTTGGTAGGTTTCATCTAATCCAGGAAGTGGCCCCGGCCTGAGGGACACGGTATAAAAGGACGCAGGAGGAGGGCAGAAGTCCTCAATAAAAAGCCGTCCCGCACAGATGCTCAACGAGGAAGGAACCTTCTTTCAACACGGTAATACTCTCTCGGACTCACTCGTGCTTTTATTCAAAAGACCATTGATTGACCATTTTCTTTTGTCTCCGTATCATCAGGTGACTGCTACAACAAAGATGGGCTCTGTGAAACCAGCTGGACTGTCTCTTCTTCTGTTGTCTTTTCTAGTCTACATAGCTGACTCTTACCCTAAACGTGACTTATCAAACAGTAAGATGTCATTTTAATAAAGTGCTAAGTACTCTCTCTCTTGAAATCAAGGAACACTTTAGTAAATTAGTACTATTTTAGTTTTAGTCATCTCTTGTGCGACTGATGATCAATAGTCCCGTCTTTCTGCAGTGGGCTGTGACGAGTGCACGCTGAAGAGGAACACCGTGTTCTCGAAGGACTCTCCGATCTACCAGTGCATGGGCTGCTGCTTCTCCAGAGCGTACCCAACGCCTCTCAGGTCCATGAAGACAATGACGGTCCGAAAGAACATAACCTCGGAGGCAACCTGCTGCGTGGCAAAGTCGAGCTACGAGGTACAAGTACAGGTACAGGTGCAGGTACAGGCAAAGGACCGGTCAGGCCAACTGGACTCAGGCTGTGTCTTTGCTGTACATTGTGCAGGTTCAGTAAGGTTGAAATGAGGGTCAGTGGGAAACTAAATTATTGCCCAAATCTGCAGGTGAAAAACCTTGATCTGGAAATGGTCTGGAATATTCTACTTGAGAGATCTATAGTTGTTTGAGTCATTTATTCAGATTAGCATTGGGGATATTACCATTGATTTGTTAGGTCAGCAGTAGTGTAATGAATCATACATTTAGATTTTTAGGTATAACTTGAAAAATGTAATTTTTAATGGAATTCTCAGGGAAAATGTTCGACGAGGACAAGCTAACAGTATATTGTTAAATTATAAACAAATGTTTTTTTTGTACCTGTCCAATGTGATTACAATTCATATTTAACTAATAACACGTATACTTAATGCACTATCACATGCTTTCATTTAAGTAGGACTTTAAATGCATTCATTTTACACACATATATATATAAATATATAAAGGACTTGAGAAGATGTTTGGTCTGGATCATCCACAAATACTGTAGATTGTCTTTATTAACATCATCTTGTGCTTTCCCTCTCATCTGTGCCTCTTTCAGACCCTGGTGGCCAACATACCGGTGAAAAACCACACCGAGTGCCACTGCAGCACCTGCTATTTCCATAAGATATGAAGACGGGAACTGAAGACCTCTCTGCAGTGCTCAGCTTGGCAATGAATTGTGTCTCTTTTAATTTGCATGAGCGCATTTCTGTTTTAAATGGCAGTTCACATGTTGGCAGATAATATTTTTGTAGCAATTGTGTGGTTGTGTAATTAGCCTGTATTTGCATTGATACGTGTACGTGCTTATTTGTAGATTAAAAAGCAATTAACATGGGCAACCTGTTTTTTCATGAATGTGTCTTACAATGACAGGTGCTGCACATCGCATAAGGTACTTTGGAAAACTATGTTGCCTAATGCAATTAAATGTGAGGAATAACACAAATAAAAGTGGCTCGATAACAGGATCGTGCCATGACTAATTTGATTCATCAATCATAAGTGGAAACCAAAGTAACTATCAGGTAGCTGAACAGAACTGAAAATGAAGCCAACATACTTACTTCATAAATAAGTAATTGAAAATCCCCCCAAAAGAAAAGGTTTAGTGATTGTAACCTTTTCTATTACATGAAAACGGAGCACATGTCCTCTTCTAGATAATTCAGAAGTTTTAAACTAAATGCTTGATTAATTCCAAGTGGGTGTAGATGGCTGTGTGAAGGGAATTAATTTTATTTTTGCAGGGTAATACAAAAAATAAATACTGTACTATAACTAGGGGTATTTCCGCGTCACTCTTTCTCCATTGTAATTCTGCCTATTAATTTACAGACATAAATCATAACACTTTAAATGCAATTTATTGAGCAACGTGGCCACTCGGGTGATGAACCAGGAGACTTTCAACTGACTGATACTTCCCCGCTGAAGTGTCCCTGACCAGGTCATCAAGATGTGGTTGAGGGTGACCCTTAATGTACCACTTAAAGTACCCCTTAATGTACCCCTGTTCCATCACTCTGGCGGAAAAGACAAGAATATTATTGCGTAAAATGCAAACAGATTGTGCTCCACGTCGGGGAGGTTGTTTGTCACATGCAGGATGCTGTGCTTGGAGGTCACAGCTGACCTGCAGTATCTTTGCACGGAGGGTAGCAGCCTCGAGTCAATGGGGGGAGGGGAAGGGGGGGGGGGGTTGAATTCAGCGGTCCAATAATTCTTAGACTTGCCTTTGACTAAACATTTCACGTCCAGTCCGTCTGCAGAGCGCGACCACCGTAAAGCCACCGGATGCTTTGTTGACATCGGGTAGGGGAGGTGGGAAGGTGGTGGTGGTGGTGGTGGTGGGGAGGGGGTTTACGGTGCATGTGGAGCACACTGTGTGCTCTCCCTTCCCCCCACTCTGCGTGCGCGTGCGTGTGCGAGTCCGGGCAGCGTAACATCTGTGCGTACGCGGTCGTGATTGTGTTGTGAAGATGGCGGAGGGGGAGACAGAGAAGGAATATGACACACGGAGAGCTCTGGAGGAGCTGCGGGAGCGGTTCCAGGGTCTGACCGCCGCGCTGAAGGAGGGCTCGCGCTCCCCGCTGGAGGCCTCCCTGCGGTTCTGCCAGGAGTTTTGCCAGGTTAGCGCCGCTCTCCCCCTCGCTGCTCATCCCGGGCAGCCCTGCAGCCCCTCTGGCTTCCTGGCCGAGGATGCGCGTCTACGTTTTATGCTACAACAATGTAGCTAGGCAGCTAGCTGCCCGGTTAGCTTCCCTCCCCCCCCCTCCCTCCCCTCCTCCACCCCCGGCGCTTCGAGATGGTCGGGAGATAGAATAAAACGCATCTTCCGCGGAGGTGTTTTTTTTGTAAAAAGCCGTTCTTTACGGGATGTTTGTCTTTGGCGTGAACTTATTTGCAACAGTCTCGCTATCCGCGCGGCGACGGGTCGCGCCGATGTGTGCGCGCCGTGCATGCATTACTCGCATTTTCCAGGCCAGATAGCTAATGGCAGATGAATGTTGCTAGCTTGGTATGCAGGGTCCCCCTGTCCTGTGCAGTGGTCATGCTGTGCAAAAAAAAAAAAGGGTAGCTACGTTAGCGAGATTTTTCAGGGGCGATTGCATTGAAATGCACTGAATCAAACCTCTGTGTTCAGCGGAGAAAATATCATTCAAACTTTATAACGCCGCATCGCTTTGCTCGCGTTAGGTTTCCGCTCGGTGTGGAAGGGGGTTTTACTTTGGTAAAACTGTTTTTATTGTACGGGTAGATGAATGGTTTTCCTCTCCCCCCGTGGTGCTAGCCCGGGCCTTTTTGCACTAATTAATCCCGCTAACCACGTTAGCGGGGTGTTTATTACAGGCACATAGCCAGCATCAGCGCAAAGATTGTTGGATGGATGTCAACGTTATAGCAGCCGATCTGGCCTCAGCTGACTAGCACAGTGTTTTAAAAAAGGGAAAGTGAGGCAGTGGTCACTGACTCCATTACACATCCTCCTCATTAATTTGCCCTGGCCACGAAAAAAAAAAAAATATCATGCGAGGTCTCCATTTAGCTGCAGCGAGTCTTGCTCTCATTGCACCAAATTAGTTTGCCTTATTGGGTTGTTTCTTTATCGCATTCACCGAAACTGGGGGGTTTGTACAATTTTTTTTTACATCGTGTAGTTTATTTTTTAGTCGTGATGGACACATGTGTCTGGTAAAATTATGGCTGCAGGGACGGTGGAGGCATCGATGGATGTCTATGAATCTATGCCCGTGTGTGTAAGAAATGGAGGGAGTTTTCATTGATGAAGGTGAGGCGTTATTGGAGTTGGGTCAGAAGGGGGAAGAAAGGGAAGGATAGAAAAGTTTGCCAAGCGATGCATAACTTTGGTGCTTTGTTGTCTTAGGTGTCAGCATCTTGGCTCTATTATGTAATCGGTGTATAATAACATCATTTTTTCCCTCCGTCCTTCATAGTTTGTAAGGGTAGGACGGTTTATCTTTCATCTGAGAGTTAGATGTGGCTTTTGGAAAATGAATGCAAAAGTGGACTTTATACTTTTAATCTGAATTGTCACAACATCTTTGTATTTGGTCCTAGAACAAAGTAATTATGTCATGCTTTTCTCATTAAAGCCTACATCTTGTCCTTTCTACCAGGCCAACTTTTCTTGGCTCCTATTATAGCTATTTGAGTATCACCAACGATTACTTTTCTATATGTAATCACAAGTTTAGAAAGTATACACTTTTACAAAAACAAGAAAACACAATATAAACCCTAAATATTATGTTTGTAACCGTCTTTTCTGCCTTTTTTAAAGATGGATTATCTGCTAAATGTAAGACAATACTGAATTGTGTGAATCAATTGGGGCTGCAATTTTTTTCCAGGGCAAAATGTAGCATCTCCAAAATTATTATATTATTATATTTTCATATTATATTCATATAAAATAGTGGTGTAAATAGAAGTATCAACTCTCCATTTGAAAAGTTAGAAACATAATTCTCTGCAGGATTTGCTTGAAGTACTAACTGTTTGTGTGTTAAATAAATATATTAGGGATATAAATACACACAGTTTGATATTAAGAAACCTAATTTTTATTATCCAGGTTTTTACCCTCCTCTGAAGTACTTGGATGACTAATAAAAACAACCACGCTATCAGTGTCTTCATTGTAATTGAAGTATTTTTCTGTTCACCAGGTCCTTGTGGAAAATGCTGGTCGTTGGAAAACTGATGAGGATCCACTGCCTTTACTGGAGGTCTACACAGTGGCCATCCTCAGCTTTGCTAAGGCCGCTTCCTGTCTCTCCTCCGAATGTGAAAACGTGCCACTCCTACTTGAAAAGTTAGCACTGTGAGTAGGAACTCTGACATGGGTGTCACTGAAAATATACAATTTTCCCTTAATCCTGTATTCTAACAGCATCTTCCTCATGAACATATGTGTGTTACACATTAATAACACACGATGCTCAAGTTGCATGTATGGGCAATGGTCTCTAATACGTCTCTGCTGTGGTAGTGTTTAAGTTGAGGTGGCGGGGAGTCGGTTACTGGATTTGGATGTGCACATGACATCAGACCGAACATCTGCCCAGTGGTTTTACTGGCGCAGTTTTGTCTTTGACTGGCTCCACAGTTGGGAACGCAAAGAGAAATCGAGATTCTACACAAAAAACGCCCAATATTTGACAAAGAGAAAGAAAAAAAAAACACGATTCCAAAGTAAATTTAGATATGCAAAGTTTTTAAAATTATTCATACAGTATACAGGAGTTAGACCAGTTTTCCCACAATGTACTCTCAAAGTAGCTTTGAAGGCAAAGTCCTCAAGGCTGTAATTGGAGTAAAAATGTAGAGTAGCTCTAGCTTTGACATATTCGGGATGATCCACAGCCTATACTTTGCACATGAAGACCCCGTACACACCAAGTCAGAGGCAACAGATAATAATGTCACGGTTCTTATTGTTCACTACTACTAATCGGTCCACTCAGACTACAGCTGAGTGGACCGATTAGTAGTAGTCATTACATTGATCCATGCAACTATAATTTACCCCCTATAATTTTCATGTTTCTTTTTATATTTCCAAAATGCCACACTGACTTTGCAGCCTGACATTTTGTCAATAGTTATTCTTGTACGTCTCCCCTTATGTTGTGGAGTGTGTGCACAGCCTTGACCTAAATGTGGCTTTACCGAGTAACTGTGTTGGATTTGCAGGAGCTGTGCAGAACTGGTGCTCCTAATGCCCCAGCATGTCCCTGGTGCCTTATGGGAGGAGTTTCAGTCCTCCATGAAGGTCAGTATTCCAAGGGACCTTTTTTCCTGAGGCTTATCTCTCCATTGATAAGCAATGAAAGCTGTTTCGTTATGTTATTATAATGCATTTGGTTTAGTTCATCATTGAAAAGTAATACAGACATATAAGCTGAATATTTTTAAACTGTGGGAATGTCTCAACGCAAACGGTATTTCATGAAATGTTCCGTTCACAGCTGCTTCTTCTTAAGAAATGTAAACATTTCAATGTTGACACATTCACTGGAGCAACTTTGTCTTAAGAGTTGTTTAAGACCGTAGGCTTCCCAACCAAAGTTTTAATAATTAGGTCAATACGTCTTTGTTTATCTTCTGTTGCAGTTGGCACACTGTCTCTTACAAGAAAGTGGGAGCACACAGCTTTGTCTGCTATCAATTCTGGCTCAACAGGATGGTGTCTGGTCTAACAACACACTGAGCAGTATCCTAGCCAATAAAATCCCTCAAACTGAGCAAGGTGAGTTCTGGTTAGGTTTAAGGAAGCAGCGGACTGACAGCTGTGGTTAAATTAAATTGTAATTACTCAATGCGTGTGTATTCTTATTATGTGTAGTTTTCAACCTCTTGTTTTTCTCTTTCCTTACCCTTTGCTTCATAGTTCACGAGTATCTTGAATTGGAAGGTGCTACACTCCTGAACATGAGAATAAAGCATCTAATCAAAGTGGAGAGTGTTGATAAAGCTGCTGTCCTGGCAAAAATGTGCTCAGAGTATCCGGGATATGAAGGAAAAGGAAACTTCAAGCAAACCTACTTGCTTTGCATCTGCATGACAAAAAGTCAGGAGCAGCTAATGGAAGAGGTAAAAAAATGACACAGCAACAAAGTTACTTGTTTAAAATGCCAAATGTAATGAGTTTGTGTGTATAAGTGCTCTAAAGTCATGATACGTGATGTAATATCTTAAACCTATGAACTTTAACCAGTCTGCACACTACAAATGTTATTAAGACTTAATATATTGTGATCATCTACCGGAAACTGCAAATTGGACTGAATACAAACAGTTTTTTCTGTTTGATACTGTATAACAATTTATGAAAACAGAACATCCCACCAGTATCTTCCAGTGTGCGTCATTTTTCTTTCTGTGTCTTTGTTCCTAACAGATTGCATCAATAGACTGTAAAGATGCTCTCGAAATGATCTGCAACTTGGAGTCAGAGGGAGATGAGAAAGGAGCTCTCTGCTTATGTTCTGCCTTCCTCAAGCGACAGCTACTTCAAGGAGATGTTTATTGTGCCTGGTAAGTGTTCCTATTTGTTTAAAAGTCTTGGAGCACTTACACAATTACTCCCAGGACTCCAGTGGCCAGGGAGCAACTATATAACGCATTTGACTTTTGTCGAACCTGAAGCAATCTGTCACAATCATGTGCAAAGAAAAGAAAAGGATATGTCAGTAATCGTGAATAGTTTGTTGTTTCTAACATTTGTGTTTGCGATGTTTTGCAGGGAACTCACACTGTTCTGGAGTAAGCTACTAATGCGCTTAGAGTCGTCTTCTGATGCGTTCCTGGGACACAGCAAAGCGATGGCTCTTCTCTGTAGAAGCGTCTGTCATATTCTGTTCCTAATCAAAGTAATCCAAAACGAGGTAAGTGAAAGAGTCGACACATTTGTAGCGGATAACAGAACCATTGCACATAATCATTCACACCAACCACGACGTATGAGAATAAATCTTTTAAATGAGCCTCAAAATTAAACCTTTGGCATAAATGTCCCCCCCCCCCCCTCCCACAGGTTGGAGAGGTGGGTCTTCCAGTGTGCGTGGAAATGTGCATACAAGCTCTGAAAATGACATCCAGCGACCACAAAGATAGCAAGTCCACCATGTGCAAGACCATTTCCTGCCTCCTGCCGACCGACCTAGAGGTTAAGCGTGCATGCCAGTTGACCGAGTTTCTCCTGCAGCCCACCGTTGACTCGTACTATGCTGTGGAGTCACTGTACAACGAACCAGACCAGAAGCCCGAGGAGGACGAGAGTCTGCCAGTGCCCAATTCATTACGTTGCGAGTTACTGCTGGCCTTCAAGACACAGTGGCCTTTTGATCCGGAGTTCTGGGACTGGAAAACACTGAAACGCAACTGCTTGGCACTGATGGGAGAGGAGGCAGCGATTGTGTCATCTATTGACACACTCAACGACACGGATGAACAGGAGGTGGAAAGTGCACTTGGCAAACTCCCTGAATACAGAGACTTGGAGGACTTTCTGCTCACCACCACAAACGAACTCAATGAAATCACGGACGAAAGAGAAAAAAACCGAGAAGCTAAAAAACTCCGGGAGCAGGGTTTTGTGTCTGCCCGGTTCAGAAATTGGCGAGCCTACATGCAGTATTGTGTTTTGTGTGACAAGGAGTTCCTGGGTCACAGAATAGTTCGCCATGCGCAGAAGCACTTCAAAGACGGAGTGTATCTTTGTCCAATATGTGCTGACAGCTTTGAAACTAGGGAGATTTTGGAGCCACATGTAGCATCGCATGTAAAGCAGTCTTGCAAAGAGAGACTTGCTGCAATGAAAGCCGCTAGGAAGGTAACCAAACCCCCTCAGTCCCCTAAAAGTCCATCAAAAATGACAAAGGTCGCTGCCAAGATGAGCATTAGTCCTGTTAAAGTCGAATCTCACGCCGGCAACCAGTTGGCGTCCCCTGTTAAGATAGAACAAACCACGTCTGACACAAATATAAGTCAAGATTGTTTCTGTCCTGTCAGAAATTGCTCCAAGGCGTTCAAGTTTTTCCGCAACCTCATGGCTCACGTCAGATCTCACAAGGACGACGAAGAGGCCATGAGGTTTTTAGAAATACAAAAACAGAAAGTTGTGTGTCAGTATTGCAGACGGCAATTTGTAAATGTCAGACACCTCAATGACCATTTGCAGATGCACTGTGGCAGCAAGCCATACATCTGCATACAGTTGGATTGCAAGTCCAACTTTAACTCCAATTCCGAGCTTCTAATGCACAGAAAAACCCATCAGGAATTCAAGGCCCAGTGCATGTTCCCAAACTGCGGCCAGGTTTTCGGTGAGGCCTACTTGTTGTATGATCACGAGGCTCAGCATTACCTTACTTACACCTGCCAAACAGAAAACTGTGGCAAAATATTCTACTCGCAGTCTCAATTCTTGTCGCACCAAGAGAATCATAGTGCAAGCGATGCAGGTAACAGTTTGTCGTTCACGCACCAAAACCCACCCGATGCTTCCAAAGTGGAACCACCGCCCCAGAGCGCCGCGCCCCCGAGCGGCGAAAACACCTGCTCTGCAGTTGTGTGCATTGAAGGGATTGATCCAGGCGTGTACACGATGGAGGCATCAAGTTCAAACTCGTCTCCGTGTCAATTACCTGACCTCGCTGTAGAACCTATTCCTGTGAGAGTAAAACACTCGATTGAAAGCATGCTGAACTGTGCGGCTGGCGTTGAACTCATAGAACCAGAGAAATGCTACACTCCGCTGACAAACCCCACTCCAGCACCTTCTGACCTGAAATCCACACCAGCGGCTCCTCACGCGCAACAAAAGGTGGCCGGGCATGCTGGGATCCCTCCAGTAAATCCTGTACCGAGTGCAACAGACCCCGGAGCGAGTCTACAGGTAGAGGGGCTCATTCATGTACCAAGCAATCAACCCGCAAAAGTGATTCCACAAATAATTTCTGCAAGTCAAATCAAAACAGAAATTCCTTGTTCACTGCAAGGATATCCTTCCAGCTCGCCGGCTGCAACTGTTAGCAACGAGGAGAACCTGCATTGCTGCCCATTCAATGACTGCACAAGGGCATACAGCACAAACAAAAGTCTCTCCAGGCACGTTAAGAAGCAACATCCTGAAATATTTGAAGATTGGAAATTGGCAAAGAAATACAATAAAGTGGCCAAAATAACAGCAAAAAAGGCCCCAAGTGGGCCCACTTCACCTACTCAGCCTCAGAACCTGGGGAACAGGCCGCCAAATCAGCCAGGAATACTATGCAACAAACCTGGAATGCAGCAAATGGATTACTCAACAGGACCTTCAACCTCACCCGCCCAGTGTTATCCTGGATCAATGGAGCCTGTGGCCATCACTCCAATGGTGAACCCCACGCTGTACCCATCATGGGGAAACCAAAATCCTCCCAGCGAAATGGTGCACTCAGACATGTCACAGTCATGGTCTTCACCTCTGATCAATAACTGCTATCCCGATGCCTTCAACTCGAACGAGTACCCCGCACGGGGCTACCCTCAATGGCAGGCGGACCCTTACCAAACCACGGCATCGCTCCCCTCTGATAGAGACCAATCAGTGGCAGCCATGCATGGCCCCTCGATGTCACACGCTCCTTCGGTTTCCAGTTTGATGTCCCAGTACGTGTCCAGTTCTCTGATGCTTGACAATGGAGGACAAATACACAACGGAGGACATCAGTACGGACTCATGCACCCAGAGGGCAGTGGAGACAGCAATGACGTAGGGCAGAGCAGTGGAAGTATGACTAGCCAGTTAGATAACGGAAACAGTATCTCAACATTTGATAGCCTCCCTGAAGGAAGTTACAACACTCCGTATGCCCAGAGTGAAAACTCTTGTCTCACTCAAGACTCGTCTGTGGATATTCCCATGAAATCTCAGAGCCCCGAGGCCCAAGTGGCATTAAAAGCTGCGCAGGAAATAATCAAAACAGAGAATGTGTCCACCCCTTGTTATGATCACATGGATAACTCTGTGGATGGTATGCTAAGTCCAAACAGTGTCATTCACACGGACTTCCCTTACGAAGAGGACTGTGTCAGTGCCGACTGCGAGGCCGCCCCCACCGATGAGAAGGCCGCTGATCCCGACATTCAGAAAGGAAAGCGCGGCCGGTTGAGCAAGAGAACCAAATGGCCGGCCATCATTAAGGACGGAAAAGTCATCTGCAGGCGATGCTTCAGAGAGTTCACAAGCACCAAGTCCCTCGGGGGTCACTTATCTAAACGCTCACAGTGCAGACCCGTGGATGAAATTGACCTAACTGCGGACCTGCCGACATCTTTTCTTGATTTTCTCAATGACCCCACTGTCCCTGATACTAACGGAGCGGTATTCAACGCGGCAAATGGGGATTTCTCGCAAGAGTCTTGTAGCCTCACCACTTTGACTTCACCCATGGTGTTGAAACAGGAGCCCCAAAATACAAATATAATGGACTATTCAAACGCCGCGTGTGGTTCCCCTGAAAACCAGCAACAGAAGGCCGGAGACCCGGCTCAGGAGGACCACTTGATGGAAATTTCACATGCCTTTCAAAGGCTAGATTTGATTGAGGCTTCACAGGTGAAGATGCGGAGTGCTCTGTCGTTGGAGCAAAATGTCGGTCAGTGTGATAAAGCCCATGACATTGAGAAAAGTAAGGTAGTGAGTAAAAATGAAGACAAACCCTCTGAAAAGTTCCCCAAACCTTTTAAATGTGACCAAGATGACTGCGAGTACTCGTTCATGACCAAGGAGGCGTTATTCAAACACTTGAGTAAAATGCACGATTACTCTGCTGTAATGATAGAAGAGCTGAAAAAGACGCCGTCCAAACTGTCGCCATATCCTTGCCAGATTTGCCCCAAAACATTCACGAGAACGACAGGTTTGAGAATTCACTACGAGAAAGTCCACCGTTTGTCAAAGGCAGACATCCAGAGGCTAAAGATCAGCGCCCGAAACAGGCGTGCGTTTAGGCTAAACAAGGACGACGTGTTTATTAGCCGCGTGACCGCCGACCCCAACTCCGGTCAAACAGCACAGTCTGCAGAAGCGCTGCCCGCCATCAAGCAAGAACCACTTGACATTGCAATCGCACCTCAAGCAGACAGCGAGAACAATCCACAGGTCCCTCAAATCACTTCACCCGGACACGCAGTAAAAGATGGCTTCACGCCCGATGTAACAATTGTTGCACACCTACCACCAGCTGAAAACTATACGACTGAGCCTTTGTTCTGTGAGGTGGAACCGTCAGGTCAGGAAAAAGCCCCAGAGAAACCGGAAGGTGCCGACGTCACCGCGAGTCCAAATGTGAGACAGAAATCCAGCGTACAAGAGAACCTCAGTCCAAAGAACCAGCACGGACGATCGGACGCGTCCTTCACCAGAGCCAAGGAGCCAATGTGCAGCCCGTCGTCGGCATCGTCCTCGTCCTCCCCAGAGAAACCCGGCAGCTCCAAAAACGAACCGCAGAGGAAAGAAAAGGCGCAGAGAAGGTTGAGCCTCAAAATGTGCGAAACCGACAACGCCTACAGTCCGTATAGACCGTACCGCTGTGTTCACGAAGGGTGCACGGCTGCATTCACCATCCAGCAAAATCTGATTCTGCATTACAGGGCCATGCACCAGTCATCCCTGCCCACGTCTGGCTCAGGCAAACTCGAAGAAGACGCCGAAAAGTCCGGCGTGGAAAACGGACGGGAGAGCCCCCAGGGCTTGGACGCAGAAGACGAGGTCCGGTGTCAAGTGAAGAACTGTTCGAGGGTGTTCATGGGAATCACCAGGTTGGTGCAGCATTACCTCCTGCTGCACAAGTTCAGTCGTGACAAAGCCACCGCCATGATGGCCAGCATGGCCATCGGGACCTTCAACTGTGACCGGCCCGAGTGCGCCCTTCCCTTCAACTCGGTGGAGAAGTACATTGAGCACATCAAGAATTACCACAAGGAGATCGCCATCTCCGAGAGCGGCTCGGTCGATCAGACCTTCCGGTGCGAGTACGAGGAGTGCGACCGCGTCTACACTACCAAGTCGAACCTCCTGCGTCACCTGATTAAAAAGCATGAATATGTTTATGATCCCAAAGCAAGTGACGGGAGGCGGACTAAATCGATGAGCCTGTTCCCGGGGGCCAATGGGAAAGAGAACGTTGAAAACAAATTCAAAGTGAAGAAGAAAAACACTAAGAAGAAAGACGGGAAGTCCATTGAACACTGGACTAGTTTTGGAAAGCCGACGCTAAAATCCCACGAGGAGGCCTCAGCCATGTGCACCAAGAAGTCTGCGCTGCAGTACCCGTGCATGATAATAGGCTGCGACGCAGTGGAGCGGGCTGAGAGAAGTATATTTAAGCATTACACAACCCACGGCCTCACAGAGCGATACATTGAGGACCACCGGAGCCAGTTCATCTTCTGCAAGAAGTACTCGCGCTCCAGATTCAAGGACTCGAGCAAATCCGAGGGCGCATTGAGCTCTTCTTCCGAGGAGACGGAGCCGGACGACGGCGGCGGCGAGCAGCAGCCCGGTGACCAGACGTCGGATGAGCAGGGGGATCGAACGGGCCACGACGACGGCAAGCTGTCCAACGACGACAGCGCAGAATCGCAACCTTCCCCCGGGGCCGAGGGAGGGACTAAAAGAGGGCGTCCCAGGAAGCCTCCTCACCCCACACCCGCTTGTCCTGAGAGGATGCAGACCCTCAGGACTCGTTCGACTGTTAACAGCTCAAGAGAGAACTCAAATCCTGGTACCCCGACGGCCCAAGAGCAACGCGACGAGGGGGTCACTGCGGGGGCTTTCAAGCCTTTAGGACTCGAGGACTCTTTCCTTAAGTTCTTGGAAACCTCAGAGTCATCCCATTCTTCCAAACGCAAACTAAATGAGAAATCTGGTGCTGAACTACCGTCCAAAAGACAACAAACTCACAAACAGAAATCTGCGATGAAGAGTAAAACGGCGGGGTGCGGAAACCTAGTGGACTTCAGAAATCCCCTCAATCTCAAATCGGTGAGCAATGTCAAGATTGTGGTCGATAAAACATTTTCAGAAGGTGCTGATCTTTTGCTAAAACAGCTTCAAGACATGAAGCCCATGGTCATGATTAAAAAGTGGCTTTATAGCGGATCATAGCGATGTGTTGTATTCAACCCGATCTCACTCAGGATTTGAGAGGTTATGCTGCAGAACGGTTTCTTAATGCATCAGAGTTCCAACTGGTAAAAGTAATGGTCGCAGTTAATGATAAAATGGCCTATTTTGTACTTAATGAAATAACGTCTTGGATGATTTTAAGTATGTATGTTAGTTATAATAACCAGGTAATCTATAGGGCATAGATTTTAGAAACATGTTTGTATTTATGCTTAGTACTGAAGATGTTCTTTTTTTCCTTTTGCTAAATGGAGACTTTTAAGAAAAACAATGTTTTTATATATCCCTATGGGATTTCAAATTATGTTTGTATTTATTTCATCCTTTTCAACACTAGTAGACCTATCTGTAATATTTACATGTCTTCCACAAAGTGTTCAATAAAATGTTACTGTTTCTTTTTATAAAATATTGCCTGCAGACCTTTTTGTGTTGCAGTGTATATATATACATATATATACACACACATATTCTTCCTGGATTTAATGCACAGTTTTTCATATATGGAAAGTAGAAAGATAATTATCCACATGTCATAATCAGCTTGTTTGTTGTTGAATTTTAGACAAAAAAGCCAGAGGAAGATCATTAAAAAATATATTGTTGTCTAATGATACTCCGAACACAAATAACTCATTTGCTGGACTTTGCAAATTTGTATTTGCACAAAAATAAATGCCTCTTTTGTTCCATTTCTGGGTTTTTTTGTCATCTGCATAGGGTGCACCAGGAATTTATACAATGGAATTATTTTGACAGGGTGACAAGTCTTTTCTATTCAAAATACTAAATATCAAAGTAAGATTTTTATTTTCTACATATACTAAAAGTTGTCTAACACAGTGTCAGAGATAAGAGATATAGACACCAAACATTATACATATACATATATGAATATTGCATATTGTTAAGTTAATATTTAAAGGAAAATATTAAAACCTGGTACAGGTTTTGCACGCAATACGTTATATTAATTTAATCAATTTGATAATATATTTAATAGCACTTAGTAACCTGATGAATGAAATGTTTAAAATACAAAACTATTACTTGTACTACCATTGTGTATATAATTACCTCACCAGTAATGTTAGGGGGCATCGTTTTTCCGACCTACAGAGGCCTCAGCAGGGGAACGAGGATTTGGGGTTGTGTTCAAAAGCAGCAATGTTTGAAAACTAAAATCCGCCACGTTTAAAACTGAGGTTTGGAAAAAAAAAACGTAAGTAAACCAACATAATGCTGAAACCTTTAAGCTTGGACTACTCATTCCAATGCATTCATGACTTTTTTTGATCTATTCGAAAAACGTAAAAGTTCACCGACTATAAATCGGCTATAAACAGGTCGGTGACCTTATATTTTCTGAACACACCCCTTTCCGTATACGTCACTATGGCGGGAAGTAGTGGCTAGTTTATTAAACACAGCAAAAGCAAAATAACAAAACACGCGTTTCGCTCTTTATCGGGACCTTAGCGCTGTTACACGTAGTTAATGCCAAGATGTCTACTTCATCTGTGTCTAAGGTAACGTAATACTGCACAAACATCACGGCTCGACACGTACTACAGTTACACGTTAGTGTCGTTGTTTTGACTTTCACTGTTTTTACTCGTGAACCCGTCGGTATTTCAGGGGTGCTTTGTTTTCAAGCCAAGTGCCAAGAAGAAGAAGAAGACCACCACGCTCAGCCTGGGTGCGCTGTGCTTTAATGGTTCAAGTAAATAACATCCTGACTTCTGGTGTCTTAAAGTTGCACTCACGTGTGTGTCTTCGTCTCCAGAGGATCATTTCCTTCACGCCTGTGAGGGCGATGAAAACCGCCAATTACGGTTCCAACTCTGTCAGGATCTGTGGGACAAAATAAAGACCAACACAGAGGTGAGACCGGATATTCCAGATGTTGGGTAGAAGTTCACTGTGTGTAGCAATCGATTAATCCATTCAGAAGATATCTTTTTTCAAAAATGAAGCTGTCATTATAAACATTACACTGACCTTGATGTTATTCACAGCAGCCACCTTGTCAAGTCACTGCAGAGTAAACGGAGACGGAACTAATTGACATTAATTATTCCTCTTTAAAGTGGGCCAGAATGACGTTGACAGACACCAGAAATACGGCACAATTAATTTGCTCGATTACACCTGTGTCCATCCTGCTGTGACCCGGCAGAACCGCCTTATTTTAAACCAAAACCCTCCCTAGGACGATGAGGGTTTCTGGGCCCCAAACAGGGTCTCGTAAAAAAATGGTATGAATTTGGCGGAGAGAGAGAGAGAGAGATAGATCCTCTGTTGTGTTGTACGCCAGGCTTTACAGGAAGAACTCAACAGGAACATCCTGGACAGCTTGCTGGACTTCACGAGGAAGTGCTCTTCCACGCGCCGACACAGCGACTGGGCGTCCCAGATGAGGGCCAGTGAGATTCCCACTGCGGCTCTTGTGCTCGGTTTGTTGATTTAGAGTTTTGTGTTTTTATTATCCAAGCACAGCCAATTGAGAACACGATGGAAACCTTTTTACTCCATTTTTCTTTTCAGTAATATCGCATAATCTCGCGTTACATTTGCCCTCTTCCCCCTCGGTGTCCTCCGTAAGGTGTCAATGTCCCGGACCATGACATGACCTTCAAGAGTCTGTCCGACCTGCTCCAGCAGTCCGTCACCCCTCATGTGGCCTCTGTCCAGGCCAAAGAGTGCGGCGGTACGGTGCTCTTGTCATTTTATTTATTTGATTTTTAGGAAGAAATGATTTAGCAGACAGCAGCCCATTCTCTCCTGTACCTTCAATACGCTTTCAACTCTCAAGTCCTGATCTTGGTTGCTTCATCGTTTCAGCGTTGAAGCATTTGATGAAGAGGGTCCTGGAGAGGTTGATGGACACGGTTGTGGACGAGGATGATGATGACGACCATGAGGAGGAGGCTGAGCAGTCCGTGCACTGCTCCCTCGGGACACTCTGTGCTTGGTACAATGCAAAAACAAAGGTGGGACAACAAAGTCAAACCCGAGGTAGATGAGTTCACGTTTGTAATTTTGTGCATAAAGAGAGTTTGATAACCTAAAAGCGTGTTTGTATTTCAGAAATCCAAGATTGCCACTCCTGGAAAAAAGCGTAGTTCTCCTGTCAAAGATGATTCGGAGCCTCCGCCGCTTGTGATTATCTTCAAAGATCTCGAGGCTTTCAACCCCAAAGTTCTTCAGGACTTCATTCTCATCTGCAGGTAACTGGAAACGTTGAGCTGAACAAACTTAAGTGTTTCCTTTTGAATGTTTTTACAATTTTAGAGATTTACTATAAAATAATTTGGCAAACTTTGAGGCAATTCTGCTTTTGTATCCACCTTCCCACACTAGAGTTATACGAACTGAGCAACCGTTCGCCCATCAGCTTCTTGGGAATGTTGTGTCTTTATATGATGCGGTTTGGATTCCGCTCTGTGACTTGAAGTGTTAACAACATTATCTTCATAAACATGACCTCCGCTCCACAGCCGGTACATCCAGCGTCTTCCGTTGATGTTCATCTTTGGTATCGCCACATCGCCCAGCACCATCCAACACATGCTGCCCCACTCTGTGTCCTCCCTGCTGTGTATAGAGCTCTTCCAGTCCCTCTCCTGTACACAGCACCTGGCCACAGTCATTGACAAGGTAGTTTTCTCACTGTCTCATACAGTCCAGGAGGAATACATCCAGGATCGCATTTCAGACAAATTCTTTGAGTCTGTTGTGTGGCCTTTAAGTGAAATCTGACCAAGTTCATTGTATATTTCTGTGTGTCCAGTTGATCCTGACACATCAGTTCCCCTTTAAGCTCAACGGTAAAGTCATGCAGGTGCTGATCAGCATCTTCCTCTACCACGATTTTTCAGTGAGAAACTTCATCAAAGGCATTCAGGTAGAGATTAGCTTATAAATACGTCATCCATTGTGTCTTTTTGGTGTATCCGTTTGTGCCGGTTGTCTTTCTGTGTAGATCTGATTCAGATACGTACTGGACCTGCACTAAATTGACTCTCTGCTCCGTCTTGGTGCAGCTGGCCCTTCTGGAGCACTTTCACTCTCAGCCTCTCAGTGTGCTGTGCTGTAAAAAGAAGGCCGCTCTGATGAATGTGATGCAGCTCGGTCACCAGGACTTGGAGAGGATCAGGCAGCTGCAGTCGTTCAAGAGGTGTGTGTGTGCACACTAACACACACATACACACTCCCAAGTGGACGTGTCAGACAAAACTTTAAATGTAAATATACAATATATTTCATGTCGGTAGCTTGTTGAATGGTTTTATTAGCTGTTCTTTCCTAAGTGTAACCTGTGTCTTTCCCCAGGTATGTAGAGAAGCAGGAAGCTCAGGAACAAGTGAATCTGTTCACGGACGACTCTCATTTAAAGGTACATTTTTGTTGTATTGCTGTGCATTAGCCAATAATGAGTGCACTATCTATGGACAGAATCTAATGCTAAAGGTTTTTTTAGGAGGTGTGTCAGACGTTGATAAAGGACCTTCGCAAATATCACAAGAACTATTATCCTATCCTGAGGTGCCTCCATACTCTGACCTCGTCATTGCCTCGTTACCCCCTTGGAAAACAGGCAAGACTTTTTTTTGTGGACTTTGAAATAACGGTGTGTCAGATTTTCTTCTTCATATATAACAGGATTATTTGCGTGTTTCAGATCAGAGAACTTCATTTAATATGTCTGGAAAAAAACATTTGGGAGAATGAGGAGTACCAGTCAGCCATGAAGCTTCTGAAGTAAGTCTGGCTGTTTAACCTGTGGGACCAACGAATGGACGCTCTTGATTCTCTGTTAAAGGCTGTAGGCACTTTTACCACTAACCACATATTCAAGGGTATCTAGCTGATCATGCTCCTCCTGATGGCCTTTGATGACCTGAAGTTAGCCACTTCTTTATAAACCTCCTCTGCTTTTCCCTGCAGGATGATGGCTAAAGATCAGCTGATTGGTTTGCTACAGAGGTGTGAGGAGATTCTGCAGCCTGTCAAGTCAAAGAAGATGAACAGCACTCTGGTCCAGCTGGTGGACCTACTGGCCAAATTTAAGCAGCTGGACAGTAAGTAGTCAAAAACCAGCAGAGCGCTACGAGATCCTTCCACTCCCTCGTTTTGCGTTCACCCAGAGCTTGTTTGCTTCTTCAGATAATTAGCATTTTAGTGCATCAATAAGCAACGCTTATTACTTACCAATTGATTAACTGTGTTCTTAATAGCACTAGCCGCAGAGCCTCCGCCCAGTGTGGATGACAGCATCACCTCTCCAGTGAAAAATCTTCAGAAGAAAACCGATCTGTTCCAGCTGCAGAAGGTTTTTCATGAATGTTATCTTGTGTTACCGGTGACAGATCTGACCTCAACCTCTGTCCTTTGATTCATAAATTGAGCGACTGGTCATTGTCATTGTTCCAGGCGCTGCTGGAGATGAACGAGTCTCGGAGATCCAAGAAACTGAGTCCGTTCGAGGCTCTGCGAAACGAAGCGCTTGAGTTTATTGACAGCTTAGTGAAGTCAGTTTTTTATTTTATTTTATTTTTTAACACAATTATTTATTTACATAATTGTGCTAACAATTCCTAATGTCACCCTCCCACCCAGGAGCCACCTCTCTCCCCCGGAGTCTCAGACGCTGAATGAAGTTTGCTACTACGCTTCTTCTGCCACCGTGAGACGCCACCTCAACGCAGCACCTCGCACCTCCATTCAGGCTGCACTCAACAGCCCGTACTACTATCTCCAGGTACGTCTGATCGAGTGTGCCGCTATCTCATCGTGAGCAATGCAAGTACTCAGCGGCGCCTCCCCCCCCCCCCCCAGAATGACCGCCTACAGACGGATGACGGGCTCGTCTCTAACGCTGCTCCGGATATCTGCATCGTGTACAAACTGCATCTGGAGTGCGGCAGGCTGATAAACCTGTACGACTGGCTTGAGGTCAGTTTGTTTTACGCCGACTCGAGGCGTTATTGATCGAGGATCAATGTTTCACATTATTGATAAAGTGATCGGACCAGCATGACAAGATACTGACGAGAAGTGTTGTTTTCAGGCCTTTGCTACTGTGGTTTCTGCTGCCGAGGGTGATGAACCGGGTTCTGACAGTTTTGGGAAAGTGGATGATGTCAGACAGTATCCTTCCAATACTTGAACGAACACGTGAAACATTAATAATCCACAAATGATAAATGATGTTCCTTAGCGTGCTTTCTAGCGCTCGTTTTATCCGAGCTGTGTCTGAACTGGAATTTCTGGGCTTCATAAAGTCAACAAGACAGAAGACCGATCACGTGGCTCGACTGTCCTGGGGAGGCTGCTAACCAAGGAACCGCACGTCTCCCTTCATTGAAGTTCTAAGAAACTTGGATATTTTGGACTGTACTTCCTGTTAATAAAATAAATACAAGCATTGTCAACCGTGCTGTCAAGTCTGTCTCACTGTTAACCAAAACCTCTGTTCAGATTTTGTATCTGTGCTGGTTTCACAAGAACCTGCAGTTTATAACGGTTCCTTAACACTTATCTTGGAATGGTGGAGTACTTTTAAACGAGGTTTTTTTATACAAAAAGGCACAGCTGCATAGAAGTTAGATGACTGTTGTTATTGACTTGACTCAGACAGTGAACCATTACCATAGAAAGTCTTAATCAAAACAATTCTGGACTCTTTAGACGTTTTATTTCTTCCAATAAGTACATTGGTTTCAAAGTGATACCAGAAAAAACAAGTCAAAATAAATAAAACACTGGTAGGGAGAACAAAAATTCTAATCAGCCCACTTATGCTCAACTTTAAAAAGTAATGAACAGGAAAAACTGCAAACACATTCACTCTGTTCTGCTGTTCCTTCCTCAGATTGACCAGCAAACCTTTTAAGTACAACTCTTGCACTGCTTTATCATATTTACATGTAACAAACAGACAACAAGTGACAAAGCCTGGAATGCTGGGAATCGTTACAAAAGTGAGATAACTGCAGATACACGTACAGCAGGAGGAACATAGGCCACTGGTAGAAATAGGATCCATTAATGTACATAAGGAAGCACCTAGTTGCTAACAACAGAGTGGTAACAACTGCCAACCGCTTCATATAAACCTTTGCCCAAAGACAGAAATATGGCACAGTAAGAAAAATTTCATTTAAACTAGCTAAACTAAATCTCTTACAATGATGAGCTTTTTTTTTCTTCTTTCTTGAGATATCACATGATAGCTTGCAGCAAGAGAAGGATGCCTTGCAACAGATTTCTGGGCCACACTCAGGAAACATCTGGTGAAAAACAGAAATAAAGAAAACAGACGTTTTACTTTAAAACCATCAGAAAGAGCTCAAACAAAGACTCCCCAAGTATTCCTCGCCAGACACAAATGTTCTGATGAAATAACTCACAGCTCGCAGGTTGCTCCCCGAATCGCCGCATCAACTGATCATGTGTGAACTTCACAAAGGTGTCATATTGTTCTGAAATGTACATGAGCGGATACCAGAATTACTATTGGACCTGCGTACGTTATTGGAGTTATTCTTCTGGGTTATAATCTACCAATTGACTTGGGTCAGAAACAAAAATATGATGGTCAGGAGTCAGTTCCATTCTGCCCTTGTGAAGCCATAAAGAAGACAGCATTTGCCTTTAATAACTTCTTTATTTTGTCCATGCATACAATAATTAAAATGCTGATCAATCAATTATAAGAAAATGAACCATTGACATTAACCAACCATTTCAAATAGGATACCTGTAGGCTTTGGACTGATTGTGGATCTGTGATGATTCGTGAACAACTTGCTCGATGTGCACCAACCTGCCAGTTTGGAAGTCATGGTCTCCTCGTACTCCTCTCGCACCGTCTCCTCCTTTTCGTTCAGCAGCCGTTCACAGATCATTCCGACTTGTCTGAGGGTGAATAACGGCTGTTCTTTTCTAGTAGGGGAAACGCCTCCAGAGGACGTTCCTGTGCGGATCAAACCAAGAGCTGGAAGTTATGGCGTGCATTTGGCATTTGTAGTTGGCCGGATTTGTTGCTCAAACCAACCTGGCATGCTGGAAACATTCATAGTGGACGACTGGGACGGGGACTCTGGAGAATAGCAGCCCTCTGACTGTTGGTAGCCTGCGTCTAGATGCTTCCTCTTCTGAATGCGTTTGTACTCCTGCTTGATGCTGTTGAGGATTTGTTCTAGTGGGACAAAGGAAAGTTTTCAACAACAACAACAACAAAAAAGCAGAGAGGGGTAGTGAAGACAAAACAGCTGACAGCTCTGGTTAACTGGTTAGTGTTTGTTCAACGTGTTGCTAATGCCTCACCAAACGGGCCATCATTACCTGCACTAAGCCTCGAGGACGAATCTCCGAATGGAGAGGGCTCCATGCTTAGGTACTTCCTAGGGGATGAGGAGGAGGACGACGAATGGGACACGGGGATACATCTGCGTCTTTTAGGGGACGTAGGGCTCATCAGAGGATCGAAATCCATGGTCCTCTTCAGGGTGGCTCCACACGCCATGACTTCAGGGTTTTTAAATGAGGGGAGAGCGAAGCAACGAAACCGAACATTAATGAAGCGATGGCATCTGTTAAGTCAGATAACTGGTGATCATGGCTATCCCTCAACACGCCTTGCTGGTCATGATCTAAATTCATCTGCCCAAACCAGAGTCCCTCGCTAAGCAGTACATGCTAGCCATACTGCGCAGCTGAGGATTTAAAAAAAATATTTGCTAGCAAGCTAACGCTAGCCGTGCTTGCTAGCAAATAATCAAAAAGAAAACAAAGCTAACGTTAGCTTTGGCTTCCATTGGTAGAACGCTCTGCTGTGCATTTGAATAAAAGCGTTTCTTACCTTTAGGGGGGAGTTGGTCCGTCAAACTGCGGTCAACAACTCGTGTGGGTCTAAAAGTTGCTTCCCAAAAGTTGAGGTGACGATCCGCCGGCTGCGGGCCAACTGTCTGCTGTTAGTCAGGGGTGCTAGCCGACGCCACTTAGCTGCTTGTTTTTGATATGGGGATGTCGGCTACACTGGTTCGTGACGTCACGTAGCAAACGCGCTACAAGGCATTCTGGGTAATGTAGTTAAATGGGGAAAAAACGAGAAATTGAAGGTGAACGACGTCCACGTTGCAGCCTACTTTAAGCCAGGCTCCCACGTCATCCAAAATGCATGTGTTCAATTTGATTTAATTATATGTCAGACTCGCAATGGTATCGCAGCAGTAATCACTATGATCAGTACATGAGAAATATTAAAGACAATAGGTGCATGTCGTATAACAGGTCTCCACGTGGGGGCAGTGTAACATAGAAAAGCATTATGACTCTGTAATGTGACGATTAAAAGCGACCGACATTGCTTAGAAGGTTTCAGCTAATTGCCCAACTTGTTGATATTCTTTATTACTTTATCTATCTATCTTAGCGTATTTAAATATACACTTTAAAATGCTCACAATCTTATAGATTTCCCCTGGGATATCTACGTTACTCTCCACTTTATTGATGTTGGTGGTTCTGGTTAATGCAAAACAACACATTGCTGTACTCTTTGCAATGAAGTTAAATGTAATCTAATCAATAAGGTTGAATTTAATTTAATCAAATAAAAAAAAATCCAGTTACAGCTCTTAAGGCATCGTTACACTCTCTCATAATGTTAGAGAATTCATTGTTTCGTTGAATGATGAATGCTTGATAATATGTCGACAAATGATGATGAAATAGACAAATTTAATATATTTATTGAAGGTATGTCTCTTATGGCTCCCTGTTATGAGACACAATGGCACATTGGATGCCTCACATACCAAAGTGTAGCTCCTCACACAATGTTGCAACCGTTTCATAAGCACATGTGTTATAAGCAAGTATGTTACATTCTCGATTCACGACAGACTAAAGTTTTGATTTGATCAATAAGCTGTTCATATTTCTGTAGTATGACTCATCAATTGGCTTTGCGAAGTAATAGTTACAAAAATAAAGAAAGTCCAAATGCCACAATATTATGGTTAATAGCTGATTTAAAATCACTCAATGGATGCTAATTCTATTTACAAGTTGTGTGCTGTAATTCACAACTCAATGTTGCATGAAGGGAGACACAATTAAACCTTGAATTAATGCCACATGATGTGATGTGAAAAAAAGAACCAAATGGAACACCATATTGGTCTACGTTTTAAACTCAAATCCACAACTTAATGCACATTCAAACTACAGCAAATGTTAGTTTTATTCTGTATCGGTCACTGCAGAAAATAACTGGTTCTTATGAACCACTATTGTTTACTGATGATAATTAGATTCAAAAGGCATCAGCATATTCAGACTTGTGTAACCCAATAAACCATTTTAAATAAACCAACACTAGAATAAAGAGATAATGCACTTTTTTAAGTCCCATTGCACTCCACCATACAGCTATAATAACAGATTTCCGCTTGAAAGCGACAGGAACGTGTTTTTCAGTTCTGTATCTAGGTCATATTTTGGCACATTTCATTGTTACAGAGCAGTGCACCAGGACGAATAGGGCTATCCTACAATAACTTCACAGTTGTACCAGAGCGTGGCAGCTTCTCTTTTAGACCGGCTCTGCAGTAGAAGTCTCCGTCATTCCAGAAACGGTAACCTGAGCTACTTTTACTCTAGCTTTTCCACCGACGACTCCATCTTTCCCCGCCCCGCCCGCCGGGCCTCTCACGCTCCTGCTGTTCCAGTCGCTGTCGGCGCTGTTGTCCAGAGGCGGCGTTGCTCCCCAGCACAGGTGGCAGAGGTTGAGGAAGGCCCTGCGCAGGTCCTTGCTCCTCATGGCGTAGATCACAGGGTTCACGGTGGAGTTGAGCAGCGTGAGCATGCTGCAAAAGGCAAACACAGTCTTGATGAAGTCATTCACCTTCCCAAAGAGGTCATAAACCATGATGGCTAGCAGCGGGCCCCAGCAGATGATGAGGGCCACGAGGATCAGAACCAGGGTTTTAGCCAGGCGTAGGTCCATCCGGGCCTGCTCGGGCCTCACCGTCTGCACTTTGGTCCCCTCCGCCGTGTAGACGATCACACTTCTTTGGGAGCTGCGGCTCAGCATGCGGACGGCGTGGTGGTGGGACTTCCAGAGGATGAACATGTAGGCGTAGATGATGAAAAGGACCAAGGCGCTTGTCATCCCGATCCAGAACATGAGGTACTTCTGGTCGATCAGGGGGAAAATGTCGGAGCAGACGGAGTTGAGACGCTTGCAGTTCCACCCCAGCAGCGGCAGCAGAGAGAAGACGATGGAGATGGCCCACATCACACTAAAGGCAATGACCGCCTTGGTCTTGGTGACGATGCGCTTGTACGCCATCGGCCGGTGGATGGAGATGTAGCGGTCGATCGCAGTGAGAAACAGACTGCCCACAGAGGCGGTGAAGGAGGCGATGACCCCGGCCAGCTTGAACAGGAAAATATTGGGGCTGTCCTTCCTGTGGAGGACATGGAAATCCAGAAAGCTGTAGACGAAAATGATGCTGCCTATCAGATCGGCCACAGCCAGGCTGCCTATGAAGTGGTAGGAAGGGCGAGAGCGGAGCGTCCGGGAGTGCAGGATCACACACAGCACCATGAGGTTCTCCAGCACCGTAAATGTTCCCAGGGTGAGCGCCAAGATGGCGACAGCGAGCTGCTGACTCGGGGTCAAAATCATAAAGCACTCCATGTTGTCCACAAAGTCCTCCCCACACTGGCTCTCCACAGACGTGCCATTGCCGAGCAGGAAGTCGGACACGTTGGTGGGGAGAATGGGAGCGAGGCCGCCGTAAATGACCTCCTTGTTTACGGGGACGAGCCCGGGGAGCGAGTTACTGATGGAGGCGGAGTTAGGCTTCTCAAAGTGGAACCGGTTCTTGATCAGAGTCGAGTCGACGGAGGTGTCGTCATAGCTGGCGTCGTTGGAGCCGAGATACTGGACACCTGTTGTTAATGAACTCATCGCAGTGCCTGCTATCCTGTGCAAAGCCATCTTAATGGCTGGTTTGTGGCTGTAGAGATGCTCAGTGAAGAGGAGTGCGGTTTAACATGATCAGATCCGTGCAAAAGGACATCTGGCGAGAAAAAAAATACAGGTTTATGTAGGGATAACGATACAATAAAGCCCCAAATGTATAACATGTCTCATAACATTAAAATTAGAGTTAAATACTAAAATATTTGAAAACATGAAGTAACATTGATGGTTAATATTTTGAAAAATGAATCAGTTGCTGGGAGATATTGGGGGAATATGAGTATCAGCCAGCTGACACCAGAACAGATGCATCCCAGACAATAGTGGGAAACTGAACAGTTGATGACAAACCTGTGCAGCCTCAGGGGAAATCATTGCATTAAGTATGTAGGACAGACAGGCTTTCTTATTAATTAAAGCCGGTCATTAAGAATTGAGCTGATTTTTTTCTCAATAATCATTGGATTAATTAGGCATCAAGGGAGACACGAGATAAGGAGTACATATCTGTCCAATGAACCATTTACATTTTAATGTCAGTAATGATGATATCAATTATCAACAGTTAAGTTTAAATGAATAAGACATATTAAAAGATCAGAGATTCAAATACGCTTAAATATATAATGTATAAAGCCAGTTTGCTTTCACGAATATATTGTGCAATAATGCAAATGAATAATTAAATAGAAACGACAAATTATCGTTAAAAAAAAACATACCTTCTTTATGTCAGAAAAACAATCTTTTCACGATCCATGACGGGAAAAATAATAAATTAAACCGGGAGTCAACCGGTCTAATGTCTCCACTCTCTTCACCAACAGTTGTAGCAACTCCACAAAAAGCCGGAAGCCAGTTAGAGGAATTACAAACGTTGTTGTTTTTCTTATTTGTCCGGGCAAGTATCGATTTGCAGACAGTGTGAGATACAGTGAAGTCGGGCGGGCGGCGGGTGGAGACCAGCGTGTTTGTGGGAGCGGGCGCTGTTTGGGCTCCTTTTTGTGCGCCTGCTGGTCACGTGATCGGAGGTGTTCCAACGCAGTGGAAAAGTGCTCCATGCAAACATAGGCGCAAACCGCTGCTGCAGGCATGATGTCCATCCCACGTGTTTCATGGTTCATTTACCCACATATATATATACACATATATAATTAATATCAATAATGACATAGTCTTTTAAAATCCTTTATTGTGTTTTGGCTTACACCTTGGCATATTCAACACTAACCCAATTTATTTGCTTTTATACGTCATTGTTGTTTTTCACACCAAACAAGGTTATATTCTACGCACCATGTGATTTATGCATAAATATGCATAAATACATGCCTGTTTTTCACAGTCAGACGAATGTACAATATTTAATCCTACATGATTACATTCTTGATGTTTTGGGTCAACGAGGTGTCAGTTTTATCTCAGTTCTTTATTTGTTAGAACATCAGACATGAATCAACATTTCTGTAAATGTGCCAGTGTTAGCCAGCTGGTTCATTCCAGATTGCAGTCCTTTGGCGAGATGTTCTAAAAAGCACGGATGTGACAAACGAAGAAATACAGTGAAACTCCCTATTTGATCTTTTAAAATGAAGCGTCACAGATATCCAAGAACAACTATACCAATATATCTATTTTGTATTTGAGAGTGCTACCGTAAAAATCACAGATATACAGCATTTGAAAACAAAACTAGAAAAATGGCAATGATAATCTTGCAATGTTTTACAATTCATTGATAATCAAATTGACCATCACAGCACATCAATGATTTAAATACAATGAGTTTATAAATGATGATGCACAATGATACATTAAACTAGCCAAAAGTATAGAGGCACAAATAACTCTGACGTGACAACATGAATATGCTCATGTGTACTGTGATCTTGTAGTACATTTAAAAAAAGACCCCAACCAGGGCCAGTTTGGTGCAATTATAAAGCCGCTATTATAAGTGCACATTTTCTCTCTTTACACTTGGGGGTCACATGCACAGTATTGAGTCTTTTTCCTGTCCTGCGCAGCTGGGCAATTATTTCCACTATGGACTCCCAGCAGAGCTATCTCCCAAATTACATGTATCTTGCTGTAGAAAATACATGACATTTGGCGATGCAACATTACGGGAAAACAATGGAAGACTGCGCACGTGATGCCAGTGCATCCAGTTTTGGCAGAACAGAAGAGGAGTCATCCAACTAATTACTGAACACTTGTTATGCAGCGTTTGAAGAACATTTATGCAGCTATTGATAACTTGTGGCAGAGCAGTATATCCAACATGAAGGCAGTTTACCAAGACAAAGTAGTCTTGCTAATGGCTGATGGAATTCCATTTTGACACGTGTAAAGCAACTGTTTCATTGCTCATTGGCATCCTTTTCGAGTCCTAATCGGGTTTTGGCTGGAAAGCTGCATCTGTTATCTCTCAAAGCAAGGGACAGAGTATTGCGATCCATCATCATAATTATCATCAATATTTCAGTGTCATTCTCACCAAGGCTTCAGCGAGCGAGGGAGATATTTCAAAGACAAAGCTTTACGCGATGACAAAGAGCCCCAACGCGGCTGTTTCAGCCATTTGTAAAAATTCCATTTTTCCACCCTCCATGTGGGCCGTGCGGCTCTGTGAGGATGCTGCTCTTGTTCCGCATCCATCTGTCTTGGTGGTGAATATCGCAAGTGATTTACAGGGATTGATTTTTGGAAGAAATCCTCACAAATTGCAGAATAATGCATCTCATTTAATATTGATCCTTCTCCCAGTCAGTTGTTATCTGAGCGGCGAGCCTTCGTGACAAAATCGTTACTTTGAGTCCACATGATTCCTCCAAAATAGACAAATCCAAGCACTATACTTGCATGCAAAAACATGAACTGTTTGAATCAAAACACTAACATTAACATGTTTGAGATACTGCACAAGGCTGCCCTTATGTTGTGAGTATTCCACACACAGCATGTTACCAAAACGAGACTCTAAGGCAAACTTTTCTCTGACGTGTTTGTGTCGGAGGGTTGGAAGATGGGAGAGAGTGTGGAGAGAGAGAGAGAGAGACGGAGGGAGGGAGGGTGAGGAGGGTGAGGAGGAAGAGGTGCCCAAATAGAGAAGCAGAGGACGTTGTGACTGAACATTGACAGATGCCTGAACCGCCTCTTCTACATTCTGTTCCTCCCCAGCTGGAGGCACTTCATAATGTAGCCAATCTCAATTCAGAGCATTTTAGCAAACAGAAACAGAAAAAGATGAAATGTTTACTAAATGGGTTCAATATCGTTTGAAATGTCTCTCTTTTGTATTATTTCCTTCATGCATTAAGTCATCAAAGGTCTGATGTACCACTTTATCAAGCAATTTATATTTATCAACCTGACTTCATAAGGCAAATAATGTGTATGTGTATGTTGATGTATTATTTATAACACATAATTGAACAAACAACTACACCTTGAAAAAAAATCTGATAAACACAGAGAATGTTAAGTATGGAAGTTTCCCATAATGTTTGTATTGTGCACCAGATTATAAGGACAGATTTCCCTTATAGGGAATAAAAGCAACGCAGAGAGAATACAAAAAAAAACACTCTTACTTAATACTTTCTGGTACTGAACTTTTGTATAAAAGCACCAAAACCAGCTCAAAACAAAACACAGATGTTCAATGCACCTCTTTTATTTCCATTAAACAACTAAGGCCGGTTGATCAGCTGAACTGCACGACTCCCTGCTGCAGCATCGGTGGATTTTCTTATAATAGACCGACTAACAGCATAATGGACAGTGGGTAGAATCCCCTTCATGCACCATTTAATCACCTAAAGACCTTTTTCAGGCTATCTCCGTGGAACACAGTGGTAATCACAAAGATTTAGCAGGTGGTTCAGTGAGTGCTCAACCACTATGCAAATGAACGCTACAGGCTCCAAACCGCGAAAAACAAGTTGAAACGGTTTATTCTCAGCAATATTTCTCATGTTTTGGTACCTACAATTGGTCGGCGCTACTGCTTCAGAGGAACAAACCCTAAACAGCAAGAGCGTGATCAGGAATCGCCCCGCAGGGTCATTGGTTGATTCGGATGCCAGAGGATAATTCATTCGCACTACGTCCAGCTGCAGAGCTGCAGAGACTGACGAGAAGCCCGAATGGACCTGACTGCCATGAGACCAACAGTCACCTGTAATCACATGGCTCTTTTCTGTATTGAGGGGGTTGTGATATTACATTTATTTTTAGCTTTTCACGCCCTCAATCCTTACGCTTCTTAATATGTTAACGTTGAAAATTTGTTATACTTTAACATCTGTCATTAAATATGTTGACAGGCAATGATTAATCTTTTCACCACTTGAGGGACTTGTGAACGAGCCGAAGGCACAACATCGACATTTTATTTAGTTTGGGTTGATAGGGATGCTTGACAATTGCCTATTTTTTACAAAAGTGACATTGGTAATCACTAAACATTGCCCCTCTAGCATCACTGAAACCATTAGCTGAATTACGATAAAGATATGAAAAAATAGAAAAGAGATGCGATGCACTAATGGCTGATATTTAGAGTGCTGCAGAGTGTGGTCAAGCTCTTTTGCATCACATTCAGGTATCGTAGATTGAGCTTGATTTATGACCAGCACATGCTTGGAAAGGGTTCATCCTCGCCACATTACTCATGCATTCTCATTCTGCTCACACCACCGTGGTTATTCACCCATTACTGGCAAACGCATCGAGCAAATCATTTCAGAGAGTGCTCACATCCCAGAGGAAGTTCTTTCATCACAGAGTTACTTTGTGCCTCAGCTTCATCACGAGATTAAATGACTCCGTGACACTAACAAGGTGACATTAAAGAACAAAGAGTTTTAAAATCGGTTTGTTTTTTTGTGTTTCTTGTTAAATACAGAAGTACATCTACTTTGCATTTATTCAAATTTGGTGGTTTCACTGCAGTCAGGGTACTTTAAATACAGCTTAAATGCTTATTACAAAAAAAGGCACAAATCATGCTTCTGTTTGGGTGCAAGGATGCATTTTCTTGCATTTTTAGAGATATTTAGTCTAGTAGAATTTTTATATCAGACGAGATGCATTTGTGGTATAAACAGTAAAGAGCACTTTGACTTTGGTCTTTCCTAATGGATGTTGGCGAGTGTTTTGCGTTCACTTGCACGTGAGGCATTACTGTTTACTGTTGGTATGATGTGGGTTGTGTGTGAATGTATCAGCATCGAGAGAACCAAACCAAAATTGACTAACTAGGGAGAAAAAAAATGCTCCATCTGATGCTTCTGAAGATTTTCTCCTCTCCTTTTAATATTTGTCATTCTCCCTTGAACTGTCTGTTACTGCCTGCCCACTTTCGTGACTTTGATGAAATAACTTTAGATTTATTGTGCACTCAATTATGAAAACCCTGTGATCCAGTAATGTTTAATTCAAAATCTCCTGAGCAATGCAGCGTTTCCACACGAGGTTGAACAAAGTCTCTGGGCCACGATGGTAATAACACCCACTGTATGCCAAGACCTTCTCGATAAAAGGCTCGGGTCAGAGATGAACATAAGCAACAGATGACATTTTAACTCCCCATGATGTTCAATCGCTGTGACAAGGTGCTTTACATTGTATTGTACAATACAAACGCATCCAAACCTGGTCACAGAATGTGGTGCTGCAGAAATGTTTTCTAGCTCAAGCAGAGCTTTAAAACCAAATACGCTTAAGCACTTATTGTACGTCGCTTTGGATAAAAGCGTCAGCTGAATGACATGTAATGTAATGTAAATGCTGACTGTGAGTAAAGTGGATCTATAAGTGTAAGTTATAATTTGGGGAGTTCATTTTACTGGTCTTTTCTTTACAATTGATTTTGTTGAGTGTAATTTAATATATATGGACTATAATGTTGTTCTATTAATTCAAACTCAAGACCGAAAATATATCCAGAAATGTTTTTATTATTACCAAAGTAATAAGTCTTCGGACTAAAGACCTTTTTTTTTTTTTTGAATAAATCTTTGGGCATGTACACAATATTTTCAATGTTTCATAGTCTTGGGATAGTGTCTTTGTTTGGTTCTCTGCTTTGCTTTTTGTGAGCGTACTTCTTTCTTTCTCTATTTTACAGGGACTCTTGATTTGAGTTGTTCCAGGGTCTACGGTTGAACATGGACCGATTATCACCAAAACATCCTATCTGCTTAAGAGTGTCTATAAAGATAACAATTTCACAAAGTATTAGCACATAAAGAGAGATTTGATGATAATCCGTGTCAGGTAGAGCTCATCTTCACCCCCCCCACACCAACAGCCATCCCAGCCATCTGCGCTGGGAAATAGATGGACGGCTGCAGAGCAATCAACAGCCCTGCTGGCAGTCAATCTTCAGCCATCGTGCTGAACTTGGCGAACGGAGACGATTCCTTCGCACCGTACCTTTATAACCCCCCATCTCCTATCGCTTCACAGCTTGTGGCCTAATTGACTTTAGACCTACGAGTATTTGGCTGAACCTTGAATAACCTGTGGATATCATGAATTGAGTCAGCAATGAATAAAAAGTAAAGAAACTCCTGTAGAAGTATTGGGAGACTTTTTAAAAGAACTTTATTTAAAAAAAGTTTAACATGTTATTTGTGTGTGGTAACTTGCCAAATGGATTTTAAAAATTCAATCTGCGTTAAAATAGATCTTTCCATTTACTGGTTTGATTTTTTGCATTGATATTTGTGTTTATATTGTAAATATATTTATTATCCTTCCATCCCTTAACGCCAAAGCCAAGTAGGAAACAATTCTCATGTGTCTAGACACCAACAATTATCCATTTTCTTTCTGATTTCCAGGCTGAAAGGGTTATATAAGCTTTACCGTGTCTTTGTAAGCATTTCAGGTGCATCACCATGGAGACACTGCTGCACCATGACTGCACAAGGTCGCCTCTCTTACACCAGAGTGCATGTGTGTGTGTGCGTGCGTGTGCTTCTGTGTGTGCGCATCTTTGTGTTTAACTCTGCAGGGACTTTGAGATGACACAAAAGAAGTAATAGGTTTGAATATATTTGAAAAGCAGGGGATGATGAGCGTGTGCAGTTCAGCTTCTCTTTATTTGTGTCTGTCAACAAGTCAGGCTTTTTGTTATCATGCTGGACTGCATGGAAATGCAGTCTAGCTTGTGACAGATCAAATGAATGTTTTCCATTGTTTCAGTCTGCGTGGTGTGATCAACGAGACACTGCTTCAAAATGCCTGCCCGACATCTCTGGTTATGAATCTACAGCAGCGGTTTGCATTCATATTGTTGTCCATTTTCAGACGAGAAGTAAACCAAAAAGCTTCTTTCTCTCCGTACTTTACAGCTCGTCTGCGGCTCTCATCCCCAAGGCTTCATTTTTTTTCCATTTTCAAAAGTTCCTATTGTCAATATCATAAAATTAAAACTTAAAACGATGATTATCATAATGTCAACATAGTCGCTCACATAAACGCTGAGAGATACCACCTCAGCACTACGATCTTCCAGCTCATCATTTTGATTCACGGAGCACAAAATCGCTCTGTGGTCCACTTTCCCTGCTCTCTAAAAGAATCTCTGTAGGAATGCAAATGTCTAAAAACTGCAAAGCAGCAAACAGACACAGTTACCAGCTGGTTAACATTTAGCATCGAAAGAACAGCCAGAATTATTTCTCCTGATGACCAGATCAGATCAGAGCTGAAATGAAGGATGCATATTGACTTGCATTCACGAGTTGAACAAAACGTTGTTCACAAGATGAACAAAAAATGTGCCCCGAAGCGGCTGTAAAGACACATCTGGTTTAAAGAAACGTGGAGCCAACAGGAGTGGATTTGTTTGGGACTATTTTCAGCAACATATTCGGTGCTCTAGTGAGTATTTATTGCTTCATGTGGAATTAAATCCAACTAAGTACACATGTTCATTGTATTGAAAGAAAACATCGCACCGTGGTTACTTGCTGTGTTTCTAACAATAGCCGAGAACAACAAATTAGGTTTTTAATATTTAGTTGTTTGTGATTGATTTATTATTGTTTCTTTGATGGCATTTGTTGACAATGAGGAAATTGGATCACCCTTATCCTTTCATTAGTGTTACAGGTCCCAACACCAAATTTGTTTCTCAAATATACGGAACTTTAACCTGGTTTGAATCTGCAGGTTTCTGCTCTCAGAACACGAGTAACATTAGAAAACGTGTTTCCTAATTTCCATTTTGGCTCAATGGTTGAAACCAGTTTTGGGTTCACGCAGGTTCAACCCTCATCAGTCTTTCTCAAATACATGTTTGTGGATGAGGTCGAAGGTCATGACCACCAGAGTCGGGACATCATTGTTAAGTTTTGATTGATTGATGATGCGTCACGCAACAACACCTGTTCCTACAAGGAAATCAGCATTTTATCAATTTCATTTTCCACTGATTCCCCAATTCATATAGAAAAAATGTGAAGCTTTCTGTGCATTTGACAGTTTGGTTTGCCAAGTCTGTGTAGGCGTGTTTGTGTGTGTGTGTGCGTGTGTGTGTGTGTGTGTGTGTGAGAGAGAGAGAGAGAGAGAAGCTTTAGTGGTCTGTGGCGTCAGAGGAGGTGTCTAGATTATTTCTTTGATGTATGAGCTCTGGGAACTTGGGACAGACAGCCTGATATCACATTATTAAAGCCGAAAGGTTTTGGCTGTAATCATTTGATGAAGTAAATGTATTAGTAGCGATTTGTTTTTCATCTTGTGTTCGAGGTGTCATTACTGTCCGAACAGCCATCTGGTTCTGTTCAAGAAAGCAGACATTAACCCCGACGACATATTGAAGGATGTCTTTCATTTTCATAAAAATCTTCAGGAAGGAGCTTCCTGTCCGCCTCTTTTTATCTGTGCCCATGTACCTCCCCTAGCATCAACAATGCCTCCATTTCAATGAAAATTACATTTTATTCCTCCCAAAGAGTTTTTTTTTTTGTTGGAAAAATAACAGATATGCTGACAGTATTACATCCAAAAAGAGGACCACTATAGCCTCAGTGATATTGGAAAGGGGGGAGTTGGAAATGGCAGGAGGTTGGATGTTGTGTTTTAATGAAAGTTAATGTTTTAAAAGCCTCACCGTTTCATTCTGCCTGTCTATATTTTTATGCTGTTTTACCTTGAAGCTGAAAGCAAACAAGAAACGAGCATCCAAAAAATGATGAAAGATAAAGCCACACATGGGAGGCTTATCTTTCAGATCCAAAGTATTCATCTCCTCGGGAACATCAACGAGTCGCTAGACTTCATGAACGATGGCGATGGAGAGGAGCGCCTGCGTTGTAAATGTTGCATTCTGTTGATCGGGCTTCGCATGCTCCCGGTGCACGTGAAGTGCACGTGTTAAAGGTGATAACCGCGTCCCGGCCAGCAGCATCGTTACGAAAGCAGAGCACCCGGCCTCCGTTCTCCCCCCCTCAGGCAAACACTGCTGGCCCTGTCAGCACGCTCCGACGTAGTTTTGCACTGCCAGGGCCTGTTTGCACCCTCGGCGATGATGTGACGACTCGCCATCGAGGCGCTGAGAGCCGCTGAGAGGCTATCAAGACGCTCCCATTCTCGGATCTCGCACCTTTAAACTCAAAGTGTGTGCGAGGGGGAGTATGACCTCGTTGTGGGGGGGTGAACAAAAGATTCTAAACGTTAGAATGCGATTGTGTTGTAGCTGTCGTGGACATTTAATGCGTTGACACATGCGACATATGCAGCAACAGAGATGAAATCCAGCTAATCCAAAGACGACGTTTGTAACCAATTAGATGTAGAGAGGCCATGATGACTGGGTCCGCCCCCTCACTGTCAGAAAGAAGAACTAGAAGAAGGCCAGCAGGACTTTTGTTTGAAAATATGCAATTTCATTTGCGCTCTCACACAGTTGTTGTTGTTGTTGTGTTTTAAAGCAAGCAATTTTAATGCATTTTTTGAGGGATAATTGGTGATGGCCCAAAAGCAGGAAACTCACAATGGGCTTCCCATTTTAATCAGTCCGTGAACGGCGTCCCGCAGTGAGAGTCTTTCTTCACATCCTTGTTAGATTATTGTCTGATTGGTTTGGGCAGACAGAGTCATCTAATGACTGTTGAGTGATAATTTGTGTAAATTAAAGCTGGAGAAACTGGCATACATCTTTTTGTCTTCATTTACTGCAACAAACCTATGAGAATTTAAACCGCATTGTTAAACATTTAATGCCATTTTAATAATTACACATTTTCCGACCACCTATCATTTCATAGCTGTAATTTTCACAATGATCTATTAATTGAGTTGATAAAAACTCAATCTATGCTTGTAAGGAGAGATATCCATACCACGGGTGTCAATTGAAAACATGGTCTGTTTGAGAAATGTAATTGATTCATGTTGTTTGAAAATGTTAAGATTAATTTCCCATTTCACACATTAATTCTCCATCACACATTAAGAAACAAATGAAAAGAGTCTCATGAGGATCAGCATCTTTTGACACTAATCTTCAACAAAATCAAATTAGACAAAAAGCAATTTCATGAGCAGACATGATCTCACTTTTGTTATTGGTGTAATTCAGGCACATATTTCACTTTTCAGCTTTAGAAACAAGACCTCTGGACCCACAGACAGAAAGAGTGATATTATAAATGAAATAGAATCATTGTATGGGGAATTAATGCAATGTTGTAACCGTTATCCTCAAATGCAAATCACGACAGAGCCAATCAAAGGAGCTTGATAGATGAGATTGAGGTTAAAGCACCAACTACAGTTTATGTAATGTCGTCTTAGAGTTGGTTATGTCTCAAATATTAATCTTGTGCCAGCCAGTACGCCCCAACCGAATGAGCTCATTTAGGAAAAATATAAGGTTAGATGTTACTGTGTTGTCAGTGTGCCGACATGAGAGCTGTATCAATCTTTCATCCACCTCTTTACAATCCCAAAGGATTTTTTTCAACACATTCACACACACACACACACACACACACAAGGACGTCCTCCAGCGCTTCTCTCAAGCCTCCAACACAGCAACCGTCAGAAGAGCGACATTCCACTGGGTCCTGTTGTTAAACAACAGATCCAGTTGTGTCCGGGTTCCATTTTTTGTTTCAGTGTTAAAGTGTCATTCGCGCACAACAGGTCACAACAGGTCTGAGAAAGGAATACCGAGCGCGTTCGTTATTCAGGAGTAGCTACGAATCCGAGAGAGCCGTGGCAATCACATTAGCCGATAAACACCAAGAGCACAAGGGAGACGCCTACAAGTTCCCGTGGGAGAGCATCCAATTAACACTCAAGCGCTCCCTCTCTCTCCGACATGAAGGCTGGCTCAAGAATGTGAAGAGATGCAAGGACATGCAGGGAGAGAGAGGTGGGGACGCGGGAGGGAGAACATTCATTTGTGAAGGTGGAAGATATGTACTCTGTTTATATGGTTTAATTCAACTCATATCTATCGTTCTCTAGTCTTGCTTCCAGCCTGGTTCCGGGGATGGGAATACCAGTCAGTCTGGCACACCACTACTTCAACACTGGTTCATCTCAACTATTATCACTCAAGTCTGAGACCTCGTTGAGGTCATCCTAACATGTCACTTTTCTTTCCAAGATATGAAAAGGTAAAATGGCGGACAAATGTGCTCTATGCATGTCCAAAGAATGCTGTTAACACCTGAATAATATCAGCCAATCCCACACTCCATTCCACTCAATTCAGAATATCCATTAGGATTATGTGATTTTTACGACCCTTTTTGAAGCCACAAGCTTAATTCTAAGCTACCGTTACCCGGTTAGGAATTAAAAAACACAGTCACTGTGATTAGACCAATATTACATTATTTTGTGAGGGATCTCGGTCATTACTCTGAATTGACTCATAGAATAATAAAATACTTTTTGATCTAGGTGATATGAATGCTTATGTGCGGGTTCCTCTCAATGAAAACAGCAGCTTCTCCTAATTGATCCCCCAGTCCTCTGCCGCCCCCCCCCCCCCCCCCCAAGTTGTCTGGCGTCTAACTAGTAAGTGTCTCATTTGTCGGGAAAGTGCTCACGGCGATTATTGGAGATGGAGTTATACTCTGAAGAGAAGGTGGTGTCTCTCCCTGCTGAAATGACTTCTCAGGAACTCGCAGAGTGAATTTTGAAGACATTCAGCTTTTGTAATGCGCATTGGGTCGTATGAAAAGCTGTGGTCTGTTCTGCCAAATCAATATCTCAACAGGTCTCTTCCTTTTCAACAAAAGCTTCCAGATACTGGTGTAAGAAGAAGTATCGCCTAAGAAAACCTATACACAGATTTATATATTGCAACAATCCAGCACAAAAATGTAGTGACTTCAAGTACTTCACCTTGCACACACCCTCCTGTCCGTGGAGGGACCACACGGACTCCAACTGTTCTTCACACCCCGCCCACAAAGGTTGGCGCTGTGGGGGCAGAGAGCGGCCTTTTCCAGGGTTGTCGCCCGCTGGCTGTGCAGACAGACAAGAGAACATATGATTTAGATTGTAAATGTGTTCAAACAGCAATCTATCTAGACACTGGGATGTTTTGGGTCCGTGTGGATTTCTCTGTGACTGCTCTTTATCAAAATCTTCCACTGTGTTTTGAGCTACTCTCTTTTTGTGTGCAGACCACAATCATGGCTTCTCCTGCCTGTGCAGGCTATCAAGTTCATCCTCCATCAATTACAAGCAAATCACTTCCTGACGGTTGCAACCCGAGATGAGAAGATGTGTCACTACCACTGTGCCGGAGGATTTTTTTTTACCCCGGGTGTTATGAACATAAATGTAAAAGCTTTCAGTTACTGGAAATAACTCGAAGCGGTGATAAACTGTTTAATTTGAAATCTACACAGACAATAATATATAAGGACAACGTGGATTACAGACCTCTGTAAGCCACTCTAATTGAATTCATTAACATAAAAAATAACAATTTTATGCACGTTCACTTTATTCCTAGACAAGTTTCAACCAATAATGAAACCATCACAAAAATAAGAAGAAATGTTGCGCAGCGCCATCCCACCCCCACTACACCCCTACTCCACCCCCACTCCACCCCCTCTACACCCCCACTCCACCGCTTGAAGACCCAGGACGACTTGATGAAAACCGAGGTGTTAATGCATTCCAGCTCGGAGAACGCAGAGGCACACAGTGTGCACTGATGTGACATTAACGACAGAAACGGGACTGTCAAGTAGCACATCAACCCACACACACACACACACACACACACACACACACTTCTGAGGCCCTCGGGTGATATTTTTCCAAACTACCAAGCAGCTCGCTGTGCGACATATCGAACGTTGCAGGCTGTGTTTCCGGGGCACTCCTCTCGGGGGGGGGGGCATTTTGTAGTGATGCTGACAGGACAGGGCGAGCACGACTGACGTGTTGTCAGTTTCCTTCAGTCAGCTGGAACCTCATGTTTAAAATCAGCCTCATCACTGACTTGTCAGGGTTCATCTTTGTCTGTTGGAAAGGAAATGAACTGATCCAGTCGAGGCTGATTTGGGAGGCGATTTATGCAGGAAAGAACGGAGATGGTTTCATTCGAAAAATGTAAATGCGGATGCTGTATCAAATTGTCTGGATTGTAATTTTGAATTTTTGAATACGAAGCAGAACCTGGTCTGCAGAATAGTTTGTGTTCATGTAGAGTACAAAACATGCAATACATGACTCGTAGTTAATGGCTGCAACGATGGTCCCCATCCTGGTTTCAAAATGATTCTTTTTTTCAGGCTTTCCTGTTTCTTGTTGTGGTTTTCTAAAGTAAATTGCTGGCCTGTAAAGAACAAAGAGAAACAAAAAGTTACCTGTGATGACTTACATGGAATTAATGCTCTGTTTAAAAAGAAATGCTCTGTTTTAAAATGTGCCACCTGGTTAGAGCTCACAGGTTCTGTTGAATCTTTATCTGCTTTCACACCTGACAACAACGCTGTGCAACTGCTGCATGCATTTCCCGGCAGAAGGGACTGAGTTTATTCAAATCCATAGCATTCCTGGGAAAGAAGTAGAAAGAAGCCTTCTGTATCAGCGTGACAACTGAAATATTGGCTCGTTGCAGCAGTATTGAACTGTGGGCTGATAAGTGTCATTATGTTGAAACTGTTCCTGCACAAATTGTCACCTCTTGCCTCTTTGTCAAAACAATAATTAAAAATTCTGAAAATGTATTAATATTTTAATCATAACCAATGTTTTAGCTGGCTTGGGCTTCTATACATTAAGGCTAGGGCACAGGCTAAAACACCCGGATGTGTGGACTGCACTCTGTGCCCACAGACACACAAACACACCGAGGCAAGTGTTGTCTTTTTCATCTCCCGTTTCAGAGGCTGAGTACTGTCATCCATTGTGGTTGTCAAACCAGCATTCCTGCTGTTGTGACGCATATATCACAACTCTGGGTGTGATGCTCAACCTAAAATTTCTATAATGGTTGAACAAGTGTGTTTGAGTGTTTGTATAATGAGCCGAGAGTGTCACCGATTGCATCACTTTTACTTTAGTATCATTTGCCTTTCTTACCGCAACAATTTTATCTAATAAATCTAATCTAAGGTTTTGTGGCAGGCGCTGCTCAAAAACATGTGTGATCATGTGAAATCAAACACATGTTCACAGGGCAAATCCCTGAATAAGACAATGGGGTGACACATGGATGCCTCCTTTCGATGTCACTTAATTGGTACACAATGGAGAGTGGCGGCATCACCGGTGGGGCGTAGAGTAAGCTGACAGACAGGTCATGTCAGATGTCAGCTTGCTCAGTGCTGTTCAACATGTCTCCTCCTGTGACTGACAACTGGCCCCCAATTAACCTCGAACTCAAATACAGACAGAAAACACACACACACGTACACCTGCTCCCTCTCTCACTCACACACACACACACAGACACACACTCGCTGGGTGTGTGACAGCTGTGGAGCTTCGTCTTTATTCATTCAGTGCTAATTGACCTTATTTTCTTACACGGCTCGCGGTGAGTCCCTCTTCAGCAAGGGAGCTTTGTTTGATTTCTGAGAGGCTGCAGGCAATTTTCTTTTTTTTTGGAGAGATGGAATATGAATTGAATATTCTCATGTTTTTTTCTATTCACCTAATGTTCAAGGTTAAAATGTGGAACACAAATGAATACAGATTTCACTGCTAATTAAATACAGAAGCATGTGCTCAAGGAGCCTTCTAACAAAAAATGTCACTCTGGGTCCCTCTAGTGTGGTAATAGACAGATGGGAGAAGGATTTTAGTCCCTGCCCACATTTACTGTCCTTGGATACAGCACAACACATGGGCCTAATAGAAGGCACGTGGAGAAGAATAAATTAGATTTGACTGACATTGGAAATAATGTGCATTGGTTTGACTACGGTTATGTCTGACTCTACAACATTTACTCCAATGAAAATGAGGCTCACTATGATGTGTTATATTTACATGGTTTGAGTGGCATATTTCACAGCCTTAGGGCTGTTACGTCCAATGGAAAATTAATCTTAAAAATGAATCCAGGATAAACCTGGCTAAACTCTAATGGAAGGACTTGCAGGAAAGAAGCATATGTTTCACATAGAAATAATTTAAAAAAGATATTACCAGTTGCATTCCATAGTTCAATAACATCATTCAGTATATTTTTTTTGTGGCTAAACAAGGGGAGCCCAATGGGGGAGGGGGGGCATACCCCATGGCCCTCTATTGGCCTGCTGCCTCCAAATATTCACACAAATGAAATTACATTTTTCCATAAAAGATGCGCATGCAATAATCATTATTTAGTTTTTCTTAAAGTGTATAATTCGTTTTTCCATTGAAATTACATCTATTGATAATGTATCTCTGATATACTTAATTATTGACTGATTTATTAATTTAATGTAACTGTTATTATCACGTCTAGTGGCGCTGGGCTCTTATTTTGAAATCAGTTCCTAAACCCTACATTTACCGTAATGCCTAATGCATACGCGCACTGTGAAACGACGGGAGGGCCGGACTGGACCGGACCGCGCTTTTCTAAGCAGACGCTGGCTTGACCTTTTGACCAGTACGCGAGGACAGTTACTTCAAACACCTGCCGTTCGAAGACAGGCGCATCCGGATAAAAGTCGCCAGTGAACCGGGGTCGCTTTAGTTCAAATAAACCCAGTGGGCCACATGGAGACACCGCAGCAGATGAAAGCTGCCGTGCAGCGGTGCATCGCCGCGCACAAAGACGAGCTGCACGCTTTGAGTCGGGACATTTGGAGCCGTCCCGAACTCGGCGGCAGCGAGACGCGCGCACACGACACGCTGGTCGGCTTCTTCTCCCGGGACGAGGCGTGGACGGTCCAAGCTCACTACGTACTGCCGACCGCGTTCCGGGCCAGCTGGGGCCCGGAGGGGGGCGGAGACGGAGGGCCGGCGCTCAACGTGGGGTTCCTGTGCGAGTACGACGCGCTTCCGGGTATCGGGCACGCGTGCGGTCACAACCTGATCGCCGAGGTGGGAGCGGCCGCCGCGCTGGGGCTGAAAGCTGCATTAGAGATGCGGACTGAGCCCCGCTTCCCAGTGAAGGTACCCGGGGGGGGGGCAGATCAGCGCTTTTGTTCAGTCCACAGCCCTCCAAAGATGTGACCTTTGTACCTTCAGCCAATGAAAGAGTCAGGAGCCCCGAGCAAATGAAACGGCATCGCCCTCATGCCGCCAGATAGCAGAATTTATATTCTACGTAAAAGTATTCCTTGGCCTCTAGTAATCATAAGCATTAGTTTGTAACTCCAGATAATTTCCTTTTAAATCTAATGTAAAAAAAGAGATATCTTTTCCCGTGAGAATGATTTTAAGTTCATGAATGAGATTTTGAAGGGCTTTAATTATTCAAAAACCCCTATCAGAATGTCCTGGTTTTAATAATGACACCTACAGGACAATTTCCTTGGCGAATACATTTTTTATTCCTTAAAATGTATTATATAATATTTAATATTGTCCCAAATTCATTCCTATATTTTGTGAGTCTGAACTATGAACATTTGCACTTCCAGTAATTATACTGAAAATTGAACAGTCGTGATTCAATCAATTCACAAGTGTATTACATTAAATTTGTACAAAAGTCTGTATATTGTTCTGACATTTAAACGCATATTTGTAGCATGTGTCATATCTCCAAAACATATTAAACACATTATATTACACATAAATGGATATTCATCGACACTTTGGAAAATCTATTAAAACCTCTTTCCTCTCCATGGCTTCACCATACCTCGTCAAGGGGTCAAGTTTATTTTTTTTAGTTTTTTGAGCTTTCTACTGCATCCTGCAGTTTTTTTCAGTTGTCAGATTTTTGCGGAGTTAGTTGTACTGGAGACGCCTGAGGTATGGAGAGACATGTGGTCCCGTTTGAAAGCAAGATAAATTAAATCTCCGTCTTTGTTTAAACATTAAATACTATGAATACTTTGATTACAGATGAAGCAAACATCATCCACCAAGAGAGACGGTATAAACTTAGGGTTCTCCAAAAGAAAACACTGTTTCCATGTCAAAAGTAAACTTCTACCTTATTTGTGACTTATCTCTCCAGTGAGGCTGACTTTTACACATGAGCTGACATATCAAACGACTGAATTAAACACTTTTTATACCAGATAACAGTTCTGGGAACTCCTGCAGAGGAAGTTATTGGCGGAAAAATCGACCTGATCTTGGCCGGAGCCTTTGCTGACTTTGACCTCGTCTTCATGGCTCACCCGGCTCAGCATGACGCATCCTTCCTGCCCTGCATCACAGTCGACGAGTCAGTTCCCCGTTTCAAGCATTTATGGATTCACGACTTCTTCCGTGTCATTTTTTGTAACCTCCGCCTATTTCGGATCTGTGTTGGTGTCGCGCAGGGTGCTGGTGAAGTACCACGGGAAGGCAGCTCATGCCTCTGCATACCCTTGGGAGGGGGTGAATGCCCTGGATGCTGCTGTGCTGGCCTACAACAATCTCTCTGCACTCAGACAGCAGCTCAGGCCCGAGTGGAGGCTTCATGGTGATGGACAGCCACACTTTGATCAGCTGGGCTTCAAAGTTTCTTCCAAACAATCTCGCCTCGAGGCGCATTTATTTGTTGAACCGACATGGACGAGAAGTCCTTTAGTGTACTCGCGGGGTGTAATTTAACACAGATATCAACCATAGGATGTCTGTGTCAGGCCATTTTCCCTTAGATTCAAGGGGAAAATTCAATTAGAAATGACACTGTCCAAGCTAGATGAAGTGTGCGATAGTTCAGGTTCATGGCTCCAGCTTGTCCTACTTTCCGTTTTCCTCATTACAGGCATCATCAAACATGGGGGGGAGCAGCCCAACATCATCCCGGCCTACACCCAGTTGGAGTTCTATCTGCGCACACCGCAGGTCAAGGATCTTTGTGTCCTGAAGGCCAAAGCGGAGGCTTGCTTCAGGGCCGCTGCTGTTGCCACCGGATGCCGGGTAAGATTACCCCAAAATGCGAACTTTCCCTTTTTTTAAGCAGCGCTGTCGGAACAAGCTGTGAATTTTGATAGAGTTGAGTAATGAAAAAAAAAAGTTGAGTTGACTTCCATTATATAAGATTATATATATTTTTTTCACCATAGCCCTGTAGTTATGCTCCGTGTCGTTCTACTGAAGCGTAATTCGTCATCTCTTCAGGCTGCTTTTCCCCTACAAACCGCCCTTGCTTCAGGCAGGTTAAACTCTCATTACAGAGCATGCACGGGGCTCCGCTTACTGCCGACATATTACAGTGATGCATTTGCCGTTGCACCCTTCGTTTGACCAATGACTGCATACGTGTGTTTCCTTCAGGTGGAGATCATCTATCCTGGGCATTGCTATTATAACATTCTGCCTAATGCCACACTGGCCAAGCTGTATGAAAATAATGGGAAAGCTTTGGGGATTCAGTTTCAAGAGCAGTCAGCCAACTTCTCCGGTATGGAAAAACTAAACAATAATATTTCACTCATTCAACTATTTACACTTGAAAATGTCCTCATGTAACTCTTTTGTGCAGAAGAAATGCAAAGCGTGAGAGCAGAAGAGCGACCTTGCCTCCCCCTGCCGGTTGTCTATTTTGTTGTTCACTTTAATCAACAAAGAGTTGTCATCCCCTTGTATTCATTTGGCAGGTTCTACAGACTTTGGCAACGTGTCCTTCATCGTCCCCGGTATCCACCCTTTCTTCTACATCAGCACGGAAGCGTTTAACCACACCGAGGAATACGCCGAAGCAGCCGGTACGCCAGCACAGTGTCTTATACGTTTCGGGTCACTCGGGTTGTCTGTTAAGTTCCTATTTAGCAAACTGCTTTAAATTCCGTCCTCCTGCTCTTTTTTTTCCCTCTGTGCCAGGAGCTGAAAAGGCCCAGTTGTTCACCCTGAGGACAGCCACAGCGTTGGCAATGACAGCTGTGGATGTCGTGTGCTGCCCTGATCTGCTGAGGCAAGTGAGGGAGGACTTCCGCCTGGCCAAACTGAAACAGGAGAAACCACTAAAAGACGGCGATACGGCTTTGACAGCTCCATAAAGACAAAAAATGTATAGCTGACGATTCAACTTCGACTCAAGAGCACATTTGAATAGTTTGTATGGTTGGACGGTTAAAGTTGTATAACAACAACTCAGTGTGGCGTATAATCTCTTGAGTATTTCAAACGCCACCCTCATCAGGTTTCAGAGGTTCACTCTCAACATGGGCACCTGTTATAAAGGTTGTGTGGAGCTAGGAACTGGAAAAATGTTTGCCAATTTAAATGATAAGTAAATGATTCATGCTGACATTTAAACTAGAAGCTACAATTGTGGCTCTTGTGAAACTAATAAGTGTAATAAGCAAATTAGCTCCTAGGAATAATTGTTTTGATTTTTTTTGAGTGAAATAATTGACGGTGAAATAAATAACAGCTGGATGTACTCAGATGAAATTGTGTACAATCGGTAACCTGGCTTTTCCTCTAGCGCCATCACAAGACAGTTTTACTCAAGGAGGGTAAACACACACCCAATTCCAGATGTTGACCCCAGGAGAGTGAGGAAGAGCCCGGCAGTAACTTTAACTATCGAGCTTCCCACATGTGTCCAGCATCCAGCTGCAAAGGGCAAGTGAAGTGCAGGGCTGTGATTTATTTAATGTTTACTCTTTATAAATAATTGTAAATGTTTATGTAGAAAACCTTTGAGATTACATTAATAAAACTCAATTTATAGGATATATTCTCCAACAGTTGTGCTTGCCTAGAACTTTCAGGGTCCATGTTACAGGTTGTTCTATTTATCCATGACTCTGTGGTTTTTTTATTTTTGCTGTGGTAGTCCCTGAAGCAGTTCCTATCCAGCTGAAGACAGAGCCCAACCGTGCACTCCTCACACATCCAGGGTGTGCTTTTATGGAAGACAGTGCATGGTTTCCTCCCCTGACTTGCCTTTTGTCTTTTCTCAGTCTCTTCTCTTTTGTTGGTGGGGACAGGAAAGTGGCCTGAAGTTGGGGGGGCCTAGCTGGTAATACTCACAGCTGTGGGTCTGGGGACAGACAACCTCTCACAGGACCCATTATCGGCCTTCTGCCACCGGAGGACAGTCTCCTCCGTGTACACAGGATGGACAGTTGTGCACATGGAGACCTCCCTTGTGTTACAAAGAGCAGGAATCTGTCCCTGATCCACCTGATGGAGCCTCTCTTTGATTTTGCATCCATGGCATTCTCCTGCGCCAGCCATGCGCTGCCTGTAAGTTCCACAAGCCCCGAACCCCTGCTGGCTCAGATGACGGAACACAGGGGGGCTAGTGTAAAAATTGTTGCAGTAGACAATGTAGCCGCTGCCCAGATAGTCCTTGTTCACCAGCTGCTCCACCATGCCAAATGCAAGTCCCTTCCCCGAAGTGCCGTGCTTTTCCCCTGTGTATAATAAGAGGTCAACTGTGTACCCATTCACATCAGCCAACACAAAACATTTTATCCCCCACTTTGTCGGCTTGGTTTTCGTGTCCTGTTTTATTTTGATCATCCTCTTGTGGACCGAGATGTGCTACTTCGGATGGTAGATGCCTTTGCAGCGGTTTCTGATGATATCCAGGAGAGGTCGGACTTTCTGCAGGCAGTCATAGTCCTCTGTCCCCTTTTTCTGGTCATTGACCACGTCCTCCTCTGGATCACTCATGGGCAAATTGGAGTTGATTGTCTCTTGACATGACAGAAGTCAGAAAGGGAATGGAAAAAATGATTTTCTTCCTCCAAAAATCAGACATTTTTAGGAGGTTGCACACTGACATAAACAACAACGTGCCTAGGTGTGGGGTGATGGCAGTTCAAAAAAACTTTTTCCCCATCCTCATATTTTTCACTGCATTTTGCGGTCTTGTCCACCTGAGGCCGCACCCGCCGCCTAAGTGGTACCCCAGATACCGTACCTCCCCCCGCCCAACTGCACACTTCCCCGGTTTGGCGGTGAACCCGGCCTCTTTTCCTTGGACTCTGGCGACAAGGGAATCTGCCAGTAGCTCATGGTTAAATCCAGTGTCGTGAAAAAACGTGCGGTGCCCAATTGGTCCAGCAGCTCGTCGACCCGGGGCATCGGGTATGCATCAAAATGTGACACATCATTCACCCTGCGATAGTCCACACAGAACCGTACAGACCCATCTTTCTTAGCCACCAGAATGATGGGGCTGCTCCAGATACTGTTGGACTCCTATATTACCCCCTGTCTCCAGCATCGCCGGCAATTCTCTCTTTTCTTTTCCTCTTGTGTTCAGGTAACCGGTAGGGTCGCGATAGCACTGTCACGCCCGGTGACGTCTCGATGTGATGCACTATGAGATCCGTGCGACCTGGCAGGGGGGAGAACACATCATTAAACTGCTCTTGCAACTGGGCTAAGTCTGTTTTTTGGGTCGCAGAGAGATGGCCACAGAAATGGAGCCGGGTCGGATTGGTGGACTTTGGGACTTCGGGCCCCAGCTCCTCTCTCTCAGCTACTGCAGACACCAGGGAAACAGACTCCGCCTCCCTCCATCGTTTGAGGAGGTGGAGGTGGTAGATCTGTGTAGCTCCGCCCCTGTTAGATCGTACCACCTCATAGTCAAAGTCCCCTACCCGCTGTGTGACAACAAAGGGCCCTTGTGGTGGCACATCAGGTTCTGGGCATTCTTTTGATGCTTCATCCCTTTCATGTCTGTCATCTGCAAGGATGCCTTTGTTCAATTTTTTTTTTTTAAGGATGAGGTTGCACAAAGTTAAAATGTTGAGACCTGCATGAGACCCCCTGCCCCCCCACTGAGGAGAATCACCACATGGCTCACACCCTGAGTGTCTACTTCTGCAGGTATGATCGACCCACTTTAACACCCCACCAACTGCCCTGTTATCATCAAACAACCACTATCACCCCCTGTCTCGTTCACACCTCTCCCAAACCGACCCCCCACCAGCTCTGAGGATTGGAGAAGGGGATGTGAGTCGCCTCCTTCAAAGACAGCAGATCCCCTCTCAGTTGCTACTGGTCCTGTTCTCCTCCGGCATCATCTGGTCAGTTGTCCTGTTCTTCCATCGTTATGTGGTTTGGATCGGTCACTAAATAGGCTACAACGGATCCGATCTGCAGGGAGAAGCGTTGGCTCCAGCCTGCCGTCCACCCTGTACTTGTTCAGCTCCAGAGTCTAAGGAAAAGGGCCGGAAAGATGTCTGTGGGACCTTCACACCTTGGACACAACGTGTTCAGACTCCTCCCCTATAGAGGGCGCTACAGAGAACTGTACGTGTACCAGAATGAAGTTTAATGTAATTTACTTGTTGTCTTCAGAAGCAGTATTCAGAAAATGCAATATCCCGCCATGCATCTCAATCCATGTTTATTTGTACACACCGAATGTATTACATGTAGATTTAAAATGTACAGTTTTGTGATGCTGTTGTTTAGCAACTAAGCTCGGCTCAAAGGATTTTCTCATATTCAGAAAACAAAACATTTATTAAACACTTTAGTTTCATTTAATGTGTTTGCTCTTTAAGTTGTCCAGCAAAATATATTTTACTATATATTTAGCCTAATAAAGTATACAGCTGTTTTCAGCTGAAAAAGACAAAACTAGCAACTAAGGTCACAGTGAACCTTCAAGCCCCACAACACCAAACAGAGAAGATGAGCTTCAGTTAAACCAGAAAAGAAGACATTTAAAAAAAATGTCAATACCATAATTGGTGTTTGTGACTGACTTAACATAAACTTTTACATTTGGGTTTTTTCCAAAGACACTATTATTTTGCCTTTTCCTGAACTTTATCAAATCACGAATGCAACACAGTAAGCAGCTTGACAGCAACACATTTTCATTGATACAAATATCACAGGAAAATATAACACATTGTACTTACGTGCTGCAAAAGAAAAATCCGTCTTTAGGTATTATCAGAGCATCAGGTTTTTTAAGAGAAATTTCCCCACATTTCATGTAATGGTGTTCATCCGTTTTCTCATCCAAGAGTCAGATAAGAGGATTGATATTGCTCATCTCTAACTTTACTCCCGAAAGCAAATAAACCAAACTATTTCTTGTAGGACTTTTAGTTTGAAATTGATTGTCAAGTATGGTTCCTATGCGAAGAAGAAGAAAAATCTGTCAATGCCCTTGCAATGTCAGTTTTTAATTCACATTTCTGGTTTTGAAATGTGGAGTCACTGCATCAGGAACTGAAGGGCTCGGACAGTTTCACAGGTTACAGACTTTCTCTCTGCAGTCTGTCCAAACGTCTTTCCATCAACAGAAGGATTTGATCCAGTGACAAAACCAGCGATGACATTGATTGTCCTGTTTGTCAGTAGCTCATTTATAAACTCTTCAGTTTTAAGTGGCTGGGTCGAGAAGGCAATGGTCACCAACCGGTCGAACGTCTCAAGTGCCTCAAGGGCGGTCTTAAAAGCATCAAATGCAAAGTTTAGTCCCTGCTCTCTTGCAGAAGAGCCAAGCTCCTTGAGTGTGCTGCCTCATCCCCGTTACGAGTAGATGGACCAATAGATGACGTTGAAGAGGATGTACGCACCAGGAAACAGAACCCTCGAGTACTTGTCTATGGCGTGGGTGTCTATCCAGATGTTCACGTAGCCTCTGGATGGCCTGACCTGGCGTGTGATCTGCGGGTCGTTCAGGGAAACCTGGGCCAACATTCGATCCCGGCAACCGCCGTTCTCCGGCATCCCATAATTCCCAGTTGTGTTGACATCCATGGACCCGTAGCCAGTGATCTGGGGGTCGATCATCATCTCGTCCGGGTTGCCAATCCCGCATGTACACGGCAGCTGGAGAGGTACCAAGGAATCAGTCATTTTAACACGAGCAATTTGTTTATTTTAAACTTTGTTTTCTGTAAAACCATAAAATTGAACTAAATTGAACTAGATTAAAAAAACCATTAGATGTTCAATGTTTAGCATTTCTCTGCACACTCGCGGCCTTTAAACAACTTCTGCATGAAACATTCATGGAAGGATGTTTGTGCTAGAAATGTTCCGTGGGCAATTTGGCTCCATATGCTGCAGAATTTGGCAGATGAAGAATAGCAATATAGTACACAAGCTGTAGTCCCAGGAATCATTTGCCATGGCCTCGAGAGCAATTTAAAAGGGAGCTAGTTTGGAAAAATATTTATCTGCATGTTGGAAATGCGCATTAAGTATCAATTCACATCGCTACCAGTTTAGTTTAAAATATGAATGTGGAAAATCTTTTAATGCAAAAATCAGGTCAGCCTCGTCCTTTGTTGTTTTAAAGAGCTTATCAGTCTGTTTCATTTTACTTCAGCTGTCTCATTCCTTGTTTCAAAATTGGAAAATCTTTTCTGCAGTTATTAAAGGGGCGAACTAGAGTTTTATTTGTTATCTCTTAGAGGAATTCAAATCATCCCGTATAGCGACATTTACATTAGTATAAAAGGTCATTTTTAGACTCTTGCGTGTCTGGCCAGGGCGGTCACATTTAATTATAAAACATCCTGATGAAAAAAAAGAGAAACACAGAAAATGTGCACACCAATGCATGCTGGTAACAGTCATTAAACAAGACAAAATGGCTTGTTTCACATTCAAACTGCGGTTATTAATAATTTATGAAAACATTCAAGCGTTTGCTTGCTTAAGTTGACTTGGAAAACTAAATAGGTAAGGGGACGAGTTGATCCTCGTCCTCATCACATATTCAGTAAGAACAAAGCACAATTATTCAAATTTTGTTGAAATCAACATAAATGAGGTCAACTGTGTTTTTAGCTGCAGGCGATGAACAAACCACAAATAAAAGTCACATTCAATAACACTTACTCGCTCCCTCAGCTTCCGCTCTTTCCTCTCCTGTACGGTGGAGAGGTAGTTGACTGCCGCGTACTCTATCACCGACAGGAAGACGAAGACAAAACTGACCCAGAGGTAAATGTCCACTGCCTTGATGTAGGAGACGCGCGGCATGGAGGCGTTGACTCCGGTGATGATGGTGGACATGGTCAGCACTGTGGTGATGCCTGGAGGGGAAAACACAAACAGTTTAGACTAAACGCAATGCTAAATATATTAGAAAAGACTGTTTGTATTTTTTCTTTCATTCTGTGCTGCTGTTTATTTGTTTAGTTTGTAAGTCTGATCCACTAATGTATTAATCACTGTAAGAACTTTTTGTAATCTCAGCTCTAACAAAAAAATACATTATATTTCATATTTTACATTGCCTTATTGAATGATTTGCCTGTGGAAATTATAGATTCAAAAGAAAATATTGAAGGGCCAAGAGATGCTTAAGATATCAAGAAAGACAAAACATATTTCAAAGATTTTTCTCTTTTTTCTTTTTACTCTCTTCTTGTGTAATAACACTACAGACTTACCTTCCAAGTCCAACAAGAAATATTCAAAATATACAACCAGGAATCAAGTATCCCTCTTTAATCTGCTCCCTGCTTCTACAATTCTATTTCAAGTTGCTCAAAGTCGAATCTTTCATTTTGAAGATATACTTTTAATAATAATAATATCCAATAATGTGCATTCTCGGTCAGAGCTACATGGAAACAGTTATTAACTCACACGTCTGCACGTTAGATATCGAGATCCAGCCTGCGGCCCTTCTAGTCTAGTAGTTTACCTCATTTGATTCACTGAAGTGTATTAATACAATAATTGTGACCAGTAACGCCCAGGAATCGTAGCCAGTTGCCTGGCAACCAAACGACAGGATAATAAATGAGCTTTTGACGGACCCAGACTTTCCACCTGTTTCCAGTCCTCATGCTCAACTGAGTTAACCGCCCTCTGGCCAGCTACTGTACCTTTACCGGACAGAGCTGGGAGACGTGTTGATCTTCTCATCTAACTCTCGGGAAGAAAAAAATGTAGGAACATTTTCCTAAATGTTGCTTCCCTAATTGTGTTGGGAACCAATGTTACTCGATTTAAGTTTTCACATCACATTCTAGATCATCTATTCACAAAGCTAGATTTCAAAAGCGTCCTACCAAGTGGCACCCTGGCCGGGACGGCCCTGCGGTCGATCCAGAAGGACACCCAGGACAGCATGACCATCAGAGTAGCGGGGAAGTAGGTCTGCAGCAGGAAGAAGAAGATGTGGCGCCGCAGGGTGAAGTGGATGTACAATCGATTGTACCAGCCTGGGAGAGGGAAGACATCGCCGTTACGTTGATTAGTGTGTTTGCTGCCGCTGTAGGAAGCGACAAAGTCACACGTGGGTGAAAGGATGCTGCAGGGCGGTCACTGTGGCACACGCTCCGGTTGAATGGATAAAATGTTAGAACATTCTGCTTGGTGTGACGTTCGAAGGACATTTAAGGAGGACATTTAAGGAGGACATGGCACTTTATTTGGAAAATAATTTTAAAAATCTATATATATATACATTGAAGTTCGAATTCAATTGTTATTTGGATTTCTCCGGTATGATGCACACATTTTAACCACTAATCAGTTGACGTTACTCCACAAGTGCTCGTCTGGACTACAGTACCTGTGCTGCTGTAGAAAGCCAGTTTGGTGGTGGTGTGAAATTTCTGAATGAGGAACTGGGACAGAGATATTCTGTCGTCCGTGTTCAGGGATTCGTTGCCTTTCTTCCAGTACAACATCAGGTCGTCGTCTGTGTATGCATCTGCAGGGGAAAGAAGCAGCATTGAGCCACTCTGCAATGACTACAAATCCGTAAAGATTCAGCGTGAAACACAATGTGCGACCGATCAAAGAGGTTGGAATCCATACTGTACAAAACACAGATACTTTTTTTTCCGTTTCTACTCACAGCTCTCGATCTCCAGCGAGTAGGTTTGAGTGTCCAGAGGGAAACGACTCAGGTCCATGTTGCACATGGCGGTGACAGTGACTCTGCAGCCGTGACCCAAAGGAAAACAAGTCATTAAACTCCCTCAAGTAACAGCGATGGTTAACTCACAATTTCCTTCATATGGGCTCTAGTCCCCCCGAAAACAAAATAAATAGGCGATCTGTTTTTTTATTGTATGTGTTGGATTTCTTTTTTTCTCATGCTATTCTGTTCCAGCATTGATGTTTCACCCCCCGCCCCCACCCTTCCTTCCCTCCTAATATCCCCCACCACATGGCCATCATGTCCATCTATTGATTAAATAAGCATTAGAGAGTCCCTGCAGTGAAATGACAAAAGTCACACTGCATTTGTCGTTCTCGACTGAAACCGTGACAGTGTCGCATTTGTCCGCTACACTGATTGCAAATAACACACATTATTCCACGAAATGCATCACCTGCTGTGATAATCATGCAAAGTAATTCAACACATACACTTACTGCAATTTGCTGCTATTTTTGTATCCGGTAATTTTGTTGTAAAGCGCTTTTTTATCGTTATGTTTTTCTCTTTTTTGTCGCAGTGCATGAAAATAAAATAAATAATTACCCATAACCACTGTTTTCTTTTTTTAGTGATGAATGACCATTATCTTTATCTTAAATAAATGTTGTTTCCTAGCATACAAACTTTGTGGAGCAATGCATGTCCTTACCTGAGGCTGTAGAGGACGTTGCCATCAGGGAAAACCCTCAGCATGACATTATCGGTGGTGGTGTCGTGGATAAAAGAGCGCTTGGAGTGGACGAAGAACATGTCAGGAACCCAGATCTTCTTCACCAGGCGACTGTCAAACGTCATGCTCTGGTTGTTGGTGCTGGGGAACGACAGCCGCTCGTCCTTCCAGTAGTGACGCAGGTACAGGGTCATGGTAAAGTCCTGTGGGAAGAAAAGAAACGTACCATACACCATTTCAAGTTGTATTATGTATAAAGTAAAATGGATGGATTGGACAGGGAGCTAGTTCATCTACTTTATCTACAGGACTTTAGGCTCGTAGGCGGGCTCAAGTTGAGTCCCTGGGGTTTTGAGATGATTAATGATGGTGGAAGGAAGAAAAAATATTTCTCTAATCTTTTTGTTTTTGTGGTACAGGATGATTTGAATACCAAGACAGTTGGCTGTCACAAGCAAAACAGATAATATAAACCACTGCTTATTCCGTCCTTTGTGATTTATCGTTTAAAAAAACCCACATCTCTCTAGAAATGACACTAACAAGCTATTTCATACTTACCATATCCACCTCGGAGATGGTGTCCAGACTTTCAACCTGAACATCCACTCCAACTGGAATTGGAGGACCTGAAAGAAATTGGACACATTTTAGAAATGTAAATTGTAGTTTCTCTGCGTTGAAACTTGTTACGCTCTGCACGATTTTGGATGTGGGAGTGGGGGAAACAGTCAAGGTGACCATTGGGGACTCATTGAACCTCTTGTTTTTTTTTTTCTCCAAAAAGAACAATGACTCACACTAAAATAGAGCAAATGCTTGACTGTGTCGGCTTGGCTCGGATTTCTACTTTTGACCTAATTCAGCCTTTCTACTCTGCATCATCATCCACCAACAGAACACGCATACAATTAGGTCACAATAATGGATCAAAGATGATGGAGCGATGGATGAATCAAGCCCTCTTTTCCACTCCTAGCTGAGGCGCACTTGATGTTTTAAATCAAACCCAGCTAAAGGAGTCCCGTGAGAGTCATTTGGTGTCTTTTCAGCAGCAGATTTAATGGTGATTAAAAGTACTCGTGGTCTGATAAGAACAGCACGTGTCATGGCAGATGTTTTTGTACTTCAACACAGCTCTCATGATTTTTAAATGACAAATACATGGATACAGCATGCTAAAAGGATTATTAATGTATATTCCATTACAATCTTGTTTTTAAAAAAAAAAGCTTGTGTACCTTTCTGACATTAAATCCCTCTAATACACAGTGCCGATGATGAAAAAGACGTGGAATAACACTTGAGTGACGTAAAGAACTGAACTGCAGTTACAAACCTCATCACAGCTTGCATTGATTAAGATCTCCAAGAGCTTACGGCTCAGAGGACGGACCAACGACCGCTGCACACATCTTTTCCTGAGCTACAAATGAAACCCTCTTCTTTAAAGCCTCATTTTCTGACCTCCGAAAGCTGGCCTCATGGTGAAATCATGGTCGTCAATTCTCAGGAGTTGCTCAGATTTGGTCATCAGAGATTTTGTCATGTCTGCACTTCGCTTGTAAATTGGGCTGTAAAAGAAAAAAAAGAAAGCCATCTGGTTACAAGGAACTTAGAGGGATACTGTGTGTGGGTTTTTTGCAAAGTCCAAAATAATTGGCTAAAGAATCCAAATAACGTTGATGCTGATGAAATCCATCATTTTGAATAAAACTCACCTTCCAGTTTTTTTTCCTCCATCCATGCTCGTCTCTCTTCGCGACCTGATCACAACAGTAAAAAATAAAAGAGGACATCTGTCAGAAGGCACCAACATCAGTGCTTGAGCTTGTTCCGGTTTTATAGTATAATCAAACTGTGCTTCTTTTGTCACTTTTTAGTCACAGGATGTATGTAGAGCTCCAAAAAAATATAATGATTATGATGGCTTTAGATTGGGGAAAATAATGGAAAATTTGGCAATTTCTGTATATTTTTTATGCTTCTAAATTACTAAAAGGGTGTTCAACTGGTGAAATTAAACATTTTACCCCAAACATCCCCCAAACAGCAAAAGAAGATTTCCCCTTCAGAGGAAGCCAGTTCTTTTCTGGCGTTACTTTCACTTCCCTGTATGCTTCCCTTTTTCAGTTCATCAACAGAGGGAGAAGGAGGGAAAAATATATATTTCCTAAAACCCTAAAATAGATTATTAAAGTAGAGCGTGCTGTGATGGACAGGGACAAATCCCCATGACAACCAAAAGACATGCATAGAGAGATAGGGAGCGAGAGAGATGACTGGTGTTCCCAAATACAGATGAAAAAGTGGGAAAGTGCTGAATGAAATGGCAAGAGGAGGGTTTCTCTGTCTGCAGAGCTGTGATGGACAATGGGTGCTACTCGTCTGTGTCCATCCAGCTGCTGGTTCCTAATCCTCTTGGCAGAAATGTCTCTCCAATCCCCCTCTGCCTGCCTGCGCCACGCAGCAGACCTCCCCTCTGCATGTAGGACCTGCATTCATAGTTGCACACAGTGCATCACTGCAGGGGCTGCACCAGGGTTGAAAGTTCAGATTACTGTGGTGGTCATTCTGGACACGCGAGGAGAACATAAATATACTGAAGTCGAGCTCAACGAATTAGAGAATAGAGGCTGCCTGGATAGGTAATAACATGAAGAAGGTGTAACGTTAAGAATTTATGCATTTTCAGACGTATCCGACTAGCATTTCATGCTATTTTATACTTTTTAATCTTTTAACATTAAACAAGTTTAATAGTTACTTTGCAGATTCAGATTCTTTATGGTTAATAATATATCATCATGGATCAAACTACATAAAAATATCCTCCTTTACCAGGTGCAACCATAGTGTTTAGTAATTATGATCTACTGATGTGACATTTAGATTCCATGAACACATTTTTTGGTGCTTAAAGTAAAGTATTATAATCTTGTTGGACTGAGATCTTGAATGCAAGACTCGTTTACATTGCTATTTTCAATTAAATGTAGGGTTGCTAATGCTCTCTGACATTATTTTTGTTATATATTCTCTATGGAACGCTCAATAAATCCCCAGAACAATCAATTAATAAAATGCTCTCACAGAAATAAATAAATCTGTAGCCTTTGCGGAACTGTTAACGTCCAATTTACAGCTAGTGGGATGGTTTTGCTTTTTTTAGTCTCCATGACTGGATTTAGCTGTTGCCCAAGGGATAATAAATTAAATTACCAGGATTTTTGTTCATCACACAGTATACATTGCGATATTGAATTTAATATGGTCACATTTTCTAAAATAATGTCCTATGTGATTTCTTTAGGTTCTTCAGGAAGAAAAACCCCACCTCGTTAGGCCGTTATACTAGAGTAGTAGAATCGCATGATCTGTTCAATTTAGGCGATTCTACTACAGAAGTGATGGGGATGATCTAGCAGCAAGATAATTTATGTCAAAAAATGACTTTGATCATTATTTTCGGAAGGTAAAAATATGTAATATAGTAACAAATCGTACAGGGTATCTTTGGTTCAAGGCTATCCTAGCTAACCAGCTAGCTAGCTTATTTTGGCCCACTTGCTTCAGCTGAACCATTGTCTGTATAATTTTGCTATATGTAAAGTAAATATACATATATATTTCTCCAAAGCGACTTACAGTAAGTGCATTTCAATAAATGCCATTCTGAGACCAGCAACGAATCCCAAGAAACGTCCACGGATGAAAAGCGTCGAGCTAACCAGCTGAACGAGGGTTATAGTCACTTTTGACAAATCTTGCAAAAAGTAGTGAGCTGTGTGGTATCCCAGTCACCTGAACCCCTGCCCTAGACGTTTATGTGGCGCTGTGAGGAAAAAATAAATAAAGAAGCAAGCATTTTTTTTTCATGATGTGCATGTGTCATTTCTCGAGCCACCCATTTAAGAGGATCCTTCAAACCGCATCAGGGTTTCCCCCCCTCAGATGTTTTCTTGAGCTGGAAAAGAAAATTGTAAGTAATGTAGCAAAAAACTCCCACTACACACGCCAGCAGCATCGAGCCGCTTCCCCAATTTCACAGCGGGAGCAAAGAGGAGTGTGAGTGTAAAGAGAAACCGTTTGGCTTCTGCAGAAGTATACGAGATTTGTTTTTGCTCCTGCTGGAATTGGATTAAAAGATTTACATTTGATTTGTATTTTCAGACTGTGTGTCAGCAGAGAGATGTAACGTGAGGGGAATTATGCCTAGGTGGGGAAACAAAACTGATTTGATAACGAGGCAACACTGGTGCTCAGAGATTACAATGAAGCTTTGAGCCAGTTGCGCTTTCGATCTTTTGAAGATTTTCCACAGATGATTATGATTGTGCTCCTCTTATACTTAATGATCGTCTCAGTCACCTTAGGGCAGCTTGAATTCTTTCACACATGTTCAATAAAATCAGCTTTGCCCTGTCAAGCTCTCACAGTTCTCATGAACCAGCAAGTTTGTGGAGACTTGACGTTTGACGTCTCCTCTGTTCTATAAATAACAACAGATACAGCTGGAAAAGTTCTGCTGTATCTAAAGGCAGGAGGATTATATGATTTGACCGGGTTTGCTCAGTTTATTAAGTAGATGCAAATTTTCCAACGGAGATTGCACCATGAGACCGTGCGTTGCCTGCTTGGGAAAATCTTATCACATCTGACCGGAGGACCTTGGGATATAGTTGAGCTATTTGCGGATAATTCAGCAGGAGAACATTTTAATTTGTAGAGAGAAATGGTGGAAAAGAATCCAATCTATGTCGGTTATTTATGGGATTTCTTTCAAACATTTGTTTGTATTTTTGTATGCATCAGATAAATGTAAACATTCCCATTTTGCTCTAAGTGCTTCAAAGTTATCTAAAAGTCTTTGAACCAGAGTTAAAAAAGATTTCTTGATGATTCAATTAGTAGATCAACCAAGTTAGTCAGCAACTATCTTGACAACAGAATGCCAAACATTTGCTGGTTCCATGTTATCAAAAGTAAAAATGTGTTGCTATTCTTTGTCTTTGGTGACAGTATATTGAATATCTTTAGGGTGTTTTTTGCATGAATAAGGCATTTTAAAGACGGGGTATAGCTTAATGTGAAGGCCATTTTCAAAAAAGCCAGAGCTTTGTCTGTATCGACAATAATCATGAGTTATTTCTCTGCTCACCCGTTGACGGGTGTTATAAATCCATCTTACGGTGTTATTGAAATGAATTTCCTTCCATCAATTCAATTTGCCACTTTGGGTTTGGGACTAAACAAGGAATGTTAAGACGTCACTTTTGGTGCAGAGAAGGACATGTGTTTGTTCTTACATTTTATAAACCTGAATATGAAGTGTGAAAACAATTGGCAACTTTGTACACACCAGTCCTGAATATTACGATGCTTTGGAAATGAATATCTTTGACATTTCTTCTGGTGTTGTGCATTCACTTTTCCAAAAAACCTATTTAATATAAATATTCAATATAAATCTCGTACAAGTTTCTCATTATTCATTATGTGCCCCAAATTCAACTGAATTATCAACATAATGATACATTTTAAATAACAAGCATCAAGCTTTTGAATTTCTACTGTTACCAAAAAACACTAACTTGTTAAATTTGACATCTTTCCACTAGAGATGTGTCGAGTGCCTCTCCACCTACTGCTCCCTGCAGTGATCCAACATTTAATCAACAAACAAACACAAACCTTTCCATTTAAATCCCTTCCGGTATTCAAACCAATTCAATCGATAATGTGTGGAATTGAGGGTACTTTAACGATTCCCGGATTCAGTTCAGTCGCCGACTAAAACATCTAATCCACTTGACGCATTGACAAGGCAGCAATTAGCCCAAATAATCACCTGCAAATGACATTGGCTACAACTGCTGCCAGCGGGAAAGTAACAGTCAGTAACTGACCTGCAGCATTTGTGTGGCGGGAAAGAACACAGCATCCACTAGTAGTGCATAAACAGAAGTGGGGATTTAGATCTCCCTCTCTCTGTATGAGTGTGTTTTCACAGTTCGAGGTGAGGGATCAGCGCAGGGGGCAGTGGGAACACTGTAAACCTCCATCAGAACACAATGAAGCCCTATTGGGGCACGAGGCTGAACACAAGAACGCCTGCAAAAAATGCTCCATTTCAAACTCTCACACATGCTAGTTGAGACGACAAAAACATACATTCCGGCGTCGGGGGGAGGGGGGGGGGGATCCTTTTGACATTACCTGCTCTGCTTTGCGGTCTCCAGCTTGTGACCCCTGGACTGGGCCATCCTCCCAACTGCACCTGTGAGCCAAACGCAGAAGAGAACGAGGACAGCATCCACCTGCATGGTTCACATTCCCCAGAGGACGGACCTCTCCTGCCAGTCAGAATTTAATCCCCTCGAGGGTTCGGAGCACTCTGCCGTGCTGAGGCATTCCCTTCTCCAGCGCCGGAGCTGATAAGAGGGAGGAAAAACAGCAGCAACAGCTACACACAGCTATTCTGCGGCCTGAGTGGAAAACATCCTACGGTGCTTAATCTCCACAGTGGGAAAAGCAATTTTGACTAAACCCATAAATCCTTGAGCGTCAGATGGTACAGATTTGATCCTCTCCAGCGGCGGATGTGCCTGCCTCTCTGTGCTGCGCTCTGCTCAGATATCCTGCACTCTGATGTGCTCTTCTCCACTTTGCACCGCCCAGAAACACCAACGCTCACAATGATGCGGCGCACTCGTTCGTAAGGTCAACGGTTTTAGAGACGCAGACTCACAGAGGCTGAGTGGGGGCTCTGTGCCTGACGTGGAATGCTCCTCATGATGTGAATGTGAATGTAGGGTTTTCTGAATGTGGAGGTGTTTGACTGTGGTGCCTTTTTTTTTTCTCCCTCAGTGGACTCAGATTTGAGAATATTTTTGGAATAATTACACGAAATATAATATGTACTGTTAAGCCACTGATGTTGAATATTTGGTTAATTGTTTTCGACAATGCTTTGTTTGTCTGCGTCGTCAAACGATTGACGAATAAATACAGGACCACAAGCCGTTGGTTAAACCAGACCAATCAAGCTGCTTCAACAAATGCACAAGGATTGGTATATTTTCAGTTTAGCAATGCACCAGAGGCTTTGTCTGTCAAGGCGTGATGTCCATCTGCATAAGCCAATCAAAACAACGTCTCAGCACGTCACCAGCCATGTGTCCTCCTTTCTTTTTCTTTTTTTTAGGAGAGCGAACAGTTGGATTATATGATCATGAATTTGGGTTTAGTCCATGAACGTAGCATGTAACATTAGAGATTGTTTGTGTTTCACACCTGTGGATCCTCTTTTACAGTGAACCAAATTTTATTGACGATGTACAGGTCTTTTATTTTTTTCCTCTACAGTGGTGTTGAAATTATTTTTTGACAAGATATTAAATAAAACATCTCCAGAATATTTCCATAAATATGACATAGAACAGAATTCTTCCCAATAACATCACAATAAACCTGCTACATCACTAATTCTTACAATCGTGTGCTTACTGTCATTTACTAAATCCAATGAATTATTAGTCGGGGTCGTACTGGTTTTTAAAGGGCAACTCTATAATAGATTTTGTACTTGTGACGACAATCAGCTTCATTCTACGACAGCTTAACCGAGTGATTGTAAAAAGGAAAGCTGGTACCACTAGATATCATCAGAAAACTATATCAATATCAATATTTGAGCTGAAAATAATCTGAGAATGATAATAACATATACATGCAGAATGGTATTTAGTTAAAGCATTTGCTTTAGTCAATTGTGTAAGTGAAATTTGTTTCAGTTTTTATTGTCTATCTAGCAGGTCGTGCATGATATTTCATAGAAGAGAGGTAAGCGTCTATCTTGGCGGGTAAGTGTCTATCTTTACATTTATTGACATTTGATTAGTATTTTCTTCAATTTGGCTTACTATTTGCTAGTTCTGCTTGGAACATTATGTTTCTATAATATATCCCACAAATGTATTTGTCAGAAGATAATAATAAGCTAATTGGTCTTGCCAATATATCAATTTTTAAGAATTATGACAGCAAATTCTCTAAGCTCCCATCATGGCAGTATTATGAGGTATTTAAATACTGAAAATATATACTTTGTATTTTCCTAAAAGAAGGGATGCTAATTGCTATTACCTCAATAAAAACAGGCTCCATATCATCCTTGCTAACGTTAGTTACCAAACACCAACACCAGCCTTCTCCTGAAATAACCCTTTTCTTTGTTTCCACGTAGAGTCACGTCACGCTCTTGCGTTAGCCAATGAACGGCAGCCATGTGACCAGCTGTTTCAGAGTAAACCCTGAGTTCAGTCTGTCAGACCTACAGACACTCTCAGTTGTCTGCAGTAAACCTTCCACAGAATCGGTAACATATTATTTACGTTATTTTAAGTGCTACAGTATAGCGATGATAAGGTTTCAGGGCAGTGTATAACACATTACCTTTTAATTCAAATGTGCCGGGCGAATTTCGCACCTGAGAGACCTCGATCGGGGAATCTCACACACTTTTGGTTTCGTTCCGTCATTGGCTCGCGCAATACTGGCGGGGCATTGTAAAGTTTACAGAGGACTGATAGCTTAAAGAACAAGATGTTTACCCAAAGTTTTCAACTGAATCGCCACATGATGAGATTTTGAAAGCAATCGGATTACGCAAATGACAACGAGGACTTTATTACCGACGGGAATTAAAGTATAAGATAAAATAAAGTTGGTTAATTAATTTGACAGTTGAGCTAATGTGTTCTGAGCTACCAGCCGTTGAAGCTGAAGCGAGATGAGCTCTTCACGGGAGATTAAACGTACGTTTTTACGACCAGAGTTGGAAGGTGTTTGTTATGCACGTTTGTTTTTAACTGTTCACAGTGTTGTTGACGTGTGATTTGCTCCGTGTGGTATTTCTCTGCAGAGCTGCAGAAAGCAAAGAGCAAAGCGCAGAGCAGCAACAATTTACGAGAGGAAGCAAACATCTGCAATCTGCTGGGAGAACTGCTGGCCAGAAGTGGTAACAGAAACGATAGCAGGGATATGGCAGAATAATGCTGATTATTCATGTGATGTGTTCTACTACTGGACCCAACTGCAACTTTGCAAACGTGGCCTGTGTGCATTTACTAACTAACCAATCAATATATTCACAATACCTTCCTGTAACATAGTCCGAGATGTTGAGTTTCAAGTTGTTATCCATCAGCAGTTTTGAGCTATCGTCTGTGCATCATTGTGAAGCTTTCTAGTCCTACACACCGCTGTCTTCTTCTTGTTCTTCTCTTCCTGCAACCGCTTTCTAATAACCATTAAAGTAAAGTTCAGCTCACGCATGCATTGGTCCTGTCCATGATCTACTCACTGACCCTCCCTTCTATGTGTTGTGTTGTTCTCAGGTGATTATGGTGCTGCCATAAGGGAGCACCAGCAGGAGCTGTCTCTCTCCGAGGTGCTCAACGATGTGATCGGACGAGCCGTGGCCCATCGCAAGATCGGAGAATGCTGTGCGGAGATGGGAAACATTGAGGCTGCTCTGAAAGTGAGTAGATTGGTCTTTGTTATTTAAAAGAAAGAAGAAAAAAAGAATCCTTTTCCTGGCCATTTATCCAATTCTTAAAAAGGTTTCACTTTAGTGATACAAACGTAGCGGTCAGCATGCCGGCTTATATTGAAAGACGTTCATAAAGCTTTCCCGTATGCGTTTTCTTCTTCTTCAGCACCAGCGATGTCACCTGGACCTGGCTCGCTCAGTCGGAGATCACGCCGAGGAGCAAAGGGCGCTGGCCACCATTGGGAGAACCTACCTCTTCCGTTATGAATCGGACCAATCGAGGAACAGTCTGAATCAAGCGGAGGAAGCCTTCAAAAAGAGCCTGTGCATCGTGGATGATCGTCTTGAAGGTCAGCACTCTTTCTATGTACTTGTTCCTATTCTGTTTTTTTTAATGAGCCTATTTAATTATGTGTTCCAATAATTTCCTTTTCTTTCAGGGACTGTGCCGCAGCGAGAGATTAGTGAGATGAAGGCACGCCTCTTCCTCAATCTTGGACTGGTCTGTGATCACCTGGGGGAGCAAAAACGTTGCAGCGAGTTCATCAGACGAAGTGTCTTCATTGCAGAGTAAGAAGATCTTAATAATGTAGAGAAAAAAAGAAACAGATTTCTTTTTCTGTTACTGTTCACTGACTGTGTACAACAGGGATTCACAATAAGTGTTTAAAGATTGCCGCAACGTATCGTTAATTCTGCTTTCTCTGACCCCCTGAAGAAAAATTAATCTGCTGGAGGATCTCTACCGTGCAAACTTTAACCTGGGCAACATTTACTTCCGTCACGGTCAGTGGTCGAAAGCCGTGCGCTGCCTTGAACAGGCCAAAGAGTGCGCAAGGAAGATCAAAGACAAGTTCAGCGAGAGCGAGTGCTTTCACTGCATCGGCAAGGTACAAACCAGTTACTGGTTTTAGGTTTAAACTTACATTCTTTTTTGATATAACTAATCCATCCCCTTGACTTTTTCCCCACAGGTGCACCTGTCTTTGGGTGATTTTGTGGCAGCTAGACGATCTCTGAAGAAAGCGGTCCATCTGGGTTCCCAGCAGCCACAAGACCGTCAGACAGTGAAGCGGGCTTTCAAAAACGGTACATAAGCGCGTCTTTATGATTGCTGTGATTTATTGTTTCTTCTCCCACGGATTTCTGATGGAGTGGATTGTTACAGCGGATCTGGGTTGCAAATTGGAGGAGCAGCTGGGGGAGGATCCGGGGAAAAGTCTTGGCTCCCATCACGCCGTGGGGCTGGCGGAGCAGCTGGGGGACCTTTACTGCAAGGTCGGCTGCTACAGCAAAGCTCTGGATGCATATCAAGCTCAGGTAAACAAATAAATAATTCTAATCTGTAACTTCAGCGTCCAATATCTTCTCTCCAATCGCGTGTAATACAAGATATAATGACTGATGTTAAGTTGTGTTTTCCACGCGTTCAAGCTGAAGGGCGCCGAGGCGTTGGGGAAGCCTGCGAGGGAGCTGGCTGTCATCCATGTGTCCCTGGCTGCGACCTACACAGACCTGAGGCAGCACAGCAAGGCAGTGGAGCACTACAGGGAGGAGCTGGCCTTGCGACAGGGCAGCCCCACTGAGGTAAACATTAACTACATCCTCACCCAACATTACCATCTGTTTTTCCTGAAATGGGCATTTTATGATTAGTGATATTATCTGGGTAAATCACAGGTATACTTCCGCTAAATTGCCTTTAATGCTTTTAGAAGATGAACTGCTTGGTTATTGATTAGCAGTAATGCTTCAGATGATCTAACTGTCCACATAATATCTAATATTATGAGAATACATCTCCCATGTTATTGAATCCCTCGTTGGTGTGCATATCAGGAGTGCGGTACCTGGCTGAACATCGCAGCAGCTCAGGAAGAGAGTGGCTGCTCCTTTGAGGAAATCGAGAGCAGCTACAGCGCGGCCTCAGACTGCGTTCAGAAGTCCGGACAAAGCGGACTTCAGGTGAGCTGCAACGAGCGGCTGAAAGTTGGTACAGGGCTGCCCCGGGGAAATAACTGCCATTTCATTTGCTATGTTTAAGAGAATTCTACTTTCTAAAAGTGCTCACAGCAGATGTGTGGCCGCGTAAAAAGTCTCACTTCTCTGCAACAGAAACGCGCGCTGAGGCTCTGGCTGGCCGCGCAGAGACGACACGGCTCCTCCCAGATGGATGACACGGCGGCGAGGCTGCAGGAGCTGTGTGCAGCCGAGGGCTGGAGTCCAGATGGAAGTGATGGTGAGGACGACGAAGAGGAGGAGACGGACAACAGTGAACCTCTGGACGACAGTGATGTCGTTCTCTCGGACTCAGGTAGAACTGGAATTCTGCCGCCCTGACATCTCTTGACAAGAGATTTAGCCGCTATGTATGTTTCTGTTTGTTTACATGTGTCTAATTTGACCTTGTGTGGTTTCTAGACGATGATTTGGAAGGTTATGACAAGATGGTGTCAGGAAGGAGGAAGGCCGGAAGGGTGAGGGATTCTATCCGTTGTCATTTATCCCAAGCGGTCTTCTCATCTTTGTATGAAATGTTTTCAGTGTTTCACCTTCTGCTCCTTTTGGATGTGTTTGCTACTCCAGTGGAACAAGAGGAACGAGAAGGGCGAGACAACTCTGCACAGAGCTTGTATAGACGGAAACCTGAAGCAGGTCCAGTATCTGGTGGAACAAGTGAGAAGAAAAAACTTTTTTTTTCTTTTTTTAATGGAGAAGACAAAATTGTTCTGCCGTAAAATCTTCAGTTAAAAGTAAATTACAAACTACAACAGTCTAGTCCAATAACAAAACTCATTAAATATTAGCTAGATGAAAAACACACACAAATAGTTAATTAATGAGACTCCGCCTGTTCCCATGTCAGGGTCACCCAGTGAACCCCAGAGATTATTGTGGCTGGACACCTCTTCATGAGGCTTGCAACCATGGTCACTATGGTAACTCATTTCATATTGATTTAATAAAACCATCTTTAAAATGTTGCTTCAATGAAACAAAGAGCAACTCCTGCATTCTCCTCCTCTCATGCAGACGTTGTGTCGGTGCTTCTGCATTACGGCGCTAACATTAACGATCCCGGAGGACCCTCATGTGAGGGGGTGACGCCTCTGCACGACGCCCTGTGCTGTGGGAATTTGACAGTTGCAAGACTCTTGGTGGAGCGAGGGGCTTCTGTCACCCAACGCAACTCTAAGGTGTGTGTGTGTGTGTGTGTTGTGATCCTCTATCTTGTTTCTTTTTGTAAGCCGATCCTGTCGCACATGCATGCGAATCCCTGTTTGTGCGTCCTTCAGTCAACACAATCCCTCTGCGGGATCTGTTTCCCGATGGCTCTTACATGTGTCCCGCTCTCTCTCTCTCTCTCTCTCAGGGGGACACGGCCATGGACACCCTGCGTAAGTGGCAGCGGACATACAGCAGGGAGTTGGACCAGGACACCAAGCAGGAGTGCGTCACTACAGAGACCCTGCTAAGGAAGGCTCTTGCAGGGGGAGGTGAAGGCTTCACATCAGCAACAGTTTGGCCTTTTTAAATATCCTTTCAGTTCCTGTTGTTCACCCCCCCCCCCCGCCTTATCTCTGTCTAACACAGTACCCGCCGCTCCGACCCCAGCCAAGGCGTTTGATGCGCTGCAGGACAGCCAGCTGTTTGATGCTGAGATGTCGGAGCCACTGCGGCCCTCTGAAACGGGTTGTCCCTCCAGCCAAGACCGGCCCCGGACCAGCAGGAGCGCAGAGGTGAAGGTAGCGCGTGGCAGCCCGACGCGGTGGAAGAGCAACGGCTCTGCGAAGCGGCACAAAGCCAGAGGAACCGAGGCTGCTGTCCTGTACGGGGTAATGTCTGCCGAATGCCTCTTAAAACGACTGCACAGTACTCGACAGTTGTATCTGATTAACAAGCTGCCACCACTGTGCCAGCCACGGCAGCTTTGAAGCTAATTTTCTAATGAATGCATTTTAAATTGGATAATCCATCCATCCGTTTTTATGCTGCTAATCTGGGATAAGAGCATCTTAATAATTAGTAATTAGGTGTCGTAGGAAAATTATATTTCCTATCTCTATTTGTTTTCCATCATATTACATACACCTGCAGAAACCCTGCCACTGAAACTGAATCCATTACATCCACAATAACCGTATGTGATCATGTGTTGTGAAGCATCACAGCAGCTCCTCAGAAGACAGCGACTGCCCGGTGAGTCCTCTCCATGCCGTCCGCCTTCGACACAGCTTCCCAGCAGCCCCGAGTCAAAAGGAAGCCCCAGCACACCGGGAAACCAACGCGCTCCCCGACTCCGGTCGAGAAAGTCTCCGGGAGGCACCCGGCCCGTCTGTGTTTGCACGAGAGGAGTATCACAGTGCCATTCGAGGCTTAGGCAGCGCCAAGACTCTTCTCCAGGGTCTGTCCCAGCCCCAGTTCTCCGGCACAGCAGCTGTTTCATCCAGCAGCAAATCAGCCCTGGTTCCCGAGGAGGAGTATGTGGCTGATGACTGGCTGGAGGACGATTTGGGGGAAATCCAGCCGAAGAAAAAGAGGCGTCTTGGAGCGGATCAGAGTGAGATGAGACGGGAGGACGCTGCCGTATCCTCATCAGCAAGAGGCCAAAACAGGCTCTTCAACTCTGACACAGCCAGCAGAAGTACTGAATTACTTTTTGTCTCATTATATTCTCCTTCACATGTCTTTGCTTATTGTTACTTCCCCTTACGTTCCTCCTTTCTCTCGTTCTGCAGTTGCTTCATCGTCCAGCAGGAGTCTCTCTGTGAAAAAGAACAGCTCTCAGAGGCCTCAACAGGTGAAAATGACTCAGATGCCGGGGATGCTCAGGTTGGGCAGACGAGAGGTCAACAGGTCACACAGCCCAACAGTTACAGACGACGAGGACGTAAGGCCGGAAACTCCACCCCCCCCACAAATACTCCTGCAGGTGAGAAGAAGATTCTGTATAGTGGCCTTTTGTTCTGCCGAGTTTAACGATGGAGTCAGAATATGGAATTAAACAGGTACTGCCCCCACGTGGGGTCAGGCGGGGTGGGGTTAATATTTCAACTTGGACGTCAGTGTCCTTGCCGTTATTCTCTGCTGGCTTTGCCCAACTTTACCTCACTGCTCTCCTCTACGAACACAACATGTAGTTTGTATATAGTTTGTTAACTTTTCTCAGTACAATGTTTTAGTCTCACTAGAGGCTAGAAGTGTAACATCATCCGTGAGGAGTCTGTCCTTTTTCTGGATTAACTTTTGGCAGTGATGAATGAGTGGATTAAGAAGGTAGTGTCTTTGCTTGTGCCGTTGCCGCACTGCACCTCCCCTGACTTTCCATCATTTTTACATGAGTCACGCTGCACAATTTGACCATTCACAGATTGATTGAATTCCCGGATTTCCCCTTTTAAAGAAGTTAATGTTTTTTCCAATGTGTGTGTGTGTGTGTGTTGTTTTATTTGTCAATTTGTTTCAGCCTCCAGCTCAATGTGTTGCTGCTTCCATGCAGCGATCACTGCTTCCACCAATCAGAATGAGGGTCAGAGTTCAGGAAGATGTTTTCCTCATTCCAGTTCCACAAAGGTTGGTGTGCATGTAACTTTTGAGGGGTCTGACATTACACTAATAATGTCTGCTTACAGATTTAACTTTGGCTGAAAGGATCATGCCTTTTAATGAATATATATATCGCTGTGTTCCAGGGAGGCCGACTCCTGCACGGTGTCGTGGCTGTGCGAGCAGGCCGCTCAGCGCTATTACCAGAAATGTGGCCTCCTGCCTCGCCTCTCACTGCAAAAGGAAGGCGCTCTGCTCTCCCCGCACGACCCGCTGCTGGCTGTCCTACACACCAATGAAGAGGTAATCCCTTTTAAAAGAAAAGGTACCTGTTAGTCATGATACTTTTACTCTTTCTAAAGCTGTATTTGTGCTGCCGTAGGTTCTGGCGGAAGTTTCCTCCTGGGATCTGCCTCCTCTCCCCGAGCGCTATAAGAAAGCGTGTAGCAGCCTGGCAGTGGGTGAGCGACAAAGAACCAACGGCCCGCAGACGCCGACACAGACGTTTTGGTTACTCACCCTTGTTGTCTCCCCCCGCAGATGAGAACAAGCGTGTGACCCGGCTGTGTGAGGTGCAGGACGGGAGCTCCTCCGTGTCGGTTTGCGGCCTCAGCTTGGCGGCCTCCTCCCTCACCCCGCTCCTCCGTGCCCTCAAACTGCAGGCCAGCCTCACCGAGCTGCGTATTTCCGGCAACCGTCTCCACGACGACCTCCTCCCCGAGCTGGTCGCCACTACCGTAACCATGCCCCGGCTTCGCCTGTTGGACATTTCTGCCAATGCCATCACAGGGGAAGGGCTGGAGAAGGCAATGGACGCTTTAAAGGGACAGAGTCATCCTGCGTTCCCGGTAAACAGCCAGGCCGGATGATTTGGAGTTTTATTGTCCTTTTTGTTTTTGTCCCACGGCCGACAATGTTTGTATACTGATGAAAATGGTTATTTAGTGTAGTTAGTTGGATTAGATTTATATTGTAGCCCGGCCTAAACTACAGTTGGACTTCTTTTTACTCTTCGTTCTACAGTTGAGTGAGATCTGTAGAATAGAAAGAAATGTTGCCGTTTGTGTTTGTTTCCTCCCACAGTGCCTGGAGGAGCTGGACCTCAGCATGAACCAGCTGGGGGACGGTGTGTCCGAGAGTCTGTCCTGTCTGCTGTCCTGCTGCCCTCTGTTAGCCAAGCTGTCTCTGCAGGCCTGTGGCCTCACCGCTCGCTTCCTGCAGCAGCATCGCCTGCTGCTGGCCAACGCTCTGACGGGTGACTCAAGTTGTTAAACTGCTTTGTGAAGACACCTCGGATTGGTGACATTTTTTTTAATCCGTGACTTGTTGAGTGCATTGACGCCCATTACTTTTGAAAGGCTTTTGTAGTGTGAGTGTGAAAGCGGTTTCCTGTTATTTAATGTGCTAGAAATGACAAAGGACGATGGTATAGTGTTATTAATGTACAAGTTAATGTATGTAATTAAATCCTTTTGATTTTACAGGAACCGGCCATCTGAAATCAGTGTGTCTATCCCACAATGCACTGGGCTCCACTGGCTTTGAGCTGGTGTTAAAGACTCTGCCGCTCCACTGTCTCACACACCTGGACCTGTCGGCTGTCTGCAGGGGTCCGGCAGACTACCCGGCGCTGGAGCACCTCACCAAAATCCTGTCCCAGGTAAGCACACAAAACGCCTTTTCTGTACTATTAAGACAAATAATTCAATATATGGATGTAATTCATGAGTGTTGCGATTCAGAGCTTTATGTGTAACAATACAATGAAATCATGGGGTTTGGTTCCAGGATGAGTGTTCGCTGACCCACCTGAGTCTGGCATCTAACGGGTTGACGGACAGCAGCGTAGCCGCCTTGGCCAGGTGAGAGTGTGTCCGATCCTGCCTTGTGAGAATATGCATAACGATAACTACTCTGCAATCGTGTCTTTGAAGTATGCTGCCAAACATGTGTGAGCATGTCTTGAGTATATCATGCCTCGTAGCTCAACATGAGGCTCAGGCCTCTTTTTCACTGGGAGAAATCGTCACTTTGGGATTTCGGGGGCTTAATCGTTCGCTCTCCTTCTGCTTCTGTCTGCAATCCTCAGTTGCTCTACTAATAAAGCTTTTGGTCCCTCCTCCCAGGTTGCTGCCGTCGTGTCCGAGTCTTGTGAGTCTGAACCTGTCGGGTAATCCGTCTGTCACTTCGGCCGCGCTTCACAACATCCTGATCTCACTCAGAGAGGCCCGTCGACCTCTGACCCTTCTCAACCTTCAAGGTACGAATTTGTATTTAAATGTATTGTTCATACCTACAGGATTCCTGTGGTTTTCCTGTTTAATATCTTGTGTTTCCCAAACTGTCCTTGAGTATAAAGCCTGCTGCTGCTCCACAGACCATTAATGGGAATCTGATTTTGTTGGCCCAGACATCGTTTTCTGTTATTTCTCAGTTGTGAAACAGAAAATGCTCAAAATATTCCTCTGGATGATCATCTATTTACCCTTTTCCAATAATTCATACACGTAGCAGAAACCACAAATGTTTGAGACCAAAGGAATAATTTGAACTGAACCTGGTTAGGTGAGTTTGTGCTTATTATTAAGATTATCACAAGAGGTGAGTTAATATAAGCTCCTTGCTGCTCCGCCCTCAGGTTGTGAGATGTCTGGCCCCTGGGACGGTGCAGGTCTGGCTGGCTTGTCAGAGCTGGTGCAAGATCTCCGTCTTTGCTCTCAGGGACTGAACAAACTGGACCGGGAGGCGTTCAAGCAGAGCTGGGAAGCGAGTCGGCCTCGTGGACGCCTCGTTGACCGAAACAGCAAGTGTCTGCTCTCCGCTGACGCCTCTTTGTGAAGAGAAGGAACACTGAGTCGTGTCAAGAGACAACCGCAGATCGTGAAGCGCTCAACCCCCAATTATGAGTTGTCCGAAGACATGAACACAGTACTACCTTTATGAGTCTGCTTCGTTGAGGCTGCACACTTAAATCTTCAGAAAGAGCAAACTGCCAGTGACATGGAATCCACGTGTTTATGTGCCTCTATTTTGTACTTATTTATGTGTATCTGTGATAGTCTTATGTTTTTTCTATTTGCAGCAGTGTGTTTGTGTTGTGATGTACCCACTAGATACTGGATTGTACTATTTGAGATTTAAAAAAAACAATTAAAATGATTCATGATACTTTTGTTGTTCTGTGTCCTATTTTTTCCTCCTTTTCAAGCTATTTTCTGGTTCATATGAACCCTGATAAGTTCAGTTTTGACCTGGTGATGGATGATGCTGGATGAAAGGTTGGTTTGAAAGAAAGTTTGTTTAATTGTTCACTTCATGTCATCACCTTTTTTAATTTGCTGATAAAATAAACTCTGGTGTTGAATGCATTTTACAGTTGCTATTGTTTGTAAAAATGGAGTTCAAGTGTAGAAACTAAAGGTAACTAATATCTTTTCAGCTTTGTAATCAGACTTGATATTTTTTTGGTCATGTATACTATAACGTGTTTGTTACATTTCAACAATGGTTAGGAGTGCAGAAGCAATAATATATTGACAAAATGTCTCGTATGACAAAAATTACTCTGGACATTTTGAAATGCATATATTTATTAAATGTTAGAAGTAGAAAGAGTGGTAGACAAAGCTGGAAAAGATTCTTGATTATATATTTTTGTTGCAGTGAGTATGAATAAAGCAAACTGAGTGCATCATGATTATAGTTCATGCATACGCCATCAGGGATATTCATTCATGTCACTTGCTGGCTCGTCCTCCCTTTGATAAAAGAGAATGTCCACCAACTCCTTTGGCCTAAAGAGATCACAGAAAAACAGGTAAAGATACAACTTGTAAAATGTCATGGAGAATCAGTGGAGAAAGATACATTTAATTGATTTAGTTAGTCAACCTGTTACGCTAATTTCCTAATCTATACGTTTATTTTTTGTTTTCTACTTTTCTATAAGATAAACTATTTTAGAAATCGTTGTTAGTCAATACAACGGCAGGCCGGTAACTCACGCGCAGGCTCCCGTATTGACACAGATCGTCCTCACATCGTCCGTGGTAGTGAGCTCCTCAACTAGTTCTGCGAGGTGCTTCTTCACAAATATTTTGCATAGGGATTTTAAGAAGCCAATTTCTTTGCAAACGGACTTCAACTTCGTTGTCAGGCTCTGTGAGATAAGACGATAATCATCGTAACATACCAACGCACCAACTAGATCTTGCTGCTCACTGAGCTATCGGACTTTAACACTATATTTTACCTCCGCCGTGGCATTACGTCCAATGATTTTCTTCACCTTGTTTAAAGCCCACTTGCACGCCCAGCACACGCCTGGAAGCTGCAGATTATAGTGACACATACTTTTAAAACAGAGCAAAGGGATCAGTCCAAAAAATAACGTGTACATTGCGTAGTCTATAGACTCTATTGTGTAGAGTCTGTAAAGTCAAAGTGAATCTGGCTCCACCATGACCAGCAACATCAGTGAAATTGCTCTGAGGACTTTTACCTTGCCCTGATTCACAGAGATCTCTACCTCCACCAGCTTCTGATCGTCAAAGTCGACCTCGAGGCTTCTGCCGTACACCGTCCAGACTGTGAAGAGACAATAAAAAACATTTAGAAGAACAGGCAACGTGACAAAGACGATGTTACAATGAGAACTACATCGGCTCACCTGAACATGTCGCCAGAATGCACACGAGGAGGACTGAAGAGGTTTCCATTGCTGGCAGTGAGGTGGGATCTTTGATGGTGTGCGTCTGGGGACCACAAAGCCTTTTATACACGAGGTGAAGGGCTGCAGAACAACAGGCAAAAACCTGCAAGCCCCCGTGCACGGAAATCCAAACCACAAGCAGCCGTTTTCACAAAAAAAAGTGGTTTTGTGTCGAAACTACTATCACACAAAACTGTCTTCACACCACCCACTCTCTTCAACTCAAGGTTTCCACTCAATTTGGTGGTTTTAAAGGCCAGTCGGCAGTGGTTTCAGTTACTAATAAAATAAATCTTGTGCTAAATGCATTTTACAGTTGCTATTGTTTGTAAAAATGGAGCTTAAGTATAGAAGCTAAAGGTAACAAATATCTTCTTATTATGTCAGCTTGTTTGTTGCAACATTATAACAGTGATTAGGAGTGCAGGAGCATATTTATTATATATATATTGAAGAAGAATTACTCTTGAACATTTGAAATGTTAAAATGTATTAATAACTTTGGTTCACAGAAATAGAAATAAATGTTACAGACATTGCAGATAAGAAAGAAAGAGAAAAGTTTTTATATATTTTTGATGCACTGAATAAAGCAAAATAAGTGCATCTTAATTATTGTTAGCATATTTTGGGACAAAACCCCCTTTTATTCAAACAAACAAATTTTAACTGCTTTCTTTTCCAGCTGTAGTGTGTGTATGCAATGTAAAATAATATAATTTGCAATCTTATTGTGTTCTATAACAAAATACTGAGAATTGTCACTGCATAATTTTATGCAACTAAATAATAAAAATATATATTTTAAGAATAGACATTATGGTGAACTAAATTAATGATCATGCTGGGTTTTTGCTGAAAAAGTCCATTTATATACTTTTAGTATTTTGTAGGACCACATTTGAATAATATCGAAGGACCACATTGCTCATATAGTCCACATGTAAAAAAACCAACATGAAACTTGGTCTCACCGCAGCAGTAGAGTAGGTTAGGTGCTACTTTGTGCATGGAAAACATTAATGGGTCCACTAAAAACAAGACTTTTGGGCACCGTTTGTAAAATTTTGCACGTTCAAAAATCCTGCTCAGTATTGATACATTTAGCATTATCATATGGAAAAAAGCACAACAATATTCATATGTCACTTCTTCAAACATTTAGAGAGAAATTCATGTAAATTCATACAATAACTTTTCCAAGTTGTTAAATAATATAAATGTTAAATGTTTATATAAATGTTAAATATAAATGTTGAATGTAAATGTTAATTGTAAATGTGAATGTGAATGTTAAATGTAAATGTTAATAAATTTTACATTTAGATGTTATGTGTTAAGTCTACATGTCAGAGATGACGACTGAACATTACAATATTTACGGTAATTAATTGAATTGGGCTTGTGGGTCACTTAAATCCATTATTCGTATACAAATGTTGATCATTGCAGAAACCAATTGGACTGGAGTGCCTGCACACATGCACTTTAGTGTTGAAGTGGTGTGAGAACGAGGGGCGAAGCTACCATACCGTGATGAACAACACCTCCCACCCCATCATGGCACAGCTACCTTCCCCCCGGTGTGTGAAGAGGTTCCAAAGGTCCTTCCTGCTGCCGTCAGGCTGGACGGCCCACAGAAAACACCTAAGACCTGTGCAGTATCAACTATTTGTGCAACAACAGCTATAGTAGTTCTGTGTATATGTAATCTCTCTATGTGAATTACAGCTTATTCATAATAATTGTTTTTGATATTGTTCCTTGTACTGTGTCTCTTGTTTGCAGTTTAAACTTTACTGCTGTGGGACTATTAAGACACAACATCCTATCTTTAAGTTGAGGCTTTGCAGAGAAACAATTTCTACTTGAATCCTGCTGTCATGTAAACAGAACTTAAAACAGACAAAATTGTGTTACTCATTTTGTGATATTTGGTACATTGTAAGTTAGTACGAATTTTGTCAGTTTCAAAAAGTAAGCTGCACATAATATTATATATTAATAATGACTGCTTTATTTTGTCTGTAGACAGCTGGGCATAGAATAAAAATACTTTCCATGGCGCCTAAAACGTTGAACTGCACACAACAGGTTCAGTCAGTGACTAAGTGTCAAACCAAGTGTGAAATTTTTAGACGGGTGTTACTTATTCATTTCTCATGGTTTTGCGGCTGCTGCTCGACTGTGAACCAACAGGCAGTGCTAGAGTCCAGTGTTTGAGACCTGCTGGCGTCATGCAGTGAAGAACTGGTGTTTGTCATTACACATAAGAGGAACACGGGCAGACACTGAAATAGTCTCAACAATAGCAGAGCTTTGCCTCGTGAGACAATTTAAACATGCACAACAGTTGCTTAACGGAGTGCTGAAGCCTCTGAGCTTTGAGCTGGACTCTCAAATGGTGAACTGTGGTGTGCAGGCAGAATTTACTCATTTACTTTAACAGGGAGAAGGCGAGACAATTAATTGTTCTGAGATAGATAAGTGGTTAAAAGAAACAACACTGAAATACTGAATCTAAATGTAACAACAACAAAAAAAAAATCTGTTCCAGATGCAGACAGATGCAGTCTTCTTCAGCAACATAGCGATGGTCATAAATTGAACGCCATTATTGGATTTCAACCTTTTCTAAAGGATTAAGAAATGACCACTGCTTGCTTTCTGTAATGAATTTTGACAGCATGATTGAGGAAGTCAAAACTAACAATGTGCACAATGCACTGCCTCATTTCATCCAATTGATTCTCCCTGAGTCATGGGGCTTTTGGGTTTAGGAAAGTACAACACGAGGCACCAAGAGATTGGGATTGGTGTAAAAACTAAAGATCACTCTGTGCATTAAAGCGAAATGTTTTTCTTTTCTTCTCCGCACTGTGGTCCGTAGAAATACGAGACGTAGAAGGAGATACAGCAGAAATTAGACAGGTATTTTTTTATCAAAGGACTGCAATGACTTGCAGTGAAAAAATAACAAGAGAAAATAAAACATCAAAGTTCAATTATGGTTGTTGTGATAAAGAAGACATTTTAATCTTATCATATTTACAGTATGTACAATGTGGAGTTCTTGGACATTCAGCCAAAAATATATACTATATCAATAATGATGCAACGACTCTTCATAAACACGCTTATCTGCAATTTGACCAGAGAGTGCTGTTCAGAACGTCACTGCTGAGAAAGAGGAAAACCACAGGAACCATTTGATCGCGTCTAAAGATGACAGGCAAACTAAAATGTATTATTTTTCTTTCCTGTTTCACTGTATTAAATCCCTCATCATCTGTTAACAGAGCAATCCTTCCTTCTCGTTCACTGTTACAGTTCTAATGAAGCTTTAAAATCTTTGGCACTTAAATACAAAAAAAACTAGAGACATTACCAAGACAAGCCCAAAAGAAAAAATTAATGTAATCTAATAGATTGGACAGAATGCAACATGTTAAACTTTGTGTCCACTGAAACACAAAGGATTCCTGGTTATTCAATCAAATATATAGATCTGTGGAATTAAGGTGGTATCTCTTATAAGGTATATATACTGTATATACATATATACATACATATATATACCGTATATATATATCTTCTGACGTTAAAGGATTTTGTCATCCACAATAATAACAATAATGTTGTAGTCTATTGGAATGAGATTTGCATTAAAAGCTCAACTTTTTCTCAGGAGATAATGTAAAAGCACAAAAAAACGTTACTATTTCTAAGAGGAATGCCATAGTTTGTGCTGAAGCCTTGAAAATAATCGCTGTACTAAGTGCTTGTTTCCTTTTCTTTGGCTTAAACGGGTAGACGGCAGTTCCCCTTAAAGGAAATAAACAGCTCGTAGCGGAATAAAACTAAACAGTGAAAATTAATGAAATCCAGTGAAATCTCATGTGAGTCTGTGCCTGTGCCGACAGGGAGAGAGGAAGGAGCAGTCTGACCTTCAACAAAGTGGAGTTCTCATTGACAAAATCGCCATATTTTTTACATCCAACTCCAAATTGACGAAGGGGCGAAGGTGCCCACCGGTTTCTTGAAGCCATGTTTGCAGATTCAACTCCCTCCTCCTCTGACCTCCAGATGACCTCCCGCCTCGCTCTCTCTCTTTCACACTTCATCTGTCTGTCTGTCTCAGAGGATTTCCAGAACGTCACAGGGCACGAAGCCTCTCTTCTTTCCACTCGCCACTCGGATGTAGCCACTGTGTTCGCCCTCGCTGCTCACACAGATCTGAGGACAAAAAAAAGGAATCTTAATTAAATGGGATCACTGCAGGCGATGGAACGTGGGGGTCAAAAACTTTAACATATGTGAATAACTGCTTGACACATTCAAACGTCGTGGGAGTCGTGTGCCATGTCTCATCCAAGCTTTTCACTGATGAATCGTGTATTTCATTACTTGAAAGTTATTTAGAGTTTGAAAAACTATTTGCATGTTGATACTTGTTGCTATGAGTCTGTGGTCATTATTAAGTTTGGGATGTTCTGAGGAATTAACTAAGTTATATTTTGTCAGCAAGAATGTGCTGAATTGTTGCGATTGTTCCAACTCAGTCATTGACCACCCTGACGGACCGGAACATTTTGTATTTTCATGCTCTGACTCCTCTCAGTATCTTCCCCTGGGTTTGTGTGACAGGAAAAGAAAGGCAGCGCGTCACAGGCTCATCTCGTCTTCCATGGCTTCATCTCCACTGGGGGTTAGTTGCTTTAAGTCTTCCAACATGCTCTGGAAAATATTGTGGGAAAATGAGCTTGATCCAAGCACAGTGGATATATCCCAAAAAATGCAAATGCAAGGGTTAGGGTTGCTCGAGGTACGAGGCAATGTAGGAGCTGCAGGAGGGTAATAAGATGGTAAAAAGAGCTGCCGGATAATGTGAATTGGATGTTCTCTAAAGGCTGGGTTGCCATCATGAATCATATACAGGTGTTATATTAAAATTGTAATGTAATGTTCAAGGACGCTCATGTGTTGAAGCTTGCTAATGTTTGGCCTAACTAAGTTAGGTATTTAAGTGTGTTATATATAAGGTATATATAACAGTTTTTTGAAAGGTGTTTATTCACAAAACAAGAATTCCCAACTCAACTTTTCTGACTTTGGAGACATCCAGACAGGTATTCAACTTAAACTTGTTTTTCCAAATTTTTGAAAAACCTTCAGGAGAACTCTGGGGACATTGTTTTATTTGTATTTACAATAAGATATAAAGTAAATGTGAATTTTCCTGCACAATGCAACAACAAGTAGTTGCAAATACAGACGTTGAAACGGAAAACCCATAATAATCGGTGAAGATGATTTAGAAAAGAAAAAAACTATTTTAAGGGAAGCATCTTGTTCAGTCTGGAGTGATGTTTTAAGACTTTTCACTTAACATTAGACTGACATTGAAGAAATGTAAAGATTTTCCACTTGAAATATTCCTCATCTGCCCGTAATCATCTCCATCATGTTCATACGGTTTGTACAGTACCTGTCCCTCCTTCAGGGTGATCTGGCCTTGTTCTTTACAGCCAATGTACGTCCTGTTACACCTGAACACCTGGTCCTCAATCCGCAGCTGATGAGCAAAGGCTGCTGGGAAGAAACCGATCCTGTCCTCAATTACCCCCTGAAAAACAACACGAAAGGATCTGACACATGGTCAAGTTGCACTCGTCATAAAGAGGTTTACAAACTGCGGGTTGGTTACACTGCTCGTGTGAAGTTGTACTTTGGATGAAGTCAGCTTATTTTATAGCTGGTGCAGGGAGGCAAAGAACACACGTCATCGTTGTCAGTGCTTGTGCTTTGTACTGCATGCATGTATTTAATCAGGTAAAGTATCAGTGGTCAGAAACCAAACAGGCCAGATGTCTTTGTTTATCTCCAGCCTGTAGAGAACAGCAGCAGGGTTAAAATGCATGATGAGTTTTTTCATGGTCTGGTGGCAGCCAGCAGCCTGTGCAGCAACGGTTTGGCCCTTTTGTCTCCATAATTTATCTGCCAAGCAGTTCTGTCCCGAGGCAGATTGTTGCCTCTCTCCTATAATTTACAGCTCGAGTTCCTGTAATTTATCAATCCATTCTTTTGTGTGTGGGGTAATATGTTGGTTTTGTACATACCTTCCACCAGTCATCATTGGAGTCATCAGCCACCAAGATTCTGTCTCCAGCTCTGCATTATGCAACAAAACAAAGGAAAAACTACTAAAAAAAAAGGCTTTCTCTTTACTGCATAGTCATATAAATACATGCAAATAACAGAGAGTTCCTCCACACAGCAGGTCACAATGACCCACCTTAGCCCAGTGCTTTGTGGTGCATGTCTATAAACACATTTTAATTAAATCAATCAGCTGATTATCCAACAATACAATAGGAATGCTCCAATGGAGAATCATTGAGTGGTGAGAATAACGAATTTTGACTTTGCACCTGTTAGCATTTTTCTTTTAGCATGACATCATGTATGTAGCAATCAAGGGCATATTTAAAGGAGACGCTCCCTATGCAAGCAACAAGGGGTAAAGCAGAAATGGGAAGGTGTGTGGTTTGTCTGTTCTGATCTACTGTAGAAGCATGGCAGTGCTACATGGCACACTTCCTCTGTAGATATAAACTTCTAATCCTGAAGAAAGGAAAACGCATGGATTCTTTTCTCTTCTTTCCATTTTTGCAGCAACAGTAACCGAGTGAGTGCAAAGCTTAGCAATACATTAGATTCATTCTATCCACCTGAGATGGTCGTATAGACGGTCATTATAAAAGGTGGTTGTGTTTTTTTGTTTCATCCTTTGTGTCCAGGAAACAAAAGGAGTCATTTTATTCCCTGGTCGCATGCACCATAATTACTGGCAACTGTTTGAAGCCGTCAGCTAATTTGACCAATAAAAAATTGAAAGGGCCACAAGTTTGGGCCAAATGTTGTTTACGTGGTCCAGTTACAATCCTTGTGTGTGCCCTCTGCCTGGTTTGATCCCCATGACTCAGAAAACATTCTTTATTGTAGATGAGAAACAGAACTGCACCTGACATTGTAAATACTTCTAAGATGAAATCAAAGTAGAGACATGTTGCTTAAAAGATAAACAGGAAATGTGTCATTCTCCTAGAAGAACCATGCTTTCTAATCAAGTAAATTATGAAAAGCCACGAAAGTGAAAACAACAGTTGGTTAAATAACAAAAAGGGAGAGGAAGAGGGTTTCCTAATTCTGTATTCTAAAAGGCGAGAACTCATCATCATTACAATCACCACATAGTCGCAAGGAATCAGGTTATCAGAGCGTGTGGATGCAGCTAAAAGTAATCACAAACCGTTGTTCTCCCTTAAAACTGAACCTTTTAATTAAAGATCCCATTCCATAATTTGTGCTTTATGTGTAAGTGTTTCATTTACCTGATTACTGTTTTCAGCACAACCCAGAATAGAAAAACATTGATGTAAGCTTTCATTAGATAATATATTTAAAACATAACTTGGTGAATTTAGCAGGTATCAGTGGACACGGAATCCAGGAGGAGAAGTCAATAAATAATAAATGATGCCGGACGATGGACGTTTTTATTGACATATCCTCAACAGTATTTATTTGATTGGTTTGCTCTTTTTTTAACTTGTGTTGTTTTTCTTCCATTTTTCATAATTTTTGTTTAATGGGTATTTATCAGTACAACTAGACCATCTCGTCATTTTTACCAAAGACAAATTGTGTGTGTTTTTTTTACCAGCATTCAAAAATAATGTGTCCCACATTTAGCCAGTGGTACACTGTGTGCGCCTCATGGGGGCTATAAATAGAATTCTTTCCAGAGACTCTGAAGGTAAATCAAATAATACATAAAATTGAGTGATTTTAATAGACCACTATGACACACACACACACAGGTAGATTAATGAGCCCCCCCAGAGAAATTAATCTTTGAGGACCATTACCTCTAAAAACAAAGCTAATTAGTGTTGTAAACCTTTTCTTTAATCTTTTTTACTTCGTACCCTGAATACATGAGATAAAACACAGATACAGTAATTGACCGAATGTATTGGCATTAAAAAGCAGATGAATATTGATTAGGAGTAGAAAGCTCTTCACTAACGTGTCATCTTTTTTACCAACATGAATGAATGAATGAAGGAGCGGGAGAAGACAGGGAGAGCGAGGTGTGTAAACTAGCCTCATGTCCAGGTCGTGGCTGTCTTGGGGACTGAAGCTGAACAAGGCCACGTAGGTGTTGAGTTTGAGGACGTCCTTCGGCAGTTGGCTCTGCTCCAACTAGACGAGACACAAACGTGGAAAACAGAGATCAGGTTTTGCTCAAAACAAAGCTCATAGTCACACAAACAACAAGAAACTACATCATCATCTCTATTGGTAATTTTAAGCCGTATCTTAAATTTAGTCCCTTGGCATCCATAATGGCAGGAGAGGCACTCGTTTAAGTGGTCGACGTGAGTGGGCGAACCACGGTGGGGTTTTCAACGCTGAGGAAGTGAAAACAGGGTGGGGGTGTGGGGGCGGGAGAGGAAGTTGTCACAGAGGTGTTGGCACAATTAGCAGGGAGATGAGCCTCCATTCTGGGGCTCCTCACACCTCCTGACAACGCCGGTGGGCGCCCTTTCATTTCATCACCGATACCTCGAGTCGGAATCCTGCCTGCTGTGTCCCCGAAATCCATCCAAGTAGTGACTTGTCCCGGCATAATGCCCCGAACCGCAGTTCCGTTGGCTGCCTTTGAGGCAACGTGTACTTAGTGTTGGTGTTATTTCCTGCCTCTCGCAGCATCCTCCATGTGGCCCCGGCAAGGTGTGCATAAGCAAGCCGTCCTCGTGGCCCTCTCGGCGAAACATCAAGCGGGGGGGGGGCAATTTATCGGCGCTAACTAAGAGCTTCTAACTAAGAGCTTCTAACTAAGAGCTTCAAACTGCCTTGAGAGGCTCACAAAGCCATGAGGGCAGAGGACACGGAGCCCGAGGTCGGGCAGGTCGAGATAACTGCGTCCTTTGTGACTGAGTGGGTACTTTGAAGTGGGGGCCGCCAGTGTGGTGAAGGAAAAAAACGCAAAATGAGGAAATGGAACGAACAACATGTTCATTCCTTTAAATCTTCTGTAACACGCGAACACAACTTTGACAAATTATCACCTAATACACCATTTTTTATGATGAATGAATGAGCCAATGTTTATTCAAATATCTAGAAAAAACACTGCAGCTTATAGCTGTCTATATTTTTGGCCAACTGGCAATAGCAGGTCCAATATTCCTTCTCCCTCGAGGACTGCTTTGTTCCCCCAAATCATGAGAAGAGAATTTAGCTATATAGCAGCTTCATGTTGATTAGTGCAGCTTCAAGAGCTAATTTCAAAAATCGATATTCAAGAAGCCTTTATGTTATCGGGAGTACCCAAACTGAGGATCCAACCAAAAACAAATCCCAGCACGAGCCAGACAGCTTTACTGTCAATTGAATTCAGGTTGTTTAACGCTAAACCTGCAAAGCGTGAACAGATGGGGATCCTGTGTGTGACTGCATGGGTCCAATTTGTGCGTGTGAGCCTCTTTGGAGCGTCTCTCTCTGCTCATTACCCCGCGGAGCCCGCGTCTGTCCGTCCACCGGCCTCCTGAGCTAATGGACCTGTCGCCTGACAGAGAAACAGCCTGCTGCCAGCTGTGCTGGGTTTGGCTTGATAACACAGCACAATGCACTTCACTTCTCTTCCCTGGAATAGATGGATGCGCTGCCAGATTGCGTTGCAGAAGATAAGTGTGTGCCTTTTTTTTGCCTTCTATGGTTATTTTTTGTTCATTTGGACCGTTTGAGTATCCTTGACGATCAGAGATAAACACGTTCAACTATAACAGTAAACAGAATACATGGCTGCTGTTGGAAAGTGTGTGTGTGAAGAGCTTTTATACTACAAACGCCAGGATGGAAAACAAAAACAAGCAGTTTTGAAATCTGCCCATAAAATATTCATCATAACTCTGCAGGGAGAGCCTAGATATTCACAGAGGTTCATTTCTTCCTCTCACGGGCATGAATGTGCCCCATCAGCACTGCATCTTCACAGAAGAGAATAAAAAGAGAAGCACGGATCCCAAAGCTGCAGATCCAAACATTACGTAAGGTCGCGGATTCTGTCTATTAGTGCAGGCCAGCAGTCTGTCAACTCGGGTTTGATTTGTTACGGCAGGAAGAGAAGTTTTCCCTCAGGGTCCTGGGAAATTCATCAGTGACGACGGAGGCGAGGGCCAAAGTGCAGCATGTTTAACGGACACGGAACGGACCGGCTGGGTATCAGTTCTCAGAGAGACCACCAGGGGTTCAGGCTTCTCGGAGGGCTTCAGACCGCACCTACTTTATAATAGTAATAGTTAGTGTATAAGACCCTGAGATGCAGAGCAACAATCAGTGGGAAACGTTCACGCCCACAGAAAATCTGTTAAAAGTGAAAATAAAACCTTTGAATCGATTATATTTTCTGTCAATTTTATTCAGTCTGATTTGTTTACATTACTAAAACGCGGATGTATGTATGAGCAGCGCTGAAAATAATGTATAACACAGATTGAGATGTGTAACGTGGCGACAATTAGATGGATTAATTTCTTACCAGCACATCGTCAGGTTTTCTCTCTGGCTGGAGGTAATAATCTGTCCCGTTCTCAATAACTGTGAAGACTGAAGGATAAAAACAAACAAAAGAAAGGCTAATTATTAAAATCAATGAACAGCCATGAACTATATATTCTGTCAAAGGGCAAGTGTGCAGCCGCTAAAATCTGCAATGTTTGTTAGATTATATGTTAGGGTGCAGACTGTATAGAGTAATATTTGCTACTTGAAGAACTTTGCCAGAAAAGTGGCCAAAAATGACGTTATTATTTATTCATACAGTTCCCATGAACAAGTGCTACACCTTCAAAAAAACTACCGTAACTAATATGTCATACTATGTAATATCACACAATACCCTGTTTTACCACATCATATACTACAGTATGTTTGCTACATTAATATAGACCACAAAGTATTATTACATAATCTTGGGTCAATGAAACAGTGTTTCAGTGTTTCATTTTTCCCATTAATCCAAACTAGAGCAGTGTGATGGCCGACTCGTGGTCCGGGCTGTAATCATGATGCACTCGTGTGTCAGAAACCCACCGTCATCGCTGTGCTTTCTCGACAACTCCTGCCTACTGCTGTGAGCCACCACTTCCTCTGGGACGTTGTCCAGGTCACTGGTCTGCAGAGATCATTCAAAGATCATTTTAAGTGAGCGTAGCAGAGGTGAAGACAGATTTAAAGACAGACGGATGGACATGCAAATAGCTAAACACGTGTTCGCTCTCGCAGTCTAAACAGCTGCTGTTGAGAAGACTGCGGTGTCGCAAACATGCGGTTTTTTAAGTCTGCATTTGGAAACAATTACCATAATCCCTGTTGAGATCTCATTGTCTCTGTGAGCCTTCACCGACACACGAGTCCATTCACTAACAGCTGCACGGGACAGGGTGGCTAAACCCCGCAGCTTTCACTTGTCATCCTGCAGAGGCACTTATCCAGACGCCATACACAGTTTAGATTACATTAAAAGTGATAAGCTATGTAAATCAGATCTCCTTGTGTATCACACGGGCACAGAGAGGAGGCTGGAGAGTGTAGCTTCACACCACAATCGGCCCAGTCCATCTTCAGAGCTGTAACATGAGTGTTTGCCCCAACATCTCCCTTCATCACTGCCTCTACCAGACTGCCTTTATTGGTAGTGTTTACAGCCCTGCAGTGGCAGTATCTATTTAGGCCATCAGCTACACTCTGTCTGTCCTGGTGGGACATAACATTACGAGAACAATAAATGAACTGGATTGTGTTAATCTTTATGGCTTGATGAAAAGAAGACTTGAAGATAGGAAATAGGATGAATAAAGCTGAAAGATTTAATGACTGGTATTTTGTTTTGGCGGGGTAAAAAGAGACCAAACATGATCCTTTTTCTTACCGAGTTTCTGTGCGGAGAGTCAGATCCACTGGCCCTCTTGGCCTTCTGTGCCAACGACGTCCCGAACCTCAAGGCCTCATACACCGGGTCCACCTTATTGCCACAGGCTTTAGAAAAAGAAACAGAGGGTTAAGTTAGCCACGCTGTGGTTCAAAGTACTACACCGAGCAGAGAAAATCAAGTAGATAAGTGGTTCTGGAAGAGTGTGGTACAGTTTTTACTTTAGACCATGTCACCATGCTCACCGATGGGCATGACTTCTTTGATGCAGCCATACTGCTCCTGGATCAGTAATGGAGAGCTGTAGTAGCGTCGAAAGCCTTTTGGCTGAAAGAGAGAGGGGAACAGAGAGCTGACAGGCAAATTGATACGTATCACAACAGGACTTGGCCATTAAAGTGCTGCACACAGCTGTCTTCAGTCTGATGTTTCCAAGCTCCACTGACAGAGATAAAGTTGTGCCTTATGGGACCTACAACATCATGTTAAACAGACATTAAATTAAGGACTACAGTTCCAAATAGTGCTTGGCCATTGTAAATAATAACTGATTTGTTACGGAAAGTGTTGAACGTGGACGATGGGAGCGGAAAATGTGATGGATGTCAGGTGATCCACAGACATGAGCCAGATAGGGCTTTATTTAAAATAAAGTCACAGTCTTATTCATCTTTATTCATCACATCCTTCCTCCATCTCCAAAGACCCTCAAACATTAATCATTTATGTATCCATTACTAACCTCCATCCTATCCAATCAATACTTCCCCATCTGTTTTGAACCCTTCTTAAGTAAAGAAGAAAAACACAGGAGTGAAATTATCAATCACTCAGTAATGATTAATTCATGTATCATCAGCTTTTTGGCATTTTCTTTATTCTGGGGATTGTTCTAGATAAATATTTGTTCATTTCCATTCTTTACTGGATGAGAGGATCCGCGTTGGAGACGTACATCTCATAAGACTGCTTTTATCTGTTAGTTTACATTTGATGTCAGGGGGCCATGGTGGCACATGGGGTAGTGTGATGCGCTGGGAGCTGCAAGGTTGGTGGTTTGGATCCCAGCTGCTCCATGTGCCATGTTGAAGTGTCCCTGAGCAAGACACCCAACCCCTAATTGCTCCCCAGGCCAAATGTAACGCATGGGTTATAATGCAATGTACAGTAAGTTGCTTTGGATAAAAGCGTCAGCTAAATGACATGTAATTATCTCGAGAACAGAAAAGTCACATTTTTATGTTCAAACTCATTAAGGAATTTGGTTCATTTGGGTACAAACAAAAGACGCAACTAACTGTTGCTGTCCGTGACTTAATTTAGTGACCCACTGATGCGAAGGCAGTGTGAGGGAGAATCAAGGTTGCCTTTGTGTCTTCAATTCACAATATGTTTGTTTCTTTTCATCAAAAGTCACTGATTTAGGTGATTTATTCATTCACGGATGCTTCGGGCACAGCGGAATAATGTTCCACCCAGACAAACAAAAGTGGCGCAAAAATATACGCTGTAATCAGTTTGCACTAATAGGAAAAATGTCTGCCTGACTCTGTGCATGAATAATTTAATTCAATGTACGTATGGTGAATCTTTTCTGCAACCTCATCTCTGTGAAACACTGATTAAACTGGTGTCGTATACACTGGGCAACAAGAGAAAAAAGAAATCTGCATAAAGCTGTTGCTGTAAACTGGAACTCAGAAAAACTGCAAAACAAAACAGTGTGTCCGGGGAATCTAAAGCTACTCAATTTAATGAATGGTTAGCTTTTATTGGCTTAGTGACCTACATCTTGACCATGATCATAAAAAAGGAAAACATGGAGTATACTCTACCTTCACACTCTTCAAAAATCAGAAAACATCCTTAGCTGATAGCTGCCAAAGCTAAAGGGTTGATGTAATGTAACCAAGAACCTGAACAAAGGGCTGTTAATGCCACCATATGTGAATTGATAGTATCTGTTCCAGCAAGTACAGAATCCCAGTCAAGAAATGGTAAAAAAAATGGTATATAATTATTTAGAGCATGTTTGGATTTCTTTGCTAAAGAGTTCTCAAGCCAAGAGAAACAAGCATGGCTGCTGAAGTCTCCAAGTTTAGAGTAAGTTGAATTTAGAGCTGTACTCCAGTGGGAAAACTTCCCTTTTTATCTTTTGACCTCTCAACCTAATTTTCCACTCCTGAGAGCGGATCATATCTTCAAGCCCCATCCCTCAGGCATCTAGAGGCCTGCCTGCATATCCAAATCGTCACCAAATTGTTTCAACGTGCCTATCCACCTACTTTATTCTTGATGATTATCACAAACGCAGCTTATTTCAAATTCCCTTATCTAATTGCAGCCACTTTTTCTCGATGATGGCGTAGCCGTTTACTGTGGGGAGCAAGGTAAGAAAATGTAGGAAATCACACAAAATATGTCCTGACAGAGTTACCGTTTCTTTCCCCTCAGTGTGGGATGTGTGCGAATGACTAAAGAGTCACAGTTCAGTCCTGACTGGTCTGTTATGAAAGTTCATTGTCATGAGGTATTAACGCCGAAAAGCTGAGTCACCCACTGTATCGAATGAAGTTTATACAAATTCCCCTGAATATCTTTACTTCTTTATGTCAACACATAACGTCATTTTGAAATCAGCTTGAGCTCATCAGACAAAAAGAATATCACCATCAACCCAGCTCATTACTTTATGTCTATGTGTGAGATTTCATCAGAGGAACGGATTCAAGGACTAAACTTTCAAGGGTTCAGAAATCTTCAAAGTAATTTGTTGATCACCAATCAATACTTCCAACGCTCCCTAGTGAATTTCTTCTCTTTTTTTACAATCGCATTTCCTTAGATATCGATAGTTATGATTGTTCCAAATATTTTTGAATACCCCCTTATTTCACAAAAAACACCTGCTTTTGCTTGTATATAAATAAAAAAAACAGACATCCTGGTGGAGACTGAAATGCCAAACGCGTCACAACACTCTTGCATGTGAGGGTGTGAAAGCGCTCCGGGGGGATGGAATCGATTCTGTTTCAATGGTTTTATGCTGACGGCAGCACGACAGAACTTAACAAAGAGGAGGAGGAGGTCAGTATTTTTCTACTATACTGAGTTGCTCTGCTATTATCGAATACTTAGACGGGCAGAGTGATGATATAACAATCCCGAGGACGATGACGAGGACGGAGGGTGGTGACAGATGTACCAGCACACTCTCACATCAAGTGTGATTTATGAATAAGCACATTCTAGTGGGAAACGGTCAGCCAGCCAACTCTAATATGTCTGTTTTGTGTTTCTGTCACACTGACTCGGTCATTTTAAGCTCCCGATCCGCTGACAGCAAGGAGACAAATGCACCGTCGTCATTAAGTCTTTGTGTCCGTATGATTTGGTGTCATGCATCTTACCAGTTTGCCCATGCAGCGCTGCTGTCCCACTCCATTCTCACATTTGTGATGAAGGCTCATCTTGCAGGCTTTGCAGCGGAGGCCGTGCTTCGCCGTGTTTCCAGCCAGGAACACCACATGCTTGGCCGTTGTGCCTGATACACACAGTAGAAGAAAAGCAACAGGTTCAGCTGTGTCCTGCAGGAACTGCATTTAAATGGGGTCCTTAAGCGAAAACAGCAATATACATTGAGAAGGGAAAAAGTAAATACTCTTCAAAACGAGGTGTCATTAATTAACAATATCATGAAAGGAAAATCCAGCTTTCACTGGTAATCCTACATCTAGTTTTCAATGCTTGGAGGGATCGACGTGTCCATAATTTAAAACAACAAGTATTGCTTGATATTTTGCATTTTAAAAAATCAAATTCAGCCGCTGACTTTGGCAAAGAGACAGCTGTTACCATTATTTTGTTTCATAGAGGATAAACTGAAACATGGGTTCCTGAGAATATTTACAGGACAAACAAAAAAATACTTTTAGCCAGCACTGTCGTATTATTAGACATTGCATAACAACTGGAGACGACAGTGTTAACTAGTGATGCTATCAGTTGTAGTGTGACAGATGTGCTCCTCCAGCTCTTTATTGATCAACCAATGATTGTGAGCCCTGGCCTGTCCTACACTCTGCATGCATGCATTTGAAAAGATTCTGACGTACACAGGGTTCATCGATCTTCATCAGCGTGCGTTCAGAGCGCAGGGAGAGCAACCAGAGAGCAGCCGGAGAGCACACATCAATGACAGATCATCGACATGTTCGCATTTCTCTGCACGTTTTTTTTGTGCGTCAGATTCCGATCTAGATCGCAGCATATTGGGTTTATTGAGCAGAGATGACACTGTAACTAGGAAACCAAGCAGAACACCTGATCCCTGAAGAAGACAGCAAACATTGACACTGTGTACATAAGGTAGAAGGCCCTTCATGTAGTTTACGTAGCCAATGGGGGGAGAGGGGGGGGGGGGGATTTCTGCTTGCTCTTCACGTGCTGCAACGTGAACTCATGTCCCGGCTGAGCTGGGCAGCAGCAACAGGAACTCAGTTATGGGTGGAAAAAATGAATCCGTATTCCCCACTTCAAGTTCTTGTGTTGCTTGGCTGAGGCTGATTGTCACAGAGCTGGCGTACGCACCCGAAGAAATGGGACCCTCGGATCGAGTTGTACAGCAAGAGCAGAGGCAATGAGCACGAGCTGTAGCAAGGGTTAGGGTGACACTAAATCAGGCCGAACGATGATGTTCAAATGAAGACCCGCGAGACTCATTCTGCGTCACCTTTAAGACCCCTTAACTGGAGCTATTGTGTGTCTCTCTGAGAACCCAGGGGGCAGGAGGCAAATGAAACCCTCCACAACAAGTTCTCGACTGTTTGAGCTCATTCACTTCAAAACGGAGGGATGATTTGGCGCCTCCACCTGCGCTCGTAACAGCTACGAAGGGGACAGACCACTCTGTTTTCCACAGGCTGAGACTAGAAACTGACATAGTCGAAGTTCCCTCAGCAATGGTTGGATAATGACGTGAGTGCATGTGTGAGTGCATGTGTGAGTGCATGTGTGTGTGTGTTTAGGAGAGCTTTTTCCTCCAGGCTTGGAAAGGAAGCCGGGAGATTACAGCTGTGGGGAAATTTGAGTGACAGTGCAGCTCTCTCTGGTATTCGCAATTTCTTGGCTACTCAGCTTAATTCTTCATTTATACAACAGTAAGAGGACAAGACCCCTGCCGGATATTTCCCATACTTCTTTCCAACAGTCTCAATTTTCCTATCTTTCTCCCAACAGTATCTCGGTCAGGCTGCACACATTGTTCCATTAAGCCATTGTTCTTGCTTCACGCCTTCTGATTTTCCTTCATCATGACGAAACCTCCTCCACCTCCTCTTGTCAATAAGCTCACTGACCTGAGCAGCAGTCTTTGGTTAATTGAAATACTTTAATTAGTTTCTGCCACGGTAATTTGAATATTATTTTTTTTCCCCACTGAATGCCCACCTAGAGAATTAGGGAACCAAGGCCCAGGGTGCAGAGTACAAAGGCGGAGTTGATAATGGACTGTTATACGTAACTACAGGTCTAAAATAATGCTGACCTCTCTGTGAGTCAGACATTTAAGCTGATGTTTTTTCGGTATCATGTTTTCCACATGAACCACGCAGCTTTCTTCACGCTGCTTTCTTCAGCTGACATTTTCTAATGCAGTTAGACGCTACCACACTCAGCAATGCACTGGATCTGCAACTGCAACTTTTTTATTAGGGTCCTCCAGAGCGTCATGTGGCTCATTGGGAATTTCACAGTGGAGTTTAGTGCGTGTTAATCAAGTTACGTTTCTCATTTGTGGGGAATATTACAAGAACCAACAATATGGTTTTGTGCACACTGAAATGTGTAAATGTGTATTTTTTTGTTTTGTACTAACATTCATTCAATAACGGAATGGTTGTATATTCCACTGAATACACTCTTATCCAAATTAATGAATGTTGTAAAAACAATTACTGCTCTATTTTAACTCCATCGGCTAATGACCAGGCATTATGATTTAATAAACACAGTATGCTTGTATTATCAGCTCGAGCCCCTCCACCATAACCATATATCTCCCCTCCCCTGTGTGCTGCCCTTTGACTCTAAGACAGACTTGGACAGCACCATCGCTTCTCATTACACACACTCACACAGAAAAACAGCCTCCACTCCCTGTCTCTGCGCTGACCACACTGTGTTCTCATTAGAACAGGACAAATGAAGAAGACGCCAGCATCTTGTTTTTCACGATTGGAGCGAAGGGCTCAGCACATAGGTGCACAGAGCCGGGAGGCCTGACATCATACTTTCATTATTAACAGAGCAGCAGAGGCCCATTCAAGGCTTTGGCCACACCAAGAGACTAGTGTAAAGAAAACACGGTCATAAATATGTTTTATGGTGGAATAAAGTTTAGTCTTGAGTAGTCTCTTTAGCTGCTAAATGCCCTGATGTTCATCAGCTGGTTCCAATGTTGCCTGTCGGTGGGTTAGAACTGGACAGGTAGAGCTTTTTGGGAACGTTAATGAGAGGTTAATTAGAGCGATGAGAGTGAACTAAAAGTTCTGGGCCTGAGCTGAAATGAGCTACAAAGCCCCATGCGGCTGAGGGTCACCTTTTAAATCAGACTTTTTTTAAAATTTGCTTTTAGTCAAAAGAGGAAGATCTCAAACTAGACTGTACACAGGATTCAACCAAATAATTTCAAAAGAAAATGGAAGACTGTTGGCAAAGTAGAGCACCAGTAGAGCAGATGGTGCAGGCCGAAAAGGACTTAGTGTTCCCTCGGTACTGGTGGTTAACAAGGAGGGGAGCGGCCTGGGAAACCAGAACATCTGGCGAGGGGAGAACAGGAAGAGGAGCTGGTACTGACGTTGGCTCTCCGACACTCCAGCAGGCGGACAGAGCACCCTGGCTCAAGGTGCAAAAAGAGGACGACCGAGACACTTGGGGAACATCAGCAGGTTCGGGTTGGATGCTCGGTGTCATGTGCCTTAATATCGGAGCGTGTTCTGATACATATGCCTTGTGTGTTTAGGATATGAAAACAAAGGTCGACGCTTTAGGAGACGGTAATCCTCTGGAATCCGTCTGTGTATATTATTGCTTATTTGTTACACCCTTACTTTGATTTTGTGGACAAAAAAAGTTTGACTAATGACTAAAGACTAATGATAACCATCAGGTCGTCTGATGAAGGTCTCTCTCGGTGAAAAGGTTATTCTCAATGCTGTGATTGCAAAGTTAATTAGATAGTTAATTAATACCTTTCTTCCTCCTCTGATCTCTTCCCTCCTAGCTAGGTGGGGAGAGGGGGTTGGTGGGGGGCGTCGCCAGAACCGTACCTACGATCATGTGGTTGCACACGTCACAGAACGTGGGCTTCTTGAAGATGTGCTCCATGAAGCAGTGTCCCGCCGAGTCGACCTGCAGCGGGTTGCGCGACTGGGAGCGCGATGTGGGTGGGGGCGCGGAGGGGATGGCTGGGGGGACCGGCGGGATGGGGTGGTGGGGGTTGTGCGGCGGGGCCATCCCGATGTTGCACAGGTGCCCCGTGCTGCTGCTCACGTCTGAGAGCAGCTCCGCCTTGTTGTTGTCGCCGCTCGTTCGGAAGAAGTTGTCGGCGCTCTTGCTGCGGACGCTCTTGGTCTTGAAGGACAAGGAGCGCTTGAGTCTCTGCAGCTGGAGGAGAGATTGGAGGAAAGTCAAATGGCGCGGGCGGGAGAAACGGGCGGGGTGAAACGAATAGGGAATGACGGGAATGGAATTCAAGAATTCTGTGACGTAAATCAATTCCTTTAATAAAATAATACAATAAAGAATCTTCTGGCAAATGTCTCAGATGTCTCAGATACTTATCACCGTGCAATGAAAAGCCTTTGAGATTCCCTAGCTGGAAGGTAATGTGATTTCCTGGTTAGAGCAATGCGGCGCATCAACACTATTTCTCAGACGCCGTGCTGCCATTTCTGGCTGCAGCCACCATCAATCTCCGTAGGCTCCTCTTTTACAGCAATGCTATTCATAACACTCCACGCTGACAACTCCTCATTTAACCTCTCAGTGTGTGTTTCCTCCTCCCTGGAGCCAACTTAATCCTGGGTCCAAACACGCAATAAAGAATCTTAAAGCTACTGTATGTGATTTTATGGTTCTGCTTTCTGGCAGGTGTGTGGCTGGAGGTCTCTGATTAAAGAAACAGATTAGGTTTTTTTTAAGTGACGAATGGGTGAGGAAGGACTGCTGATGTTCTACGGTGTCGCAGCACACGCTTCAGGCCTGGAGTTATAGCGCGGTGGATTTACGGCTTTCCTGCTGTGCAGAAATGTTGATCCCGCCCTCCGATCGGCCTGGTTTCCGAAGAATGCCGATATACACATGGACACGTATGTGACAACTTAGAACTGGTTCCGGACTAAAAAAAATACAATTACGAGAAAAAAAACATGTATTGTTAGCTGATGATGTTGTTGGCTAAAGCGCCTGAACCACCGGAGCTTATCGTTAAAGCTTTGGTATGGTGGAGGTCAATCAATTGTACGGATCACTGAAAAAAAAAAAATCAATGTGGACCCTGTCTGTGCCATTACCACACATAGGAATGCAACACAGACATCAACAGACCGCACACAGATATTACACCGCAGCATCTGTTAGCTCTTCACTTGCAAGGCTTTTAAACACCCTGGAAAGAAAGCTGTTGGTAACAATAATGTGAACACAATTAGGTCTTAAGTAAATTAATACACATCAGCAACTTGTGTCTAGATATTCTGCACGTGTTGTACTTTATTTAAGAAGGAATGGAACACATCCTTCCTTGTAAGGTGGTTATGTACATCTGAACTTGAAATGCATAAAGTAAACAAAGGGAGGGAATGTGTGCATGCATTGAGTCGCTCATGCTGTGTTTGATGGCCCCAAATCTGTGGTGGGGGTAGGGGGGGGGGGGGGGGGGGTCAACGGGGCCTGGACTACGTAATGCAGAAGAAAAGAAAGCAGCCAGTCACGTCGTGAGATTGTATATTGTTGTTAATAAATGAATTGAAAGATACAGCCTCTAAACAAAGAATCCTCTATAAACATGAGTGACTGAGACCTTATTTGGCAATGATGTCACTAAAGTGGTCTACCTTAAAGCAGCAGTCAAAGTTGTAGCGCAAGGCAACTTTGACTTGTCTTTACGCACATGCAGGTGTGTAGTTGTGTCACGGTGGACTATAATCAGCAGTGCGCTGCAGTTTACCCACCTTGCGCTTGTGATGGGCAGGCCTCACAGTATTCTTAAAGGAGGAATAAAAACACAAACAAAGCTTCACTTGATGGTAGAAAACGTGCTGCGCCTATTGTAGAACTCGTTCTACTTGCACTAAATCTTCTGAGGATGGATTCAACAATTCTATCATCACTTTATGGTCTTTCTTAAGTACTTCACTACTGAGGTGAGAAATTGAAAGGAAGAGTGGATGGTTATTTGGCAGAAACTTTAGACGTGAGATGTCAGCCAGGAGTTGTTTGGAATACAAAGTGACCAGATGTGCCAAAGGAGGAGTTCACATGCACAAGCTTTAAAATGCACAAAACAAAGAGGAGGGCATCTCTCTACGATCCCGATGAGAGCTCCAACCTTTTCTCGGAAATTTCACAAACGGACATTTCGAAGATTCTAAAAACAAAATATATGTGTCACATATTCTTTAAAATGCGCTTCGGTTGAGCTGTTGTAGGCATCTACTGGCATTAGGACGAGTACTTGTGTTTTACTGCTAGTTGTAGTATTCTAGGAAAAATGTGACATAGATGGCAAAACGCCTGAGGCAGCAGCTGTGGATCTCTGTCACGCAGCCTACTTTCCTACATCAGATGATGTTGCCATCCCATGTTGCACTTATTTATTCATATACTCCTAACATTAAACACACCACACTGCCTCTTTGACCACTGCTGCTCACCGTGAACGGGGTTTTAGCTTCATCTACAGAGACAATAAATTTCATACCATAAATCACAAAGGTAAAAACTATAAACTCTCCACTATGTTTATCAATGACCATCAATGTGCGTGGGGCTCAACCGGAAATGTCATCTAAAGTTTTTTTCCCTTCTTTTTCTTAATGGTATATATTATCGTGTTCATATGATAATATGATAGTAATGAAGGGGGGAGTTTGTTTGCTCGGCTCTATTCATACGAGTTGTCGGACGGACACGCAGCCTGGGACCCGCGCTGCGTGTCCGTCTCTCCGTGGGATGATAAATAAAAATAAAAGTCTCACCTTGGTTTCCTGCTGGCTGGGGTTCGCTGAAGGGGATTCGGGGGTTTCATTCTGGTCCTGATCTTCCTCTTTGCTCCCTCTTTCGTCCTGGATCGTGGTGGCCGGTGGGATCATCCTCTCTTTATTGGGGATCTTTTCCACAAAAAAAAAACTGTTGCTCTGTATAGTTTGTTTTCCTCCTGAAGCTCTTTACATATTTTCTATTCCTCAATAGTCACCGTGACCTAAAGATAAGAAGGAGGTGGAGGGGGGGGCATTCAGACCCACTGCTGCCGTCGCGAAGGAGACTTCCGAGTTTCATTTGCCGAAAGGAGAAGATGAAAAAAAAAAGGAGGCTGCAAAATAACTGCTTTAACGTTACAAAGGAAAAGTTGAAAGACATTGAAGTTCAGCTTGAAAGCCCGAAGCGTCTGCGTCCTTCTCAAATGAGGCTGTCGCGTTTGTCGTGTCTTCCTGCGTAACGCTGCCGAAACATCTCCAAGTCCACGCTGCGCTGCACCCACGATGCGAGGAGAGCTGCAAGTGATCAAGGGAGGGAACGATGTGGGAAGGAGGAGACATGTGACACTGCCAGAACTCGGTGCAAGACTCCCGTTCCGTAACGTTGGATGTGATTTATATTTCCTGGGCAAATCCACTTCTTTTATTGAGTTTTGTGAAAGGAAATTATCTTATTCGTTTTTACTGGACTGACAGGATGTTCTTGAAAATCTTACTGACTTTTTAAATGAATAACTCAACAAGTTGGGAAATGCTACAAATAAAAACCAAAGTGCAGAAAAAGAAAGAAAGAAATTCCCTTTAATACAGGGCCAAAGGGTCCTTGTTCATGGAGGGACCACCAGTTGCCAGGCAACCAGCTATAAAGGTTTAAAGTTTACTCCCTGCTAAAGAACATGCTCATCGCTACATAATATAAACGTAAAACTTTTATTCTTACTGAATCCAATCCCTGACCCAAAAGACAAAAAAAAAGAAACAAAAAATAATTTTTAATGCATGTAAAGCTAACCAGCTACCTGTTGTATAAAGCTGCAGTTCAAATTCCCCTTTTAAGATTAGTATCAATTTTTCTCCACTTGTTTAATCTCAGCAAGAAAAGTAATAAACGTAACATTTTTTCAAAAATGTCATGGGTATATCTATATTTAATCACTAAATATACTGGAAGGTGTAGGCTGAAACTCCTTTTATCCTCAGGAGATGGCCAAGGAAACAATGACACCATCTTATATATTAACACGTCTATATGAATCAAACACCTTTATGACACTGGAAATATCAGGCGATTCCCCGGCCTCAGATAGCATGCGACGCCTGCTGTAGTGATGCATGAAGGCCTCCCTGTGACGAGGTGTCCTTGGAGTTGTGTTGCAGCAGGAAGGAGGCAGGCGCCAGACTGCAGCCTCCTCACTCAACACGGCCCCAACAAGTGAGCCTACACACCCCGTTCACTTTCTGATTGAAATCAGAAGGGATTCCTCCCCCCCTTCAAAAGATCAGCTACGCCCACAGACTCAAGACTTATAGCTTGCATGATCTAAAGAAAAACGATTTCTTATGTCGGAATCATTTAGTTGGATTATAGTTTACCGAGGAAGGGTGGATATTTTATTTCAACACTCCGTGGCCACAAGCTCGTTATGATTTACAGCATCACCTGAGCGATGAGTCTTCAGGGGCCGGTGATGCACTTAGTGTTATAGAGACATAAATCATAGAGAGCAAGGGGGAATGAATGAAGCACAGAGATAGATTTTATTTGGGCTACAGGTTGTTTACCCTGTGCTTGTTAAGGTGTCATCCAGCCACAGTGCATTCAAAGAGAGAACATTGTGGGATATGGTGACACATGACATTAAAAAAGCATGTAAGTGGACTTCAGTCATTCCGGATCTTCTTTTTTCAAATGACTATTTCAAAGGTAAAGAGTGAGCTGTCGCACTTATCTGTTGAAAGGTTATTTTTACAAGTTAGGTCTGCCTTGGACTTTTAAATGTGTCACCAGGCAGTTTTTGAGTTTTCGATGACTGTTGCTGAGATAAAAATGAGCCGAGGTTGTACACATTCACAATGATAGCCCACCACCCGGAGAGGGCACAAGACAATCTCATGAGTCAGTCACAGAGCCAGACTTCCACAACATGAGTCAATGTTGCATTTGTATGTCCACATGGTGTGTGTTTGTGTTTATGTGTGTATGTGTGTGTGTGGTTACTGCGAATCATGTCAGCAGAAATCAGGAAGACAGATGAGAGAGCTATGTTGGAAAAGAGCTGATGACAAACTGAGAGAAAACATCCTGATACCCTCTCTCAGCTGCTGGAGCACCGTACTGGAGGGAGGACACACAAATATGGCCTTTTTTTTCTGACAATAATTGTTTATGTTTATTAACAATACTTAACTTTAATTACATGTCTTCAAGCCACCGGTGTGACCTTGTCCGTTTGTTCTAAAACTTGTGGATAATCCTCATGTTTACCTGCCACCCGATGAGAAAGTCTGTAAAAATGTATTTGAAATGTTTAGCAGATTAAATCAGAAAGTAAATTCCACTCCAGCAGACATCTGCTCATTTGGAGGATTGTGGTCAAACTTTCCAGAAACAGCGTTGCTTTCACAACCTGGTCATTTTCATGCATTTCTTAGAAATGCACTCACTCTCTCAGAGAGTAACAGACCTTAAGATGACTTTGACCTCTTTGTTAGTTTAAATGGGGGGAAGTTGTCTATTGCATATTGATTCATCATTCAAAACTCATATGAGTTTTGAATGATGAATCATGAAATTGACTATCAAACACAATGTACAAGTGTTAAACAAAATAAAACAACAATGTCTATTTTGCGCAGTAAGCCGTTGCCTGGGTCGCGCTGGGATTCACACGTGTTGGCCGACTCGTTGATGAGGTCCTTTATATTAGGATGTGCTGAAATATGAGCGTCTTTCGGCGAATGATGCTCCGCTGTGACTGTGCTCCACCAGCTGTCAGCAGGTCGCTTCCACACAGTTGTAAATGGCTGTTTGAGTACCTCGCTGCATATGTAACGATTTCACACGTGGACGTGTTGCATTGGTTTAAAAACAGGCTTATTCCTGCTTTTGGGTGATTAGAAAGATCTCTAGCTGTCAGAGTTGTTGCTGGTTGGACTTAATAGAACTGAATGACATTGATATACATTTAATCTTGCATTTTGTTTTTCAGGCAACTCTTTTTTGCTCACTACTGCTAAAAAATAAATGCAATTATGAGGAAGGCATTTATTATTTAAATTAGTAGCTACGTTCCTAAATTTTGTGTAACATTAGACTATTAAACCTAAACGGAGAGTTACGGTTGATGTGGATTTAGTTTTGAGGTTTTTGATTGTAAAGGATCATAAAGTATTGCACGATTAACAGTTTGGCAGGAGAGGAAGTACAGGGTATCACCAAGTTTATTAGAATTCATCTTCATAAATGATTTGTTTCAGTTTCTGTCTCTCTCCCTCTTGAGCTTATTTACTTTTGTTTATTATGCCAAGAACGTATGGTGAATACTGCCATCACCGTTTTTTACGTTCATGTCGGAAGTAATAGAGCTTCGCTTTGTTTGTAGAATCATGAATATTAATCCACACATTTTGTATCATTATTGCTCTTTGAATTTAACACAACACTGACTTTCTAGTTTGTATCAGTGGAGCTTTTGTACCATGAAGCTTTCTAATTTAACAATCCAGCAGTTCTATAATGTGTATGGGACATACTGCATTGCAAATCATTTGTTTGTCAATTATCACTGAGCAAAATGCAAATATATAAAGCATGACAATGAAAACGTATCGTATGTCCTGCAGGGAAGGATGTGTATAAAGAGTCAAATGATATTAAGTGATAGAGACTACCCTTTAACGGCTGTCATCTAAAAATACTAGCAATTACCAATGACCCAGCCTGGCATTACACACACACAGACACACACACACACACACACACACACACACACAGATGTACCAGCATGGGTTACAGTAATGGGCAAATAGATTCCCTAAGAACCTAAGCTAATTAGGCCATCTTGTTATGAGACATCGTAGGAATAGCTTCGACAGGGTACACAACAAGTGATGAGAAATATGCCGTGTGTGTGTGTCTGTGTGTGTGTTTGAGGGAGAGAAGATTTCACTTTACAAAGTCAAATTATGGGTATCTAATGGCCCGACACAACCAAGATCTCATATGGTTACAACATGGCCATCTTTATTTAAAAAAATGTAAACTATTGTAAAATGACTTCAATAAACTCCACTGATTATTAAAAGTTGTTTTTACATTTTTTACCAAGAGTTATAGATGATAAACAACACCCCTTCTGTTGTCTGTTGAATATAAAGGTGAAGCCAATAACAAACCAAATAAATAAGATATGTGCTATTTAAAAACCTTTCAAGGTGTATTTTATTGTCTTCTCATTACGAGATCTTCAGGAATGTGATATTACCCCAAATCACCCAATGGAAATGTGTGTAAACAGTTTAACATTAACACGTTAAAGCATTTTTCTCAGCATGTTGCTGCTGATTCATGAATCTTCTTCATTTAAAGGTGTAAAACTGACATGTCAAACACTGTCCATTTCTCCCACTGGACACTAATCCAAGTGAGTGCAGCCACTTGGCTCCACATGACTCAATGGAGACACCCCTGCCACCACGTAGCCGCTCTCCAGCTGGTCAGCAGCAAACGAGACAGCGGAGTCAGCAGCAACTGACGCTCACCTCAGGCGGGTCGACCTTTGGTCACACCTACACAGGTTTTACTTTTATTGGTTTCATGTTTCAACATGTGGCGAGACCGGCAGTTGCTAAATGAACACAAATTCTTTGAATTCCTAATTTGCATATACAAGAAATCACATTTTATGAGTTATGTGGAAAAGCAGCATTATAATATTGTAAATTATTATGTAAGTGGTGCTATGAGCATACCACAAAACATACAGCTTTTAAAAAGTATTAAAAACCTTCAGAATATCTAGAGGAAGTGCTACGGAAGTTTTAGCTCAGACTGAGAAAAGGCCTTTAAATACTATATGTGTGTTGATTACTTACATTAAGACAATTATTTTTGTATGCTAGATTTTCTGAAATGTCATGTTTAAATATGTAAATTAGGCACTTTCTTATGCAGACTTTTAGTCAATTCGAGAGAAATCTAATAACGCGAATAGACACAAGTATAGTTATTTTTTGCACAATTGTTTGATAAAGAAAAATGTTAAATCAAACAAACATAAATTTGTGAAATAATATAGATGAATCATGTCTATTACAAAGGATATTTCTATATATTTATAAGATGGAGTTTGTTCATCTAATTTTGTAGTCTGATAATAGTTACAAAGGAGATTCATATGAATTAGGCTACACTTAAATCCAAAGCGACTTGTATTTGAACTAATATTGTATCACTAGTTGCTACTTCATCAGGATGGAGAGCCACTGGTATTTTCTTTTGTTTGCCTGTTTGCCTGAAGTTAGCTGTTTTATTCATACCACGCGTTGCTTCAGCCAAGAAATCTGATTTATTAAAGATGGGATCCTTGCTGCTAAACCCCTTAAAACATGGCGGTGGCTGTGATTTACCGGTTGCCACGCCAACTCCCGTGGTAACATGGGAGCTAGTTTGTAACTCTTTGTTTCTTTCCTGTCTTCGATTTAACATCTTTCTCAAGACACTAACTATATGTCACAAGACATTCGTCAAGTATTCATGACAGTTGCGAGTAGGGTGTAAAAGGGATGCAATACCCACAAGTATTGGATTGATATGATAAAAAGTGTATCACAAATGTACTTACAGTACTTGGAGAGCATATTGGCCTGTGTCGTTTTGCTTTTTCGACAAAAACTGCATGATTTATAAATGGCTGACACATACTAGGGCACCATCTGGGATTCACAAACTCTCTCTTATCAATTTCTATAATCAGATCATCACTCGGAGGGAAAAGGCAGACCGAAGGAAAGGAGAATGAGAACACATTGTCTCCCCCTATTTGAGTGAATTTGTTTCACTGCCATGAACCTGGGATCATTTTTCTTTCGTAGATAATTTTCTAGGGACAAATTGTGTCCTCATTTTATAATACGACCAGTTTCCCTTCAACACTTTTGAGATATTTTCCGATACCAGGTGAATCCCAGTGGCAGGATCTGTCAGACTGAAACAAGGCCATGATGATAACTTGCTCCAATTAAGGGACTGACTGATTGAAATGAACACACCGCTGAGAAATCAGGGTGCTGTGACCTCCAAATTCCAATCTGCTTCATCTGTAATCCCATGTCATTACACCGTGGGCTTCTTTTTTATCTCAACTTCCATCCTACTTGTACGTTGTTTGGGTTTTCACGCTACACGGCTGGAAACGGGGGGGGGGTGGGAGCAAATAAGTACGTTTCCCCAAATTGTGAAGGGTGCAGTGTAAGTATTAGCAGATTTGGCCAAATTCAAGTTTTCATTTCATATCAGAATTAGAGATATTTGAATCTGCTTAACATGAAACAGCACAAAAAGAGCAGCGACAGGTCGACAGTGAGAGGCGGCGCAACGACGCACTGAGGGGCCATCAGCAGCTCCACTAATGGACGCAATTTACTTTGCATCACAAAGCAATCATTCTCAAGAAGGCAAAGCCCCCCCTCCCCAAAAAAAAAGACAGAAACACTACAAAGGGTCCCAAAATAGAAACAACATGGTGAATTCAATGGAGCAGCAGACGCTCTTGTGGCGCCGTTCCCGTTCTGACTCATAAGTGTTAGCTTGGCGTCTTTGATGACGCGGGCGGCAGCGTGGGTGACGGTGGGGGAGGGATGCGTGGACAGGGGGGTGGGGGGATTGAGTTGGGGCGGTGGGAGGGACAGCAGATGCATCGCTTGCGGTCCCTTGTCTTCCACTCAGCCCTGGCTTCGTTCTGCGGGTTGTTGCTACGATACAGCATGGGGGCGCTGACCCTCCAACACACACACAATGTTTGTTTTTAGTTGTTGTTTGTTTTTACACATTCTGACAATCATTTCTTCTATTTGTGAAATGATAGAAATGTCTGGCCCAGGTTTTTCAACTTGGTGTGTAGTCAAGGCCGGGTAATTTCAGCTGTGGAGGCCGAACAAACGGCTGTAAACAACAAAGGACTTTGGAGTCAGACTGACAGCGCCATGATGAGCCGTGTTTTTGGTCATCGGGGCAGGTCTCGGCTCTGCGGCGCACTTCCTCTGATGCGGAAGATGAGGAGGACGGATATTGGGAGCAGTTCTCATCATCGTGGGAGCTCAGTGCACTCTGCCTCTTGAATTTCATCTGCAGGGGTTTAAGTCCATTCCCTCTATAGAAATTCACTCTTCGTAACATGGAGGAAACTAAACCCTTGCTTTTGATAATCGTACACAATATCAACAAAATATACTAATTCAACATTGAGATAAGTATCTAAATATAAGTGCCGTATATTTCATCATGTCATGAACATCTCAATAATTCCTATCTCTCTGATGATAAAAAAAATATTACTCTGAATTGGAAATACACTTTAAGACGCTCCCATAAGGGCGGCAATAAATAATAGGCTACCTGCCGTGACATGTTTCCTGCAACACCTGCTCTCTGAAGGGTGACGGAGTGATCCGTGCTCCCCTGGTTCAACTTACGCTCGGCTGTAGCTCACAATCAGCCCTCCTGCTGCGGCCGCGCTTCAAACGTTTGCCGGGTCGATTCATCAAAGGCCCAAACCCTAGCGGTGTTTCTCTCCCAGGCAACGCTTCAAGACTCAAGACAGCGCTCGCTCCACCGAGGGAAACCTAAAAAGCAATTCCTTTGATCCTATTACCCCTGAAAGGAAAACAAGTGGGCTTGAAAGCGGGCAGTCTTAGAACACATTGAGAAAAACGGAGGGAAGCTTGTGTTTCCAGGGGACAGGTCTCCCGGTGAGGAGCTTGCAGCAAAATGAGGAGAAATTGATAGAAAAGCAGAGTGGGGCTGCTGCTTCGCTTCCACTCAGCTCAGAGCGGGGACTTGACTGTGGAGCGACGGGGTCACAGCTGATGCTTTGTATGTCAAAAAGTCAATTCTGAGTCACAAATACACCTGATTCAATTCGGCATGTGACAGTGACACAGAAAGAACTCTCTAAGGGAGTACAACGTAAATTCATCAGTCATACAGAGACGCTCGGGACCAGTAAGACAAGTTTCATTAGCACAAAAAAAACATCAGTGGGGAGAGGAGGTGGATGAGTCAAATTATCTTTTTTTTTAATTCATTCTTATAACAATATAGTCACCAACTGTGAGTGACCACTCAGGAAACTTGCCATTCACATATAACAATCTGCTCTGCAACTATTTCCACACACTCATGGTGATGAAAATGTTCCAATGTCACTTTGAGCTGAAAGCCAGTATTTATAGGATAACCGAGCCTCGTTCTGACACGAGCTGTTAATTGAGCTCTCTACAGACTCCTTGTATCTAAAATAGGTAAGAAGTCTATTGTGGAAGGTAAGAAAGAAGTAGGCCAAGGACTCTTAAAAAAAAAAAAAGACTGATTCACTGAAGGGCAATATTGTCATGGGGAAAGGCTGGAAAAGGTAAAGAATGTGGGTTAACAGTTTAACTCAATGCAAAAGCTATTATCTAAGGGCCAAACATACTTTCATTTAATAAATATGTAACTACGTAGATATTTGTGTCAAATGTGTGTACGTTAACAAACACAAGTTGCTCAGTGTCTCAATTATATTATAGAAATGTTTCATTTTGTTCAACCTCCAGTGTCATCATGTGGTGAATGCTGGCACTGCAGAAACAAAGGAACTGTTGCCAAAGAGAAAAAACGGTCAGTTTCAAAACATCAGCCAATCTTTATTTACAAGTCCTTATGACAATAAAATAAACATACATATGGTGGTGGTGGGTTCCGTCCTGCACGCAAGTAAAATGGTGAAAATCCCTTAAAAGCCAACTTTTTAAGTTGAAAACTGGAAAATCCTCAACTAAATTCTCCACTCTATAAGTTAGCAGGACTAGTAAAGCAGTTGGCAGAGTATGCTGTGTAAGGTTCATCATCTTAGGTAAAGACACGCGATTAATATATTTAAACTTGCATATAGTAGTTTTCCCATTCAGTCATTGTATACTTCACTCTGTCCAAAGAGGAAATTAACTATTGAAAACAATCTCCCAGGACAAGTTGAGGGGAAACTCCAGCAGGACAGAACATCATTTAACTCCACCGCATAGAGCAACACACACTTTAGTTTTCACACTGCAAAACGACACCCCGTCATGCAGGCATTAACGCGACAGAAAGAAAAAAAACAAGTGACACGAGGAGGTAAAACTGGCTTAAGGGAAAGCATGTTCATGTTGTGGGGGTATTTTAATTAAATACTAAGCATTTACACACACACACGAGAGGTAAATAGGGGAATCCTAATGAGGATGAAGATGGAGACATTTAAGAAAGGGCAGGCAAAGAGGGGTGGGCTGATTAACCAAACCCACGGCACTTGAACTAATAAGGGAATAAAATCAGGCAACAGATCCGAGGTAAGGCCGAGACAAGAATATTCAATGTCATCGTCGATACTTTTACTCGTGGCTTTGTCAACACTCTGCATACAGAATGTGTTACAACGTAGGCTCATAAAAAGGTGGTTTCGGGCAGTACTTAAGTATGTACACCAGGTGGCAACCAAAAACGTGTGTGTAAGGAAATCCGTCATTGGCTTTACTGGAAACAGTGATGGGTTTCATTCACACATCTCCTTGGATTTTTACCCCACAGTTAACTCTTTTATATCAGTCCTGTAGTTCTGTGACCATTAATCTATAGATTAATCACAAAAAAAGAGGACAGGCATGAGAGGTGCAGTGGAGCAAGCAACAGCATGTACACAATGCTGTGCATATTTGTAAACACCTGTAATGCAAATAACAGCAAAGATCTGAGGTTTTCCACACACACACAGACACAGTACATTTCTGATCAGTTTCATTTATAGATAACATATTTTCAACTGCAAGAGGGTTTCCTAACACTGAAAAAACAAAACAAAAGTTCATTTGAGACTCTATGAAGAATTTATAAAAAAGAAAAAATAACTGTCATCATACCGGGATGAATAAAGAACATTTTAAAAAGACTTTCCCGTTTTTAAGTCCAAAATCGTTATGTTTGTTTGGAAATCAGCCCCTACACTATGTCCTTTGACAAAATGAAATAAAAAGTTGCATGAGAAATCACAATAGCCCAGACATAGTAGGTTTCTGGAAAAAAGTCTTTTGAGAACTTATTCAAAAAAATGTTTAGCACCAAAGTCCTTTTTCCAGAGAGAAACTAACTGGGTGCAATATGCGATTATTGTTATCAGGAGTTGGAAGATCTTCCTCACAGATACTCAGCAGATACTGAATGTCTGAGGCACAGGGGCTTCATTCTAGCTCTAGCCAACAGCTATTGCCTCAGGCCTGAGGAGCAAAGTCATGGATCCACGGGTATATATTCCACAGGCAAAGGCCTAAAATAATGAGAAAATAACAAAACAACAACTAAGAACGAGCTAAAACATTCCCCATGATAACTTGCCACACGTGTTCAGGAGCTCATGATACAAAATATTTAAAAAACAAAGTACTTTCTAGAACCCTCCCATGACTTACATGGAGCAGCAGGATTGGGTATCGATGATAAACACGTAATCAGCCTACTTCCGTTTCACAGCTTCTGTATCTTCTTCCTTCAGGACAAACTTTTTTCTCAGAACTTCTGAAATTAGAGAAGCGGAGTCCTCCTCTCTGAGGGACGTACAGCCTCGGTTGTAACTGCAATGACACCCAGCAAAAAGTAGAAACAATGTCAGAGCAGGTACACAATGTAATACTCATGACGTTTGTGCATATAAATAAAAATCATCTTTCAAACAGGCAGTTTCTGTGTAAAGGCGTCTTTGTTTTTGTTTTTTTAGCTAGGAGTGAAATTAGAAGACAGAAACCACTCTTGTGTTTGCAATTCAAACAACACATAACAAAGTCCAACAGACAACTCTTACCGGTCTTTGCTCATCTTCATGCGGTTCATGTCCTTCAGGATGTCCATAACATCAGCAAAGCTGGTCGATTTTGATAGAGACACTGTATCCTCCTCCGCCTCCCGGAACTCCATGCTCGGTCTGTCCAGGTCAAAGGTTGCTGATGCCGTCATGGAAACGGGCAGAAGAGGGTCAGGGACCAGCTCCGACACTACAGAGACCACATCTCCCTCCTCTTCTTCCTCCTCTTCTTCCTCCTCCTCCTCCGTGACATCACTAATGACAAAGGAAGCGGCAGCTGTAGCAGCCGGCTGATAGGGCGCTGTCTCGAAGGGCGCCATGGAGAAGCTCATACTTGTGTCGTCAGGGGAGAGCAGGTCAGGGGTCACAGGGTTGGAGTCTGAACAGAGAAAAGAACCAGAGGAGGGTAGAAATAATAATCTGTAGTTGTTTAACGCTTGGGGTGGACAGTGCTGAGAGAAGGAGGCAGAGCTGCTATAAATATCAGAAGCACACAGTTCAGATGCCATTTCTAATGTCAACTTCTGGCCTGAGCTATTGTTGCTTCGAGTGGATGATCTCCACAATTATACCTGGAGTAGAGTGCTTTGGGAGAGTCCACACTCCAATCAATCACATTTCTTTTAGCAGTATGTGATTTCTTCATGAGGCAAGCACCTATTCTTGGTTTCCTCACCTAAAAGCCTGAATGCTTCTAGGATCCCATTACCTACCTCGAAGGAAGGCTGTAAAATTATATTTAAAAAAACCAACACTGTTAGTGAACATGTAAGCCTGAACTCTATGAGGACATTTTATTGTTTGCAGCCTTGGTACAAAAATAACAGAATTTAAGAAGCAATAAAGGAGTGTTTAGATTATACACAATAAGTTGATCTTTCTTGTGGGGTTTTTCTAGAAATCAGAAAGGATCTTTAAAACCAGTGGGAATACAATATTTTTGAATGTGAAACTTTTTCCTCATAGAGCTACCCCTGAATCGCCGGCATTATCTTTTGCCACTGACCTACAGTAAAGTAATGCCAAGACATCTTAGTATCAAAGAGCTTTAGGAGAATCGGGGAAACTGACTAAGCAACAAAAGGACTACAGTCATCACAAAGACAGGATCTCAGCGCTGAAACTCAATTTAGCCAGTATCATTCAACACTGTTATGAGCAGCTTCATGAATCCTAGTGTGAAGTATGAATAAAGAATGTCAAGTAAAGTGTAAAACCAGTTCTCATGATTACTTTAAATTAAAGATAACAATCTACTGTGGACAAGTCTATATTGTGGGTAAACCTTAATTGCTGCCTTGATTGCCTACCAGAATCGCTTGCGACAATCTTGGCGATCTGTGCACGGAGCCTGCTGAGCTCGTCTTGCAGGGCAGTGGTACGGTTCATGGCCGTCACCCCAGGCTTCCTGAGCCCCTCCACCCGTTTGCCCTCACGCCGGAAGTTGGGTACAGATGAGTTCCTGTGGAGCACCAGGAGAGGCGTGGGCCGCCATTCATGTTTCAGAGGTCGACTGTCACTCCTGAGAAGAGAAAAGTGGGCGATAAGTGTTGCGGAACAGTATTCTCACATCTCTCACTTCGCAGACTTTTCAGTAAATGCCCTAGTACTAATCAATACTTTAATATCAGTTTATTACAGTAGCAGCTGGATCCAGTAACACTCAAATAATACATTTTTTTGTTGAATGTATAATGTTCAGTTTTTGCCACAATTTACAGCTGCAAAATTAATCTTATACAGTGCACTATGTTCTTTTCTGGTGTGAATGTGCACCTATTAAGATGGAAGCTGCAGTTATTGATCAGTGACTTGGCAGTACTCCATAACCTTACTGGTTGTGTCTTTGGGCACTCTTACCGCACTCTGGCATACGTCTCTTCTTCATCTGCAACAATCCAGGCTATGTCGGCCAAGGTAGGCACAATGGGGCCATCCCTAGGCCGAAGACTGGGCATGCCCGGTAGTTCCTGATGCACAAAAAACACAAGTTGGTGTTGCATTAAGAAGCATCTCTATTACAATATATATAGGTTTAAAATAAAATAAATACATGCAGGACGTGTTGGATATTTACCTGGAAACATGCTCTCTGAGGAGGTCTAAGTGGAAGAGTGGAACCTATTCTCCTCACCACACTACGGGTGGATCCATGAGGCTTATTCTGCCAGATAGGAATAACTTCCTGTAAAGCATATATTTTAAAACGGTCGCTCTACAAAGTGTTGTACTTGAATGTCAGTCTCTTAGTCTATCATTTGCATAATTGCACAGAAAGGCAGTGTTAAGTGAAACAGTGTTAATAGACATCATTTACAGCAAAATAATCAAACTTACTGGATCCGTTTCCATGGTGATGATGTTGCATTCACTGGGAAGTTGCACACCAATGCTTGGTGCTTATAGTGGCGGAGATGGAGCAGTTCAGTAGACAGATGCCATGTCACATCAATAGCCAACTCTTGGAAGATAAATTAGCGATTAGTTTGAGCATTTGTTAAGAGACACAAGCAGGACTGCAGTATTCGACACACAAACATAGAGAAAATTGCTTAGTAAGATTAGAAGTCGAAAAACTTATTTGATTATTTTCATGATCTTAATTTTATATTCTTTAAATACATTAGTATGAGGGGAATTATAGAAACAGATAGGCTGTCGATGACGGAAGGCATTTGATACAAAACGCATGAAAATGATTGGTCTTAACAGGGTATTTCTTATGTTTTACTTTAGAGGGTAAACAATAACAAAACATCTTAAAGACATTAAATGATTACCGCTAGCTAATAACGGGATTCTCAAAAAGGTTTGGGGAACCAACTCTTAACGGGCCATCGATGCTTGTCATACATACATTAAAGATGTTAAACAAGGAAAGAATCATCATTGCTAATATAGCGGGCTAACTAACCTCTTAACATTACCGTTAAATGTTGAACAGCTAACGTTAGCTTTGATTGTATCGAAGCTGCTTCTACTGGCAGTTTTTAACAAAGACACCGGTGATGGAGAATGATGATAGTCAGAAAAATAGCTCGGATGCGATAGTTTGTGAGTAGCTTTGCTCAGTTGGTGGGTAGCTAACGTTACGGGTATATGAGTGACCGTCAGTTAGCTTTAGCAGCAGCATCATCAACGGCCCCCCGGTTTGACCCTCAACGTACACCAACACGACTATTTTTCACCGTGTAGGCCTTCACCCCAAAGGAAATACAACCAACGCTGCAAGAGCGTAACTTACGGTGGATTATGCCAATAAATTGGAACGCTAAAGCAGTATAATTATTCACGAGCAGCCGCTTCTCCCCTTCGTCTTGCGGCTTGGAGTTGTGTGTTTTTCCTCATTAGGCCGGAAAACCTGTGCCTTCATTTCCTGTGATTTGATTGGCTGGAGCCCCGTCAGCTTTTTCATTTTTTCATTTTATTTATTTATTCGGAACTAGTGTAAGAACGCCCCCAGAGGTGGATGTGAGAAGATACTACATAGTAAAAAAATGTGTTATTTTATTTAAAAATGTATTTATTTTATTGAAAATAAATATAAAATATTACAATAACCATTTCTATGCTTGTAAATCCTCACATTTCTCTTTTTCTGTGACTACATAGAGCAGGATTGAGAAAATAATAGTCTTTGTTGGGGAACAACAAGAGACATAACACAAAACAAAAACATCAAAATAACATATAACTGATACAAGGGATGAATATTTATATATATATATATATATATATATATATATATATATATATATATATATATATATATATATATATATATATATATGGAAATAAAAATAATGACCTAAGAATAAGTAAATAAGTTTTTAAAAAGGGACTTCAACATAGACTGTATATAACTCAAGATGCATCCCTCCCGTCTACTTCCGCCTCCGCTTCTGTTAGCCGACCTGCTGGGATACCTCTTGACTGGGCGGAGCTTCACTATTGAACTTGTAACTCTTACTTGCGATGATATCACAACACTGCAATATAAGAAAATATGCGCTCATATGACCGCGGCCCGTCTCCATCCCTGGGCAAGGCACAGGTCGGTAAATATACTGCTCAGTTAGCATGATGCCTCCGTGAACTCTTCGTGTCTGTTGCGCTGCTGATGTCGTATTTGGTTCCTGCAGCAGCAGCAGACTCGATTGTTCTGTCGTCTAAAATGCTGACTTCACGGTGATTATTGCACGCCGAGCATTGACGGGAACCCGCCTGTGATCATTTTAATAATATGATCATATGGGTAATGCGAAGGATGCAGGACCATAGCATGCTGCTGTTTATTCAGAGTGTGTAACAGGGTGTAAGCCTTGTAATGCGGTAGGAGATGAAAGGAATGTAGCCAGGTTGCGTTCCCTAATATCTTGATCGGAGCATACTCTTGTGGTTGTCTTAACTAAGCTGTGCGCTGTTAAGAGTGACTGTTGTCCTTTTTAAAAAGAAGAACCATAACCTTTTTTATGTGTAATATTATTTTACTTTATTATTACAGAATTATTAATCTACTGGGAAGTGTAATATGTACTTAGTCAGCATCAGAGGCTCACCATTGAAATATGATAGCACACTCAGATTATATGGATCGATTGTCAACCCATCTCCATTACCCTGCAAGATGTATAGCTTACTTCCTTATTGGGTCATATGGCTGCAGGTAGAAGTTTTACCATCCCTCCCCCCCCCTCCGCCTGTTAAAATGTAATCCCAATGACATATGACTCCCTGTCTTGTGTAGGTGAAACTGGGGCAACTGGTAGGCATGGGGAATAAAAGGAGGCGGAAGGATGCATGCTGAGCCCCTCATCCATCTGCAACCACCGCAAGCCTCTGACTAAAGCAAAACAGAAAATGGCTCAGTCCGTGAGGAGGCAGGAAACCCCAGGAGCCATGGACCACGAGCCCCAGAGGGATAAGACCAGGACCGGCTACTTTGGCAACGTCAAGACCAGGTCAGCCATGTAAATACATGGATTACTGTAGGGAAAACAAGGGGAAAGCTCTGAGCAGACATGTGACGTGTTTGGCTGGCAATCGCTTCTCAGATTTATTGATTCAGTCTTTCATTATTGTCATAACAAGGGTTACATGTTATGGTTAAAATAAAGAATGTGTCGTGCCAGACTACGACACAAATAGCAATGCTTGTTTAGAACAAAACAATCAGCTGGTTCCATCAACTGTCAATAAAAGACTCCGAGCTCCATCAAAGAGTATCATGTGGGGGAGAGGTACAACACAAACATTTCCTTTAGACAACACCCACTCCCCCTATAAATATCTCCAATCTTCTCCATTCTGTCACTCACGCTTCAAATTCTTAGTAAAAATCAATCCTTCAATCTCCCCACTATTAAAGAATATAATGTATATTTTCATCTTGAATGATCATGCAATTTAGTGAAAAATAAATAAAAAGAATTTGAACTTTTGAATTCACATGGCTTTGAAGGTGTGTACTGTTGCTCTTTTCTTTCCCGTATGATATCAAATTAAATATTATTAGGCTTTTCACCCTCTTTTTTTCACCGACCAAAGACTTTGAAGATGCCACCCTCGGTTTTTATTGTATGGGGAAAGGTATTTTATTTCACAGACCAACAAATAACTAATGAATTGAGAAATGATAACTCATATCCATTTGTACGTTTGAACCTGTAACAGAAACTGGGAGGAACATTTGACAAAATAATACATTTAGTAGCTGCTTTATAGACAGATGTTCCAGTAATAGCCAGGGATTTATGAAGTGTTTGTGGATCAATAGTTTTGCGGCAGCATTTTAGACGACGGGTGAATGATCCGTGGGCTGCTTTTCTCTGTTATGTAAAAGAAGAACGTGGGAACCTTTTTTATTAAAAACAAACAAACTAACAATCAAACAAAGCAGAACAAATAAAGAATGAAAAATAATAGTTGGATAGCAACTAAATGTAAATTCAGTTTGAGGGTGAATTTATAGTTAGTTCATAACATACTCCCAGTGTGTTTGACAGTATCCGATGTCACGGTTTATTTTTGCTCGTTCCCAGGCTGGGATCCAAGCTTCCTCCGGGTGTCTCTCAGCCTCCACAGTTTGCCAAGCGGCCCTGGGAGACTCCACCCGGCGTCCAGCGTCCGCAGAGCCGGCCCCTCGACCACACCCCACACATCCGAAACCCTAAACTACGGCAGTACTACCTGGCAGGTGCGCTTACACCGTTTGTCATCCCCTCGGTTTGCATTGAGTCGAAGGCCAAACGCAGGGCAATTTCAACTTTGAATTTACATTTTATCCCACCGAGTCGTCCTTGTCTTTGCATGAAGTCATTTTTATGGAGGGAAATGAGCTGAAGTCTATCACTCCTGTTACTAAACAGCGATGACGCGCTGGACCTCGAGATGTTTTTGTGTGACAAAAGTTGTTTTTTTTCCCCTCTCACAGGGACTTCGTGGGACCTGAACAATACTGCAGTGAAGCAAGAGCATTTGAGTGGACCATTAGATGACCGCACAAGCAGCACCGTAAGTCACATGTTTTTTGTTTTGGACTTGTGTCTTGTGAGAACAATTGAGACATAGACTCGGGAAGTTGGGAAGCCACAGACCTGGATTTATTGGTGCAACCTAGATGCCGTCTGATGAGGTATGCTGGGGCAAGCCTTTTTGTGCCTTATGATTGGTTTCACAATTTATGGTCCTGAGGAAGTCTAAGGTTCAGAGTTGCGTGTCAGAGTCGTTGGAGACGTCCACAAAACGTCATGGGAAAACAGAGTCTGTTTCGCAGCCTCTACAACAAATACAGCCGCAGGAATAAACATTTGGATGTTTATTTAAAGGTATTTAACTGATGGGTTTTTTATTGTTCTTCTGAGTTGCTAAATAGTTTTTGTGATTTTTACATTATTTAATGATTTCCCTCTGTACGACCGAGGTAAACCTTTTATCTATGTGTCATCCATTTTCTTTTCATACTGAACTTCCTTTATTTCTCTCATAGCTCACTGCTTGACTGAAGATGGATGCAATAACATATTGTGCATGAATGAAGAGATTTCTTTTGATATTGGTTTTAGAATTGAATCTTTTCCTATGTTGTTGTTTCAGGGTCTCAGTGGGGACACGGTATTCAGCGTCTCATCTCACTTCAACAGTCATGGTCCTTCTTCGGCGGAAGACGGGGATATTGGTCACCGTCCCTCCTCTTCTGCTACCCGCGTTCCTAGAGAGGTACAAATGAATTGTAAGCCCATGTGGGCACAGTGTGAATGTTACGTGTGGAAAGGGATGGGTATTTTTTTTTTTTAATCCTGCTTTGGCGGAACCGATTTGTAAAACAAAGCATTTCCCCTATGTCTCTTATTACGTGAGATGTAAGTATTTATACCTTCAGAAGGAAGTGGGTTTCATCTTTAATCCACTTATGAAATCAATACTTCACCACAAAACCTATTTTGGCTAACAAACAGAGACTGATAGTTTTGTATTTGTAAACTCAAGTGAATTTTAACACCATAAATTGCTGTATTGTCGCTGTACAAATATGTCTGCAGCTCTTCATTCTCAACCCTCATGTGTGGCATGGAGGTAAGATCTGACTGCAACAAAGGGAGGTGGGGGAAATGCTGGCCTGTAGAAAGAGGAAGTAGTCACTCGTGTCACTGTGTTGTGTGTATTTCAATGTCAGAGCTATTCTTATCATGGCTTCCATTCCAAAGCAGCTGGTCGTCCTGAAGGGAAAAAACCCTTCCGCTGGTCCAGTATCGTCTCAACAAGAACTGGACTCCAAACCTAAACCGAAGCGAGAGGCGGATCCGGAGTCTTTGGAAACCCTTGTTGCTCAAACTCAGCCTCCCTCACCAGAAGCAGAATATGACAAACTACTGGTAAGTTAAAAAAAAACATCTTCCTGTTTCTGCATGATCTGCATTTCCAAATCAACTCAACTAAATACATGCACAAAAAAAATAGTTTGAGATTGTTGTTGTTAAATTGAGTAATTTAGGGATCAAGAGCAGAATCTGAAACAAAGGGTTTAAACAAAGTCTTCATTAGTGAGTAAGGAGATTTGGAGTTTGTAGGGAAAACAGACCGCAGAGGCATTGGGCAACCACAGGATGGACCCGAGACACATGAATTCACAGGATTCAGGCAAACATATCAGCCATTTAGATATGTAGTTACATGGTGGAGAAAGACGTGATTTAAAAAAACATAACTATGGCGCGGTTTCATTTAAGTGGGCTTGGGCCTAGTGTTGTGCATAATGGCTCACTAATAATGAATGTAACACTAAATAGAGTGAGAACTCTATCAGTTGTGTCGATTACACCTGTGTTTACCCTTCAATGACATGTCAACATTGATGCTTTGAAAAGGGCATATTAAAAATAAACTAGAAAACCCCGTTAACCACGTTGACCGACTGACTAAACAAAGCCGTTGTAGTTTTCAGCAGGAGCTTGATGAATCTCGGGTGCGTGGGTTGATCTCCAGACAGACACCCACAGGCAGAGGAAGGACAGACAGCGGACAAAACACAGGGACACAGGGCTCAAATTACTACATAAGGAGTCATTTGAATTAAATTAGATGCTTTTATCCAATAATAATAATGTTAATCGTGCAAGATTGATGTAAACATGTGTGTGTGTTGTGTTAACTTATTTGAATTGCCGTTTTCGTCCAACAAAAAGTCCAAACCACATATTTGTAATAATTTAAAATGATCAATGGCAAAGCTAAAACCAATAAATATTCAGAATTCATGATGTAGGGATGAGTTAAACGCTTAATCAAACCTAAACATGTCTGTTGACCAATCATTCCGGCTCGAATTGGAACACTAGGCACATTTTTGTTGTTGTTGTTGTTGTTGTTAATGCCGATACCATTTGTGATAATGACAGGATGTGGAGGCGGTCCCGATGCCCGATGGACAGCTCTGCCTATTGGCTCTGCCCCCAGAGTGCTGCCAGGGGGAGGGACCAGGGGCCATTCGGTACCTCAAACTGTTCTGCCGCTACATCACCGACAGGAAGGTCGTTGTGAGCAGCACATCTGTCCAGCTGATGCCCTCTGTTGAAGTAGAACATCCGAACACTAACATCGCCTCTTTCTGTCCCTGTTCAGGGGGTGGTTTCAGGTATCTTATTGGTGACGTCCAACAAGATCTTTTTCGACCCGTGTAAGACACACGCCCTGGTGAAGGAACACGGATGTGAGGAGTACCTCCTCTCCTGCTCCGTTGACAATCTGGCGTCCGTCGCCTTCTTCTCTGACATCTCACATGTGCGATTCAACACGTCCCAGCAGAGGTCAGCAACGATTCACTGTTCCTAACCCTAAACACGCACGTAACCGGATTACATGAAAAGTCAATGGAACAAAGTCTTTTTTTATTATTTCTTTTTTTACCAGGAGAAAAGCCAAGAAAAATGTCCAGAATTTGAACACCGCCCAAAGACAAGCAGGCGGCTTCCCGACCCCGAAGGGGGAGTCGCTCCCGGCCTGGGTGTCCGTGGCCACATCAGATCTGTCCCATCTGGCCCTCCAGACCAAACAGGTCTGTGGGGACGAGCAGGAGGCCGAGAGCAGAGGCGCGTCGGAGGCTGAGGCGGAGCTCGATAGCAGCCCTCTGGAGGTGCTGCCAGAGGCGTCCGCCGCGGGCGACTTGGGGGTGTCTGGGGCCGCAAGCCTTCCTTTTGGCGGTCAAGAGGCGGAGACGCCCCGCACTGATGAAGCGGGGTCTGGGAAGAGTTGGACCGCAGGTAACGGATGTGAATACAGTGGCTTATTGTCTCTGTTTTTCTATGTTCCTTCTCGATAAGTCAGCCCTGGCTCTGTGTTCACTTCCCCCAGTGCCTTGGAGTTCGTCGGATGGAAACCCCGGGGGTCTGAGGTTTTTGCGGCTGCGGGTTCAGCCGTCTGCAGGAAAGAAAAAGGGGGCTGGGGGCCTTCGGCTGGGGTCGTCGAAACCTTTACATAGAAAAGATGCCTGGCTCGCTCTTTCAGAAGAGAGGTACTACAGTAACTAATGACAGCCAACCATACGTGGACTAGAGATTTAAAGGGATACTCCAGACATTTAGATCACAATTGGGGGACTCGTAAGAGCCTCATTTTAAGTGCAGAGGCTATTTTCATACCGCGTCAAGACTGTCAGCGGTTTGTTGGGCAGAATATTTTCCTCCCATCTAGTAATGTACTTAAGAACAACACAACGCTGTGACGTTGTCTGGCTCATTTTAAGTCAATCTTTGGAAAGCTGCTCTGTTGTGGACACTTCATCTACTTGTGATTCTCAAACTGATGGCTTCAGTTGAATATTTACTTTCCCTGTCAACTAATCTCTTTTCATTCCGTGAACATTTTAGTAAAAGTACAAAGGTTATTGAAAGGGCGCCCAAACAGTAACTATTTAACGCTGTCGGGGGGGGGGGGGGCAGGTAACCCAACACAGTAATCTAAACACTGTACTTGAGTATTATTCGGACCCACATACCTCAGTTGAAAATAGAATTACTAATGTATTCTTTTAATGAGTCAATTAAAAGCTTTCAAACGCTCCTCTTGCGTCTCTTTCTGACCCTGTTGACGCAGCTGTTGGGATTGTTTGCCTTTTCAACATGTCTGAGGGGCCGCTTTGTTCCCCCCCCCCCCGCAGCTCCAATGAGCTGCGCGCCTACCTCACCCACTGTCGACCAGACCTGTGTATACTCGAGGGAGAGGAGGATGAGAGGGAGGCGGACCGGGATGAAGAGGAGTTTGTAGTCATTGAGGACGAAGAGGAGGAGGAAGAAGAGGAGGCGGACGTGTTCCAGAGGCACCGCGGCTCAGGGGACGACTGGGAGGTGAGTAGGTTCACTTCACTCTCGCAAGGAGAGCTTTTTTTTCCTTTTTTTTTCCTTGAACATTGGTGCCCTTCAAGCAAGTGTGTTCACAATCAAACTTGATTGTGAACACACTTGAAGGTTAGCGTCTTTAAAGACAGAAGTGCCTCTCGTTCTTTCTCACAAGAGATTCTTGTGTCCGTCGCCCTCGTTTTGGGTCCTTGTGAGTAGATGTATGTGTGTATGTATGTATGAGTGTTGTGTCGTTCGAGGCATTTGTGAGGAACATGTGGATTGAGATTGAATTCTTTTCAAATGGGTGGGCACGTTTTTAACAGACAGAGGAGAGAGTGAAGTGAGACCCGCTTGGTGCGGCTGGCATTTAAAGGGCATGCGGGCAGGAGCCTTATCGGCTGATGTTTTGCAAATAAAGAAAGCAGATTTTATTTTGAGTTTTTTCTCCTGACAAAGAGTGGTCCCGTGTGCTCGGCAAAAAGGGCTAAAAAGATCTTCGGGCCTCCATGGAGAAGTTTAAAAAATGCCACTCGCCTGAGTTAACAGAAGGCTGTAAAATTGTCTCTGTGCTGCAGCAGCTGTTACGGAGGAAAATGTGCTCATTCATGAATGATTGGTGCGAGTTCTGTTTTGCAACCCAGCTTCAGCAACGACAGGTTGAGGACGGGTCCAGCCTGTCGTGGGCTCGAGTGCCTCAGTCGGATCGTCTTAAGGACAGCGCGTGCAGGAGGGCAGAAGTGGCGGTACTTTGTGTAAACACTTGAGGAGTGTGGTAACACCGGTTTGGGTCGTGTTTAGATACCTATGTGACGTCCTAAACTTGTTTCGTGATCATCAGCCCGACGGCCATCTTGGCCGGGCATTTGATTCCCTCTAGCTGGTAATGAAGAACGATGTGGTAATGGAATGTATGTCCGGTTACTGGTTGGCCCAATCAGACGGTCCCACCTGCACCACTGTATCCCATCTTGGTCATTTTTTTTCTTCTTTTTTAGTGAAAATATTAATGTATCCCAAACTTGGTTTGGGAGTGTAACACCCTCACCAATTATTTATTGGTTCTTCAATGTTTTTTTGCAGATGGTGTTAATGGAGGATAGTGGGGACAAACCAGGCCTGGTCATCGACAGGGAACCGGATGGACTCAATGACATCGTACAGAGCAGCCATATTTTAGAGGCCTCACATGTCAGAGAGGTGGGTCTCGTATATAATCTCACCCCATTTTTGTCTTTGTAACAAATTAAAACTGATTGTCTAAAGAATCGTGTTGCACCATCAAAACCTTGATGAACGTGTGACTGCAAAAGAGATGAGTAATTGTAACTGGTACTTTGAGACTTCAGAAATGTGTAAAGAGACGTCTTCAGCCTTTCAATTAGCAGTAAAGCAATGTGTAACATATAAATAAAACTGAATGTGTTCTGTAAAAATAGTTGTATTCTTGCACACATGATGTTTGAGGTATAATTATCCCATTCAATTTTTCCCACGCTATACTATTTTCATACGCATATATTTGCTTTAGCTAACAATAATTCATATCTTTCACTTCTTAAAGCTTTAAAATGCACAAAATAGTTTTGTTCAGTCAGTTTGCAAATATGAATCTCATCGAACGAACCAGTTTGTGTGGTGCAGCTTTTTTTATATAATAGTTATGTCCTTTTTAGTAAACACTTGTGGTCAAAACTACACTTTGTGGTATTTAAAAGATCCAGAGTAAGAGTTCACTGATTGCTGCACAGATTTAGATCTCAGCATTTGGTCCGGTTTGTCCATAGATGTGCTTCGTTCTTCTTTCAGCTGTGTAAGGAGCTTCCACCGAGGACAGTCGGCTACAGCTGGCAGCTGACCTACAGTACGTTCCGGCACGGCGCCAGCCTCAAGTCCCTCTACAGGAAACTCCGCGCCACAGACTCCCCTGTGGTTGTTGTTATCAAGGACGCTCTAGACGAGGTGGATGAAAACACTGTGTTCCCTCTAATATTGATTTTGGATGCTACTTGAATTTAATTGTGTCTTGTTGCCGTGTCTTGTGGCTTTTATTCATCTAGATATTCGGGGCCTTCCTCTCTCACCCCCTGAGGCCCAGTGAGACGTTCTACGGCACAGGAGAAACTTTCCTCTTCATGTTGCATCCTCGCTTCAAGGTGAGCCAATGAATCCTCTGCTTTTGTTTTTAGTTCTGACAATTTGTTAAATATCTGCTCAATATCACAATTTTTTTTTTTTTTGGTGTGGCGTCAAAATTGAATTAAAGGCTTTTTTGATGGTTGCGTAAGACAAGATTTTAGTAAAAGTAATGAGACAAAGTTTGACAGCAAGCCCTGAAGCGGTTTTGTGGTTGTTCCTTTCCTCTGCAGTGCTTCAAATGGACCGGAGACAACTCCTTTTTCATCAAAGGAGACTTGGACTCCTTCGCTATTGGCGGAGGCAGGTAATGCATTTTCACAACTTCCCAACAAACTTTTTTTAATGTCTAAAATATGAATTCGATGGGAATTTCAGCAATTTCTCCTATCTTTATCTTCAGCGGTCACTTTGGTCTTTGGGTGGATGAGAATCTGTACCTGGGGCGCAGCAACCCCTGTTACACTTTCAACAACTGCTGCCTCTCGGAAACAAACGACTTCCGAGTCATGGAGCTGGAGGTGTGGACGTTCACCTGAAAGAGGTCGCCGGGTTTCCCCTCTTGACTCTCATCGCTGCCAGAGAGACGGCGTCTGCTGCACCACAGAGCAAACACACACACACACACACACACACACACACACACACACACACACACACACACACACACACACAGCCGCCAACATGAACTCTTACAAACTGCTGGATTCATCCATGTGATTTAGTCCTGAGGAGGAACTGAACTTTACAAGGCACTGCGATGACCCAGGGTACGGGGTTTAATGTTGGATGGTTTCATGGTCGTCTCGTTCCCGTTGGTTTGGCAGGAGAAATGTCAATGTGTACTGAATTGGATTCTTTTGAGTCCGGGAATTAAGTCTCACAAAATGCACTTTGTTCTTTATGTGAATCAGTAACTTAATGATATTAACATTTGTCATGTGAATATGACGGTGAGCCTAAAGCTTTCATATAACTGTGCTTGGTTAAAGGTGGAAGTTCACAACACATATTTGTCTTCTCGTGAATAGATTTGTCCAGTGCAAACAAAACTACACACACAAAGCCCTGATTCCCACAAGCACCTGTCACTGAACACTGATCAATTTGATGGGTTTTCATCAATTACTGCCATAGACGGCAGAAATGAATACTGGAGATAATGATGTGCAAACACTCGGAAGTCAAGCTTTTCAATTGAAAAACAGCTGCACTTACAATGGATAATGAACTCTTTTCAGTTGAAGTGCTGATTCAACTGTATCCATTCCATGCCAGAACAAAACCGATCTTACATTGTACAGCATTGTGTTATAGTTGGTAAAAGCTGCAAAGTGACCATATAAACAGTCTAATTGTGTAGCACATGTTGCCAAAAAGAGACACGAGTCATTTTGTACAAAGACAAAACATTTTAATTATTTCCCCCTTGTGGAAGAAAATGGCACTGGTAGTTTACAGAATAACCGATTCCTCCCTAAAGGCTTATCAATGAGTAAGAGGAGGATCTTCTTTGACCTTTCACACATGTCTATCAAGTTTTGCTGTTACTATTTAACATTACTTGTGTTGATCCCTGTGCTCAGGGTGACTAGGACCTGTAGAGGAAACATTGTATGTATAAACAAATTAAAGAGACATAAAATAGCTGATGTGCGATCCGGATTGTCACCTTTTTTTCCTTAAAACAGAGAATTTGCCTTTTTATTATGTATTTTGACTATATTCTTAAAGCGATCCACTTATCACGTTCAAGAATCAGACCTGTAACCATTGGGTTCCCGTTAGATGTATAAATATGAACCTTGACAGCTGTTCCAGCTGCACTAAGCTTCTGTACATATTAAAATGCTCTTTGGTGCGGTTGTATCTTCCTAAACATTCAACACTTGGTTTAAATTTGAAGATAACTTAAATAATTCTGAGCGCCACAGCCCATGTTTTTCCTGCTTTTGTCCCCTGAGTCGGGGGATGGGGGGGGGGGGGAAGATTCCCTCCAGCAGCCTCAGCAATAACATCAGGCGTCGCCCGGCCCAAAGAGAGATTTCAGGCAACGTCTTCACAAGCTGCTGAAACAACTGAAGGCAACAGCTGCCCCCCCCCCCCTCTCCCTGTCTGTGGGTACGATCAGCAGCAGGAAAACAAACTCAAGTCATTAAAAAAATGCACATGACATAACGAGATGTAAAATAAGAGATATAGGACTTTTCTGCATTGTGAGGAGCCTCGGCCTACATTTAAAAAAAAATTTAATCAGAAGCTACACCCAAAAGAAGCCGGCCTAAATGTGTTAATATACCTGTTACTGCTTTGTATCTAAGTAAATAAGCTACATTAACAGTATCATTGGGTTTGAGAAGCAGTATTTCCACGTTAAGTTTGTCGCTGGATATAAAACTTTCCGAGCAAGAAAGACGCCCAAATAAATAACAACGGGACAGAAAACGAAACACGTCAGCTGCCGACACTGATGAGGAAGCTTATCTACACAACTCTCAGAGGCTTTTCCTTATCTTGGACCATTACATCAGAGGAATGATGATCATTTCCTTCCGTTTGGTGTCGCACAGCCCAGTTACTGTGCCAGGTACTCCTTGGCTCTCTCCAGCCCCTCCTTCAGGAAGCTGATATATGTGGATGTAGACGGGTCCTCAAACCCTCCAGAGAAGCTGAAAGGGGCTCCTTCCTCCTCTGGTTTCATGGCCGTCTGGTCCAGGAAGAAGTTGGCATTGATGTGGTGGATCTAAAGCCCAACAGGAAGTAGAAAGCTTTACATCTGACGTTCTAACGCAACAGAAAGGCATTCCTTCTTTTAAATGGAAGATTATCAACATTAATAAGTACCACTGATATGAAACAGGTTTCCCTATTTTACTTAAATAAATTTCTTTTATACTCAAATCAGCAAGAGGGTTTCCACATATTTACAATAGTTCCATTGGGCAGAGCCACCATCATCTCGACGGGGAAGTTGTAGTTCTCCAGGTGTAATCGGGCCTTTTCACTCAACACAAGATTCTGTTCATCAGCCTGTTTAAAGAGAGGAAAAATGTGAAAACATAAATGGATAATACTTTTTTTTTTTGGCCGAGTTTCTCTGGGTGTCACACTGCTCACCTGCATGTTCTCCAGCTCTCTGACCAGAGACCAGCTGCTTATGAAGCTCTGGTTGAGCAGGGCCAGGACGGGCGAACTTTCCAGAACGGTCTCCCGGAGAGTTCGCCCCGAACCTACAGGCCGCACCAGTGGAGAAAGATGTTCAAGAAGGTTCAAGACCTTATTTTTTGCCCTGACACTAAACTAACGTAGGAGTCAAAACATCAGCACGGCATATTTTCTAAACACTAACTCACACTAAATTAAAGATTTAATGATTTCACCTCAGCAGGACTGGTCGTCCAATGCCCCCCAAAGCAGAATGGAGTGCACCAGTTTGTTCTCTGCCTCGGCTCGCTCAAAGGCTTCTGAGAAAGGCAGGTAGGACACCTGGGAGGGAGGGAGGAAGATGAGGACAGTGGAACAGTTGCGGAGCCGCAGGATTAAAGCCAATGGCATCTTTTCGTGGAGCGTTACCTTCTTGAAGGGGTAGAGGGTGACCTCCAAGCGCCGGTCGGCTTCCTGCCGACTCATCTCTGAGCTCCAGTGGATGTCCTCGAAGACGAACTGGATCGGCTCACCCCCCCCCTCCCGCCTGTCGATGACGTTGCCCTTCTCATCCATGATGACGGAGGGAGTGGACGGGCCGGTGGACTGCAGCTCCAACTGTGGACACATTTTAATGCAAGCCATCTCAAATATACACTTTTTAAAGGATTTTTAATTTTTCACATCTCTTATGCGGCGACCGTATTTTTCTGATGAAAATGGGGAAATGAATCCATTAATTGTGCGTGATTAATTGAAGTCAAAAAGGAAATGGAACCCAGGCCTAAAACAGAGAAAGTAAATTAAAGGAAGACAGCAATATGTGGCGAATAAGTTTTAAAATACCGTAACAAACTAAATTAGGAAGTGCTGGAATATCTGTTCTGAAGTGTCAATGCAGCCTGTGTACCTGTGGCAGATAGCCGATGTCCACCTCCATGTTGCTGCTCTCACTGGCCCCGTACAGCCACTCCATGTCCACATTCAGAGACCTGACACACACCATCGCACCAGAAAAACACTGAGTGGGCGCTGCGGGGACAGTGGCGGCGGCGGTTACACGTTTTGAGGGATTTACCTGTCGTTGGGGACGTAGAGGTGAAAGTTACGGACATGAGATGCATCTTTAGAAAGAACAATGTTGCCCGTGAACTTCCCGGGAGTGAACCAGAAGGGAAAGTCTGGAACATCGTTGAGCTGAAATTCTGCGTGAATCCTGCAGAGGAGAACAGATCGAGGAGATGGTTAAATGTTATAACTCACGTTGCTGCTGACAAATTTCCAGCGCAAACCACCACTTGTAGATCGATTCCAAACTTTCCCGGCAGTCGTAGGCTTCGTAAACCGCGCTCTATTGGCTAATGTTACGTTATTGTCACATGGAAAGGCAGTTGGGAGCGAGTGCTGTTTTTAAAACCTCTTTCAATTATGACATTGGTATTTGAAGCTGGAGATTAAAAAAAGAAGAAAACTTTTCATTGGAAGGCTTAAGCCGGGGCACAACAAAATGAATAAATCCAGCATGTAGAGCCAATCGGGAGGTTATTTTGCATTTAGATCAGTTGCTCTTTGGCAGCTGACTCATGTGTCTTTTGACCTCACAAAACCGGCTCTTAATAATAATGAAACATTAAGAGCAAAGTAAAGCGGAGTCAAGCGGAGCACGCTGTGGCTGCGTGCCAGGGGAGAAAGGAAAATGAACAATATACTCTGGACATTAGGCAGCACTAATGGGAAGGATGCATAATGTGGAATTGAATGGGCCCAAAGAAGGGAAAGCACCTTTTTAATCTCCTCATAAATTGGTTCTCACCTGAACACGATGTCATAATAAAAGTCGTTGCTGGCACGGATGCAGGCGACCGCGCCCTGAGGAGCAAAACGGGATTTGATGAAGGGCCGCGGGTGGAACATACTCAACAAGGAGTGGATGAGAACCTGCAGCAGGGCGAGAACAGCCATCAACACACAGTCGGATTATCTATAAAGCCTCTAACACCCTGACAAGTTTTTTTTTTTGGGGGGGGGGGGATACCTCTTTGCCCTTTGGTGTGGGAGGGTGGTAACGATTGTTGGGCAGGTACCCGGTGAAGATGTTGAGCTCGCTGGGAAGGACCCACCACGTGTCACCCACTTCCACCTTGTTCTTCGGGGGCAAGAGGGCCCTAAACTGGCCGGCAGAGAAGGCGGAAAACGGCACCGCCGGACTCTTCCATGAGCGCAGCCCGCTCAGAGAGCTGTGAGACACCTGCAAGACCAAAGAGCGAGGAGACAAAATCCATTCACTTTAAAAAAAATGACTTGTAAGAATCGAATCAATCAAAGATGATTGAAAGTTAATAATATGATGTTTTCCTTTCTGATGCAGTTCTCGACTGCTGAATGAATTCCATCGACAAGGAGCCGATGTCGACAAAAAGAATGTCAAAAAGAATTGACTCTAATAATCTAAAGAACCTCGAGGTGAGGGTTATTTATTAAAAAGGGAATCAGAGTAAATGTGTGGCATTATCTAAACACTTGATACAGACTCATTACTATAAAGTTGTCGAGAGAGATAGAGAACAGTTTGGCCTTGTCCTACCCCAAGGAATCCATCTTTGCTTTTTGTCATGGAGTCAAGCTGTAGAGGCTGCATTTTGGCCTCCAAGGTCAAAGTCTCTCCATCGGGGTCATAGATCTCTTCCTCCTCAAAATCGACCGGGGGTGTAATCCCTGTGAGGAAGCCACGGGGAACACAGACACAGCTTTATACTGGAGGTTTTTGCAGGTGAAAGAGGAAAAAGGTATCGATAATAAATGAGACATTGAGCAAGAAATGTTAGAGTGACGTACCTGTGAGTTTCTCAACAATAGGTTTAAACTCCTCTGGACTGAGATAAAGGTCGTGGTTTGTGTCCAAGGAGGAGAAAAGAAAGAGCCCCTCTGCACCCAGGGTTCGAACACTCTCTTCCTGTTCAGAGTGGGGACATTAGTGAGCAGATATTCAGGAAAAAGAAAACACCGGGGTAGATGCATCGTCTCACGCTCATAGGAAACATGTGCATGTGACAGTAGTGTTTTGTGCCTCATTCAGCCTCAGCAGCGTGCTGTCTGGAGAAGGATCAGCCCCCAGGGGCCACAGACTCTCAGTCTGATGCGTGCCTACTAGCGCCTTTACAATGGAGGCAGAGAGGGGGGGGGGGGGGGGGGGAAGAAAGGAGAAGACCCTGTTTGGAGACCCTGCTTAGCCAAACAAGAGTGGGTTTACAAAAGCGTTTCACCAGATGTGACTCACATCCACCTCCCCTAATAAAACACCACGAGTGGAAAAAAAAACTGCAGAGGTTGTGTCTAGTGGCGTCTGAGAGAACAACATTGAATTATAACAATGAGATGTGTCTAGAGTAGTTATACATGCATCACTTAATTCAGGTCAATGGAAACTTTCTATTAACACTGACACGAATTTGTAAAAGTTATTATTTTTGTTTTCTAGTTAAGGTCCCCGGTGACTCATAAGACATTATGTAGATCTCACATGGCGTTGGAGCAGCTGGGCATCCTGGTAATGTTTGATCCCGCAGGCGAGGAAAGGGACCGCGGCGACCACGAGCAGCGTCCAGAGCCTGCGGGAGAGCCGGGATCCAGAGCCCGGGCTCCGGTGCCCATTCGGCCGTGACAAAACTCTCTCATTCCCGGGGGGCGTTTTATCCACGTCTGCCGCCATCCTCGACCTCCGACCACGACTACTTGGACATCGGCGACATGGTGGTCGGATAACGCCCCGAAAAAAGCAGCCAGCGGGGAATCCGTTCGGTGTAAAAGCCTTTCCGTAAAGTAAAGTGTTGAGAATCTGGCGGCAGTTGTGTTTTCCTGCAGCGGAGGAGCTGCAATCGCTGGCAACAGCTGTGAAATGTAAGCTAGCGGCACGGATTTCTTATTTCCCACATCCAGCCCTGAAACATATGGATGTGGTTAAAATGCGTCAAGTGGGAAAGTGATGGCAGAGCAGCCAGGGTGAGCAACCGGATATTTGCCTTTTGTGGTTTCAAAACAAAAGCACAGCGTTTTTACTCCGCACTCTGAAGGCCGAGATTCGGTGTGTTCAACACACGTTTTAGGTAAATGGTCAAAACGTGCCTTGTTTGAGTAAAGCACCCCCTAGTTGTGTTTAAAATGTATGTTTGTGATTTCACCGGGATCTACTTTCAGTGAGCAAACTATTTTTTAAACCCCTTTTCCGTGAAGAAACCAACGGTTAGTGGGGTGTCCAATGAACCACAGGATATTTATTAACTCACAACTTTGCAATATTGAGAAGTTTAAAGCGTGAAAACAAACGACTCTGTCCGGTTTTATAAGAAACCTCTCCCGTTTTCTGAGGCGTCGGTGGTTATTACTTTATTAGGTAGTAGTATAAGGTAGTAACCGGAAATTGATATTTACATTCCCTCGAACTTGATGACAGTTACTAGAACAGTGACCACATTTAAAGGGGCAGTGTAGCATTCCTCGTCCAAGGAATGACGGCTAAAACCCCTCAATTATGTCTGTCTGCCAATGCACGCTGTGATTATTGCTTTGTAGTTTCATGTTTTCCAGTAGAAGTGAAGGCCCCGTTTCTGCTTGACTTGCCTTTGGGATTTCCACACCTCCACAGTAGGGGTGTGTTATAATGTAACAGACAATAACCAAATTTCATATAACCGAGAAGTTTTGCATTAAGTAGAAATATGGGCATACACAAAGTGTGTATTGGCCATATGCAATAGAAAATTTAGACTGCTGTTATAATCAGGCCTATTTGTTGGACTGAAAGAATATATAAATAAATGCTATGTTGCCTATAAAAATGTATGGACTCAAGGGCACCAACCTTTTTGGGGTTTGTAATCCCTAAAAAATATTATTAACGTGACATTCCTTTCAGGTTATAAGCACAAGGTGGACTGGAGTCGCTTACAAAATAACTGATGAAACAATGCTTTAATCAAACTTTGTAGTGAGACATGAATGCAGCCCATCTACTCGATGTTACAGCTTATTAGTATTACACTATTTTTAAAAGACACATGATGCATTACATTAGCCGGATTGCAATGGGACTTTCCTGCTTTGTTGATAGCCAGCTTACTACTAGCTAAAAAGACAGTGTGTCAAAAAAAACAACACGTAAAATGCACTGAACACTTGTCACAGCAAGAAAAAAATATAAGCATCATCAATTTTGTAAATGCTTCTGTAATTTAACTGATCGGTCCATAAATTCAGTAAGCAGCTCTCATGCCATGTCCTCTTCCACATCCTGTGTCTTCACTTCAACTTTTTTGGGTTGAATGTAGGAGCCCATTCCCGCGGCTCGTTCTGCCTCCGCCTGTGTGTAGGGCTCCTCTCTGAGCTTTTTCAACCTGAGGTTGAAAATAAAAGATGGGAATCTTTGACAATCGCAGGTACACTTGGCAACTGTAGTTATCAGGAGAAATATGGTGCCTTACTGTCTTTTGTGCACTTTAGTCTTGAAGTGCTCTTTCATCGATCTCAAGTCCACAAAGTATCTCCTGCAGGACATGAAGGGCCACATTGTTAAAATCAGGAATCAGGAAACGTTTATTGCCATAATATGTTGTACATACATGGAAATTGTCTTGACGGTAGGTGCATGACAGAAGACAGTACAATGATGACGACATAGTGCAAATAAGATTAAAATAAAATAAAAGTATAATAAAATATAAGCTATGAGTTAGTACGCTAAAAACTAAAGCTATGGGTTAGTAAGTTAGAGGAGATAAGATAAAAGCCAAGTGCAACAAACTGCTTTGTTATAACCTTTATCTAATCAACTCATCTCAATGAGTTCAAGATTGATTTTGCACTCCGTGACTTCAGGAAAGGGAATAAGAACAGAGATAAGTCACACAAAGAATCCCAACCGGTCTACAAAAGGTGAGTCGCTTTCAGGATCTGCATATTTGTTATCGGATTATTAATACATTAATTAAACTATGCCTCACTAAAAGCGTTTGTAGGCATCGATTATCTACTTTTATTTTAGTAAGAGTACCTCCTCTACCAATGATCATTTCAGCACGTATACAATTTGTACTGATCAGACCAATTACCCGATGCACCCTTATTATCGGTTGTTACACATTACAATCAGGGCAATTGTGAACACAACAACAACCACCACAACAACAACAAGGAAACGTCGCATCTCTTGGGGAATCAACTGTACTCAATGCCCCTTAGAGGAAAAAAGCAGATAGGATGCATGTGAACTTACGCGCAGTGTAAGCAGTAGTGTTGAGCACACCCCGTGACATCCACGTCGACCTTCTGATGCAGCAACTTGGCGGCGGTCTCGGGCTTCATGTCCGCGTGGATCTGGTCCAAGTCCTTAGTCCTGCGTTTAGTCTTCCATGTCTTTGAGATGCTCTTCTTTTTGTCACTGTTGTGATTTCCCGTTTGTTTGGACTTTCCCATGGCGGATCCTGCTCAGCAGAAAACAGGAGACCAAGATATCAGCAAATGTCGACGTTTTAGACGGGGTATTGCTACTCTACGTCATAAAAATCGGGTTTAGTGGAGTAAAATGTTTGCCCGTCAGAAATGATCGGGGCAAGACAATATGTGATTCAGCAGATTTCCTTATCAAAGAACACATTTGTTTATCGAGTCTGCATTTCTTACCCTTTGCACGTGTAGCCGAGTGGACTGGAATGTATTTCCGGGTCACGGAAAGTAGGAAAACAAAAGTACTACAGGGGGGCGCTAAACACCACGATTTTGCGAACATGATAGCAAATACCTTGGCGTCATGCTATAGCCATTAAATATAAGTAGGCCAAACGAATGGTTAAGTTAAATAGGATTGTTAAATTTGCAACATACCAAAGAAAACTCCACGATGAAGTGGAGTTGTAGGGAATGGAGAACCTCATCTCTTATTTGTCCAGCTAGGTAATTTAATAATCTTTCACATTAATTAGAGAGTATACAATGCGTTAACTAAATACAAACGTTGAATAAACCACAGCAACCTACAAAGATAAAATAAAAAATACGTAAAATCCCATTTCTACAGACTGTCCTCTCTCCCCCTATATGGGGTTTATGTTTAACTGACACATACAAAAATATTCCGACAGCACTTGAACGCAGCGTCAGACTGCACTGCATACGCGCCGTGGCGGAGTGCGAAGATGGCGGAGAATAATGTCGAACCAGGGCACGAATGGAGCGACCGGGCCCTAGATACGGCCGATGACACTCTGGTTGCAATGGAAACCCTGCTGGCCACACTGAGAGCCTTTGAAGACGTACTCAGGCAACAGGAAATATCCATAGCATCTTCCACGGAGTACTGCGACAACTTCTGTCAGGTAATGTATACATGCAGCACCGACGCTACAGTTAGCTTGACGTTAGCTCACCTAGGGTTGTGTTTTCTCGCATCCCGCTAGCTAACGTTAGCTAATTTGCAACGGCTAGCTACCTGGTCAAGTTTATGGTTGGCTCTACAAACATGGAGCTGTCCATTGGCGTTCATATTGACGTATGCACCTAATGGCACGTTTCAATACTAGCCATAAGTTGACATCATTGCCAATGATACTGCAACGTTGCATTGTCAGATGCGACATATATTGCCTATTTGCTGGTTTTAAGTTCTTACGGTGAGCTGACGTTGACGTTTCAAAACACCCTCATGAAGAGAAAGCCAACATATGCTAATTTACACATTGTATTGCTGCATGTTTGCATGTGCGTGGGGCGGGGCGGCATCACGTTATGTTTATCCAGATCCACTCGAGTAGAAGCGTAAAGCCAGTGCAAAGGCGCGTTTGGTTCTGTTTTTTTTGCACCCAACCATTTCCCATTTTTGGGCTCTTAAGTTAGTTATCGTGTGATATTCTGCTATGTCGAATGTTGCTGTGCACTGTTTGTCGACCTGACATGAAAATCGTCTTTAACAATGGAGGCATCCACATCATAGCAGGTGTAAACACACGTTTTATTACCGGTGGAATTAGGGGAACTTCCCTCACTTCCACCTTCTGGTGGTAACGTTACCTTATTGAGCAAAGCACCTGTATTCCACTAAAACCTGGTCACCAGCCAAAGTTGATAGTACGTTAGATAATAGTTATTCATTACCCAGCTCACTGTGATTGAACGTTTTACGTTTTACAAGGTATACCTGCATAAATACGCATTTTCATTGAACAAGATAACTATCTCTACTGAGAAACTCACTTTGTGTTGCGGATCAAGTGGAGGTATATTAACATAACATTTGGGGATTTTAACTTTTTGCTCTCATTGTAGAATACATTGTAGTATAAACACAGTAAAACAACAATATGCAATGTCTGTAAGTCAAATATTGTGAACATTGTAAACAATACTTCTGCAGTGGAAAAGTTCAAAATACAAATATGCTCGAATAAATATATAATGATTAAATTCAACAGTTGTTTTTTATATAATGAACAGGTGGATATGTACAGTGTGTGCATGCGCACACAGTGGGTTGACGTTTGTTTTATTAATTTTCTGTTAGACTCGGAAGTCGCCTGGATGTAATTAGTACACAGATGTATGGGTCTCTTGGGTTGAGACTTACTACTGCCTCCCTTTTGAGAGGGCACCGTATATTTAGACTGCAGGGAATGCATGTCTTGCCTCTGTAGACACAAGAAGCAACAACCAATGGTTCTTCTGTCTGGAAAACTGGACTCATGTGCTATTGATAGTGATGATGAGTTCATGTGCGATGCAGCCGGCTACAAACAGACGCATATGTTGACTCTTCTGTGTTTGAGGACAATTGACACATTGTGAACCGTGGTAACTATACAGTGCCAATGAAGGAATAGGAAATGCCTGGTCATCTGTAAAATAGGTTTAAATGTCATGTTAGTATAATTCAGAGAAATACATATTGTCCATTGGGTTTTGTTGAATGAAGGAAGGAAAATACGTTTGCATTCACTTGCCCATTGGTATATAATTCAAGTACCTTTTTTTAGTGCACTTTCTGTGGGTTTTTTTAGTGCACTTTCTCTCACCATTGAAGGTATAGGTTTGTCACATGCTGTACACTCTAGTCCCCTGGGGCCCAATCAGCAGCATCTCACACCAGACACAATGTCAGCTGGGATCAACCAGGTGTAGACTGGTATCTCTCTCAGGTGGAAACACATTTCTCTCTCACCAGTCCTCTTCTGATTGCAGCGTTTTTGAGTATTTTGCTTTTACCATTACTGTTTTTCGTCATTCTGTGCGATTTTTGTGTGTTCGTAGGCACTGATGCACTATGCTGGGAGCAGGAACTCTATGGAACATGGTCTGCCTCTTCTTGAGGTCTACTGTCTGTCCATAAACTGTTTTGCTGCGGCCCGATCTCACCTCACCTCAGAGTCGGACCGAGTGGCCCTTGTTTTGAAGAGACTAGCTTTGTAAGTACTGACAAATGGATATGTATATTATAGCGACTATAGTTCATCCTGTTCGGTGAAGCCATTTCATTGTTTGGCATCCAGATTCAAGGTTAAGCGATTGTCATCTTAATGAATACTTTAAGTTTAAAAGTTAACGCAAGCATACAGTCATTAGGTTGTCTGAGGATTTGTTAATTGATGCATTTCCTTTAATATTTCATTTATCTTTAAATTGGATGAGAGACAGTTCTGTTCTGCACCAAGACATCCCTATACATCCTTTACAAACTAACAGGATGAATGTGCAGCTTGGTAGGTTGTCGCTTTTCTTTCCGATCCATTTTCAAAACAGGGCGGTTCGTCCAAATTTCCACTTTCTTAAAAACTAGTAAGCAAATCAGTTTTGAATAAATAAAGAGTACTAGTAAAAGTACTTGTCATAAATCACATGGATATACGCCATGCTTGTGCTACTTCTGCCATAAATCTCCATCCATATGCAGGTGTTTTTGGGTGAGGAATGTTGGTTGTTGTAGCTGCGGTGTTTCCCCTACCATTATACCACTGTTTTTGTGTTATTTATCCGGCAGTTCCACACTGGAACGAACCATTTGCCCGACTATTACCCGGTTGGCTTCGGCCGACTAGGGGAAACACTGAGCTGAAGTTTCACACTAAAACCTTTAAAATAGTTGCCTAAAATGGTTGCGTTTTAACTACTGGCGGCCTTAGAGTTTGTAGTACAACCTAAACGTGTCATTACTGTTCCGTTTTTCAAACAATCCTTCATGAAGTATATGTTTGGTTTAGTAAAGCCTACTGATTTGTAGTATCACAGACTTAAATCAAGATTAAAATATCTAGACTGTGTTTTTTTTTTTTTTTTGTCTTGGGGTAATTAATAAAACTGTCCAGAATTATCGTAACTAACTGAAATTTCTCTGATCTCGTCATTTCTTGTAGGAGCTGTTTTGAGCTGTTGCTGTCAGTGCCTGAGAATGAAATCCCATACGAAGCCTGGGTTCAGTTCCACCACTCTGTTCAGGTAGACAACCTCATTTCAAACCATTGTTTCCAGAGGGAATGCTGACTTTCCTCGGAAAAAAAATAAGCTTGTGTAAAGAAAAATGCCGTTCTGGTTGTCCGGGCCTCAGCAGGTCTTCTCAAAAGCCTTCTGATAGTCGGCTAGAGAAGCTTGAGAAAAAAGGGCTAGGAGCTGGTGCAGATTGCAGTGTTTCCCTTTTGTTGAGTCTAAACCCCCGGGGATTATAACACCCAATTTATCCTCTGCAGGCAGTTTTATATAATAATTCATTCTTGGCGGACATAACTGACAAACTATGAAGATCTATGTGAACTCATTGCCACACCGGAACAAATCTAATCTAATCCTGACACTGCTTGTCGGAAGGGAAAAAAGCAGTCAATGGAGGTCCGATATCACAACTAACCATGGCTACGTGTTAATGAAATACAAGTTCCATTTTCAAGCCATTGGGCAGAGAGATATTAATTCATGTATATGTGGATTTAATGAAACAATTTGAGAGGAGTGTAAATAACTTTAGTATTGAATCATTATTCAGTGTTGTCCAATAATTCTTCGTTTACCAGAGATCAGCAAACTGATTATGAGTAAAGTTGAAGATTTTAAACAAATCCAATAATTATATGTATAAAAAAAAGTAGATGTAAAAATACAGTAGACAATTTTAGGCCTCTCTTTGCTTCATTTTAGCGTTTAGTTTATTTCAGGTTGAAATGTAGGTATTTTAAATAGTCAATGATATCCTGTTAATATAGGTTTACACTTATGAACATATAACTTAGTGACTGTTCCATCAGTGACTGCGGGAATTGACTGACAGCTGTTCAGAGAATGCAATAAAAGTGGCTTTGCAAGTCAGAGATAAAATCACGGTTTGTTAAATAAAATCCATCAGTGAGCAGGTTAGGACGATAAAAAAAAGTTTTCACTTAACCCACTTAGTTTTTTTTTTTTTTGTAATGTGAACTAATGGCCCTTTAATTATGTGTAAAGCTCATTATCTCATGAAATTTCCCATGTGTGCGCGTGCGTGCGTGTGCATGTGCGTGCGTGGCACACTAGCAAAATACGGCTTAATTTATTAGATCATTTTGATCACTGGTCTAATCTTCAAGTAGGAGCTTAACAAATTGCCTCTTTTATTACAACTGTGTGTGTCTACTGCAGATTGCCCATGACACCTTGCTACAGTATGGAAGCACAGACCTCCAGGCTTTACTCCAGATCACAGGAGAGGGAGGAGCCTGGAGCAACCCTGTCCTTGCATCTCTCCTCACCGGTCAGCCAACCAACCCACAAGAAGGTTGGCAAAAACTTTCCTATGCCATTTTTCCTTTTGCACTGCATTGCATGACTGCTTGTTGTCATGTTGGCCATGTTGTGGCAGTTTGCTCATCCTATCTCCCCCTGTCGCTAGTGGATGCATACATCAGCTTGGAGGGCGAGGGCTTCATGGAGATGCGGGTGAAGCACCTGGAGAAAATGGGCGAAGTGGCCAAGGCAGTGGTGCTGGCCAAAGCTTGCACCGAATGCAGCGTCATCTCCAACCAAGCTACCTTTCGTCAAACATTTGTCTCCCTGCTTTGTCACCTGCTGCCCAACGAAGAGGCCATAATGGAGGTATTACAACACTGGAGGAATACTTGCACCAGAGTTCCACTTGCTGACATGTTACTCAAACATTAGATCCTCTTTTTGTCCAATTTGACAGCTGCGATTAAATGTTGTATAATGACGATAGTCCTGAAAGGTACTTATGTATTTACTTCTCAGAGCTTGGCTTCAATGATAATATGATGAAGTAAATATGTCACCGGTTTCCAAATCAATCTGAAGGATTTAAGAAAGAAAAACACAAAGCCTTCAATTCTAAAACTAAACAGTTAAAAGTCATAGTGAGATGGTCGAAATGACTGACCTCTGCTGAACATGCATGAAGAGACATATGGTTGTGGCATGGAGTGCTGGGCAATCACAGGCTGTCGGAGTCCAATCTATAGTTAGTCGTCTCACACACAAATACACTTTTTGTAATATTTACAAAGCAATTGCATCTCTTTATCCTCTATAGATCTGATCCGCTTAATATAGTCCGACCTCAATGGTGGAGCCCTAAATGATGTATTAACTTCAGCCAAATTTCTCACTAGTTAAAAAGGGAACTGTTGGCACCTCCTATCACACATTTCATTTTAGCTAATGCAGGAGCGTGTGTTGTCTGCCATGTTGTTTTTTCTGAGCTGTCAAGTTTTATTTTTTTTTCTCTTTCAAACAGATATCCAGACTCGACTGCAAGGACGTGCTGGAGATCACGTGTAATTTGGAGACTGAGGGGGAGGAGAACACCGCCTTCATCTTGTGCACAACTTTCCTGACACAGCAGCTTCAGCAGCAGAGCCTTTACTGCTCCTGGTGAGTCGTGGCGCCGAGAGGCTGAGTGGACGGCACGCCATGTACATTATGTATTTATGCCTCATGTCCAAGGAAAGGTTTTTTTCTTTGTTGATGTGGTGGTGGTTATCGGCGAGTGAGTCAAGGTATAGTTTTAAGAGAAATTTCAAGTGTATATTTTCTTCTATCCAAAGGGAGTTGACTATGTTGTGGAGTAAGCTTCAGAAGAGGATCGACCCCTCGTCGCTGTCTCTTCTGGAACGATGCCTTCAGCTAGGTGCTATTGCCAAAACCGTCCACCACTTGCTTTGCCTGGTCCGTGTCATTCAGACTGAGGTTAGCCCAACATCCATACCGTCCATTGTTATACTCTATTTTAGTGCGTGCATTGGTTATATAAGGGGCCCTTTTTAAGCAGTAGATAAAAGGATCTGGTACCCAAAGTGAGTTCAGTTCAGTCGGGCAGGAGGCGTACAGTGGAAACAGAGCAGGAGTTCTAGTTACTGAGGAGCCACAGGAAGTAAACAGAGGAACTAAAAGACATTTTATCATGCACTTCCTGTTTGTTTTATCACCACATGAAGTGTCAGAAAAGAGAAATTACATTTCTTAAAATTCTGCACTCTTTTTGCACAATTGAGACTTTGATCTTTATTGCTTGTTTGGGGATAAAGGAGCCATACAAAGGCGGAAAGGGAGGCTGGAAACTAGATTATTTGGTGTGAAGGTGAATAATAATGTTTCCAAATGATGATTCAAGTTAGAGCAGCCTGCAAGTTGTATTTGAAGTGCTATGTCATATTAGCTATAGGCTTCCACATTAAATCGTATTCATTTTGTATTATTTAAAGAGACTAATGCTAAAAAACACATTTTTTTCAGACGGAGGAAATAGGGGTACCTGCCTCAGTAGAACTTTGTGTCAAAGCCCTTCAACTTCCAAAGCAGGACGACTCCGAATCGAGGATCTCCGTCTGTAAGTCCGTGTCCTGCCTACTTCCACGGGACCTTGAAGTATCGCGTGCCTGCCTGCTCACAGAGTTCCTGATTGGCCCCAGCCAGGACATCTTTGGGTCACTTCGGGAGCTTTACTTACGCCCAGACCAGAAGTATGACCAGGAAAATGAGTTCATTCCCAACTCGCTACGCTGCGAGCTGCTTCTCGCTCTGAAAGCATACTGGCCTTTTGACCCCGAATTCTGGGACTGGAAAACTCTCAAGTATCACTGCGTCTCCCTTCTAGGGTTGATGCCAGAGTCCGAGGGAGAAGAAGAAGATGAAGAAGTTGTAGATGTAGACAAAAAAGAGACGGGTAAACAACACAACCCACGGGGAATCACAGTGAAAGTAGAATCTCACCATGCAAAGTCAATGAATGGAAGTGTTGATGGCCACGAGCAGCTTGATGAAAAGCAGTCTTCAGAGTTGGCAGACATTCCAGGTGATTCAGAGACCAAGAAACCCAGGTTCTGCTGTCAGATATGTAAGCGATCGATCGCAGACACCCACATCGTTCACCACTCCAAAAGGCATGCAGGGGACAACAGCCACCCCTGCCCTCTCTGCCTCATGAACTTTAAGAGAAGAAGAGATCTCATTCCTCATCTGAAGGACCATGTGCATAGTGAAACGCATGTGAAGGAGAACAATGTAAAGAAAGTGGACGGTCAGAGGAGGCAGGATGAGGACGATGATATTGAACCAGGTGAGATCACCGTTGACCCTTCCTTAATGCAGTATTACGAATCCACACATGATCCAGACGTGCTGCACCACATTGTGCAACAAGCCAAAACCGTGAAGGAGAAGAATGTGGACAATGACGAGCATGTGACGTTCGAATACATCAACCAGCACTTCAGTGTGCAGAACCGGGAGGAGTACCCGTGTCCAGGAACCGGGTGCACTCGGACTTTTAAGCATTCCAAGTACTTGTATGTGCATTTAAAGTCGGAGCACAAAGGGGATGACAATGTGAAACATTTTCATCAGGTGAGAGACATGCGGGAGAAGTGTGTTTTTTGTAGACGCCATTTTGTCTCCGCATACCATCACCACAAACATCGGCGAGTTCACTACGGGGATCGGCCTTACACGTGTGTGATTATGGGTTGCGGCGCTCAGTTTAGGACTTCCAATGAACTTGTCACGCACAAACACACCCACGGCTATCACCTCCACTACCAGTGCGAGCTCAAAGACTGTTACGTCACCTACTCCGACCTGGGACAAATCTACCACCACGAGGCGCAGCATTTCAGAGACGCGGCGTTTACCTGCTCGAGCGCTAAATGTGGCAAATACTATTTATCCAAGAAAGAATTCATGAAACATTTATCCACACACAACATCACCTTCTCCGAGAAGGACTTTGAGGCTCAGAGGAAGGCAAAGCGGAAACTTCTCAAGACGGTTCCTGAAGCCACAATCTGCTCTAATATGTCAGATACAGAAGAGACGGTGAAGGTAGAAACACTAAGCGCTTCTGCAGCAAGTTGTGCCTCCTCCCCGCCAGCAACTCAAAGCATGGAGCCCGCAGACGAGATAAATGACAGCAAGGAGCCCAAAACCACAGTAACCTTGGTCGCTGTGTGTTTTGATGGGAGTAAGTTCACCTGTGGCTTTGAGAAGTGCGGCATGACTTTCTCCAGAGCCAGAGATGTCCAGAGGCATCTGAAATGTGCCCACCCAGAACACCTCAAGTTGGAGAACAAAGAGCACAAACGTGACAAAGAGCGGTCAAAGTCCAAAGGGACAAAGGCTGAGCCTGAGCCAGACGGTAAGGAGAGGGGAAGGGAGGAGGACTCGATTCCACTTCAACCCATAGAGGACCCAAAAGAAAGAAAAGAAAACAGTGACACAAACTATTTGTGCCTTCAGACTGAAAATGATGTTCTAAATGAAATCCTCATTGGGCTCGGCAAACTGGACCTGAACTCTCCGTCGCCTCACAGTCCGAAAAGCGAGGCGCCTCAGTCCAACCCAGAGTCTGCTACGTCTGAAATATCTCTGGCCACCGCGGCGAGGCCCCCTGTTGTGCTGATTCAGAAGAAGTCCCACCCTGAGGAAAAGGTAAAAGTCAAAGTGGAACAAGCTACAGTTGCTGATGATGAAGGCCGTGACGAACCATTAGCAGCTGCCAAGCCTTATGTCTGTGAGATGAAAGGTTGCGACTTCAGGACTGCTCAGAGTTTCAGCTTACGGCGGCACTATAACACCAAACATGGCCGCACAGTAGAGCAGGCCAAAAGGTTGACTTCATCGTATTTCAAGCCTTACGTATGCAAGATTTGTTCCAAGAGTGTCAGAGAAAAAAGTGCTTTGAGGTGCCACTATATTCAGAAACATAAACTAAGTGAGACTTTGGTGGACAAAATAAGCTGCGCATCAACATTGTTTGAGGGCAAAAAAGACCCTAAAAAACATGCACCTCAGCACTTGAAAGTATGGAAGAAAGACATCCCCAAGCTGCAAAGCCAACAAGAGGCCAAAAGCCTGCCCCGGGTTAGCGAAAATGGACAAAACATGGACAATCATTCGCCATCTGAGGAGGAAGGAGAGGAGGAATCGAAGGTAAAGGAGCGAGTCAATGAGCTGAAGGGAAAAAGTGAGGACTCGACCACACAACAGGTCAGAACCACCAGACGCCTGGTAGCCAAAGGCAATCTCTGCTATATATTGGACAAATTCAGTAAACCCTTTCATTGTGTGGCAAAAAACTGCGATGCAGCTTTTTCCACCCAGGGGGGCCTGGTACGCCACCTCCAGTTGATCCATCATTACAATCGCTCTCAGCTCCTGCTGGAAAAAGACATCGGCGCCAATCACAGTCCGGAAGCCCGAAAAGAGCCTGCGAAGAAGAGGCCTCCCCCGAGCTCTGATGAACCTCAGCCCCAGTACAAGTGTCACTTTGCCAACTGCCACGCTTCCTACCACCTGAAAAGCAGCTTAGTGCGACACACTCGCGATTCGCACTCGCAGCCGCCAGAGCTGATAAGGTGCGATTTCGAAGGCTGCACAAGAGCGTTCAGCCACGACAGCGCGCTTAAAAAACACACACTCTACAGTCACTGCGAGTACTACGACTCGCTGGTGGTACGTCTGCAGAGCACTCACAAAAAGTCCATCACTGGATGCCAGAAGAAGCTCATCGTCGCCCCACAGAGTCCTCCGAAAGAAGAGCCCGCACGGGCGGAGGGGTCCGGTCCGCCCGCCGAAGGGACCCCTCGGTCAGCGGTGGAGGTGGGCGAGGAGAAGGTGGAGGAGGAAAAGGAGGAGGAGGAGGAGGAGGAGGAGGAGAAGGAGGTGGTGGTGACGTCTGTGGAGAAGAAAAAGCCAGGAGAAATAAGAACTTACAGCCGCTACGTCTTCAGATCGCACGAAGAAGCGCTGCAGATGTGCCAGGATCGCTGTATGAGCGCGGGCTACCCGTGCATGATCCAGGACTGTGACTCGGTGGTCACGTACTCAAAGAGCCTGCACCGCCACTACCGCAGGGTTCACAGCATGCGGCCAAAAGAGTTTTCGAGACATAAAGACGAGCTGGTTTTCAACGCCGAGCAGCTGGAGGAATTGATTCAGAAGAAGTCTGCCAGGCCACCGGTCCCAGGAGCGTGTTCCCCCAGTGGAGTTCGCAAAATGGAGTATCAGGCGGAGCCGGAAAACCCGGAGGGGCTGCCATCCCCCGTGAGCTTACACCCCGTCAAGGCAGACGCACAAGAGGAGGCTAATTGCGACCCAGTGGGGTTCCCGAAGGAGGAGGAGGAGGAGGCAGACAAGCCGCCGCCGCCGCTGCCCGTGGAGAGAAATGGCGTCCTCGTTGGCGCAGACGAGGTGCTGTACGGCGAGCCGAGCACAGGCGGGGACCCCGAGGACACTGCTGCAGCCGCGCAGAGCAGCCAGAAACCAGAGGAGAGACTAAGTTTGGATAAGATCAAACCGCTCCTCCGCCCCCTCACTGTTGACCTCTCTCCGCCGTGCTCGCTGCGCTTTATCGCAGAGGAGGTCGTCCAAGAAGGCGGCAAGGCGGCGAACGGCTCGGCAGCGCCAACGCCACCACCACCACCACCACCACCACCACCACCACCACCACCACCGGCCCCACCTGTCCGGCAGCCATTAAAACGGAAAAACGAGTTGTCTGAACCGCCTTCCAACTTGAAAGACCCTCTGCCCCGCAGCGCTTCCGACATCACCGCCTATAAGCCGACGGGCTTCGAGTCCTCGTTCCTGAGGTTCATACAGGAGACGAGCTCCAAAGACAAAGGCCCGGCGGCGGTGAAGCGGCGGGACTCCTTCAGACGCAGTTGTTCCGTCAAGGAGAACAAGCAGCTGGGAGTCTCCCACACCCGCAGCAGGCGCACTCATTCCCTGCTGCTGAAGCCCCACACTGTTACTGGGGACGTCAGGTCGATCCAAAACTTGAAGTCCATCTTGGACAAAGCCCTGGCGGGCTGCGAGGACCTGGCCATCAAGCAGCTTCAGTACCTCAGACCCGTGGTGGTCCTGGGGAGGCCAGTGTGCAGCAGCACCCTGCCCGACCTCTTCCCATCAGACACCAACAGCAGCAAGCTGCTTCTTGGAAGTTAGTTGAACTGAGCACCTTTTTAACATAGCTATGCTACAGCTATGATTAATTACTTTGTATTTTCACATTCTCTTCCAGTAATTATATTTCTCCCAAAGTATTAGTATTGGCTTTTCTTTCTTTCTTTTTTTTTTAAGTTGCCAACCTTAATATAATAGAAATGTTATTAGCTCTAAGATAACAAGCTTAAACAGTGCACATTTTTAGATATCTGTTGTATGAACGCATTCAAATAACACCTGTTATGACTCATTACGAACACAAGTGTGTGTGTGTGTGTGTGTGTGTGTGTGTGTGTGTGTGTGTGTATGTGTGTATATACTGTAGCTATTCATGACAATGTACAGATTTTCAGATTGTTAGAAATGTTAAGTAGTGTATTGCAAGGCCTTCTCAGTTGTGTGAAAATGTGACAAGACATTTCCTGATTAAAAAAAAATACTCAAGGAATATGCTTGAATATTTTTCACTTAAGTTTGTATTAAATCAGTGTTGGGATGCAGTGGAAAGATAATGGCAGACATGTATCTGACACGTTTTTAAGAAATGTTTTTTGTCCTTTACTTTTGTATATAAAAAAAAAGTTACTTACATAATTCAAAGTAATTATAAAATTGTAGCATAGGAGCTGTTTGCTACATTGAAAATACACTTAAGTAAATTAAAATGTTTTGTATGTCAAATATTCCACTGCCTGGACGTTTAGTATATAGATGATGCACAATATGGTGCTATTATCAGAAATTCCTTTTGTGTGTTAGAGAGGTGCACATTCTTTAAAAATGTTTGAATTAAAGGTTCAAGCATAAAATCTGCAGCTATACGATATTGTAGCATTGAACTATTGTATGGAGTAGGAGATTTATTTCACATTAAAGGCTGTATATCTAAAATACCAATGCACATGGCACAGCACCACCCCCTCCCACACACACACACACACACGTATATAATATAAAGGTTATTTTTTTCTTTCGGGTAAAACGTTTTCTAACAACATCAATAATCTTTTAAAATCCAACCCCAAACTGTAAATTAACTTGTTTTGGAGTTCTCAAAACAATAGTTATATATTCATTTGTTGGCTTTGTAAAAGAGGTTTACCTTATCGTTTACACTGTTCTTGTTTCATTTTATTCAACCATTTAGAAGGTAATAACTTCTCCAGTTGGTTTGGTTCGTACCAAAAGTAAAAGTCACCATTTAGCAAACAAAAATGATCTGATCAGTTTCTACTAACACTAGTGGTTAACTTAAACATCATTGCAATAAAACGAAGGCGGAACTAAAACTCAAGCTGTGGTTTCCACAGGGGCAGATTTTGTTGTCACACCTCGCCGTCAGATTCGCGTCTCGCATGAATGGAATATTAACTGTAAAAGCTTTAATTTAGGAATGTAAAATGAATGCATAGTTCTTGTATTTTACAATTTTAGTCGTTATCTGTCGATTTAACGTGGAAACGGTGTTCCCTTTATTCAACTTTATAGTGGTCTCTGTTTGTGGGAAAGAGTGCAAGCTAAATAGCTGCTAGCCTGAAGCTAGCAGTCAGGCTAGGTGACGTTAACATCGTTAGCCAGAGAGCTTTCTGCATTGCTCTAACAACAGAAACAAGAAACGGAGCAAAGATGGTCGAACACACACTCGACCTGTCGGTGGAGAAGCAGATCTTTTATGCCGTTTTGGGCTTTTCGTGGACGGTGTATCTGTGGGAAGCCTACCTTTCTTACAGACAGGTGAGCTAATGGTTCGACTGCATCGGACTCTGAAGTTCATGCTTTGTTGCTAAATGTGTCTTTTGAGGGGAAAACCCACTAAATCTAATTAGTAATTAAATGAGCTGTTAGGTAACTGACATTTTTTGTGTCCTTGAATTCTCAAGAGTAATATAAGTTAATTTAATTGTATTTCTACTAATCTATTGGTTTGACAGCCGTTTATATGCAATATTTTCTCCCCAACCTTTGAACATGTACTATAACTGCAGGTTAAATGTAGCTACATGTTGACAGTAAGGAATAGTTTGGAAAAAATGTCATAGGTGAAGCTAGGACTTAAAATAACTTTTCCTCTTGATTTTTTCAACCTTACCTTATATTGAATCTTCAAAATAAGTGGACATACATGTAGGTTTCTAATGTAGTAAACGTTGAAACTAACACCAAAATATTCACTCTGAATCTTGTAAAAGACACATTTAAATGGCATGGTTGGAGGGGTTTCTAGAGTTCGGTTTATCTCTCCCCCACAAAAAAGTGTAAACAAGTGTGGTACAAATTTAGCTTCTTCACAACATGAACAGAGGAGCCGTAGAGAATGATAAAAAATGATTGCAGTTTGCACAATTGAGTTTATTTTCCAGAATAATTTCAGATGGTAAAAAATTCAACAGTTATTTAACAAGTTAATGGTAAACATGTGAATATATGTTTCGCTGAATTTAGTATTGAAAATAATTCTAAATATAGACAGAGGTAAATATATCCTTTCTGGAGCATAAATCTGTTGAAAATCAAGAAAGCTAAGGCATTTCTTTAGAAGCATTTCTTCCCTTATGATGTCTGATGTTTTGGAAATCTGTCTTTAGGTAACAGTGTAAATCAATTGATGTTGCCCTCATCACCTTTCACAGAGGAGGACCTACAGATCAACAACACATGTGCCACAGGAACTCTTGAGGATCATGGATTCTGAAACATTTGAGAAGTCACGTCTCTATCAGCTGGATAAAAGCAACTTCAGCTTTTGGTCTGGACTCTATTCTGAGACTGAGGGGACGGTAATACAACCAGAACAGAAAGATTAAAAGCCATCGATCGATCACTTGACTTGCATTTTCACACTTTTTCCCTTATACTGAAGATATGTTATGAGTGAGCTGTTAGTGTCAATAAATGTGTGCGTAACTTCATGGACAGAGAATGGGACAGATTACTCAGATTGTTAATGTGAAAGGTGTTTTGTTCATGCCTCTCTACAAATCAGGTTTACCAACCATATAAATAAATATTTGTCATTGCTACATGTTTAATTTATGTATTTGACGTATGCTGTTCTCATATATTTTCAGTTGATTCTGCTCCTGGGAGGAATCCCGTTTTTGTGGGACACTGCTGGTTCCCTGACGTCTCGTATGGGATTAGGTTCAGAGTACGAGATCACCCAGTCGCTCGTGTTTCTGACGCTCGCCACCCTATTCAGTGCCTTTACTGGACTTCCCTGGAGTGTGTACAACACATTTGTCATAGAGGAGAAGCATGGCTTTAACCAGCAGGTACACTGACGGACTGAACGGCACACACACACACGAGCCGTAGGCCTGAAATGTGTTTGTGTCATTTCCTTCCTGAGGAAGAACAGCATCTTCGACAATCTTCATTTCATAACCGCTATAATAACCAACATGTAACCACCATGCATCAACGTAGATGTGTCATTATCATCCTCTTAGGAGATCCAAACCTGCAATGGAAGTTGTGTTTTGGAAACATAAAAAGCATGCAGATGGAGAGCAAAGATTAATTAAGGGCCTCATTATTTTTCACTATGAAAGCTTCTCCACACTAATGGATTCAAACGTTATGAATGAAAGCAGACCAAAGCAGCTTTCTCTCGGAACTAGACTTAAAGCCTTTTACAGCATAACCGATGCCCAGTGTGTTTACTTTTATACTTAAAATATCACCAGTGTAGGACCCAGACCACAGTTATTCAGGCATTTTCTAAAATCCTTTATTTTATATGTGAATGTCTTGTGCTCCTCAGACATTGGGGTTCTTCCTTAAGGATGCTGTAAAGAAGTTTATTGTGACCCAGTGTATCCTGCTGCCTGTCACCTCGCTGCTCCTCTACATCATCAAGATTGGTGGAGATTTCTTTTTCATCTATGCCTGGCTCTTCACTCTGGCTGTTTCTCTGGTTAGTGCCATGTTCAACTGGTTCTGTTAATGAGGAGAAAACATGAAGAAAAGTCATCTGATAACGTACTTGTGCTGTATTGCACTTTGTTTGGCTTTGTGGTTCAGGAGACTCATCAACGTATGTCCACTTCTCCTTTGTTCTTAGGTGCTTGTCACGATCTATGCTGATTACATTGCGCCCCTGTTTGACAAGTTCGCTCCATTGCCAGAAGGAGAGTTGAAGACAGACATTGAGGCAATGGCCAAGAGCATAAGCTTCCCCCTCACTAAAGTCTATGTAGTTGAAGGTAAAGTAGGAAAACTTGATACGCCATCCGTAGCTACATACCCGTTCATGGTGTTCTTTGACAACTCGTCACTATTCCATTATAATTATATTTTGTTTTTAAGATGCATTGAATATTTCCACAGTGGATGGTAGATAAACAATTTTTTTTTTCTAACTTTTTTTTTCTTCTATATGCAGGTTCAAAGCGTTCCTCCCACAGCAATGCATACTTCTATGGGTTCTTCAAGAACAAACGCATTGTTCTGTTTGACACACTGCTGGAAGACTATTCGCCTCTCAACCAGGCAGGAGAGCCAGAGAAAGAGGAAGCATCCAACAAATCCAAAGCCAAGCAAAAGGTTACTTATCTATAAACTTTCATGTCCTAAATGCCCTCATACAAACCAGGTTTCCGTACGTAACTTATGTCCGTTCTTTTTAGGAATTGTTGTTTTTTGTTGACAGTACGTATTTTTGTTAAACAGTCCCTAAAGTTGCCTAATTGTCATTTTATATATATCTTGACTAGAACACATTCAGTAACATTTTTTTTTCTTAAGGAAACGTAGATATTTTGCAATGCAAGCAAAGACACAAAGGAAGTGCTGTTTTTTTTTTTACACTCAATTCACACGAGGAAACTCCCATGTTTGGCAGTTCTGTTTTTGAGCGTTATCTTGAACATCCGTTCATTTCGTTAGCAACCCGCGCTAACGAAAGGTGGAGACCACCGATTCAATCAGAAGCGTGTAGTTCCTTAACACAAATTTAATGTTCAATCCTCCCCTCGTATTGTTTTTTGTAATATCCGTCTAACTCAACAGTTGTTTGTATACTTTTCAGAACAAGAAACAAGGATGCAACAACTCTGAGATCCTTGCTGTCCTGGGTCATGAGCTCGGCCACTGGAAGCTTGGCCACATGGTCAAGAATATTGGCATCAGTCAGGTGATTCTTTTTTTTTTTAATCCAAAAAATTAGAAGTTGACTTAATTGATTGATCAAATTCAGACAATTTAAATGTCAGTTGATATGCAAATATAATCTGCTGACTGTTGTTTCTGCAGATGAATTCCTTCCTGTGCTTCTCCCTGTTTGCTGTTCTGATTGGACGCAAGGAGCTGTTTGTAGCTTTTGGCTTCAATGACAGCCAACCCACATTAATAGGCTTGATGATTATCTTCCAGTTCATCTTCTCTCCGTACAACGAGGCGAGTGTGGGATTGATTGACATTGTTTCTGTACATTTCTGAGCTGTTGAGTTAAATTAGTTATTAATGCCATTTCTAATATCATCTTTCTTTGCAGGTCCTGTCCTTTTGTCTGACAGTCCTGAGTCGCAGGTTCGAGTTCCAGGCTGATGCTTTTGCACGCGGCATGGGCAAAGCCTCTGAGCTCTGCTCTGCCCTCATCAAGCTCAACAAGGACAACCTGGGCTTCCCAGTGGCTGACTGGTTGTTCTCCATGTGGCACTACTCCCACCCTCCCCTCCTGGAGCGCCTGCGGGCTCTGGGCAGCATCAAGCAGGACTGATGGGGCTGGAAAGGGGAGGTTCGTCTGGTTCCAACCCTAAAGGGCCTCCGCAGACCGCTCCTGGCCCTCTAATGCGCCCTGGCCTTTTTCTACCTATCCCACCCAATCCTGTGTAATTTCTTTACTTGCCATATCTTCTGTTTGGTTCCTTTTTTGAAATGTTCTTCTAAACAAAACCCAAATATATCAGCACAAGCCAGCCTAAAAATATCTCAAGCCTGAACTAAAGTCTGCAGTCTTCCCATAGACACTTAATATGCACTAGCTGAGGAGAATAAATCTGGGCAATGTGTGTTTTGCTAAAATTCTTGTTGGAGCACAGGTCACATTTAGCAGATATATCTAAATGATTACTTTCTGAAATAATTCTATTTCCGTACAATTTCTTAACATTTGCTTTGTAGAATTAAAAAATAAGACAATGTTTGATTTCAAGGCCAGAAATTTACCTTAAAGAGTTATGTTTCTGTTGTGATGCATACATGACATTCAACTGTTTGAACTGGTTAATCCCACACAACACTGAGATTTTATTTATTGTGGATTTGAATAACAAAATAGATTTAATGAAAACTCAATATAATGCTTCTTAAGAAGTATCTCCAAGCAAGCTCAAAAGTCTAAAGGTGAACATAGTTATCATCTCAAATTCTCAGTTTTGCATAAGAACATGTAGATGCTTAGTCATGGTGAAACAAATGGGAGTGCCTCTGATAATCTGTTTTTGTTCATCGGACGCATTATGAACAGAGCAGTGCAGAATATTTAATTTGAATTTAGGTTAGACATAATTTTTACATGCACTGCGGGGAACTTGTTTTATTTTTTCCTAAAGCATGTGATTGCCGACAAGGTTCCTACCGTACCTGTACATATGTAACTTAAGGGAGTTGGAGTAATGGTGTATGATGTGAATTGTGGAAAATATTGAATGTGGTTTGAAATTTTAAGTTGATGCTGTGTTTTTTAGTTTCTTTTTTTGTTTTGGGCCGGTGTGAGCCCGCAGTTGCCTGGCAAGCAAAGTATTTACAGGGGACATGGGGAAGTGGGTCCGCGAGGTTCCTTTCACCAGATAAGCCAGTGTTTGGTTTGTTCAGCGAGGGGACTGCATACTGTCTTTACTGCATTGAATAAAATTCTTTGAGGCATTTCTTATTGTTGGTTTTATTTTTTTTGAATACGGTTACAAAACTAAAATTAAGCTTGTTTTTCTAAACATGATGGTGGTGAGATGACATTGGCTACATCTTGTGGGGCCATCAGTCCAATCATGACAATGTTCAGTGATGATTATGGGATGTACTATATAAAAGTAATGCACTTGTGTGCATTAGAAACGTTGAGTTATTTCCTACTAAACCTGTGAACTGAAAGGATTTTTCATGTACGCCTGGAAAAAAATACTGACGAAAATAATGAAGATGTTAAAAAAATAAGTGATTTATTCAAATTGTAACAAAAAACAGTACAGGAATTTATTGTTGACCCATTAAAGGAACAAAGTATACAGAACGTTATATATGGATTAGTGATTTGTAGAAGTAGACTATTCAATACCGTATAATATAATATATTGGATTACTTGAAGAAAATAGAAAAATTGTATCTCTGTTTATGGTAAGTTTTGGTAAAGAAAGTTTTTTTTCATTTTAGAAAAAATGAAGCATCTGAAATCAACACGATGTCAACAGTCACGTGGTGAACGTGCTGATTCACGTCGGCTTTTTCGAGACCGTACCATTTTGAAACAGCAGTGTATTTAAACTATATTAAACTATTTGCTACTTATATTAAACTCAACTTTGGCAGCATATTGTACGAGTATATATGATCCGTTCCTTTTATCTCCGAGTAGACCCACTCAATGCTGGTGCCCCCCCCGGCACCGACCCCCCTGGCTAATAATGGTTTCGTCCTTTAGCGTATTTTGAGGAGAAGGACACGATCCTCGCAACTGTTAGTGGTATTTTCACATGTGATTTCAAAACATGGCGAGGTTTTTGAGGCCTAACGTCCGGAGTTTTCTCACCTCACAGCTGAGAATGTCATCCGACCAGGTAAAATACGTCCTGGAAAGACGTAACATGAGCGGTACAGTGCTGTGTGAGAATCACCTTTGAATTAGCTTGCGTTACGTTGATCATTTTAGCTAATAAAAGCTTGCCCGACAAGTAGGCAAACCACTGTTGGCATAATAATTCTGCGTTAAGGCCATTTTGTTAAAGATTTTACAAAAAATGCCTTGAATTAGAAAGGATTCATTTAACGTTAGATCACAGCAAGTTTGGTCTAAATAAAACAATGAGTTGCATGTTAAACAACGTTATTTGGGACAGGAATCCAGGTGTGTTCCGTGGTTTTGTCCATGTTTTGGTTACACGGTTTCTGGTCCCCTTCCAGCTGCCTGCACTATCATTTAGCTAACAAAGAACCGTGTTGCCCTGTTGACCTTCAGAATAGGGCCATGTTAATATTGTCCAACTGCTTCAACCTCAATTACACAGGCAAGTCTTATAAACTACAAGCCAGGAGATACATTTCATTTGTAATTGTGTCATTTGAAGTCATTGTTTTGTTATAATAATCTCTACAGTGCATAGGTTTATGAACTAAACTTTTCCCCACCCTCTCTCAGCTGGGCGAGCTGGGTAAAGGTGCAGGAAAGGGAGGTGGTGCAGGAGGGTCCATCAGAGAGGCAGGTGGCGCCATGGGGAAGAAGCAGGCCGCTGAGGAGGAGATGTACTTTAAGTATGCATCTCTTTATTTTACAGCAGCCAAATGTGCACTAAGCTGCCCCTGCTATCTATTTATTAACCACTGATCTGTCATGCTCTTTTCTCAATGTTCATCTATTTGCTCTTCTGTCACCCACCACCTCATCACAAGGCGTAAGGAGCAGGAGCAACTGGCTGCATTGAAGCAGCATCACCAGGAGGAAATTGACCACCACAAAAAGGAGATTGAACGAATGCAACGTGAGATCGACCGCCACAAGGGAAAAATCAGGAAGTTGAAGCACGACGACTGAGTGAAACCCTTCTTGGGGACAAAAAAAAGTTCCAGTATTTTCATCTAACTAAACTCTGTCCATTAAACTATAAGTAGTTGTTGTGTAAAAGCTTGAGTTGTTATTAAAAACATTCAAGGACTGAATTTTGTTTCCATGGTGTGACCTGATTCATGTTGCACCACTTTCTTTTCACTTTCGTTTACAGTGGGTGATCAGTGGTGTTGCATGCCAAAAACACCCAAGTGAAAAAACAAAATATTTGTAATGCTTCCTTTGGCAAAAAACTTATAAATAAGTAAATTAAATGACATTGACAGCTTTTCTTTTAGTGCTTTTAGATAATGAGATAATAAACTGAAGATCCAATGATTTTTAGGAGCTATTACTCGTTTCTGTAATTTAGTATGGAAAATAACCATACATTCTGTATTTTCAATTTACTTTTGAAGCAATTTATTGTTTTTGTTTTTTTAAGTTAACTGTCAGTCAGAGAAACAGTCTAAAGATTTCCCTGGAGGCTTTGGAAACTTGTGATCTTTTATAATTTCATACACCTTTTTATAAAGTAGTATGACTAATTGTCGCAGTAAGGGAGTAGTTGCTCTAATGGCCTGGTCATTTGTCCTTGAAGGATATAGGTCACATACACTGGATCCTTCCAAATCCAATTTCCCAAGAAAATAAGTAACATAACTCCAGTGTGTAATACATGACCCAACACAAGCATGTTAGATAGTAAACTATTTTTTCTCAATTGAGCCAATTCCGATTTGGGTATTTATATTAGACCATTACTGGCAATTTGAGAATGGCCAAACATTTTAATTCTCAATTGGGAATCAAGAGAACACTACATTATTATTGTATTTATATCATTTATCATTTATACACATATATAAGCTGGATAGATATATTCTGGATAAAATATGGTACATTTCTATGTCAACTTCTCCTCCATACAAACGGCGGCAATGGAACGTTTGCTCACACTTCCCACGAGCAAGAAATATCAATGTCGTCACTTCCGCCTACCCGTGCCTTTTAGGACGAGCAACCCCGTAGCCCTTTCTTTTCGCACATCATGGCGGACCGGTTCAATAAGGTGTGCTACCGCTGCGGAATGATATTGTCTCTTTTTGCTGTTTAGTGGACGTTTAATCCGTCAATTTATAGATAATCTGCAGGTGATAACTACGGTGCTTCTTGGCGTTATTGTATCTTTTATCAGTGTTACTCTTAAGACTAGATTTCACGACAGTTTTCATACGGCTTGTGGAAGCCGAGTATCGTTACATGCTTTCATCATGGCAGCCACCTCAACAATTCAATGCCTTTTTTACTTGCTTCCTTAAGCTAGTGTTTTAGATCTGTTCAATTTACCCGCGTATGTAGCTGCACTAACTGTATAGCATTCATTTTGTATTTTTTGTTTGACTTGAATTTCTTGAATAACGTTTAAGTCGTCCTGATGCTAAGCTAATGCTAGGTCCTTATCGGCAAGTCCCATGTGGCGTTTCCAGAGGCGCATGTCGGAAGCATTAGTTTATTAAACCTGTAAAAGATTGAGTGAATTCCGTATTTAATGTGGGCACTATCAAAATATGAAGTATTTATTTTAAGTACCCGTCTGCTTTGAAATGGGGAAAGTTATCGCTTACGGTGAGATAGGAAATCAAGGGTCATTTGGCGAAAAAGCTTTCAACGTTGAACTTTCTTTTCTACAGGTTCTGCTGCTTGATGGCAGGGGCCACCTTCTCGGTCGGCTTGCTGCCATCGTGGCTAAACAGGTTCTGCTGGGTAAGTTCCATGTAAGGATATTAAACTGACGTTAACTTAACAATTTTAGCTAAAGCCATGTGTTGTGCCCATATGAGCATTACATTACCAAGCAGCATTGTTTTATAAGCTGCCGTGTGGCCTCTGCCTGTCGTTGATGATACTTATACAGCTTTGCTTGAGTTTAACGACCATGAGAAAACTCACATGCACTACCATCTGAGACAGAATGCAAATAGGTTATTTACATGGATGGATTTGTATGACCTCGCACTAAGTTAATCGTGTTCATCTTTCAGGACACAAAGTGGTGGTGGTGAGATGTGAAGGAATCAACATCTCGGGGAACTTCTACCGCAACAAGCGTAAGTAGGGTACTTATCAGTTAACTTGACCTCTTCAATTTATATGCTTGTCAGTGATGATTTTTTTAACACTGTTGTTCGAGTTTAAATGACAATGAGACTACCTTACATGCACTACCATCTGAGACAAAGCATACCCAAGTGATGCCTTGTGCCTCCAAGTATTTGTAGCTGAGATTAAATGTCTCATGTGCCACTCTACAGTGAAGTACCTGGCCTTTCTGCGCAAGAGGATGAACACCAACCCCTCCCGTGGACCGTACCACTTCAGGGCCCCCAGCAGGATCTTCTGGAGGACTGTCAGGGGTGAGCTTGCTAGGCTATCACAAAGTTGGATTCTTGCTTAACTGACAAGTTTTTAAATCACTTTGTAGATTGTGCTCAAACATGCATTTGAGAGTTGATGTGCTCTTTAGGGTATGTTGCCATATTTTCTTTGGTAACGTACAAAGGGGCGTTGCTAAAATGCAGTGCTTTTGTAGATTCCTGTTGGCCTGGTAGTGGGACATTGAGCAGTAATCCTGGGTTGGATTCAAATGTAATTCCAAATTGACTTATTGTAGGGCAGTTGTTTATTTGACCAAGCACAAGTTCTTTGACAGTGATGAACACTTTATCCCGAAACTGAATCCTTTGATGAGATAAACCTTTCGGATCTGATTGCTGAGTTGACTAGATTTGTGCTTGGGCAAATTCAACAGTATGATAAATAATTCAACAATTGTCGGTATTTGAAAATGTAACCTGCAAGCATTTTCTCTCGACCAGGTATGCTGCCCCACAAAACCAAGAGAGGACAGGCTGCTCTGGATAGGCTGAAGGTGTTCGATGGTATCCCTCCGCCCTATGACAAGGTGAATCTCAATGAACAAAGGACAAATGTTTGAATTCTGCTGTCTGTGATGTTAAATAAATTCCTTACTTAACCTTGTTTGAAAAACAACTGAAAAGAAATTAATTATCTGAGACATGCTAACATAGCCGTGGCTTGGCATACTGTTTTCTTCTTTATCTAATTATGGCTTTTGTTCCACAGAGAAAGCGCATGGTTGTTCCAGCTGCTCTTAAGATTGTGCGCCTGAAACCCACTCGCAAGGTGAGCCTCATATTTAAGTTCAGTGCTGACCTGAATTACTTTGATCACTTAGTCAATATTTATAAATTACCAGATTAAAGTCTTAACCTGCTACAACAGTTCTTGACAATGATGAGAAATTATCCCGAAACTGATCATCAATTGATGAGACAACGTACGGATCTGATTCCTGAGTTAAGATGGATAAATGTTGGGCATTTTAATAAAAACTTAAATGTAAACTTTTCAAAAATATAAACTTTTCAAAGATGTCAGAATGTTATCAATCCTGCTGCAGTAAATTTAAGACCTGGCACTTCTTGCTTTGACAGTTTGCGCTCCTTGGGCGTCTGGCACATGAGGTCGGCTGGAAATACCAGGCCATCACCGCCACCCTGGAGGAGAAGAGAAAGGAGAAGGCTAAGCTCCGCTACAGCAAGAAAAAGACACTGACCAAGTTGACCAAGGTGGCAGAAAAGAACGTTGAGAGCAAAATTGCAAAATTCACAGATGTTCTTAAACAATATGGAGTCCTTGTTTGAGCTGCTTGTCTCTGGCCAATAAAGATAAATAAATGTTCAGTGTTTTTGTTCCTTCTGTCTTGAAAGATGGGCCATGTTTATAAAGCTGACGGTAAACTTAAGAACTGAAAAACAGTTTATCCAATATTTAGAGCCGTAATTGGATTACATTCATTGGATCTTTGATACTTTTAAGTCTTTCATGTAAAAATATTCTAAAGTCTACTTCCTTCTGAACCATACCTTGTAAATGGTAAAGAGTGCGTAATATTTTCTGCTGACAATTAAAATGTACATTGATCAAGCCAGCGGCCCAAAGGAAGCCTGAATCTGTACAGCATGAAGTGTTTGGAAGGGAAACTTGATTAATTTAAAATTATTTAAACATCTAATGCTCAATAGGATATAACATCATTATTAAAATAACATTTACAAGAAATTTAAGGGCACAAACTACTAGGTGTACAGTATGTCATAAGTGAAAGCCTAACTATGACTCCAATTGGGTTATATTTCTTCCACCAGCTGGTGTTAAAATAAAGGTTAGAGAGCATAGCTTTTTTCCCCATTTAGTCAGATAGTGTTCTCGTCCCTCTTTAATGGTAATGTTGGCTGTATGGCAAATTATTTAGATTTACCATCTGTGATGGATGTAGTGTGCGCACGGGAATTATATATGAATTACTTCACTGGAACAATCTGGTCATATTTCCTCCTGTAGATAACCTTTCTACCAGGAGGGGGCAGTGCTGTACTTTGATTATAAAACCGGTAAATTAAAAATATTTTATGGTTCTCAGAAAAGAGCTGACAGGATAATCTGTTCATGAACGTTGTTTAATCTTTTGAGAAGCGTTTTATGCATTCACTCAATCACATCTGCATTGGCTGCAGTGTGCTTTTCGAGGCATAAAACACTAGCCGTGTTCACACATTTCACTGCAGATGCAGCGGTAGATATTCATGTACGGGGCCCATTACCAAACTCTGCCCTTGCTATCCCAGTGTTTTTTTAGTGGCAATATTTATCTGTGATTGTTCTTTGGACCCATTTCAAGGTTCAACTTTGATGTTTTATTCATGATGTCTGTGACCAATGGTTTCACACCAAAAGCGTTGAGTTCTCTGTGAAAGGTCAAAACATGATTAATAGGACCGGAAAGAAACGTGTTGTGCAACAAAAACCTACATTGGTTATTACTCAACTTATCCTTTTTGCAGTTGCAATGATTGTTGATCCACTATTGTCTGAATTACACCCACTGGATGGACATTCTTGCACCAGTTGCAGCTTTCATGGTCCCTCTGATCAACTCGATCAATATTTTACCTAACAAGCCCACCAGCAAAACAAATGACAACCTGACTGGCATCAGATTTGCTTGAAATGTATTCTGAATCTTTTTGCGCTGTAAACATTATTCTTGCTGAACAGCCTATAATCAGCATATAATAGCTGTGATAAACACATCTTTAAAATAGTTCAACTTAAACAGTCTCAGAAGTTTAGAGAGTAGCGCACAGTATGGCAAGGGGTCACAAGCCATGCGGTTGGTAAGCGTGGCTGGTTAGCATATTCTCCCTGTACTGGGACCTCTTGAGCACACTGCAGCTTTATTGTACATTTGTGCTGCTGAATATTGTTTCTATTTTCTGAAGCTGGCGTCCCATGCTTTCTACTTCTGTTCCTGCTTTCTGTGTCACAGCTGCACACATGCTATACAAACGCACCGCCCCACTTAGGGTCAAGCACGATGGCGAAAATGAAGCCGCTTGCAGTCGATCGCTCTGTAATCACACAATCCGAGACTGTAAAAAGGCCATTAATGTCTGAGAATGCCCCCCCCGGCCTACTGTGGGCTCCAACCATCATGAACTCGAGACGTTTTCCTCTTCCTAGTCTCCTTCCTTCTTTGCCCGACAGATGTTTGGTGCTCAGTTTTGTGATGCGATCCGCCGTCTCATATTGGATGAGATTTGAAGCCAAACTGAAACATGAAGTACACACAAAAACACACTGCAGCGCACCTACTTTGCACATTTCTTATTCAAATCCTCCACCTTTGTTTATTTTAATAGAAACAGCATCAGCTACTGGCAGAGTTATTCAGTATGCTGACATTCTTTCATGTGCTTTTCACCGCCTGGACCATTTCATAGCCCACAAACATGGATTACTGACATTTCCCCACAGCCTACTGTCAGCAATCTGTCACGACTTTTAATGTTGTAAATGCAGTAGACGAGTGGTAGTGAACAGAATCCACCATTCAGAAAGTGGAGGCTAATTAGCTTAGTTTGCTGATATCTCCACTAATCCTACCAGAACGTTACCTTGTCAATTATGTTATACCAACACCTGCTGAGTCATTGGCAGCTCCCACACACTGTGTTTGGCCTAGATTCTATGATAAATAAAAGACGGGGTTAATCTAGTTTTAGCCGTTTTTTCTTTCGAAGCTGTCAGAGCCGACAGTAAACAGCTCCTGTTATTCTGGGACTTGAATGGCGACACAAAGGGACCAATGTGTGCCACTATCCTGGCAACAAAGTCAATAAAACAAATTAGTCCTTGGCAAAACAAGTACAAATTTCCTGCACATTATAACAGCAACAATATATATATGTATACTGATTTCCGTTCAGGTCACACTTCATTTTAGCCAATCGACACCAACCTTTATTTAGCTGCTCTTGATCAAACATATGAAACATTAAACCTCATCAGGTTTTACCAAAGTGTTCATTCAAAACATGAAGGTGTGAGTAATGAGGAAGATAAAGTCTTTCCCACATGCCAGCATGAGCTGATTAGGTTTCTTGAGCCTTTATTTGATGTCTCAGCAGTGTCTCATTGAGTCCGTCTCGAGCTAATGCTCTTGAGTCATTATGGTACCAAAGATAGCCCTAAAATCAGATTAGCGAAAAAGGAGCACATCAGTGTGCCCAGTGTGAATATCATACCTAATTTATCCGTGATGAATATATGCTAAATGTCTGTGTGTGGGTCTATAGAGGAGCTGACTCCTTGTTAGAAGAAGAAGAATTAGAAGTTTTGCTCTGCTGGAGTCACCCTTGAATGGGAACACATTCTTTTGGTCTCAAAGGCTGGCTTTGAGGAAAAGACGAAGAGCAAGTAAAACAGAGTTGGAAAAGAGTTTGCTCAAACGAATAACACTCAATAAAAATTCAGAAAAACAATTTAACTGACAATGATTGTGTTTAATCATGTTTATTGGTTCTATTTCCACTCAAAGTGCTAAAAGATGAATGTTTCAATCATGTATCTATTACTGTTAAACAACGTCAACCTTCTTGATCTATTAAAAAATTCCATCAATCGGTTATATTTCCTTTACTATTTGAGCTGTTTGTCTGAAACTTTGAAATGTTTGGACCTTCACGTCTTCACATTCTAGCTATTTGTTAACAGCACTGAATGTGCAACATATATATATTCATCTTATTTAGTTAAGATCTACGATTCTTCACCTGAACCCTGTGGAAAGAGAAGAAGTCATGGTCACACACGTACTTTGGCTCGTAATTATTTCTCAAAAACAAACAGAAAACCATTTGAAGACAGAGATTGCTTTTTTTTTTGGTTTTGAGTTTTGTCAGAGCATCTAAACAACCTCTCGACATGTGGATGCACTGTGCTGCACCGTAGTGCATTTTTGCCAGCTGGAAATGGATTAGCCTTATTTATATTCACTGACCTCTGAGCGTAATTGAATTGATTCATCCAGTCATGCTGAAGTCATTACATCCATTTCCAGATAAGAGCAGCTGTATAGTTCAGACAACACTGCTGCAGTGACAGATTGCAATTGGGTTTGCAGAGGCACCAATTGGATTCAGAAATGTAGATCTGGTAACGACCAATAACACGAGGACCTTTATCAAGTTTATTGTGGTGAAGCGCCTCTGAAGTGCACACACACACACACACACACACACACACACACACACACACACACACACACACACATACACGCACACGCACACAACACGTTTACATAAGCTCATGTCCCAGGATAAGGTAAAGGGAGAGTTGGCTCTTGCGTTCTCTGTGACATCCCATGTATGTACAAAGCAAAGAGTGCAGAAACAAAAGGAAATCCTTCATGGCGGGAGCCGCTGTGGTTAAATCCCTTTCTCTGAGCAGCATGTGAATGAACTTCTCACTGCTTTGACAACGACGCATTTATCTTCACAGGGACGTTTACGCCGACGTCAGCAGCCCGTGAGGAGTTTGTGGCTTCATACACTGCTTTAAAGTTGTTTGAATTAAATTCAAAATGATTTGAGTGGATCGGTTTAAAGTAGTATATTAGAGTGTTTTATAATGACCTAAATAATAACAATAATACATGCCGTTGTATGTGGTGATCCAAAGTTTCCAAAGATACCCAATCTGTCAGGCTGAATTTTGTGGAAATGTGTTTCAATGTGTATAAAAACAGGAAGAGGAGGTTTTTTTGTCTTGTCCGTGTCGGCAAAGAGACATCTTTAACTTCTTCTTTAACTTAAAAAAACAGTTGACAAATCAATCTCACTAAAAGGCAGACTGAACTATTTTTTTAGATCTTTCGATTGCATAACACAATTTAATGTAATACTGTTTTGTCTGTAATTATTAACTCTTGACTTCATCTCGAGATTGAAACAGTCAGGTTTGAAACACATTATAATATTGGGCTTTTCCAACATCATTAAACAAAATGTATTACATTATAGGTCACCTTGTCCTGTGAAATACTCCCATGTTGTTCAAACACTGTTCTAATGTATTGATTGAACTGACTCCTGTGAGATTATTCTCTCCAACGTCTTTTGAATGTCAAGAAAATGTATTGTTCTATATTAGTTGTTTTTTCTGTTGCTCAAAGCCACAACTTTTATTCTGCTTATTATTTCAGTTCTCCTCAGAAAAAAAGCAGCTTTGTAAAGTTCACAATGTGCAGTCTTTTTCACAAAGATATTGATTCAATTCACTGGGGATTTCTGAGGTCTTTAGTGCATTTTAGCTACTAGCAGGTACTGGTCTATCAGTGACATGAATGCAGTATTCATTTTGGGGTTTCTTAAGGCGATTTAGCCGCTTTTGGGGTGTTATAACCCTTGATTTGTGCAAAAATCAAAGCTAAAAGAGAGAACAGACAAAGATAATGCCTTAAGTACAAGGAATGCTTTTCTTAATTCAGCCATATTCTCATAAGCACATGAGGACAACGTGGCCGTCCTTGTTACTGAACGGACTATTTAGGCGGCCACAAGTTGCCCTGCTGTTCCAATGTAACCTGATTATCCACATGAGGGAGGGTTGAGAAGCTATTTTTCATTATTGGTCTCACAATTGCCTGAAATTCAATTATGAACACATGAGCTTGAGGCTACATTTATAGGAGTGTATATACTTCCGACTTCTGATTATACCTGCAAACAAAGGGGCAATATCAGTGATATTACATCCAAAGGAACTGATACATTTAAGTAAGTAAGAGCGCTTTAGCTCTTGTAAGTCTGTAAAACAGCGCCTTGTATGGTCGATCTTCAGGTGAGGAGGCCTTTGCCCCGGAGCTACGCCGGGAGAACGCATTTCACGGTGAGTTCATGTTTTTTTTTCCACACAGATCGTGGAGCCATTCCTGCTGCCTATTTCCATCTCCTTCAGCATGAACAGTGCTTTGATACTGGAATTCAAACATGTACTTAGGGATGTGTTGGTCCTCTCAGCAGCGCAGAGCATAACCCATTAAGGCTTCAGATGCAGTCCTTCACCTTGGAGCAAACACTAATACACACACATGAACCACCCTGACTGATGGAGCGCATCCAGAACCAATTCCACCCCTTATTAGTCAATCTGAACCCTGCTCAATGTGACCTGTAAAGCTATATATATATATTTATATTTGCAGAGGCTGTTTTGCTGGTGTGAAATCCCCTGTAATGAGAGATACAAAGTGAGTATGTTGATACTACGCCCTTAAAACCCACCAACGTTCTGATTAAATATTGACAAGCCCGAAGAAAGTCCAGACACAAGTAGGATTATTGCATAAAACAATATTCTCAGGTGATGGGTACTGTATGTGTTTGCCACATATGTAGTGTTGAGAGGATTGGGGAGTAAACAACAAGCACAAATATACAGAGATCTCCTCCTCTTCCCACCTGGGAAAACGAGAAAAGTTGTGGCATTGCTCTAAAAATAAATCTGTCAATGTCCAACACGACCACAGGAAACAATAACCGCAACAGCTGCTTTTACACACTCCCTGTTCACCAAGTTCACAGTAAGCTGAAGCATCTCCTACCTGTGTCTGCTGGATGGATAGATGGAGACGTTCAGACGTTCGTCCCTGTCAACGTCAGCATCCACACCGTCCCTGTGCTTGTTAGCATTGATAGTGAGACTTGTTCTGAAAGACGGAGTTACAAGAAGTTTGATTCCTAAAAGCCGATAACTGTGAAGCATGTCTTCTGCATGACATCCCAAGTCTGTGATGGATTCTAACAGCAGATTGTCGCTGACTGAAACATGAAGTGTCGTTACTCAAAGAATCCCTGGAGCTTTTAGAAGATGCACTTAAATTAAAAATGATGTTTTCACTTCAATCCTATTATCTATAACCTATGATCCTGTGTTAAGTTATTTCATAAACAAAGCAATATCAAATCCCCTATTGGCATTTGTCTAAAATCGAGTCTCAACAACAAGGAGTTTTGTTTGCTTCAAATCTTTAGACAGGGTTGTTTTTTAAAAATAAGACAAAAAGCTATTTAGTTTGCTCTTGACATTTTGTCCCTTGTCTAATAATGAAAAAGATACACGTCAAGCACATTTCATTGACAAACCGAATAGAGCCGAGAGAGCTTTTGCAGCTAAATGAGCAGAGTACAAAGCATTGGGTTTTATTTCTGTTGGGTGCATACGGCCTGTCGGGGAGTCTTAGACGACACGCACAAAGCCAGCGAGAGATGTTTGAACACAGAAACCCACACAGTGATGAACATCTCTAATGAGGCTGCGTTGTCGGAGCGAGGCGCTGCACACCCACACACCCACCTGCAAGCTGGCAAAAATGCTTTTCAAAGTCAAGGTCTTCCAGTTCATTTTTCCTCGATTCTAACAAATATAATCGTGATGTGAGTCTGGGAATAGGAAGAGGCAACAGAGCACTCCTAGTGTTGCAAAGTGACAGTGTTTATCTGTAATGACACTCATTGACTCTGCATTGATTTTTCTCTCCTGTAACATACTCCTGTCGTCGCGAAGCCTCTGCTTGACAAATCATTCACAACTGTACAAGCGAATATAGAGCCTCTACCACCAGCCTTTACCTTGTTCTTACCTCCATTAATAAATTCTCCAATAGGCACAGGGCTTGTGTCGCGACACCCTTTGAAGTCATCCGCCTCTCACGTCAGTTCTCTGTATCCCTTTTCTCCTCCTTTTCAGTTTTCTCTTTCTGAGGTTCTTTTCCTTAATTTTTCTTCTTTTTAATATTTAAAAATCTTGAGAAAAAAAGGGTACCAATCGACTTTGAGGTGGAAAAAGAACAGACGGAATCCACATCACAAATTCTCTTTTTTACGTTACAGAAAGAATGGTGAGGACACAGCGACCTGAGGATGAAGACCTCTGTTCATAGTCTCATCATGTTGTTCCACTTGAGCAGGAGCCCTTTTCCTGCAGGGTTTAGACGCAGACAGGTGTGTTACAACAAGGTGTGGGAATGGGTCAAAGGGCAACACAACTCGGGCCACAGAGGTTTCGCCATGGGACTCATTGACATTGCCTCATGTGAAATAACAGCGTGACCATCAGATTGTTTGTCTCCTCGCCTTCTTTTCGTCCTCCCTCCTTCCCTGACGATGGTCTGCTGTTCTACAGGTGGCTTCAAACCTCATTAAAAAGCCTGTTTCATGTATTTGCAGAGAAGCATCACACACTGTCTTTTTTTCTCATGAGGAAACAAGGAAATGTGAGCAAAAGGCAAAGACAAGAAGATATTTGAAATATTGAGAAAGCCAATTACCTCTCCATATCAAACCCGTTAAAAGTTGTGGCATGAATGGAAATAGAAATGTTTCTTTTTAAAGAGCAGCTTTGGACCTTGTGAGAAAAGGTCCCTTTGTCCATGTTTTCCTACCATGCAACTAGTGGGCAGGTTTCCAAATTAGATGTATTTCCTTTGAACACATTGAATACCAATAAAACTAATAAGTGAGACCTTTTTGTGTCTATACTTTTCTCTTTTGTTTAATATGCAAGCTTGTCTTCTGAAAGCGGGAGAAGCTTTTTCAAATCTAAATTTCATAATCAAAAGTTTTTCAGGCAAACTGTTTCCATTATTCTAATGGTCCCGGGTAACCCTTAACCCTGTGAGTGATGAGAGCACATTGTCTCTTCCATGTTCTTGCTTGGCAAAAATATTTTGCATGGATCAATATTTGAATATATCTTTTTTAGTTTAGCTTAGGGAAGTTCTAATGAGTTCAACCTGACAAAACAAAGAATAAATCTGGGCTGTAAAAGTGCTTTCAGTGCAACACATCTTGAACAGCAATTCAAGAACCAGGAGAAGTTATAATTAAAAAGGTACTTTTGTGCTTCACAGAGACCAGCTCATATGCTTACACATACAAACGTTGAGACGTACATGTGCACAGATGTACCGTTCCATCCTTATAGATCTGAAGTTTTAGATCTCAAAAAATGAATGGCACCCCGTCTCTTGTCACGCACGGTGATTGCGTATCTCATGTTCCCAGGTGTTGCAAAATCCCCCGAAATAAACCCAATTAGCAAAATAGAAAACAACAACAGAAGTGATCGCTATCCAATTTGCGACAGAAGCGTCGCGGTTAAAACATGCACAAGTCGTGAACAGTAACACCCCTGCCCTCTTTTTAAGATGACAAGATGAAACAATCAGTGAGGCGTGTAGCTGACCCAACTCTTGCATTTATTCATGATTTCCCCCTGGAAATGGGTGGGAATAAATCACTGTTGTGGAAACCTTTTTCTTCTGGCCACTTTCTTTGGGGTTTTCCCCCGAGATGAGAACCAACTCACTCAGAAAGAGAGAGAAAATGAGAGATCATTGCCCTTGAGATGGAATTAGTTCTCAAACTCAAAAGTACAGTGTGTTTGCACACATGGATTAGCAGGTAGATTGCTTGGCAACTTCTTGATAAATTATTGACAACTGTCTTTCCTTCCTTCTATTTTCTCAGCAACCATTGATTGTGATTGACACTTGGTGTCTGTTCAGGTGCCAAAGACACAAAGTGTTAAGTGGAAAGTAGTTTGGATGAGCTGCTACTGAGAAAGCGAAACCAGCAAGATCGCTGCGATTGTTTTTATGAACGTTAAGAAAATATGTAGATGTAAGTAAGTAAAATGACATCACTGCAACGAGGCCCCCTCGCTTCGATGCTCTTGACTCTAAGAGTTGAATCTTTTTGCAGTGTGATTTCAACTCTGCACTTAAACACTTTTGCCCAACACAGGAAAATGAACTCTAAGGACTTTGCTGTGTACCGTCTTCCTGCTGAAATGCGGATAGTATCTTTCGTACCGCAGCTCTACCTAACTCTCTGCTATGTTCACATTTTAAATAATGTACAGTAATTGATATTCTATCTTGTGAGATTTTATTTGACACATAAACTTATTGGCAGCTTGAACTTTGCTTTAGTTTTAAGGAATAGGCATCGGAATAGGAATTGATTATTTTTTGTTGTCTAACAAACAAAGCCTTTTTGCTATATTTCTTGAACGTAACAAGTCCTTTCTGCTGTACTGTTATTATATATATTTTGGGGGTAACAGGAAATACTTTGTCTATTCCCCGGGAATCCTGCTTTTCGTGGTTAAACCCCAGCGAGAAGCCATCTGCGTGACTGATGTTCAAACCGACAGGTGACAGAAGGAAGGAGAAATGAAGAGATTGCGCAGGTCTTTTTAGGTGTTGGCGGCTGCAGATAATCGACTGTGTGTCAATGTGTGACTTGTTATCTGTGTAATACTTAAAATTCCCATTGCCTTTTTCATTTCCTCTGTCTGCAACTCACTTTCTTCTATCTCACCGCGTGACAAGAATCTATGAGATCCTAATGACTCAAAGCGTTGATCTCGAAAGTCCAGGATCAGAATGGCAAAGAGCCAGTACAGGTGAGATTGAGAGATGGAGGATGTGCTGGAGGATGATCCGTGAGCCTATAGGACTGCATATTTATTACATATGGGTGGAATACTCATCCGTATGCTAACATCCTCTTTTAATGTCTTTCCCACACTCGCAGACATGCTATCCATCCTTAAAACGGGACAATTCACTACTTATATCTACTTTGTCCATCCCTCTTTGCTTATGTGTTATGTCATCATTTCTGTGCGTTCAGTATTTTCTGTGTAAATTTCCTCTGAGACTCGTACGCTCGACACTAAAAAGCATAAAGGAACAGCAGGCAAGCCAGAAGTTCCCTATAGGCCAATGGTTAGACATCACCAGGCTTCTTTTAGCCTTGGGAAAGAGCCATAAAGAACCAAATCATATATATATATATATATATATATATATATATATATATATATATATATATATATGAGATATAGCCAGCTACATAAATACACTATTTGGGGAGCCCTAAAAGAGGATTGAGAAAGTCAAGAAGCAAAATTAAAAACTACTGTAAATGTGTAAGAAGTAACTCATATTGTGCAGGCAAGAAGGAAAAGGGATGAGAAAGCAAAAACACAAAGTAACAACAATTGGTCATATCAAATCTACTTTTTAATTATGATAATACAATATAATTGATCACATTTTAGGGCTTAGGATAAATAAGCTCTACGTTTCACTAGTTATTTTGGAGACACAAGATATCACTTGAGGTCTTCCCCTTCATATTGATGAGTTTAGTTCACCTTTACCTCCATGTCTGAAGACATCAAATGCTCAAAAGCTGAAATGCAAGAAAAATAAAAAGGTGTTAGGTAATAGCCACACTAGTTAGGGTTAGACAAAACAACTTGGTTTAGCTTAAGATAGCTACGCCGGTAATGCATTGTATGCTATGACCGTAGAGTCATATGACTTTGTTGTAAAATGTCATGTGACGTAACGTCATTGGTAAAAATCACTCACTTTTGTATTTCTCCCCCCAGTAAAAGAGTTTATTTTTGTTCTGTCTTACCTGGCTTCAGGTGAAGCTGCCAGTAGAAGTGTTGCAGTAAAGCGAGGCTTTGTTTACTGGTTCATGTTGCTCTTTCCACCACATGGAAACATGCAGATGACAAATATGTTCACAAGATTCATGAACAGGTCATAACTTCTTAAAGGGTTGATTTGGCAAAAACAAAAATTGTTCTGTCAACATTAGATTTTCCTAATCTATCGAGCAATACAAGTCCTTTCAAGTACCTTGGGGTCTTGTTGGCGAGTGAGGTAAAGATGGAGTGTGAGTTTGTCCGGAGAAGTGGAGCAGCGGGGGCTCTGTGCCACTCGCTTCACTGTCACCTGAGCCGGAAGGCACAGCTCACTTCTCCTATGGTCTTGAAGGCTGGGTCATGACCAAAGAACTAGGTCACGGGTACAAGCGGCCCTGAAATGGGTTTCCCTCAGGAGGGGGGCTGTCGTATCAGGTGGAGAAGCCCAGCCGTCCGTGAGGAGCTGGGAGAGGAACCTGCTCCTTTGCGTGGGAAGCAGCCAGTTGAGGTGGTTTGGGCATCAGGGAAGAATCCCTCAGAAGGTTTTCCATGCTCGGCCAGCTGCAAAGAGAACCCGGGGGACGACCCAGGACAAGCTGGCCTGGGAACGCCTTGGGATCCCCAAGGTCAGAGACCCCTGATAAACCGATTCATTTAATGCGGACAACAAAAGCGAGGCGTCAAAAGAGAAGAGAGAAAAAACATAAATCACAACCGTTGATTGTGGTCTGCGCTGTAAAACGTCCCGCATGTTTTCCCTGTTTCTGACATTCTCGTTATGACTGCTCTGCCTTTTTCTGCCCGTCTCACATCACGGTCGTCCTCTCTTGTTCTTGTTTCTCGTCACGTGACTCAATTTGGACAGCAAAAAGTATTTGCCCCATAAGGCATTACAGTAAATCACTGTCAGTAACACACTAGTTAATAAGTAATCAGGCCCGCTTGGCAGGACTGAGTGTCATCAACATAAACAAAGGACACCAAAGCACTCGCAACCACACTCGGGGTCAGCGAGCCACGTCTTTGGGGGCCGAAGGCGCAATTTCGATCGGGACACAATGCTAAATGGAGAAGGTGCCGGGTGAATGTATTGTCAGCTCACGGAATAGATTATCTACATGTGGGTGACCTTGAGGAATAACAAACCCCATTAGCTCCTCTCATCACAGGCACGAGACGGTTTAATGTCCGTGATGGAACTCCTGGTGGCAAAAGCACGTGCTTCAGAAATGACTATCACCTAGTTGCAGTTAAATGCACGTGTCCTTGAGGGGTTTCGCATGCTGGTGCATGAGCTGCAAGTGTGGTGTTTGCTTGGGATTTATTAAACTCAAAGAGAAAAATATATATCATGCTAATCAGATCTTTTACAGCGCAGGATACATTTATTCTTTGTATCGGAAATCTTGGAGGAAAGATAAATAAAAGAAGCAGGATCCTGGAAACTACAGAAGTGACCTTCTCCTCCACATACATTTATCTTCAGATAGGAAAGACTTCCTGATCTACGACCGCTTACATTTGAATTTGTCAGTTTTTCACTAAACCACCTTAGAGCTTCACACTAAATTTCAGACTTTCTATATTTTCCCTTTGATTTTGAAGATTATGATTTCTGTGCTATGGTTTTCACTGCTCTAAATAATGTGCGGTCATGGAGAGACCACTTTATCCTGCAAGATCACAGAATAGAGCAAAGTCGACTCGTTTATCACATAAAAAAATGAGAACGAGTACGAGAGCAAATATCATGAATGTTTTATCTGGAGCTGCTTAATTGCGAAAGCAATTCAAAACTGGGGTAGCCAATCAGACGTGCTGTGTGGAACTGGCATGGTGAGCACGAACCTCATCCATGATTCAGCGAGCCTCGTACATTACCCTGAACACACAGCAAGATAAGACACGACCCAAACGTAATCCACTCAGCGGCGGGGATAATCCCCACATCAATGCAGACTTGTTGGCCTACAGTGGGGGACCGTTGCATTTCTGCTGGTGGAGACGTTGATTTTTAGGTTAATGTGTGTTTAGTTCCAACGCAAATCTGTAACTATATAATTCAGATTTTGTGCAACTCTGGTTTTTTAACGGTTGACTTTGAAAAGCAATGAGTTATTTATTCAACCACATTCAAAAAGCAATTTTGTGTCTCAGTAGTGTTCTGAATTAAGAAAAAGTCTTTTAACTGGGCCAAGAAATCGTATTGCCGTTAATCAAATGACTCATTGAAAAATAAATTGAAAGTGGCATTAGACAAGTTTTATGCTCTAATTTTATTTTTGTCAAGCACATTTTTATTGCATAATGTAATAAAAGAAATGTAAGAAATAGACAGACACACTATCAGTATTGGCTGAGCGTGTAGTGGATTCAATCAGCTGCATCTTCAGTCCATATCTGTTAGGAACAAGACCCGTCCACCACCGTTCCATCCCTGTCCCAGCGAGTCTGCCAGGACTGAAGGTTGTGGAGCCTTTTTTCATTAAACCACAGGAGAGTTGCAGAAAGGAGAGTTTTTGCTCCGTATCATCACTTTGTGTGACCAGTATTTTAGGCAGAAAAAAAGGCAATGCACAGGAAAAATATTGGTTTTACTTGCAAATACCTGAAACAGTTGATAATGTTGAACTATATCTTGCAACACCCTGAGGACATTTTCCATTGCCTGCAAATACAAGCAATAAGAGGCAAATCCCGTACAGGGAGGATCAAACAGGCTCCACGGCACATTCTGATTATGTTTGTTGAAGCTGTTTTTACAATTTTTGGAAGGTTTATTAGTTTGATCCTTGTGGTATTTATGAAGAAAGATTCCTACATTTTCCATGGTTTGTTTTCTTTTCTGTTTTGTAATTCAATTCAATTCTCTTTGCGAGATAAATCATCCCAGGATTTTGCTTCTTTTTATGTCAGCATAAACAACCTTTTATAGACTAAGCCTTTAGCAGCCGGTTCATTTGGTTGTAAAATAACATTTTACCGGCATGCTTATACCACAGGGAAATATATCCATATTGGTATTTTACTCTTTTGATGAACATTAAAAGAGGATATTCCTTATAAACTGGAACTTCTTCCACACATCTGTGGGTAGGTTCACTGGTATTTTCTATTCTGCACAAACCCACAAAGGAAAACAAGTTTGACTGACAACTCACGATGCAATTCATCTGTACAAAGAGGATTAATTCATCTTCTCTGGAGAATTGTCAGGATAAGAGCATTAGTTGTAAGTACATACGGACAGCATCCCGCATAAAGGACAAGGAGGAACCTGATGTGAAAGACACCTCCAAGTAAACAAATAAGCAACATTTGGACACTTTGGATAAAACCTCGTAGCTACCAGTTGCTTTAGACTGGGCGCCGAGACCGGTGGATAAGAAGCGGTGGAGGGACGAAGAGCCTTTGACTGGAATGAGTAGAGAGAAGACACCGACAACGTCCTTTGTGGACTTTCAATTCGGTCTCTGAACCTTTTCGCTCAACCGGAGCGTCCCGAGCGTTCAAGCGCAGAGAAAACCTGCAGAGCGGGGACTCTTGTTCCCGCGGCTGCTACGCCGAAGGTGTTTCAAGTTCAAATTGAAAATCGATGAACTCTGAACTCCCTTTCAGCCGGTACACAGCTTTAAGGATGTGATTTGTTGTTGCAAGTATCATTCCTCCAGAATATTATTCCTCCCAGCTCTCTTCTCTGTTGCCGCCAACCAATAAGAGCACGCGGTCCCCTTGTGGCCTCAGTAGCCACGCATACGTACAGTTATTGGCTCCCCCTCATCCAGGACGTGTGAAAATGTCGGCTACTTGCTAATGTATTCTACCCACTAATTACTCGCACACGGATGTGGAAAGTTAATTTCTTAAGGGTTGCATGTGCGATCTACAGTGGTTTAACGCCTTTGCGTATAGCTCGTCTAGTGCAATCCTCTGTCCTTATGCTACCAAACTATGTGCACACATTTACCTATAACCTATATGTTTATTACCTCAGGAGTATTTTCATCTGAATCTTCAATGACAAACACAGGAAAGAGCCATTAGTAGGTTTGATCTCCTGCTGATCCTTTTTTCTGATTAATCTGACTGATGGAGGTGAGAGATAGAGGTTAATTTATTTTCCTAATGCCCAGGGCCTTGAGGGATAAGTCCGCCATCTTTATATTGCATTTAAAAACAAACAAACAGAGGAGCCAATAAAAAAAACCCTGCTCTTTTGAACGTATTCTTGAGTCAGATTGAATGAGACTTCTTGATCGTACGTGCGAAGGGAGCCGAGTACTGAGCGCTTGTGTTTCACAGATTGCATCACTTTAACCTTCAAAGTCATTTAGGTCTGACTTCAAAATGCTGATCGCCGTTAGTCTGACCAAAATTATGTTTTTCTAAATTCCCTTAGAAGTTCTCAGTTTGCTAACGGAAGACAGAGCTTTCATCTGACAGCGGCGTGGGGGTGCCAGCGTGCCGAGTCGCCATACGCGATAAGAAGTGTGCGCCTCGATTTGACCTCGTGGTGACCACAACCCGCTGTTACGTAACCCTCTTTTTCACCCACTGACGCGTTGTGCCGTGTCCAGACTACCGAGACGGAGGACTTTGGGGTTACCATTAACGGGGGGGGGGACGCAGCGTCTTAAAAACAGCTTCTTCTGTGTTTGATTTCAATTTGAAATGTTCACATTGAAAAGGCACTTTTAATTTATAGTCGACACACAGTTTGACTCGTTGCCTCAAAGCTTTCGGGTGTTTATCTATTCAGAAGCTACTCCTCAGGCTTGTTTATTAAGCAATTAATTAGAGCACTGCAGGAACGGATGATTGAGGTTATCATTGTTTTTCTTGCGTGAGGCTTCAAATCCCCTCACACGAAATAAATAATGTGCCGTGGAGAATCGTTTGCTGTGAAAGGCCAAAGTAAGTCAAGTGCAACACTATGCAAAGCCATTCTTCACATCGACACACCAGAGAGTCACTTTTAAATACCGAGGAAGGAGGTGAACAATAAAATACTCTGAACATTTGGGCCTCCTCGGTTTGCACGAGGTTAACTACTCTGAGTATTACCCCCCCCATCAAAGGTTGAGGCCCGGGGCAGCTTTGAGGTTTGAGAAGGGGAAAGAGCAAAAGTGCAGACACATAACATAAATATTCGATTGCTATGACTTTTTTTAGAGGTTCTCACCATGTCTTTCTCTTGTATTATAAAAAGCGTACCCTGTCTTCAACGATTCATCTCTACCGTCTCACAGAGGCAAACAGCACAGACAAAAGAAACAGAGAATTTGAGAAAAAAGCCTTGAAGTTTCAAGGCTGTTCAGCCAAAATAATTCCTTTTTTAAAAAGAAAAATCTGATCCTGTCACGCTGTACTTCCCTGTCTCAAAGTTCACAGTGATATTTGTTATAAAAAGTAGATGATGAAGGGACAATGGAAATAGAGGTATATTTTATGCGAGTAAACAAGTAAATAAAGACAATGGCTATCAATCGTGCACACAGAAAATAATTCACATTCAATTGTGTTTTTTTCTACCACATCAGTCGTCCACGTTGCTTCGGCAGAAAGGTCAGATCTGCGTCCTTCACTGCAGTCGTGTCCTTTGAGGATCCTACGGCTTCCCTAAGTAGACGGGGTGTGTGATCCCTCCAGCGCCCCGGGGTCTTCTCTCCGCTACGCATGCCGGGAATACCTCAACAAGTTCCCAAACACTCTTCAACTGGTCGTGTTTAACATGCAGTGAGTGGTGAGAGTTCCCTCTGATATCTGAGCTGATCCCATTATCAGGGGTGAGACCTGAGACAAGTCCCTGTGAGAAGAAAACTCATTATTCTGTTCACGATGTCTTTATTTTTTTGTAGCCACAGAGAAACTGGTGAATTGAGAGCTTCTTCACTTCCTCGTGACTATTTAGCTTCAGCCTTTATCTCCTCAGAGGCTCTCTTGCATTGTTCTCTTCTGATTTTTGAAAATATTATTGTTTTTTTATCACAAAATATTTGTGACATCAAGAGAAATTTGTATAATTAAAAATAATTTCCATTACATATTTATGCACGATCTGCGAAATTAAACAGTGGGTTTTTTAGTGGGAAATGTGCTCATCTTAGCACATGGTAGATGTTAAAATGGGGAAATAGACATGTTTCCATCTGTTTCAGCTTGGATCTGATGGAGTAAGGTATTAGATGCTGAGCTAAAATCCATGAACATTTCTCCAGCAAGAGCTGAAGGATTTTCAAGAGGCAAACAACTTGTTGTAGTGAGGAGGCCAATGTCCTGCTTGTCTGCTTCAATTGCATTTTGGCACACTAACGGTGCTTTGAGCATCCAAAATGGACAAAAGGAGATTTGCAATACAGCAACATTTGTTCACACTAATGCATTTTGTAGCTCTGGTAAAAGTGTTGAAAGGACTAGTCGCTTGATATTGTTTCACGCGGCATTTCTATTTAGCCAAATCTGCCCAAACTCCGTCACAGGCTCGACAATTATTTACCACGCATTAAATGAATCATTTCCATGATAAAACAAGTCCCGTTGGTTTCACAGATGTACGTCACCTTCACCAGAGAGCAGCGCACAGCTGCTTTCATGAGCTTTTCAACGGGAAGCCTCTCAGACTTTCTCCCACAACATAGGAACCAACTGTGTAATGGAGTTAGATAAAAAATAATTGTAGGAGAAGTGCTTGAGATAGATTTGGTACCAAGGCTGCAGGTTCCGCAAAGCTGCTTTGAGCTCAAAAGTAATAGAGGTTGCTTTAACTTCTGCTGTATAGTTTCCAGAGGGAGGGAAAATCAAAATGATGTCAGATAACAGAAACCAGCTGTCCTTTTTGAAATATATATATATATATATATATATTTAGCTGACTCAATTCCCGCTGTGTTGGGTAATCAGATCAAAAGCCTTCACATTAGTTTGATTGACAAAAATGAACATTTAAAAAAAAGAGAAACGTGTCTCTCTGTGTAATTTGAATGTGCAAACACCGAAAGTAATGACGGCAAAGACGTGTTGTGCATGTTTTTGTACACACCACCTGCAGCAACGGACACGTTTTTAATAAGACGGTCACCTCTCCCTCTCCTGGATGTCCACTGATCAGCAGTCAGTTAATTTCCTGTTGGGTGTGGAGTAAACACAACACACACAAGTACACACCTGCATACACACACACATACACACACAGACGGAGGAACGTGAACACACACTGGAAATGAAACTAGAAAAAGGCTTTTGCCAACAACATCCAAGCACTGATTACAAAACACAGAGGATTTTAGTAAAAAAGTCACGTATTTCCATGTAGAGCAAAGGACTCTGATGCCAATCTGTCAAATACATGGAGACTGTTGAGTAAAGGCGAAGCACCAGTCATAAAATGTATGTTTTGCGGGATTAATGACAATGCCTGCTGCTACTGTATGTGTGCCTGCATGCATTTTTCACTGCATCTCCATTCCCAGACGAGCCCTCATTCTCCCTGCAGGTTTACTAAGCCACTGCTGTGACACTGCTTCGACAATGCAGTAGGGGTCAAAGATATATTTCACGACACCACACGTTCACAGCTTCATTTAAAATCCTCAATGGAAGCTTGGAGTGTAAATAAAATCTGTACTTTGGTGTGCGATTTGGTCGGGGTCGAACAGCTCCTCATCCAAACCCATGCACATGCACGCCCACAAACACTGGTATGGTATTTAGCTGGGAGGCGGTGTAATTTCTGAAGAGTTGCCAGTCAAAGATTCACAATATCCGCGACGTCACTTTCATTTCGAACTTTTTACACACAACGTATGCATTTAAATTTCAGTTTGACTCAAATTCTCTAAATGCCAAGTGGATAGACTAAACACAATGTCTTGTAGGAACATATTATTGTAACATTAATTCACAGGGCCTGTGTCTTACATTGGTAGACTCCAAGCTTTACATTCAGATCTGACTGGAGAATCTATGCAGATGCAACACTTTCCTTTTTTTTAGTTGAATCAGTCGCGCGGCCCCAGGTTAACGCCACGCGATGAAGTTGCAACTACAATTTCGTTACGCATTTTCGCTACGTAAATGATTTTTCTTCAATGTAAGGCTTTATAAACTGCTAAATGTTGCAGATGTCCTGTGCCGCATACACAATACACACCACTCCATCTCAGACCCTAACTTTACCATTTAGAATGTGCTCATATCAAGTTAATAAAATTAAAATAATACCTTTGGAGCAAAGCTTTTAATGCAGTGCCAACGAGTCCACATTACAAAACTTTTTGTTTTATCACTCCAGTTTGAGTGCTATGTTGAGATCATTTATTATGGTTCATTTTCCTCTTTCCGCCATGATCTGCGCCACTGAAGAAAATGACAAATCCGATCATTTGTATCTGTGCAGTCAGTGAGGAACGGTGGAGATCTTCGGTTCTTCTTCTTTTCTCAAGTGTCAAGCTTCTGCTGACTGCTCTGCTCACAGCCCACACAACTTTCCACACATTGAGACGTACTCACAATGAATCAGTATTGCCGTCTCACACGCAGTTAAGATGTTCTGTCTTGCATGACAAACCTGCCAAAAAGAAATGACAAATACCCGCAGGAGGCCTGGACTTCATTCATCAGACTCAAGTTCAGAAGGCTCCTCTGACTATCATGGATTTCCTCAAGATTAATTGAAGCTCAAGGAATATTTTTCAAATCTAAAAGACATTTGGATTAATATTGCATCAAAAGCTTTATATATATCAATGATTTTTTTCACCGGGTAAATTCAGGAGTGAGGGACACCATTGCAATGTAATGCCTGTGGACAATTGAAAAAATGGCTGCACTTTATAAAGGGATCGATCTGGCTGTTATATGAGACACTGCACACATTTCACAATTAGTCATGGATACAGTGAAATACAGAAAGCTTATCATGTAACAAATATCTCAAAATGCTATTTATAGAACAGAACAATTATGTGTACAAACTGAGTTTAACGGCACCGGTTTACTCCATTTCCTTATGGATTTTCATTCTAGTGTTGAAGACATAGCAGTAATGAGGAAATATGCTTTTAAAGACAATACAGCCTATGGCTAACACTGATTTAAAGGGCCAACGCTTACATGGAAAACTATTTGTGGGTTATTAGATAAAAAAACAAACATGTCACCAATTTTAATAATGGTAAATTATTAAGAATATTAAGTATAAAATCCCTTCATGTTAGCTATTTCTTCTTATAATAATCTTTTGTAAATAACGGTCAGATAAAAAAAAAACATTCCTAAAGCTTTGTTATCAATAGATGAATTCCATGCTATACACTATAGTTATATGCGAGAAATCCATTTGTGTATAACTGTTAACAATAACTACTTTTTTTGCCTTTTGCAAAGGCCTATGAGTAATGGTGATAAACTTTTACAAACCCAGCCACATTGCTGCAATCATAAATACAGACAAACAGTAGTGTATGAAGGCGTACTGTAAGCTATGAATACAGTCTTTATGGACCATAGCTATATGCATCTGTAAAGCATGATTTCTTCTCTCATCTCTGCCCATGTGTTCGTTTCTCGGCGGCCCGTCCCGTTGGTGTTGGAGCCGAGCTCATTTGTCAGCAGGCAGCTCACTCGCTTAAAGATGCGTGTCGTTAGCCAGGGACGACCTGGGCCTTGTTTCCCAGCCGAATGAGCTTCTCTGCACGAGATCCAACCCTTGATTAGAAAGCAAAAACAAAACACCCGGTGGGAATCTTACAAATGATGAATAGCGGCACTCAGAGAGAGTTAATAGCGTTCGAGGTGAAGCGCTGCCAAGAAAAGAGGTCCTGCGTAAAAATGCTGGATAGCCAGTGAAAAATAAACTCTTAATACACACTTGATGGCGACACACATGCATTAAAATATGTATGCACAGGCGAACACTTTGTAGTAGAGAGAGCCACCGACATGTGATGAATCCAAAGCTTGTAGCCTTTTGTGTCTCCTTCTGTCATTTGTCCTGGCAGGAGCGGGCAGTAATCTATTTCAGGCTTGTACATGATGGAAATATCCTCCTACAATTTCATTTGGACTCCACTGCTCCTGGAATATACGCCACACATTACCCCTGTGACAGAAGGATGTAAAAGCTTTTTCTGATCACAATCACCCTAAATCTCCTCCCAGCACTGCTGAAGGTTTGTTTATCACCTGAATTTTGAGATATTTCTTCACCTCGTTCCAAAGGCCACAACTATTTTCTGAACCAGCAGACGTGCTGCCCATTGGAACAAAAAATTGGCTTTGCAAAGCATGGCAGACAGGAATATCATTACCTTGATGGAATTTTATTTTCAACATTGAAATTAAAGTTGTAAATAAAGTACAAATATATGAATATATTTCATTTACCAAACAAACAAATTTGCATTCAGTTTGACTGAAGTACTTGGTCTGGATTTGTAATAACATTGAAATACTAAATTCAAACGACAGATGGGTGACACTGGAAAAATAAAGTGAAGCATATATTTCTGATTAAACGTTTTACCTTCGTATGGAAAGATCTTCCTCTTCTACGCCTTGTGGGTTCTCACTGCATCACGAGGAAATGCATTTGCATGGCACATCATCCACATGGCAACTCGATTTCGCTTTTTTTGGTGGCGGGTCTTTTTTTTTTTTCACCTCTCAGCGGTTAAATCGCTTGACACCACTCTGCGACTTGCTCCACTTGTCTGTATAATAGGGGCCCACCTCGGCAGCGGCATACGGCTAAAGTCTGTTATGGAGTGTTGTTCCAATACAATTTTCTTAATCTGCCTGCGCTTGTTAGCGCTTAGTCAGAACAAGATGACACACGTGCACAGTCTCACAAAACTCAAGTGCCCACAGAGAGACAGACACACAGTCAGGGCATCATTGCACTGTTGTTACATTGTTTTGTCTACAGGATGAGAACTAAAATCTAACATGAGCCCTGCCGGCTGTGTGTGTGTCTTTGTATTCAAAAGAATACAACATAGAGCAGCATCTTTTTAGTGCATTCATCCTCCCGGGTAATTCTGCCGCTTTATTCGTTCCTTTTCACTATCTCAGGGATAAAGCTTTGTTCCTGACTGATTTTCTCTCTTACTGACTCCCCACCATTCTCTGACATAATCACACAATGTCAATGTCAACAGCTGGCCTGTTATTTGCCCCCCAGCGTTTGTTCTGTTTGATCAACGAGTCATTCAGAAACACAAAGCCACCTCCTCCTCCTCACTATCTTCTTCTCTTTCCTCTCGTGGGATGTGCAGGTGTTTTGTGGGGGGAGTGACAGGAAAGATCTTGCTTTAGAACCGAAACAAGGTCCCTGCGCCGTGCCGGGAGTAGAACACTATTAGTGGGACAAGCTCGCCAACAAAAGGGGTCAGGCCTGCAGAGACATTTAAATTCCGACTATGCGCAAAGGGGAGAATGCTGAGAACTCAGAAATATGGATATAAAGGAAGTTAAATGGGAACTCCCTCCAGCTCCACCTGTCAAACCCCAAAATGTAATGTGATGTCAAGGCAAAGGCCAAGGATGACTCCAATCCTATTCTTGAGTTTCCGTGTGTGTGTGTGTGTGTGTGTGCGTTGGGGGGGGGGGACCCCTGGGCTCATCTTCACACCTGCCTACTAAATCCCCCCGGCTTCCTTCCCACTCATCTCCAGAGTGTTTCGTCAGCTCAGTGGCAGTCAGAATCCCGGCGGCTCCAGGTCCCTTTATTGACTAGAGGCATGTCCCCATGCTGTTTTTTTGTTGAGACGTGTTATTGATATATTCCCCCTGCGCCCAGGACCCCTTTGTCCACGCCGCAGCCCGGCCGCCGCCACTCGCCTCCTTCACCGAACCACCCCGTCTCAGTGTGAGCTCTCGGGTTCTTTTTCAACCAACCTTAACAGAAGGTCCACTAAATGAATAGAAAGCAACGGTTCTTTTAAATGTTCTTTTGTGGTTCCTTTTAGCCTTGGCGCTTTATACAAAAATCTGAAAAAACGACAAACAACTATGCATTTTCTTGTGTTTAGCTGTTGTCATTTCCTAGTTTTTCTGTGGATCTTTTGTGGTTTTGTGTGTATCTATGGTCGTCTATTTACTTTCATAAACAGGCCTAATGTCTCTTCAAGGCTCAGGACCAGGGCCCTTGTGACAGCTTATGTCCTGTGTCCGGTAGCTCTGTTGAGATTAGATTACATTACATTACATTACATTACATAACATAACATTAGATTATTCCAGATGTGATTCTGCTCCGCATGGTAGAGACCTACTTTTTTCATTTCTTTAAACCTAGCAGCTTGTCTTAATTGTCTGTCATTACATTCAGTCACATTCCTACTTCTGCAATGTGGAACAGGCAAACACTGTAAAAGGGTCAGCTTTGTTAAATCACATCATATTACCCTCAAGGCTTTTTTCCCCCACAGCTTTTGTGAAAGGTGGATGTAACAAATGCGATACAGCTGTTGCACATACCTGCCCATTATGCCCATCGGCGCACTGACACGTAAGCAATCATCATCAATTTTATGATGTTTACATATTTCATTTCCGAACAGATGAGGATGCAACCACAATTAAATTCACGGCAATCCGGACGCGACTTCATTTTAACACACTGACGGATTTGACCTTTTAGCAATAACGAAAGATCATTAGTTATCTGTGATACACTTTTATATATTTCCAATATAAAGATGATTATTTTATTGTAGATCGTTCACATCAATTCAAAAAGGCGACGGCCTTTTCCTCTGCTGAGACATGTGTGCAGGCTGGTCTCTTTTTGTTGCATGGTGAAAGTCATGACCTTCCCTACTCTCCCTCTGAGTTACTTGTTGTTTGGGTTGGTTAGGTTTAGGCCCAAGACTGACATTTTGTGCGTTCATGCCATGAGAGGCACAGTACGGCGTGTCATGCCTTTGCCTGCTGGGATGAAAAAAAAAAAAAGCCTTTTTCTACTTTCAGAGTGAGAGTTAGAGTGAAAAAGTGAACACAACAATGGCTCAGAAAAATACATTTTGAATGAAAGTTATACCCAAAATGTAGACATAGACGAGCGTGGGAGGGTTTAAAACGTACCTGGCAAACAGGGAATGGGGGGGTTGTGTTGCATTGGAAGCTTCAATTCAAGCCGACTACAGCTGCCATTCAGAAGTTTGAAATAATTGATCACTCTGCTGAAAGGTTTCAGGACTGTCAAAGATAGCGTCATGTCAGCTGTTTAAGAAAGACACTTTCAAGGAAATCAGCCATTAGATTATTTTATTGAAGCAGAAGAATGTAAGACTGACTTTTCTCATTGTAATGATTGTAAAGGACAATAACTTGACAAAGAGTAGTAGCATCATTGCCACTCCTGTGCTACAAACCGCCTGATAATGTTGACATTGTGATTATTTGAGCAATGATAGCATCATCTTAATTGAAAGCTGTAAAAGAAGTTATTAAACACACCTCAAGTTGAGGAATTTGGGATCAAACATTTATTTTCTCAAGACAGGAAGTGTGACGTAATCATGGTGAAATCACACGGAGCATATCTGGTAAGACACAAGGTGCACAAAACACAGAATTCTGACCCCACAAAAAGCTCTTTTTCCCCTTTTGTAGCAATTTTGGGTTAAACATGATAAATAATTCAAATATATTTCAAAAAATGGTATGAGGCAGAGTATGATAATAAGTTAAAGATGATCCATTAACTCTTGTTCCTTCCGCCTCTTTCTCCTGCCCTCATTTCTTTGCTCAGTCGGAGGATTTACAACCTTCGATATTTCTGTATTTTCTGTTGCCAAGCAGCTTAGTGAAATGTTACCTCAGCAAAATCAGGACTCTTTTTAATGCAACACACAGCCTCCGTAAATAAATAAAGAGGTGTGGGGCTCTTGATGATTGGGCACATGAACACAGTTCAGCATTTGCTCCACGTTGAGAAAGCAATCAGATGAAGCAATTTGAGATGGGAATTAGAAAAACACAATTTCAGACAATTCAGTTCCTCAGATCAACACGAGAGCGACGACACGAAGACGTGCTGAGTAGGTAAGAGGGAGGACATGTTCAGCCTCAACTTCCCACTGCATTAAAATGTAATGCGCAGGGAATACATTTCAACGATGGGGAGTCTCCACTGTGTGTGCATGAGCTGCTCGCTCTGCTTTGGGCTGATTTATGGAATGAAGATTGTTGCTCCAGGGATGATTGCTCCACAACTTTAGTCCGGACTGAAATATTTGAGCAAATATGCGATAGATTGCCACAAAATCATCCCCAGAAGATCCTAATGACGTAAGCTCTCCATCTAAGGGGCCATCATCCGGTTTGGCCGATACATACTTATGCTGACTCATACTACCAAAACATCATGCAACACTAATGATATTTGCCTCAGCTGAACTTTTTGAAGTAGAAACATATAAACATATAATCATCCCAGCACTATCACCCATTACAGGTGAGAAGGAGTGCTGAAGTTTTTTTTTTAACTCTCTATTGATTTGAATCCCTCATCCTCCAGTTTATCTTGAATAAGCGTAAACGTCATTATGTTGTGTACATTGGTAAGAATTTTCTGTGTTTTCTCAAATATCCGACAGACATTTACACCTAATTTTTAAGTGCTGTTAACCTATTTCCATTCATACACATTTCTGCCTATAGTCACCTGCGTTTTGGTTCACTTCATAAAACTGAAATGAGCAGCAGGGTTTTTGCTTGGATGAGCCTTAGACTGGTATTGTTCTGGTTTGCATCAGAGTAGAAAAACTGTATTTCATTATCACCCAAAGCAACCACAGCTGTGTCATTATCACCAGTCTGAATAGTGTCCCCTTTGTCTTGTTGTGAATCTGAATCGCATAAAGTCCTAGTTATCCGTAGCCAGTTATCTTCAGTTTTCATCAGCGTCTTATTATTGATACGCTCTCAGCTGGCACCCACCATTAACCAGTTGGGAAGCCAACCGTTTACTGGCCGGTATATTTTGGCTAATAAAAGCTGGCTTTTTTTGTGTGTTGAATGTCAAACTGGCACCAGGCTGATCGCGCAAACTGAATCCACTGTTTTTATGTGCCAAGTCATAAACAGAATGCTTGATGGCCGCAAATGTACAGTTTACGTTTTAAATGGACTCAGTGAAAGCTTAGAAATCCGCTTCGAAGAGAGAGCTGCCAGCCATCTATACGTTGTTATGCGCTTTATAGGCGCAACGTGTTGTTGGGGGTCTGTCTGAGACTCATGACAATCGGTAAATGCATACAAAAGACCTGAAGGACCAGCGGGACAAACAAACAAAATATGAATATGGTGTTGGCAGTTTGGTTTGAGGTGATGGTGTACTAACAAGGAGAGCAAAAGGGCGACACTAATTTTCTTGAGCGTATTTAAATGCTTACACGACGATTATGTTTGATCCTCAGAGAATCACAGCAAAAAGCTTTTTCCACTGGCTGATTCATTTGCTTTCATTTAGCTCCGCTAGTTTCGGCAATCACAGAAGCCTTTGGAGGACGGCGAGCCAAAACACTGACAGCATACTAATGGCTTATGCCCAGTGATGACACGGATTTCTACTTAATCCGTAATCAATAGCACGGCGGTACTTGACTGTGACGTACCTGGTTAGTTATGCATGAAATTGGCTCGATCATGAGATACGTAGAAGCAAAAGGAACGTTTTCCAGACTCTTTACTGTTTGTTTGTGCATTCATAAAGCAAAGCAAGATTCAAACAGCTCAGCTGCAAGGAAACTTTTTTTTTTCAATGCCACAGTCTGTTGTAAGTTAAGGTTACAACAGCAAGCTTCCAGTGAAAAGACAGTTTAATTATCTTCCCATCAAAAAAGATAATTAAAGAAAATGTTATTCAACAACATAAGTAAAGTTCAACTGCTTGAAGGGATTTCGATTAATGACACAAAGGGCGATGCTGCATTCGATCTTCAACTTTAATCAAAAGAGCAGAGATTATTTCCTTTTCTCAAGGATAACAAATAAAAAGTTATTTCGAGTGAAAATGTTTTGGCCGGCGCTCCGGTGGCAGTTTGTGTGTTGTGTTTCCTCTTGTGGCTCTTTGAGGTGAGGAGCTCAAAAGACTCCAAATCACAAACCGCAGGCTACTTGCATTCCCACCTTCCGAGCTGGTTTAATGTTGACAGATCGGCCAAGAGGTCAAACTCGCTCATTGCTGTTCCTGTCCATGGGCTAGCTGCCAGGCAAATAGTCTATGACAAAACCAATCACCAAACACTCTGGCTCACTTTGTGTGAAAATGTTTCCCCTGTTTTACTCATAATGGTAAGCAAGCTTCTGTTGTTTTAACTTGACCATATTCATGTTTGTTTATTAATAAACAACCCACCCGACACGCACACAACCCACACACATCCAACCAAACGTCCCACAGAGTTGGGGTTAATCAAAATGAAATGTGACAATAGAAAGGGGAATACTGGAGACTGATTAAATGTGGTCGGATCTTCCCCGCTCACCTGATCCCTCACCTGCCTTGATTTTTTAATAAGCCCTTATCCAGTGCCAGATATTCATAGTTGTTTCCTGTCCTCCTTTGCACCCTCTTTACTGCTGTAAACCCTGCTGTCTGTACATGAAACTGTGTTTAAGCCATTGTCTGCACTTTCCTGTCAGGACTCTTTCCTGCTCCATTCACACTGTACTGTTTACCATCACCTGCTTGGACCGGCCATTAAACTTTATATCTCATCTTATCCTAAATCCTGTATCCTGTATCCTGCATCTTAAATGATCAAATGGCTTTAAAAAATAATTGATCTGAGGCAAAACCACTTAGAAGTGAATCTAAAAAGGCTTTAACCAGAGAAGAGAACAGTAAATCTGATGTGATTGTCTGTAGCAGCGCTGTCTTCAAAAGGAGCTGGAAGTGTGCGGGCCAAACATTAACATCGATTGCTGAGCAGACAACATTCTGCATTGATTTTGCTGTAATCTGGCATGTCGTTAATCAGGCATAGAGGACAGTGTTTTAGCTGTTACTCACATTTGCAAGCCACAAATTACAGTTTCAGTCGGATTGTTTTTTAAGCCTCACTACTCTAAAAACCAGGTGGGACAGCTTAATATATCTGCCCCCCCAGATTTACACAAAGGGTAGTAATTCCAGAAAAGGATATGACAGATTCCTGAAACTTCTATAAATCTGTTAGGACTGTAAGATAAATCACTCACTCTTTTAAATTAAATATAATTAAAGGAAAAAAACTCTCTCTCTCTCTAAAGCTGCTATACAACACAAACAAATACTCCACTGTCCTTACACCGTGTGGCTTTCTGAAGACACGCACAAACCAGCACACAACATACACTCAGGTCGGAATAACCGAACCCTGACCGAAGCAGTGAAAGCGATGGGTGGGCTGATACGGATTTGGGCGGCTAGCCTTCTTGTGACTGATTGGTTGGAATGGATGTAGAACAATTCAATGGCTTTCATGAGCATTTATTAACTGCGCGGAGAGCGACTTTGTGCTGCTCAAAATGTAATTTGTATGTGTTGATGGGAAATGGAAAAGAAAGCCTGTATATGTGATACAAATATTCAATGAATCACACGCACTGTGAAGTAACAAGATTTTACTGTGCAAATAAATAGAACAGAACTACATTGGTGCCCCGACTGCAAAATCACAGCAGAGTTAATAGCCGCTGACTTCTGGAGTTTTTTTGATGAGAATGCTATTATGAAACTTCCCGGTAAAAGTAAAATATACCACTAAGGTGCAGATGATAACTGACTCAAACTCTGGTTCGTGGTGAGGCTAATACATTGGGATGTATCGTGTAAATCACAGTTTGGTTTTGTCTTTAGAAGCTTGAGTAGATGTTTAACTCTCTCTTGTGTTCGTTATTTAATTAGTTTCGCTCTAACAAATCTGTGGTAAATGACGTATCCCACGAGTTCTGTTTTACACATTTACACAGAATTTACACATCTGACAGTTATAAAACTACGTTACCTTTCATCTATTACATGTTTATGTCCCTCTCATTAGTCTTTGTCCAATAGTGACTCCCTTTAAGCTGTCTTTCTACCAAGTAAGGAGGAAAATAGATGACTATTCAGCTGCTAAATGATGCTACAATACGTCCATGCTTCCTACCCATGTCTTCTGTAATCAACAAAGAATTTCAATGTGACTTACTTCCTTCTCTACTTTCTATGTAGGGGTTCATTCGACTCTCCCTTCACTCTAATGCTAAGAAAAGAAACACTGCTTGCGATCAATATCCCTGCCTGAATGTGAAACCTTTGTTGAATTAACAACATCCCTTTGACATGTGTGATAGGGTCGGCCCAAGTAGGCGTGTATTGGCTGGCACCCACAGGTGTACCAGATGGGGACTAATGAGCCCATAACATCCGGCTTGATAAACCAGGAAATGACCTCGGAAATTGTTTGAGTTTCATGTTGCCGTCGCTGGTTGGCACGCTATTCGAGGCATTAGGAGGTAAGCGTTTAGGCTTAGTTGGTTTTTTACTATTTCTGATTAGCTACGGTATGCCGTGCATGTTACGCCCTGTGTTTTGTTATTAGTAGGCATACAGCTCACTAGTGTGTGTCTTATTCCTCATAGCCCTTGGTTTGTCTGACTGTGGTGGCGCGAGACCCATAGACGCACATGTAAGGTCTTTTCACGGGAGTTAACAAAGGACGACCAGGTAGGCAATTCAGGCATGGTTTTAAGTGCAGTCACCTTGGCAAAGCGACTGTGACGTGGGCCATATTATTAGTTGGTCAGATCACTATACGTGTAATGTAATCATACTGCCCTATTTTAATTAGTTAATTTTTATTCTAGTTATTCTCAATTATGTGAGTAGTAGAGGAATGATGTACGGGGAAAATGTGCAATATCTGCTAATATGAACAATTTGTGTTATAGATCTGCCAACGATCATCGTTCGTAGCCGGACCACTGTTTTCCTCGGTTCGTTTTGTTTCTTTTCTCTTCGGCATACTAAGCAGTTAAAGCCACGTGTTTTGTACTGTTTGATGTCTGTTCTCCTTGTGGGCCCAACTCTGGTATAGCTCTACTGCAAGAATATAGCGGGCATTTCTCTGCCCTTGCAACGCTTACAGTGTAAACATCCTTAATGATTGAGTTTTGATATAATTTGTTTCTTTTTTGATTTTGCTTTATGTCATCGTGTGACCTAATTTAGGTGTTTTAACGTTTGCAGTGTTAATTAGCATGTGCATGAGTATATCAGAAGTCACGCATGGCTGATTTGTCCGTTGTAAATTCAGCAGTACAACCAATTACTTGGGTGGGTTCTCTGTGCCTATGTTATGTGTTTACTCATTGTGTTTCCTAGTATTTTGTCATGATGTATAGTAAATGAATTGATCTATGCTTTGTTACCCCTGCCAAGTACAAGCAAAGAGACCGAATAAACTATTGACTGCCTGTAACTGCTTCTGGTTTTATCCATTTACTTTGGGTAACTTGCAATATGAAACTACATGGTGGCTAGTACCCAAGTTGTACTTTGTCACATTTGGCGTTGTCGGCAGGATATGCAAGCTAGAGGCTTTTACAGGGGTTGCTTGTATTGGTGTTATTTTCTTTTTATGTAGATTTTCATTATCGTGGCTGGTGTTAGTTTTTTTTCATTATATTGTTTTTTGCATTTTTTTGTTGTGGAGGAAAACAGTGGTTGCGGACTACTGGGCATCGGTTCGTAGGGAACAGGAGCACGAGGCTATTTAAAATAAAAAATAATAATAAAGATGTCGGGGGAGGAAATGGCTACCCAGCTTAGAGCTTTGACTGAGATGGTGCAGCAGCTACAGGCAGATAATCAAAAGCTTAGGGAGGAGGTCACACAACGACAACCCCCCCCACCTGGCGTCGGTGGGCCATCAAGTCAGTCATCTAGCTCCAGTGTTGCACATGATGGTAGGCCACTGGAGCGATATTTGTACATCCCTCGAGATCGTAAATGCCCAAGATTTTCGGGGAAACTATCCATGGATTCTATGACTGTGGAGGAATGGGTGGAGGAGGCCCGTCGTCATTTGTCCCTGCGTGTTATGTCCCGTTCTGAACAGACACTAACCGTCTTTGACCTGCTTGATGGTGAGGCCAAAGCGGAAGTTAAATTCCGTCCTGCTTCTGCGAGTGATAGCCCAGAAAAAATCTTTGAAATACTTAAAAGTGTTTATGGGTGCACCCAGTCTTACATTAGCCTTCAGAAAGAATTTTTCCAGCGACGGCAACTTGAGAACGAATCCTTGAGGGAATATTCCCACGCGCTCCTGCATCTGCTAGAAGCCGTGAAGTTAAGGGATCCTGCATGCTTTGCTAATCCAGATATCGTATTACGCGATCAATTCATAGAGAATGTGAGGGATGTCATGTTGAAACGAGAGCTAAGACGTCAAGTCCGGCTTCAGCCCACTATTTCTTTTTATGATATTCGCAGTGAAGCCCTTCGCTGGGTACAGGAAGGTGAACACGCTAGTCAAAGGCCCCGTGCCCATTCTTTTAGCACCCGTGCTACCCCTGTGTATGATGTTGATTCTAACGCTGTAGCTGCTAAACCCACCAATGAATTGACAGAGCTGAAAGACTCCCTCCGTAAACAACAGGCTCAGCTGGATACCATCTTGAAACGTCTCGATTCTTCCCAGCTGGCCCCTTCATCCAGCCTACGGCCACAGTCCCGCCTACGCTGGCGTTTTCAAGCTGACGGTACACCCATATGCTCCCACTGCAATCAACCTGGTCACATAGCAAGGTTCTGTCGATCCGGGTCTAGTACCCACCCCAGGGTAGAGGTTGTATCTCAGACCCAAGCTCAACAGCAGGAAAACTAGCACCCCCTGGCGTTATGGCCCAAACGTCGGGTGGGGAGCTCCCGGGCTTTTCTCCTGTTAATACATCACTGCTCATTGGAAAATGTCCTGTAGTAGAGGTCCAGATTGGGGGTGTGGGTGTGGCTTGTCTGCTGGATACTGGTTCAATGGTGACGACCATTACTCAGAAGTTCTTTGAGCAACATCTACAGTCACGTCTCCAGTTGCAGCCTTGCACCTGGCTTAAGTTAAAGGCAGCAAACGGCCTAGAAATACCCTATTTGGGGTACCTAGAACTGGATGTTCACCTTTTTGGACGAACTTTCCCAAAGATGGGTATCCTCGTGGTTAAAACTCCAATTGACCCAAATGTCCAGCCTCATAAAGAGTCTGTCCCTGGCCTTTTAGGAATGAATATAATCCGTCATTGTTATCAAGAATTGTTCACAGACCATGGCAGTGCATTGTTCCGTTCCCCTGATGTCCAGCAGGCAGGCGGAGCATGGCGTCAAGCCCTATCCCAGTGCCAGCAGCTAGAGCGAGTGTTGGAGTGCGGTCGAATAGGACCAGTGCGTGTGCAGTCAGGCCCAGCGATAAGAGTACCTGCAGGATCAATGAAATTAGTCCCTGCGTCTTGTCACCTGGGTCTAGGGTCCACTCTTGCGTCCGCTCTGTTGGAGCCAGTATCGTTCACCGATGGTCACCTTCCTGCTAATTTGCTCATACCAACTGCCTACCTTTCAGTTACCTGTGGCAGTGTCCAGGTGCCAGTCGTCAATATTGGGAGCCAGGATCAGTGGCTATGGCCCAAACTCATGCTGGGTGAATTGTATGTGGCTACAGCATCCACCACTACCCCCCCTGTCCATTTTGAAAGGCAGGCAGAGTGCCATGAGCAAGTAGTTATTATTCAGTCTACTCAGGCTGCAAGTGACCCCACTCCTAACTTCTCCCAACTTACCTGGCCTTCCCTGTCACACCCGGAGCAGCAAGAAGCCCGGTCACTGTTGGAAAAACACAGCAGTGCGTTTAGTCTTGGAGATGGGGACTTAGGATGTGCCACACTAGTCCAACATACCATCCCCTTGCTTGACCACGCCCCAGTACGGCAGCGATATCGCAGACTGCCGCCCTCCCAATATGACACAATCAAAAGACATGTACAGGAGTTGTTGGACAATAATGTCATCAGGCCCAGTTGTAGCCCTTACGCGTCACCCATAGTGGTAGTTAAAAAAAAGGACGACTCTATTCGTCTTTGTGTTGATTACCGTCAACTCAATGCGAAGACACGGAAGGATGCATTTCCTTTACCAAGAATTGAGGAGACTCTCGACGCCCTAGGCGGGGCCAAATGGTTCACCACCTTAGACCTTGCAAGTGGGTACAATCAGGTCTTAGTCCATGAAAGAGATCGAGAGAAGACCGCATTCTGCACGCCCTTTGGCCTGTTTGAGTTCAATAGGATGCCGTTTGGCCTGTGCAATGCGCCAGGGACGTTCCAACGCCTAATGGAACGTATTTTTGGCGACCAGAGTTTTCATGCATTATTGTTGTACCTTGATGACATTGTAATCTTTTCTACTACAATCCAGCAACACCTTCAGCGCCTGGAAATGGTCCTAACTCGACTACAGCAACACAATCTAAAACTGAAGCTGAAGAAATGCAAATTCTTTCAAACTAAGGTCAACTACCTGGGACATGTAATATCGGCGTCAGGTGTGGCCACCGATCCGGAGAAAATCCGGGCCGTTGCAGAGTGGACGAGGCCGTCTACAGTAAAAGAACTCCGCTCATTTTTGGGCTTTGCCTCGTACTACAGACGCTTCGTGGCGGGTTTTGCTGCCCTCGCTGCCCCATTACACAAGCTGGTTGGGGCACTGGAAGGGACTCGGAAAAAGCCTGGACGTCGAGTGTGGGGTCCCTTTGAAACTCACTGGAGCAAGGACTGTGAGGACGCCTTTGTAGCCCTGAAAGACAGATTGGTCCATGCCCCCGTGTTGGGATATGCAGACTTCTCCCACCCATTTGTGGTTGAAATTGACGCAAGCCACTTAGGACTGGGAGCTGTGTTGTCGCAAGAACGGGATGGGCAGAGGCACCCGATCGCATATGCTAGTCGAGGCCTACGCCCGAGTGAACGAAATATGTCCAACTACAGCAGCATGAAACTGGAACTTGTAGGTCTGAAATGGGCCGTCACAGAAAAGTTTCGCGATTATCTTTTGGGCAGCAAGTTCACAGTATACACGGATAACAACCCTCTCAGCTACCTGCAGTCGGCAAAGCTGGCGGCTGTTGAACAACGTTGGGCCTCTCAATTGGCATTGTTTGACTATGAAATCAAGTACAGGCCTGGCACAGCAAACCGCAATGCAGATGCGCTCTCCAGGTTGCCGACGCCGTCCAACTCCGATTCGGCACCGCCACTCAGTTCCATGCCTATGGAAACCTTAGGGTTGAGCCCCCAGATCAATTCCCTGGGAGTAGAGGCAAACACTGTCAGCACCTGTGTCTCCTCACAAGTTGAAGTGCCTCACAGGCTGGGTCCCCGGGGGGTGCACGTGAATGATCAAGGGAAGTTATCAGAGAGGGTAATTACTCCAGGCATTCAAGTTCCACTCGAAGTGCAAGTAAAAGTACCTCCCGGGGTGGGCTCCCGGGTGACACAAGTGAGTGAAGTCGGAGTGTCAGTCTCTCGAAGCACCGAGGACCTGCAGGTACTACAGGCAGCTGACCCTTGCATTGCAGGTTTTATGCACTTTTGGAAGAAGGGCCGGCCACCAAGAACAGCTGAACTGAGAGCAGCTCACAATGGAGTGAGAGAGCTGGTCAAACAATGGCAGCGAATCCGAGACAAGGATGGGCTGCTCTACAGAGAGGTGCAACTGCCCCCAGCCAGGACGACAGAACTCCAACTCCTGCTGCCAGCCATTCTACGGAGAGAGGTATTGATCAATTTGCATAATAACCATGGTCACCAGGGTGTCGATCGAACCACAAGTCTCATCCGTCAGCGGTGCTATTGGCCAAGAATGCACCATGACATCAAGAAGTGGTGTGAAGAATGCGAGCGTTGTGTGGTCGCAAAAGCCGCTTTACCCAAAGTCAGAACATTTCGAGGAAGCCTACTTGCCACCAGGCCCTTGGAGATAGTAGCTCTTGACTTCACCATACTGGAACGTGCAAGTAGTGGCCATGAAAATGTGTTGGTTGTAACAGACGTGTTCTCAAAGTTCACCCAAGCCTATCCCACTGTCGATCAGAAAGCAAAGTCTGTGGTGAAAGTGTTAACAGAAAAATGGTTCTACACCTACGGAGTGCCCCAACGACTCCATTCAGACCAAGGTCGATGCTTTGAAGGAGAACTTTTACATCAGCTATGCACCCTCTATGGCGTTCAGAAAAGTCGAACAACCCCTTACCATCCCGAGGGGAATGGACAGTGCGAGCGGTTTAACCGCACACTTCATGACCTCTTGAGAACACTGCCGTTGGATCAGAAAAGGAAATGGCCCCAACTGCTTCCCCAGCTTCTTTTTGCCTATAACACCACTGTACATCAGTCCACTAAGTATTCACCCTATGAACTAATGTTTGGCCACAAGCCTTATTTGCCGGTGGATCAGTTGCTGGGTATTGCGGAAACCAGCTCCTCCGACATTGACTTAGGGGAATGGATGGTCCAGCACAAAGAGCGCCTGTCTACTGCATACAGTCATGCACGCCAGCAGTTGGAAGCTGCAGCAGCACAGCGCAACAAAGACCATGCGCAGCCCGCCTCCATTCTTCCTAACGGCACACTCGTATACTGCCGGAACCACTTTCATGGCCGGCACAAAATTCAGGATGTCTGGAGCTCCATGCCCTATGAAGTGATTGAATGCCTAGACGAGGTGGGTACCCTCTATAAACTCAAGCCTCAAGAGGGCAGTGGTCCATGTAAAATCCTTCATCGCACAGAGATTAAACCAGTCCCTAAGCTACTCCAGGCATTCCCAGGTTGTGCGGTTTCCTGTTCACCCGTAGGAACTGGACTTGCTGGTAACCCCGCTTCGGCTGCTCACACAGTTCCAGACCTGGCCCTGCCAATCGTGGAAACTCCTAGCCCATCTGCACCTGAGGAAGTGGAACTTTGGAGGATGCCTGTTCAGACCACCAGTCTGCAACCAGCCCTACAAGGCAACCAGCAAGGCCCATCCCATTCCAGCAGTACAAGCCCACCTTCATCCCCGATACAGCCACCAACTACACCTCCGATTGAGGGGGGGTTACATAGACCTGCTGATGCTGTGGAACGGTCTCCCCCGCCACCCCTCATTCGCACAGCATGCGACACTGCGGCCACATCTCCCATTCGACGTTCAAGTCGTAGCACAGCAGGGCGACATGGGAATCCCTTCAATCTACCGCAGTCTGCTATTCGCAGTCCTCTTGAAACTGTTGAGTCTGTGGATACTACTTAGACTACATCTAGTTCGGCTAGTACTACAATTGAGATGGTTCCCCGGGACGGTGAACATTAGTGGGCGGGGTGAGTGTGATAGGGTCGGCCCAAGTAGGCGTGTATTGGCTGGCACCCACAGGTGTACCAGATGGGGACTAATGAGCCCATAACATCCGGCTTGATAAACCAGGAAATGACCTCGGAAATTGTTTGAGTTTCATGTTGCCGTCGCTGGTTGGCACGCTATTCGAGGCATTAGGAGGTAAGCGTTTAGGCTTAGTTGGTTTTTTACTATTTCTGATTAGCTACGGTATGCCGTGCATGTTACGCCCTGTGTTTTGTTATTAGTAGGCATACAGCTCACTAGTGTGTGTCTTATTCCTCATAGCCCTTGGTTTGTCTGACTGTGGTGGCGCGAGACCCATAGACGCACATGTAAGGTCTTTTCACGGGAGTTAACAAAGGACGACCAGGTAGGCAATTCAGGCATGGTTTTAAGTGCAGTCACCTTGGCAAAGCGACTGTGACGTGGGCCATATTATTAGTTGGTCAGATCACTATACGTGTAATGTAATCATACTGCCCTATTTTAATTAGTTAATTTTTATTCTAGTTATTCTCAATTATGTGAGTAGTAGAGGAATGATGTACGGGGAAAATGTGCAATATCTGCTAATATGAACAATTTGTGTTATAGATCTGCCAACGATCATCGTTCGTAGCCGGACCACTGTTTTCCTCGGTTCGTTTTGTTTCTTTTCTCTTCGGCATACTAAGCAGTTAAAGCCACGTGTTTTGTACTGTTTGATGTCTGTTCTCCTTGTGGGCCCAACTCTGGTATAGCTCTACTGCAAGAATATAGCGGGCATTTCTCTGCCCTTGCAACGCTTACAGTGTAAACATCCTTAATGATTGAGTTTTGATATAATTTGTTTCTTTTTTGATTTTGCTTTATGTCATCGTGTGACCTAATTTAGGTGTTTTAACGTTTGCAGTGTTAATTAGCATGTGCATGAGTATATCAGAAGTCACGCATGGCTGATTTGTCCGTTGTAAATTCAGCAGTACAACCAATTACTTGGGTGGGTTCTCTGTGCCTATGTTATGTGTTTACTCATTGTGTTTCCTAGTATTTTGTCATGATGTATAGTAAATGAATTGATCTATGCTTTGTTACCCCTGCCAAGTACAAGCAAAGAGACCGAATAAACTATTGACTGCCTGTAACTGCTTCTGGTTTTATCCATTTACTTTGGGTAACTTGCAATATGAAACTACATGGTGGCTAGTACCCAAGTTGTACTTTGTCACACATGTTTCTGACTTCACACACTTCCATGGTGCTGTGCATCAAGAGCTTACGTACACAGGCCTGAACTTCCTGACCAAACCATTTACAGCTTCAGATCTTGTCTCTGTGGTGAGATGAACTAATGCCGTGCTTCCGTGTTATTCCTCTGCAGAGTAATCATCTTCCCCAGTGCCCCCCCCCCCCCACTGTTCTGTAAACCACAGTTAATAGGTGCTGTGACCTCATGTAGCAATGCTTATCCTAGGTATCCCACTGATGTTTCAGAGAGAAAAGCAGCCTCACCGGCAGAGAAACTATCGGAGGCATAAAGATGGAGACCACCACAGGTGGCACAAACACACATGAACAAATGTGTGCACACAAACAAACACAGGCTGTTGGTGAGGATTGAGTTGACAGATTGCCTGCAAGGTCCCCGACAGTAAGCAACAAAATACACTTTCCAAGCCCCCCATCCCATGGCGTGGAGATTAAAGAAGGACTGAAGGAAACACAATCATCTTGACGTCTGAAAAAGGAGAAAAGGTGGAAGAGACAAGAGAAAATACATAAAACACTGATCTCTTCCAGGTAGAACATCCCAAACTCAGGGCAATCTCTATATATCTATGTAAGAGAATGGAAATGGGCAACAGAAACACACACACAGACACACACACATCAGTGCTGATGCACTCACTGTGGTGGGTTATTGGCAGAAAAATAAATGAATGGAGCAGAATGTGTCAGGTTTAGTGGAGAAAAGTCACAACGTGAGCACATTTTTCATCAACTCCTTCTCAAGCCAACTGGAAAAAGGCGACTTATTATGTGTAACAGTATCGTGTGGGAAAGCTCAGGTCAAAGTCAAGACATTTGGCAACAGGAGAGCACTCTGTAACTTTGGGAAGTTTTTCATCTCTCTCTCTCTCTCTCTTGACACAGACATGCACACGCCCTGACACTGATGCCTCGGATTCTTATTATTACCGTCCCGGTATCCATGAAGAGCAAAAACAATGTCCTGTTTTAATGAAGCAGGGTCAGTTAAACTATAGACACAAGCTTGGTGACTCAAACCAAACCAACCCAGCATCTTTTTAATGTTTCGCTATAGTTCACCTGACACTGAAATGATGCCAATATTGACTAGATTGCAAACACAGTATTGTATTATTAGATTTTATGGAATCCTAAATGGAGAAAACACATGATTCACAACCATCCTCACACGAATCATAGCTCTTGTGCATTGAAAGTTGTACTCACGGAACGGAAAGTGTCTGAAGAAGAGAGGGAATCACGATTACCGACTGCTGATGCTGCTGCAGCTGGAGACACGTTCTCATGGGGCTGGATGCAAGGGCTTTGAGATCCAATTTGAGCTCTCTGAAGGGTTGCGTTGTCTCTGATAAAGCTGACTTATGTGTGAAGAGAAGCCCAGCCAGATGAGCAGCTAGCCACCTGCACAGGCTGAGGCCTGATAAAACTGCAGCTGGTGCACCTGGGGGAGGATGTTCTGATGAGACGGGAACACCAGTGCTGTGAATGGACAGAAAGAGTACATTCTGTCCCCTCGGGAAGACCTGCAGAGGACTGCATGTGCTGCATGTGGAGGAGTGGACTTTCTGTATATATGAGGTGAAAATATACACTGCATAGCGGTGGTATTCATCATTATACTGTATGAATGAGACATTCGGAAATATGGAAAGGAGTTTGCCCTTTGCTCACCACTTGTCTCCTCACCACCCTCCTTGTCAAATATGGAATGAATCCACATCAGGTGAAGGTATGGAAATTTCTGGAGCTGTACAGGACCTCCTCTTTCTTTCCCGACTCTGCAGACTTCATGTTTGGGCTTCAAATGGAAATGAGGCAGCTCTGACTCTTCCCCCCTGTGTCCCCAAGTCCTGTCAGGAGAAGGAGCAGCCGGTTCATCGCCAGCTCCTTATTATTACGCCGATATCAATTAAACATATGGGTTAAATGACCGTTTAAGTGTTGCATTAAAAAGATAATGTGTTCCAAATGGCTTGTAATGTCTTTGCTAATGCTTTGCCTATCCAGATTGAGTAGAAATGATGTATCATCATGGAGCATATGGGGGTCTTATTTCAACTTATACAGTTAAAGTAAGGCCATATAAGACGGCCAATTAGCAATAAGAAATATCCAAGTTGTGTTTGAGGTGTTTTAGAAAACGTGTTGCTTTGACTATCCATCACATGAATGGGCGATCAATGCTAATGTTATTTCTTTAAACTTTCCGATATAGATACAAGCAGTGCCATTTTAAATGTGGTATTAATTGGGATGCAATTACAAGCCGCTCTTGCTGGTTAGGAAGCCATGTACTTTTCTTTATAATTCCTTCAGTAACATTTAGGGATTTACCGATTCCGGATGCACCGTTGCTGAGCGTAGGCTTCAAAAGAACCACCTTCACACGGTCCATTGCAGGTCAGTGTCTGAAAACTCGCACAGATTAATACATGTACCTCTCCCACTATGACTAAAAAAAAAAGCACCTCGCAGCTGTAGGCACTTTTACTGCCTCTTTTTTCTACTTCAAACACATGATGAATGTGAGAATATTTCAAATCATTAAAGCATTAGACATTAACCGACACCCTTTAATGCAAGCACAGGATGGGATATGCTAAACCACAAGGTAAACCCATGTGACCAAAGAGTCTTCATTAATTTGTATTTTAATTTACCATTCCATTTTAAATTCATGGTCTACAGAGGATTAGTCATAATGACGTGGGTGATATCCTGAGTCTTCATCTAGAGATAAAATTAGTATATAATAAAAATAAAATAAAAGTGTAAATAAGAGCTTAAAATATAAAGACATAAATCACTATAGAACTAAAAGTAATGTAATCTAATAAAATGTGTAAAAAATGAATAGTAGCCTTCTTTTTCAGTTAAAACCAGCTTTTAAGCAGTGATTTTATGTGAATTTAAAGCCGGGTTTTGTTTTAAACAGCCTTTAATAATATTTTTAAATGATAATGAGGTATTCCAGGAGCACTGAGGCTTTTCTTGTTCAAGGCTTAAGCTCCTTACACTCTCATAATGACTGATTTATGACCACTGTGTATCTGCATTCTGAGGTAACCGAGGAAAACAGCAACCTAAAGAGACACGTTATCTACTCTGTAAATCCACTCATCCAGTGAGATGACACCAGAAACATGGTGATGGCTGACAATTTCCGTAAGAGAGAAAAACCCACAGTATGAGTACATTTCTCTGGATTATGAGGTGCAGACGTGTTTGAAGCAGGAAAGCTCCAAAGCTTCTGCTTCTACTTCTTGATATTGACGATAGCAAATCACTATGTACAATGTGAAAGGAGTAGCAAGAAAGTAAAAATCCAACTCTGCAGTTCTCCCCATGCTCTTTCAGCATTTTTCAAGCTCTTTGTTTCTGTTTTATGTCCCACAACCGCAGTATACAGTTTAAGAAGAGGACACAGCCACCTTGACCCTGCTTTATTGTCTATTTTAAGGTAAACTCACTAAAAGAACACTATGTTGTCTTGAAACAAGTGGTTGAGACAATACACTCATGTTTACTGAGGAAATAAATCAACATAGTATTCTCTAATTTTGTTATAGACTGATAAAACTCGACTTCTTTTTACAAGCAGAGCACCGGCCCCCTGGAGGCCATTAGAAAGAATGCAACATTTATTGCCTTGGCTTACCCAGAAGCAGAGGTCGCCGAACTCCCACAACTTAATGTGTTTGGGTTTTTAAGCAAGGGTTAAATACAGTTTCAAATTCTGCTCAAACTATCCCTCACAGTGTATTTTGAAATAGAAAAAGCGAGTGGGAGTGTGAGGGGGATCGAACAATCAGTCTCTGTCTCTATTTTACGGTGACTGGCAGCACATATTCTGCACCGCGCTGCTGCTTCTGGAAGCTCTAATTTGTTATTCCACGCTGTCGAGCTCGACTCGGACGTCAACATTGATGAACAGTCCTTGGAGTTCTGAAACATGAAGTCTAACATCTACAGGTCTTTGGCAACTAAACAAGCGTCATCTATTGATGAGGGCCATGACATATGAGACCTTGAGTCGAGTCAACTTTTGTTTCAAAGGTCAGATTGTGATTTATTTCCCGCAGTTCCTTCACACTACTGTAATGCACCCTCAATGCACCTTTAAAGGTCGTACAAGTCGTCTTTCTAAATATCTATTAGAAGGAAAAGACAATAGTCATTGCTGTAAAGCAGGTATCATTAAGCGAGCAAGTGGAAGAGAGTGTTTTTCGATCCCAGCATATTAGATCCGATCAGGGAACACCTAAATCACAAAGTCCTCTTCAGGGCGCAAGGTTTCAAACACTGCCGGATTAGCTCCACACTTTAAGCACTTATAGTAATTTACAGTTGATTATGGGGATGAAATAGGCAATTTGCTTGCGATGAGATATTTTCAAGGGTGTCATAGCTTTGATTTGCATTCATTTCACAGGGAATAAGCTGAGAGCCTCTGAACAACAAACACGTGTCGCAAATGCCCCTGCAGCACAAGTTTCAATACACTAAAGTGTTAAGTAAAATGAACTACAGAACTAGCGTAAAACCACTTGCATTATTTTTTTGTTTGTCCTTCTTCCCGTCGTGGCGTTCCAGCTCTTCGTGGGGGAGCCCACAGCCAGACAGACACCTGGTATCTCCGTGTGTCCACCTCCTGGCCTCCTACCAGATGGATGTGGAAGCAAATCCACTCAACGGCTTCCAGGTGGGAATGTAGGCATCCTAACACATCCTAACACATCCTAACACATCCTAACACATGCTGACAATGGGATTGGGGGGGGGGGGGCACAATGAATGCCAAAAGGATCTGTATTCATTGCGTCCCACGAGTCAAGTCACCGAGGGCGTATGAGTGGACAGGCTCTTACATGGTTCGGGTTCAGGCTTTTGAACTTGAAATGACTCTCCAACACGACTTAATATTGACTTTTCTCTGTGGCTCCCGGCGGGGCCTCGGACGGCTGAAAGCACATCGACCCCTTCATGAGACAGATAAAGGCAGGAGCAAGGGCACAAGGCTACCGCACACGTGTGTGTGTGTGCGTGCGTGCGTGTGTGCGCGTGTGTGTGAATTCGGCTGAAAGCTGTAAGATTTTCAGAAAGATAACTTAAAAGCGGTGAGCGTCTTGGTTTCGACAAGCACAGCGGAGCGCTGTCTATGCCGGCTCAGAGTGTGGGTAAGAATAAATATGAGGCTCTTTATTAACAGTACTGCCAATTCGTGATGCTGCTTGATGACATCAGGACAGCAGAGAGCTTTACATCTTCCGTCGCAAACTAAAGACACGCCTCTACACCAGACTACACCTCGACTAAAAACACTAACAAAGTGTAGCACTTACATTGTACCTATAATGGCTCTTTTCTAAAACAAGTTGTAAATTGGCGTATTTGACGAAATTGCACTTTCCTCTTTCTTGTTCTTCTGAGTTTGTATCCTTATAGTTGAAATGAACTTATTGTAACTCACTTTGGATAAAAGCGTCAGCTAATTGTAACCTGCCTGATTCTTAATTACATTATTTTTTGTAGATAGACTATTTGCATTTGAAAATACTAAATAAAATCACAGACTAAGCAGTTTTACTTTGCTAGATTGGAAAGCTCTCGCGCCACTTGTCACACCACAAGGTCCTCAATATGTGGTAGCTGTTCTGTAACTTTTAATTGTGTTTTTGTCTTAAAACAGGATGTCCATGCATTCACTTTACAGCAGTCGGCCAAGTGTTGAGATACACAGGTTAATCTTTGAAGTGGTGTTCACAGCGAGCCCCTTTTATTACTCTGCCAGTTTTCATTTCATTCACTCTGTTGTTCCGACTGAACAATTGGAAGAAGTGAAATCACACATCAGGTTAAGAAAAGTGCAGCATTTGCTGTGAGTCAAAAACATTGAGTTACCCGTCAGTCTGTACTGCTTTTTCCATGACCTCATGTTTACTCCCAGTTTGGGGTGAAAAATGGTACATTTGAACGCCAAGATATGAGCATTATTGTTCGCCAACACATTGAACCCTTAGTACTTGTTGAAAATGTAAGATTTTGATATTGAACAAAACTCAAGTAAATGAATTCTAAAGCTCAGAGGCCTAGTGAAAAACAATGTCAATAATGTGAAGTATTCTGGGTCAGTGCTGGACTCTGCTAATACCAGTTTAATGTTCTCATCCAGTGTGTTTAACAATATGTCGAAAGGCAATATTCGTTTACAGGAGTAGCATCTTCATAAGGTGCCACTAAAAGCAATTCAGATGGCTGCAGTTTGGGGATTAAGGATGACGCTGGCACTCTGTGACGGATCACAAAGTGAATTGAATCTGGATTGAATCTGGAGTGAATTATTTGAGGAGTTGGAGCAAAAACTGTGAAGTAAAACCCATTTGCTCCATTCGCTCAGTAGATACATTTGTTCTCCTCGGGTTTGATGTTTAAGAAGATTAACGTTGCCACATCTAAGATCCAATAGTCTCTTCATCAATCATTCAAGCGGAAGACTTACAGTAAAATTAAAAAATTTCCCACCTTGAAAGGAGGTGATTTCATTTAAGTTCTACTAATGTACCGAGTTGGGAACAGTGTATCAGCGGCTGTCATCTGCACAGCGAGCTGTGTTGCTCTGTGAATTGATGAACAGCTTAGGATGGGATGGGAAGTCCCATTTGTTTTAGAATAACCGACTGGGATTTCTATTTTTTATTTCATACACAGCGTGATCAATTTCTGTACTGCATTTTTAGTTTAAATAACATTCAGCTAAATAAACTGATCCAAAAGTAATATCAAAACCTTTCGGGCCAAAATCAAAATCTCACATCAAATTTCATTGACTTGCCTGTTTTGCAGCGTGTGTAACATGGAGGTCCCTCACATCTCCTGTCACCGAAGACGCAGCGGTCCTTCCCGCCCTCAGACGCAGCTCCGGGTCTCGGTCAACACTCAACAAGCGATGATGCCGGCAGCCTTCGTTCGTCCCGCTGCAGCCTGACAACAGCAGCAGCAACCTCCATCTGTACGTCCCCCTCTCTGGAGGAGACCTCCAAAGTGACTTCACTGCCCTCAGCGACACCCGGGAAGCCGTGTCACACTGCCGCCCCAAGCTCTGCCTTGAGGGGACGGGGGCGCTCAGGGGGGAGGAGAGTGCAGACTAAAGGGAAGGGAAAAGGAGCAGCAACAAGCCCTCAGAATAAGAATCTTAAAGGACTGGAAGATAGAGGACGATAACTTTCCACAAGGGAAGATGTTTGAAAGAAACTTGCACAACCTTGGTGTGAAAACTATACATTCAACTTTTATTTTATATATATTCAGAAAAACAATAATATAACTTCAAATGACATCCAATTAGTTTTTTCAGCTACCTGATCTATAATATTAATTTCCCTGCAGACATTTTCCTGTTCATTTAGGTTTTATTGATTTAAAACACAACTCTTTATACTTTTGAACGACTCTGCAGACACGCGCAGTAACAGTGTTCTTCAGCTGCTCTTTGTTCCTTCACGTTGTTACCATAGCATACCATACCAACTTTATTTGTTAAGCGCTTTACAACAACCAAGGTTGACCAAAGTGCTGTACAGAAAAATAGATATTAACACTACAATTAATAACCACACAATAAAACATGCAAAGTAACAAATTAAGTCAAGTAGGCCAAAATAAAGTCGACATCTTACTAGGGGTCAAAGGCCAAAGAGAAAAAATGGGTTTTAAAAACAGATAAAGAAGAGGCCTGCTTAACATGCAGAGGCTAATCGTTCCACAATTTAGGGGCAGACGCAGCAAAGGCGCGGTCCCCTCTGAGCTTGCGCTTAGTTTTAGGCACCGTCAGGAGCAGGTGACCATCTGACCTGAGAGAGCGGACGGGCTCGCAGAGCAAGCGCTCACCTATAGACTGTTAAATTGAATTTGACAAATCCTGATCATCCACCCTGTGTATACTCTTTGATTAAATATACAAAATGTCTCTACGTCATAATCTTCATGAATACCTCGTTGTTGGAATGGTTGTCGAGTTGAAACTCTTTGACTACGACAAACATCAAACCCTCTCCAGCTCTCTCTCTCTCTCTCTCTCTCTCTCTCTCTCTCTCTCTCTCTCTCTCTCTCTCTGCCGACCTGACCTGCTGCTTCTGACAAACAGAGGGCGTCATTGTTATAAATGGGCCGTGAGACATCACAGAATTAGTGATCAGGCTCGCAGAGCAAGCGCTCACCTGTAGACTCTGCAACCCCTCCTCCCCCCTCCCTCTCTTTCACAGGTTTGAGGTTGGATTAATTGAGGAATGGAAGGTGAGAACAGAAGTTGAATAATGCGTTTGTCGAAATTAAGAGAGAGGAGGATCTACTAAAGAATGAAAATAAATCTGCTTCAACACATTACAACACATTACTGTTCAATCGGTGAGTGTCCTCTCTGCTTTTAACCACACTAGCAGCATGAATCCAAGGATGGAGGAGTGAGTCTGTTGATCGGTTTGCCACTTTGGTGCAAACTGAAAAATGTCAGCAACTAAATGGACTGCTCTAACTTTGTGTAGACATTCCTGAGATTGAGATTTATGCCTTTGAGTGAAATGTCTACTGACAACTGGCCTGTCGTGGAATTTGGCAAAAACATTGATTCAGATGAATCATAATTATTTTGATTATCCCTCAACTTTTCATCCATGATCAGGTCAAAATATTTGTATGATATACGTAATACGCTCATTAACAAACAATAGCATGCCAACATGCGTCTTAATCACAGTCAGCGTGTCGACGTGCTCGCTAAATGGTGCGGCACTTTAATGCGGCCATAGCTTTGTTTAACTAATTAATAAATACAGCAAAAAGACGTATTTATGTATCACAAAGGGGGTTCGAACACAAAGCGGGTGGCCGACAGCACATGGCAGCACGGAGCACCGACCACAGCGACCAGTGAAGTGTTTCCGACTCTCCGAGTCACAGCAGGCAAAAGTCACACTGAGGTTGGCTCAAATATAACTGGTTGAAACTACATGCTGAGTGCTGGGACCAGTAACCTGCTCTGTATGGCACCCAATTACAAGATTGATTGCCTTCTGAACTTATTCGAAGGAGACAGTTAGCTGGTGAGCTCAATGAGAGCTCACTGAATGCAGTACACGAAGATACGGTACATGTAGAGGCAGACAGAGGGAAATGTAGCACATGCAAATACAACAGAAAATCAAGCAATCTGAGTAAAAGAGAAAGGAGAAGGCAATTTTAAAAGAACTGTAAGAGTTTGACAAGTAAAACGCTTCAAGATAAAATGGAGGTGCGACCTTCTCAGTTTGACCTTCTCAGTTTTCCTCGCTAGCCGAATGTCAACTGTGACACGAGGGAGTGAAACAGTAATGACACTTTGAGAGAGGGTATTTTGAGCCTTTAATCTGATCAGATCCTGCTCATTCAAAGGTTTAGAATTACAAATGTGTCGACAAACTCTCACACATCGAAAAAATACGTTTCTTTATGGTTTCATGCCCCGAGAGTCTGATGGAGTTGAGGCAGAGATAGAGACATATTGCCGTCATTAGAGGAGAATAAAACTATAAATCTGTTTGTACCCTGGGTCCCTTTGGTGGCTCACGTCTTCAGAAATAACGTGGACCCGGTCCAGGACAGAATCTGTGCTCCATCATGCCAGAACACGGTTTGAACCCTTCTCGATGGGATCAGCACCGACAACATTTTGTAGAATCTGGCACCTCCTCTGTTGCTAAGAGAAAATAGATTTTCTAAAAATATAACTGTACGTTCTCCAAATCAGGCACTGACTGGGACTAATACTTTTGGCCTGATTTACAAGTTTTATTTCACCACTGTGGTTTGTTGTTTGAAGTTGCTATTTTGTTTTTTAAAGGTAACGGAACATCTGGATGTGAGATGTTATTAATGTCAACCTGTCTAAAGGTGCTTTTCTAGTCACAAACTACTTTGGGAGACTAAGGATTTACTGCTGGGTGAAAATAAGGCTCGTTGGCTGAAGTGAAACACCTTTTTCTGGTTCATAATGTGGACGACGTCGTACGGCATTGATGGAATACATTGAAGGAAATTGTTTCTAAATGATAACTGTTGCTGCGGTTACACGGTTCCCGGCTAGCTCTTTCCCCTTGTTTACAGTCACTGTGCTAAGCTAAGCTAATCGGTCGATGGCGGTAACTTCTTGTTACAACCAGACATTAACAAGGGAGTTAATTAATTAAAGGTAAATTATAAATTAAATAATTATGTTGTATGGCTCACTGCAGAAAGGTGAAGCAAAAATAAGGTGTGTGACTATAATTCATCTATAATGGAATAATTTCATTAAAATTTTTCCTCATGCCACGCATCAATCTATCACTTCCTGTTAATTCCTTCCTTTTAACTTTCATTTACCTTCTCTCTCCCTCTCCCTCTATCTCTCTCTTCCTCTCTCTCTCTCTCTCTTTCTCTCGTGTTTGAACGATCAGGCAGAATAATCTCAGAATGAGTACGATGATTTATTTGCCCACCCCTCCTCTTAGCTGCCTGCTGTGCCAACAGCACATTAACAGGGAATTACAATGAGCGGTAATTACTCATTCATGAAATGTCCCCCTCTCCCTGCGTCTGAGTCCATGGCCCCGTGAGAGTGGAGGAGGATTGTTGCACGTCATTACTGCGAGCTGAAATGTTAGGGGGATTTGTCTCTGATGTCAACTAAGAAGTTATTTTAAAACGTATGAAAGATGATTAATAGAATTTTTGCATTTACATTTTTTTTGTATTGGTATAAATCCTGAATAAAAACACTATTATTAGTGGCCCTGCTGATTAAAATTACGATATAACAGAAGGCTGACCAAATGCACACATATACTATCTATTAACACTAGTAACTCATTTTATTTGCCCTCTATGTTGAGTTTAGCTCTTATTGCTCCTATACTCAGATTGAAACAGCACTCCAAGCAAAGTGAATCTGATGAGTGTAAAAAAAGAAAAGCTCCCTCGGGCCAGTCAAGACGGATTTGTAATTTTACCTTGATGAGATTTAATGAGAAAGAAATTGAAAATGCCTGATCATCTTAAAAGCGCTTTCCTCAACTTGGATCCTCAGCCCCGAGCCAAAGTGGCCCTGACGGGACGTTACCTACCTCAAGCCGAGCTAGTGAAGCGTTCAAGTCATTGTGTGCATGTGTGTGTGTGTGTGTGTGTGTGTGTGTGTGTAAGTGTGGGCATGTTGCTTGTCCAACAAGAAGCCTGATGTAACAGATTCCTCTGTGCCATGTAGATCTACATTGTTGCCCCAAAACAAATGAAAAGGTATCTGTGTTGCACTGGAGATTCCCTATTTCTCTGTGTGATTTGATCAACACACGCTCACTAGTGCACTGCTAATGTGCTATTGGTGCCGGCTGCATGTTGGCGACCTACTGGCACTGGAATATCATTGTATCATGTCTGCAAATACACAGCAAGTGGGTAAATATACAGCTTTGCACACTGTTGTTATTTTCAACACAATAGTGGTATGTTATGTTGATGTCCATGCGGTTGACAAGGTGAACAGAGCCTTGTGACTTACCTGTGGTAAAGAAAAAAAAACAATCACCGGCTCGTGGCCTCATGCCTCCGGCAGCAAGTCATGTTGCAGTTCACCTCCGTGTCCGTCCAAAATGTGGTCCCTTCAACATTTCATCCTTCTAAACTTTTTTGGGGAAATTGTAAACAAAAGATTGTCAATTCCTGAGTAAAGGCAAAAGATGATTTATTTTGAGGTCGACATTTTACCACTAAATTCCCATCGGCTCTTCTTGAGGGCAAACGGAGGCTTTGTTAAATGAATACTGTTGCTGAGACATTGTGTTCACGATATTTCAATTGCCTTTAGTTCACAGTGACATTGACCTTTCACTGTTAGTTAATGACAATGAAGGTACAACTTGTACGTGTCTGCTTTAACGCTTTGAAATAGTAAGCATTCCTGCTGATTTACTAATGCCATTTGTGATCCCGGGCAACATGCAGGCGTGACGGAGCACACACAGCGACCTTAGCTGCTCTCAAACAACCGGCAGTGAATATTATAGCAGCTACTGAATAATAAAATCACTGCAGGAGGACAGTGCAATTTGGCTTTTCAAAGATTTCACAAACACTTCAAACTCATTAAAGCGTTTTTCTGTTTTAAAGAGAAGAGGTGCAGAGAAAATGTATGCTATTAATCTTATTAACGTTAGCTTTATTCATTTCAGTGGGTTTGAGTTGGATCTCTTTCCCCCCATAGCAATCAGATGTTTTGGAGGCAAGAAACTTACTGTATATATTATCTCTTGGCAAAGGTTAATCTTCAGATTGTTAGCTGAGCACAGAGAGATGTCAGTCGAACAGGCAGAGATTTGTGCTGCTATCTGTGTCTCAGATCGGGATAAAAGACTATTAGGATTAGTTTGCATAGCTATGGTAGTAGAAGCTATATGAGTGAATGACAGAGCCGAGACAGTTGGATTATAGAGGAGTGAGAGGCTGCTTTCTCATTAAAAAAAAAGTGTTCTGAAGGAAAGCTGGGATTTTATCTCAAGTAGAGGGAGGACATATGCTGACATACGCTCAGCAATCTTATTCCTCTTTCTGTGACTACATTTCCATCCACTTAATCTTCATCACCTTTCCTTTCCTCTTTCACCCCCTGGTCTCCCAAACAAGTTCTCACCTTGGTAACCTCTGCCTGTCCAACCGCCTGACCCCTTGACCCCATCCCGTCTCACATTTTCCAGTCAATGCTCCTGACCTTCTTGCTTTTCCCTCCCATCTTATCAACACTTCCCTGTCAACTGGCTGTTTCTCGAAGTCTCTGCAGGAGGCAAGTGAACCCTCTCCTGAAGAGACCCAGCCTCAATCCTTCTGATGTTAACAACTCCTGGCCTGTCTTTCTCCTGCACTTTTCTTCCCCATAACTCGGACAAGCTATCTTTAACCAACTCTCCTATCTCCACCATAACAGTCTTCTTGACTCTCACCAGTCCAGAGACTGCCCTCCTTGCCAAAGCAGCCTCTCCCTCCTCTTTTATTATCCGTCTCGCCCTGCATTTGACACAGTGAAGCACTAGATCCTTATTTCCCCCCTTCAGGAGCTGGGTCTCAGGCTCTGCTCTCTCTCTTCTCTCATCCGACCTCAATGGCCGCACTTACCGGGTAACGCGGTGGGAGGATCGGGTGTCTTCACCTTGTCGTCTCACCACTGGGGTCCCCCACGGCTCTGTCGTGGGTCCCCTCCTCTTCTCTCTGTACACCAACTGTCTCGGCTTACAAACTGAAGATTAACCTTGACAAGAGATCATTTATTTCCCTTCCAGGGAAAGACTCGCCCACCAACAATCTGACCTTTGCCTTTGACTACTCCGTCCTAAGCCCAGCCCTGACTGCTAGGATCCTCACTATGACATGTGGATACATAATGCGCAACATCAGGAGAATACGTTCCCTTCTCACTCAGAAGGCAACGCAGGTTCTGGTTCAGGCTTTGGTCATCTCGCACCTTGTCGATTGCTACTCCTTCCTAGAAGGTCTTCCTTCCAGTGCCATCTGACCTCTGCAGCTCACCCAGAATGCAACAGCTCACCTGGTCTTCAACCAACCAAAATCCCCCCCCTCCACTACTTTGCTCTTTTGCACCCTTCACTGGTTATCAGTGACTACGCACATCAGTTTCAAAACGGCTGCATTTGTTGAAATACGCAAATTCAGCTCTCATCACGTAGTGAAAGAAGACTGCATCTGTACTGTAAAGTCAGGACTTTTCATTCTTAATTTCATATACTGCAGTCCATGGTGATTACCATTCTTAAATATTAAAATAAAGCATAGAACGATATTTTGACATCAAATGAATACTGCTGATTAATCAGAAGTTGAATGAGAAACAAGAAAACAAATTTGTAATTCACTTTTAGCTCTCTTCAACAAGGACATTTCCATCAGGGGAGACTTGATTGTAATTTGACAATAATTTATTATAAACGCTTAAAATATGCATTGAGCAAAGTCTTCGCCGATTGGACTCCAGCCCTAAATAGGATTGCTGAGGGACAGGGATGCTGAGGCCGGATAAGGCCTCATCCCCCTGGAGTCCACACGCTCGAGGTGGTGCAATGAAGCGAGTTGCTGCAATCCTCTGATGAATGAGAACTATTTCTACAAAGCTGACTGGAGGGGCCTGGGGTCGAAAGGGCTCGCAAGTTTTGCTAAATTAAATGATGGAAAATAACGTTACAAGATTGTTGAAATTCACTGCTTCAGCTAGTCTGTTGACATCAGCAGTCGATACAGTACAGTGTTCGAGGAACAGAAGGGGATGTGAAATCCTAAAGGAGCAGAACTGCCTGTTTGCAAGCTGTAAATGAAGTGATAGAACAAACTAGCTAGGACAGTAAAAGATTGTTACCATTTTGATTTTACCTCGTCAACAACCATCATTATTATGCATCTTGAGTGTCGGAATCCACACTCAATACTATTATATGTAATTTAAGTGAAGGTGTAAATGCACTGTAAACGATATATGACTGTACATGTTTCACTTGTGGCACCTCCTGACATATTAAACCATGCAAGAGGTTTCCTTAAGGTAAGTTATTAACACATCCACCTAGTTCTCACTAGGTGTGTGTGTGTGTGTGTATGTGTGTGTGTGTGTGTGTGTGTGTGTGTGTGTGTGTGTGCGCGTGTGTTTGTGTGTGTCAACTGAGGCCTTTGTCAGCAGCTGTCCATTATATCAGTGAACAGCATCGGGCTGAGCTTTGAGTGCAGGACATTTACAGAAACAATTTTCTCTCGGTAAACACTTAGCGGTCGTTGTTTTGTGCATCTCCAAACATTCAGTACAGCCTGACTTAGAAGATGTGTGCTGTGTATCTCCATCTGTCCAGTCAGTGTTTTCAGTCGGGTGGGTTTGATGGATTTTTTAGAATTTTTAGAATTTTAAACTGCTATTGGTTGATTTCCACAGTGACGTGTTGCATCTACAGTGTGTCATCAATCTACAAAATTCAAATGCTAAATGTTAAAGAACTCTGTCACTCTCGAGGATGGATTGTATATACTTTTGTGTTTTTTGTGTGTTGGCCCATCTAAACCGTTGGAATTAAAATCCTTACCATCTTTATGGGGCATTGTGTTAGATTTGAACAAAATGATTCATTAAAACATTCAAAATGAACAATGCTTCATCGAAGTTGTCACTGTATTGAGTCACAGCGATGTCTACTGAAATGAGCTAACCCAGCTAGCCCCGCAGTGCTGTCTCGTTTTACCTCTTGCACCTCAAAAGGAAAAAGTGAGTCACTGTACTTTCTTGCTTTTTGGAATTATTCCAATAAACAAACTATCAAAACATACACGAGCCGTACCGTCCCGAGTTAGTCATACAATAGTCTGTCACAGTGTGAGCAGCATGTTAGAAATCCGATCAGATCCTTGCTGATTTTAGTTAGTAATAGTTTGATACAATTGAAAATGAATATACATTTGGTTTGTATGAACCCAGTAATAGTGGTGACATTCTGCCCAGTGTTTAGTTGGGATCACATGGGCAGAAAAGATGATTCTTAACAAGAACTCTTGGCCGCGTTAACCTCCAATCCCTTGTATAGTCAGCATTTAAAGGTCGTTGTGCTCGTTGGGATTTGAACTGACAGACCTCGGCTGAGGAGCCAAGTTCCCTGAGCTTTCAGTTGCAGCCGGCGTAAGGATTAATGAGCTGATACTGATTCCGTCATTTCCACAGACATCAAAACCGCACGGAGCAGTAGCTTGTCTGGACTAATGCGTATGTGTGTGAGAAAAAGTGGACTCACCCGTGCTGACTGCACCGGACAGGTATGTCATGTATAAACTACTTTATCCTGGGGCAAGCTGACTGGGGAAGAATTCATGGATTTAAACTTTGAGATAGCGGTTTTTAGCACACACAGGGGTGTCCATCTGTGTCTCTGACAATCCCCAAAATAAGAGGTTAGAAGATCCTATCCAGAGGTCACAGTGGATTGAATTGTTCCGTAAATTTCGTACTTCAGTGATGCCACCCTTAGTTCTTTTAACCAAATTTGCCAAAAATTCCAAAATCTTACCAGGATGCTTTCTATGAAGATCAAAGTTTATTATGAAAAGTCGAAGACTGGAAAAATGAGGAATACCTTTGATTGAAGGAGATCATACATGAAACCCAAGTTCAGGGTCAAACCTATAATTATAAAATATAATAGAGTTAATAATGTCTGAAATCTTTCCTCTGTTTACTGTGATTTTTGCATTCTTATCTCACCACTTTGGCCTTTGTGACTCACGAATGCTGCAAACATTTTTTCAAGGTGAGCAATCAAGAAATAAAACAGCTCTTCAGCCAAATAGCCGTTGGTTATCTTCAAAAAAAGCAATCCAGTTTTTATTTCTAAAATGAAACTACTGTTGTGTTGTATTGGGAAACATAAAAACTGTAAAAGAGACCTTTTTCCTTATTTTACTGGCAAGAAAGAGGCAAAAACCAACACATTTTCGAAGCTAAACCTTTTATTTCTTTATCACTTTCAACCCGGCTTTATCTGAATTGGATGGGGTTGGATTAACACAGCCAGTAGCAGCAAAGGTTTAAACATGCAGAGAGACGGATCAAATGACTTGAACCACCGTCTTTCATCACTGATAACCGACATTTATTATCAATCGTCCCACTAATGTATGAAAAGAATAAACCAGTAAACCCTGTGACGGATCCAAGTTCAAGTAGAAGTTTAATGAAATTGCACTTTCTTATTTCTTGTTCTTCTGTGTTGGTATCCTTATGGTTGAAATGCACTTGTTGTAATTCACTTTGGATAAAAGTGTCAGCTAAATGACATGTGATCTAATGGAATGTGAAAGTAGTGGAGGACATTCCTCTCATATCAGATCGGTCTGCAAGTCCTGACCTGTACGCTCTTTAATGCCTGGATGAATTGGTGTCCAGCAAAACACTCCACATGTAGCGTGTGCTCTATATTTCTCTTTAATGAAAAATGATGATGGATTAGCTTGAGAGGGTCGAGCTCCCATCAGACCCGGTGGTCATATGTTAAGGCTTCGTGATGAATGGAAAAACAACCTTCCTTCCATCACACTTTTAACTCACCGCGCCGAGGTCAGTCACTCCTACTGAAGACATAAATGTTAACAACATACAAATTCACAAATGTTTGTTGAAGTCAAATTTGGAAAATATAAATCCACCTCCTGAAATGAGTCACATTGTGCTTAGAATTGACACGTTGCCTGAAGGTGAAAAACTAAAGAACAGGCTTTTGTGACCTGTGGCTGAAAATAAGTGTGTTTAGCGCTCTTTACAAAAATACATATGTTGTACTGTACAATAATACGCAGGCTAATTAACTTAAGATATATTATACTATTTTTATTTATTATAACTATTACTATAAGTATGTTTAGTCATGAATTAAATCCTACATAATGGACTTTTCATACACAGAATTACAGTATATCTCGCTCTGCTGAGAGAACTTTGAAAACTTCAAATGGCCTTTTCTTGCATCTAAGTACCACAAAGTGTTACATACGACAGTTTTTTGCATAATAGGAATAAGATAAAAACCATAATGATCTCTGAATAAAAAGTTCAGCTGAAATATCAGAAGATTGCACCGCTGCAAAGAAAAAAGAACTCGGCACAAACACATTTTGACCCTCCATTGAGAGAGAAGTATTTCAAAGAGCTAAACAGCCAAAACAACAGCGCTGAGCTTCACTTCCATGTGGACGCTGCGTTTGCTGAGAGTATGAATGATGGGATTTAAAGACAAATCTGTCAATTCTAGATCCAGCGGTCTTTATTTACATTTAAAGCAGCCCTTACGGTGTGTTTGTGTGTGTGTCTGTGTGCGTGTGTGTGTGTCGGCCTGTGTCAAAGTGATGTGCTCTGTTTCTTGATGAACGTTTGAAGAGCCTGTTAATTAACTTTCAAGGAGCTGCCAGTGATTAAATTAATGATACAATATATGGAAGATAGGAGAGAGAAATAGTAGCTCAATCAAAGCATTTAATGAAGTAACAACACCGCTCTTTCCGTGAATTAGTGTTCAGTAAATTCACAGGATCGCAGAAGCAAAGGGGACACAAGGTACATGGTAAAAAATAACAGCAGAGCGGCAGTAATGAGTAAGTAAATAATATTAGGTAAAAAAGGAGCACAAAACCACAGTAACTAAATATACTGAACTAAATAAATGTATGTACACACATATGTACATATACAGTACATACACAGTGTATCACAGTGGTTATTGCACATATCTTTAAGTGTTCTTTAGTGGGTTTTTTCAGTGACTTGATGTCCTGTGGTTCACTGGGTGCACAGTTGGTCGTGCAGCAGCAGGAAGGAAGGACCTGCGGTACCTCTCCTCCACACAGCCGCTGGCTGAAGGAGCTGTACGGAGCTTCCATGGCGTCCACCATCAGGGATTAGAGCTGAGTCATCATCGTCCTGTCTCCCACCACCTCCACCGCGTCCAGTGGACACCCCTAGCACAGTGCTAGCCTTCTTGATAAGTCTCCTCCCGACGCCTGCCAATATGCAATAATACTGTAATATAACATGATATAAGCACTCGGCGAGATCGCAACTCTTTGCTGTCCTGGCTCCCAGATGGTGGAATGAGCTCTCTGATGACATCAGGACTGCAGAGAGCCTCTACATCTTCTGCCAAAAACTCAAGACACACCTTTTTAGACTCTACCTTGACAAAAACACTAGCAAAGCGTAGCACTAACAAATTGTAGCACTTTAATTGTAATTACAATGGCACTTTTCTATAACATGTTTTTGAAACTGCTTATTTGATGAAAATTGTTCTTTCTTGTTACTTGATCTTCTGAGTTTGGATCTCTGTGTGGAAATGCACTTATTGCAAGTCGCTTTGGATAAAAGCGTCAGCTAAATGACATGTAATGTAATAATCATTTTGCTCAATCAAGGCAGTCTCATTATTAGATTTTAAGCCTCAACTAGTGTCTATGTTGGAAATATGTGCAGTAATTTAAGTGATTAAGGCAGATGTTCAATGGGTGATCTCCAATCCACAATTCCAGAATTCCAGAAGAGGCCTTCAAAGTCCTGCAAAGAGGACAAATTAGTTTTCCGATGACAGTTGCTACTGTTCTTTATTACAACATCGCTGAAATTACAGTAAAGTCCCTGCAACGTGTTATATACACTGTAAAGTCAGTAATGTTGATGGTAAAAAACTGTTCAGCACAGAAAGTTATTTTGGCATTCATATATTGTAATAAACACATGTAATCACTGGTAATTGTACTAGAAATTGAACTGAAAACAGAAATGCACCTAAAAAATAATTAAATATTGTGATTTTTACATGAATTGACTGTGCACTGTAAAAAAATCAGTTGAAATACAGAAGTATTTTCAGTAGTACTGAAAATGACAACGTTAACATACTAGACATTAGGGGATGTTTTTCACCGTGTTATCAACAGATTTTTTTTTACTGTGTAGTTAAAATAAGAATGGCTCAGATGGTTTTATCATCAATGGCATGTCAATGGTTTCTGACTGAAGGTGCCTCCCTCAACTTATGGAAATAAGTGGCAAACTGGCCATTACAGCCGGGTTTTTGTAGTTTTGTAAAAAGCTCACACCTCAAGGGGAATCTGCAGCATATTTATTAAAATGCCAAATTTACCACAAATACTATTGTGTAGGGAACTGTTTATACATACATGTATAATTCAGTCTTCCCCTGAGGATACTATTTTTGACTTTTTATTTATTTTTATATCAAAATGACCTGTGAAATGAATGGCAGCTGGTGTACAGTGCAATAGAGAGAGACTACTACTAATTTGTGATCATGCTGCATTGCAACAGTGCAGATGTGTGTTACTGACGCACACACTTTCCCAGTAAAATGATGCAAACCTAATGTATGCAGCTTCAGCATAACAGCAGAAGTCACATCAAGGCTCTATTGATATAAGAGGATGTGGACGAGGATTCAGAGGGCATGAAATTTTAATGAAACAAATGCATACGACAAACTCAACAAAGGTGTGTTGGTGGAGTTTCACATATAACACAAGCAGGAAGGGTGAGTATTGGCACCATATATTGAACAAAGAACAATTTGGGTTGTAGTATTGCTTTGAGTACAGCCTTAACATAATAAACGCCTGGGTTTGTCTCATCAAGATGGATTTAGTCAAAATAATTTCCCACATATTCTTAAAGAAATGATCTGTGATACTTATACGGATAAAGTTTCTATACCATGGGGCTCTACCTGCCTCTTACCTATGTACAGTGACAATATATGGCCTGTCAGAATTATCCACTGAATTATTGGCAGACACCCGCCTGTTGTCTCGTTGGATCTGCCTCACACGCAGCGTGGGTTGAGCGCACAGCAGAAGCTCCGTGGTGCAGCCGGGCCCATCGAAACCTCCCCGAAACGCACATTTTAATGCAACTTGTTGGCGGCACCGTCACCCCCCTGCGGAGCGGAGCCGACCGTTTCAACACCGGCAAGCCCCCAATGTCTTCCCCTTCAGGGGGGTGAGGGAGAGGAGTGGTGGGGGGGGGGGGGGGGGGGGGGTGCTTGACGGTTGCTGGATAAAAAGCATCGATGAGCTGCGCTTTGGGGCGTCAGATACTTTTCACACCTTTCACACATCATTTTGAGGCGCTTCAAGTTTCTCGCGACAGAACTGAAATAACTTGTTTCACTGTGTTAATGTAAAAGCATGACGACGCGCTGCACCCTTCAGATGAGGTGTGAAGCATCTCAGCACCTCCAGCAGCAGCATCCACTGAAGCTGAAGCCGCCCGCTGCTTCCTCCTGAATGAGCAGTCTGTATTTCGCTGGTCGGTACTGGACGTGTTTAAAAGAAGCGCACCGCTTGATGGGATGCCCGGATCGCTTTTTTCTCCCTTTTTCTTAAAAGAAGAGTGGTGATAAATTCGTCAAATGGAGTAAAAAAAAAGGTAAGTTTTTACGATATTTTTTTGAATTTGTCATGAATAAATAAACCATCTGTCCGCGTTCGTAACCATTACGCATTGATCTGGGAGCGCAGCGGAGCGGATGTTTTATTTTCAAAAAGCTGAACTATCGCAAACATTTTAGGTTCAAAAAGACTATTTTAGAGAGAGCAAGCAACTCTGCTGATAATCTGGATAAAAACAGCACACACTAGATAAAGATCTCTCACAGAAGTCACTAAGGGGTGTTGAAAATGAGGGAAAGAATACGAATAAGTCAGGCATATCTGCAGTTTTTCATGGCGAAAATTATGGTTAAAAAATGTTATAGTCATTTTTATATGAAAAAGAGTACTGATTTTTGCTCTTCAAAGTCATTGATTGCACTTGGTTCATTAGATATTCCTGTCACTATCAAGCTAATGACAAGTGTTTATCATTGTGAGTCATTTGCTATGGCTGTTTAAACATTCCCCCTTGGCTTAGCAAGGCTACAACTTACATTGTAATAGAGCATATTTCACTTGGTCATCATGCTTGAATTCCTGTATGATTCTACAATAAGCGGCTGTAGAAAATAAATGACTTTGACTGGATATGCAGCCAACATGTTATCATGGAGGTGTTCTTCCAACCAAGCTGTGACACATACAGCTGAATAAGGCAGGAGACGTGGTGATATTGGTTATAGGTACTACTTACCTTATGGTCTTTTTTTTTGGAAAGAAATTCATAAACATGTATGTTCTAGCAATATGTGAGACGGATAATATTCATGTTCTCGTTGGCTGTATGTGGTGAAGAATCTACATCACATTTTTGTACCCCTCCGTCCGACCGGCTTTATTCTGAAGAAGGAATGAAACGATTTGAATAACATGAGGAGGTGCTGCTTTTGTCATTAATGGCTGCTGGTGAGGAGGAGCAGCCCAACCATCAAGTCCATTTCAAGTTGGAAAAAATAAGCCTGTCGCCTGTGCTCTCGAGCTTTTCTGGAAACCACCTCAGGCTCTCTTTCCCCAGACAGGGGTGAGTTGCATTTTTTTTTTGCTTTGAGTGGCCGACTGATGTCAGAGAGGCTGTGTGAAATGAAAGGGAATCACCATCACAATGCTGTGATGAAAAGTATCTCTGAGCACACAACGTGCCTCACTCTGTTGGGAAACTCACTCACACAGTTTCCACTCAGACACTGATACACACACACACACACACACACACACACACGCGCACACGCGCACACACATGCACACTTGCCTCTGCACAACAACCAAGGTGTAACTGAAGACATACATTGTATAATTCATATTCATATGGAGCCATACCATCTCCATATGTGCAAGATGGTGTAAGGTATATGATACGAACCATTCTGATGTTGGGGTATTCTCCTCTCATCTGGGGCTTGAGAGGGCATATTACATATAGAGGAGAGCTTCAGAGCTCATTAGGCAAAGCATAAAGTTAGGTTTTAATAATTAATGGAGGAAAAAGCAATTTATGCCTGATGGTTTCAAGAGTGCAGCACAATTAATATGAAAGAAGACGATATAGGGGTAAAAATCAAATCCCCATTGATCTGTTTTCTCACGTTACCTTGCCTGGGGTCATAGTGTTTTAATCTTAGGAATATCTCCCACTATTGAGCAATCACATCTCTGGGGTGCAACTCACTGTGAAAAGCTAAGACAAGAAAAGTGACGCAGGGATACACTAAGGATGAAATCGCACTTTGAAACGAACATGAACAGAAACCTAGAAACATACTGACAGCTTTAATTCACCGATATGCAACCGTTTGCAAGTTCTGGCTCATCCACTGGCAAACTACAGCTGTGAGGGATGCAAGAGAGCTTTTTGAACATATTCAAATGCCTCTGATGTGCATGCCAAGTTTAGGGTTATTGATTTCCATTCAGATGTGTACTCTGGATATCTCACCATGCCTGTAGATGGAATAAAATCACGTATTCATTGGAGATTTAAAATCAAATGTGATGTCATGATTCAACGTAAGCATTGAATGTTCGCATGGGCTGTGGCAATGCATCATGGGGGTTTAAAATGACTGGAGGCATTTCGCTTGTGGGACTGTGTTGAAACCAGAACATGAAGCAGATGTATGCAGATGATGAGTCACAGCTTCATTCCACCCTCTGAAATGTGTTACTTGTCCCGAGATGTCACTTTTTCCAGGAGACGTAACACAGCAAATACACTAAAACACATGAGTTCATTTAACAGTGTCGTCACTCCGCTGTTTGTTCTGCCGACTGCTGTTTACAGAACTGTGCAGCGTGTCAGTAGCTGTTGAGCAGATGGGGGGGGGGGGCAGCGACTGTGAAGAAAACTTTAACTTTTAGTTGACTACACATCTTTGTAATCACGTACCATGGAAATGGACCCTGAGGAAAATGAAATGAACACTGACACTGTACCCATTAACTGCTGACATAAGAGAGAGTTACCCACCATCAGACAAACTAGATTCCCAAAACTCGGTGAAAATGTGACAAGAGGAATCAGTGCACCGCTACTTGATGCATTTTAAACTAAAACCAATGTGTTATAGTGTCCTAGCAGGAATAACACACAAGCCAAATGGATCCACTTGGCAAGCTGTAGAAAGTGCTCTCCGATGAAAGTGGAATAAAGTAAACATGCAAAGGGGTTGGGAAGCAGCGGCAACCGAAGCGGACACTGAACAGTACCGAGAGAACAGGAGCAGGGAATTATGAGCACATAACACCAATCATCAGTGGAATCCAGGGAACTAGTCACCACCATCAGTTATCCAACTGTGAGTCATAAAGGCACCGAGGACTTGACGTGGTCCTCCAAAAAACGAATGAGTGTAAAGCAGAACAAAAAGGTTTCTTAATACTGGACAATAAGAGAGAATCTAAAGACTTACCTAAAGACATGCATTCATGTGATACTGAGACACGCTTTGTGTTCTTTGGTATTTAGACTCTATCGGGATCTCACCATTTTTTTTGGAGGGGAAGTCACGGCCCTTAACGCGGGAGGCGATGGTGAATTAGCAGCTGAAGGTCTGAATGGATAGGATCTGGACATGGATTCCGAATGAGCTCCGTGGAAGTGGAATCGGGTCGAAGTGGGTCACAGCAGACGCAGTAATGGCAACCGAAAGCAGCAGAGTGAAGGATTGTTTTAAAGGTTCGATACACACTAGAAGACCGGCTCGCAATGGAAACCCCAATCATTGTGCAGAATTGATTCCAATGTAAACTTCTAGCTTCTGTGAAAACAACTTCAAGCTGTGAGTGACAGAGCAATCAACACAATGATCCACCCTCTTAATATCAAGATGTTGTGTAGAAACACACGCACAAATGGTACCAAAGCAAACAACATGAAAGACTTCTAGGGATGTTTCAAGAAACTACAGGATCCACAGCTAAAAACAGAGATAATGTTGCAGGAAAGCAAAAGAGAAACAACTAAGTAACACCATGAAAGTAAAAGTTAGTGCAGAGAATGAACCAAAAGTCATGGAAGCTTCTGGCATCACGGTCGAGGGTCCACACACAATAAACGAGAGATTACTACACTGAAGTCCAGCTTTACACCTAAAGCCTACACATACACCAGCCACGACATCCTCCAGCTTTAGAAGCATTAATCGCCTTGATCCTGATCAAGGTTTTTCAATTTCAATAAATTAAAAGTGTCATCCATAATTCCTAAAAGTTTATACTGACTTCTTTTCATTTTCTGCAACCAATAGTTTAAAGTTACACCTGTGCTCACCAGGCTGAAGCTTGATAATCACACATTGGAATTTTGCTTTTGGATACCCCAAAAATTGAGGTTTGGCAAGAAAAGCAGCATTTTATCGTTGAACAAAAATGTTTCCCCCCCCCACTCTATATTTGTATAAACCCCCAAAATACAATGTTTAGTGTTGACTTTTAAATGCAAAGTTAAACATGTATTTGAGTTTCAATACTGGAAGTGGAATTAGTGTTTTAAAGTGACAATGTCTCATCTGGATCTCAACAGGATCCTGGAAGAATACAGACATCTGTGAAACAAGTCATCTTCTTCCAGCAAATCTTCTCTTTACACTGGAATAAACGCAACGCATTGGGATTGTGACTGTGTCAGTGGTAATCCCGTCTACAGGCAGGATTATTCACATGGGATTGGGTCTTTTCCTCAGAAAATAAAACTTCCCCCTCTCTCTCCGCCATCGTTTTCTACACCATTCCAGGCTGAGAAAACAATCCACATTACATTGTGTCAGGGATACATTAACCATGTTTTGTTTTATTCCGAATGATTTTAATCCCTGTGAGGGACGGTTGTCATTTTTTCTTATTTGATCTAATTTGTTGCATTGCTCAATTAATTTCCTTCTCCTACCCTTTTTTCCCCCATTATCTTCCTGTGTTTGTTTCATCCCCCAACCCTTCCTCTTTTGAATATTTTTTTTCAGTCAGGATACCCAAATGATTAGCGCTGAATCCTAAAACCTCCAGATGAAAGTCATAATTATAGATCATGACAATTTTCCAATTATCATGAAAATCTACTCCTCGCCCTCACAGCGGCAGCAGCAGCAGCAGCAGCTGCACCACTTAGTGGTTAATGTTTCAAGATTGACTACTGGTTGAAAGATGCCTGTTTCCATTACCGAGCTTACAGGAGGTATCGCTGTGTCTCCTTATCCAACAGCGTGTGATGTGTTGACTCTAGAAAGAGAGAAGAGAAAGGAAAAGATGAGTGGAAAATACAAAAATGTTCACCTCCTGCACTGCAGCACTCACCTATATTTTTTCTTTTTGAACCAAGAAACAATATAATGTGTAGTTTGTAAATTCACATGTAATTGTAGTTTAAGTGTAGTGCACTTTAAAAACATATATCAAGAGAACATTTCCTATTAAGCATTAGTATTATTACAAACATTCCTGCACTAACTAATTTGTGGAAGCCACATTCACCAATTTCCCCAGAGAAGCGTTAAGTGTCATCCACTGAAGGCTGTAATATAATCTGCCTAATATCTCTGTGAGTGTGACTGCCTCTCTTATTAGTCATAGACTAATCACGTTAAATCTTTTTTGTTTTCCATTGGTGTCACAATGCACAGCTCTGCTCGGCCAAAGTCAAGGACGGCTCCAGAGTCGACTTATTCACAAGTCGGTACTTGCTTTGCGATGTGAAATTCTTCTGCTAATCTTTGTTGGCATTTTTATGAAAGCAAATTGCCGCCACGTGAAGCTAAACAGGACTGCATGCGTCACGAATGATGAAGCCATTAGCACAAAAATGATGGTCCTGTGTAAACCAGTTACCAGTTAAATGTGGAGGTCGGATCTTTTGTTAAACACACACGCAGACCGAAGTCTAGAGATGTATTCAAGTAAATCCTCTGAAAACAAGGTGAATTGCCCCCCTGCTGCCATTTTTAAAAGTGGCTATTTGTGTTTATTGAAACTTAACCGTATGTGAGTTTCTATTTTCTTTACTTATAAATTGAATTCTACGCAATTCTTCTGGGGATCTGCAGTTCAATAGGACCCCATCCTGCTTGATTGACAATATAATCAATACAGCATCTCAGGGAAGGTTAGTTGTGCAACACTCACCAACTAGCCCTCAACCCTTATTGCCTATTTGGAGACATTTAAAACATCCAGCAAGTCTCATTAATCAATTGTTGGAACAGCAATAATTTTATATATATTCTAATATTTAGATATTTTAAACTATTATTTAGTTTCCCAGAAGAGGACCGCAGTTGGATGGCAACCAATTTTCACAGCAGAAAGAAGCTTATTTGTATATGTATAATTCAAAAACCAGTTTTTTAGAGCTTTGAATTAAGAAACAAATTGCATTATAAAAACCATGAACATCACAGTGAAGAAACACATTTGACGATGCAGTTTCAGTGTGGTTACAGCTCCTAGATGGTGTTTTAGTTACAGCCAACTATACTCTTTAGAAAACAATAACGAATCTTTGATTGTAACCATTATAAACAATTTGTACCGAGTGCATCTTAATTGCATATATATTTTAATGTCGTTAATTACCTTCAGTGCCTGTAAATGCTGGCTCACTGTTAAATGATAATCCTTTAACAATACCCCGATTTATTTGAATGCCGGGAGTTACAACAATCATCTTTACAGTGCACAAAAAACAGAAGTGTCTTTGGCACCATTCATACAGTGGGCTGATGAGTTTGTGCACAAGCAGCACAAGATCAAATCAACCCACATGTGAACGTCTCTGCTGAGATCATTCCAAACGGGATCATCTGCTGCTGGAGCTACACAACAATCTCTCGTTTTCCTCTCAACAGGCACAGCGCTGCAGGGCTCAATTCTTGGTCCAATTTTGTTGTACATTGTGAACCTTGACTTTCCCTCTCCGCCATGTTAGTGACACACCTGTAAAAGCCCTACTAAGGATCAGTGGATGTGCTATACTTCCAGAAAAAAAACTCTCTCCCACCTTCAATTGTCTTAATGGTCCAAGAGTAAATTAGCAATTGATCTGATGGTCATTATTCACACTGGTTTACCACATACCGCTGTTGGCTTGTATATTTAACTCTGGTTTGTTGCTTATTTCTCAGCTTCAGTATTCATCCCTTCCTTAAACTTTACTCCCCGTCATCATGTGTTGCTCTTTTTGTACAATATGTTCTAGTTATCCTGCCATCTTTATTCTTCCTCTTTGTATCTGGAGATTATGTCATTTTGGGAAAACTAAATATCTCTTTGGCTTTAATGTTGTACTCCTCCACGCTCTAATTGCAACTAACAAATAAACATTTCTAAATTTATAGTTGTGTATTTTGGGTCAACACCCCCTAATTTCAACTGAATGACTGAATCATGTAAACAGCATTGATATGGGGAACTTTGGCTTTAGAAATCATGAAACAACAACTTCAGTAGAAATGTGTAGTTAACACAAAATTTGTGTTATTTCCCAAAAGATTTGAAATATTGCCCCTTACGTAATTATGGAATCCTGTTAATTTACAAATAAACTTTCCGCTTCTGTACAACGTTTTGCTGTACTACTCACTGCCTGTGTTGCAACCTAATGAACTGGTTAATCCAATGTTAAATAAATATATTATTGTACTCTATAAACATACACATACCGTACATGACCTTGGGTGTGGAGTTAGGTGGATAAATGTAAGTACAAGAATAGGAATGGCCTGCTGAGACAGGACTTGTTGGACGCGATTCAGCTGGAGAAAGAAAGTTTCCAGGCGTTAATCTCATTTCAAGGGATTTGGTTTGGGGGGGGGTACGTTTTTTTTACTTATGCTAACAATGGTGCGTTGAAATTGAAATACTTTATGCGGAAAATCACAAGAACGTTATTATTGAGAGAAATTTGTACAAACAAAAAACAAAAAAAAGTTCTCGTTGATGATTTTTGATTCTGTGTCAACTCCTGCGATGCTGCACAACATCACACATGTCAGGCAGGACTAACTAAAATATATCTTGTTTTGTTAAAACATACTTAGCTCTAGCAATGTTCTCATCACAAGCTCTTTAATCATCTCTGCAGATTTAAACCAGATCCTCATTTGTCATAACACACACACGCACACACACACACACATGCACATGCACACACGCACACAGCCGGCTGTGAACGACAAAGTCAGCACCAGAATTCTTAGACCTGTTCTCAAAGAAGGTCCATAGATTTGCACTAGACTGTATTACTGTGGAGTGGTGTAAAAAAGAGAGACCTGTGTTATGGTAGGTGGTCCCATCAGCAGGAGGCCAATATGTTGATGAAGTTCATTGTATGCAAAAGACATGTAACAGGTGCTTCGGAACAGTTTAAGCAAACCTGTTAATACATGGGGGGGATTTCATTAACAGATTAAATCATGATTTGTCTCGTTTCAACGATCTGTTCCTGTTTTGCTGGTTTAGAGAAGATCTGAGATTGTCCCGCTGAGCCTTTACAATGAGTCCTGAGTTTTTTTTCCCAGATGTGTCACCGGGTAACTTGAGATACTTCGCACCCTCTCTGCCAATTAATTTACTAGTGCAGGAATGAATCCCCATAAATCATCTCCTTTATTGTGCTCCGGAGCCAGTGTCCTGTGAAGATTAAATATATTTGTTTATTATTATGCATATTTCTTGTTTGTTATGCTTATGTGTGTGTGTTTGTGTGTGAAAGGGGATTGCTGGAGGGTGCTGCACAAGATGCATGCGTGTGCGATTGTACATGTGCGGCCCCCACGTCTTCAACAAAACACCTACCCTCCGAGCTCCCAGCGAGCTGCAAACAGTGGCGATAAGATAAAGTCTCGAGCCATCGAGAAATAATGTGATTACATTTGCTGCTTCCTGAATTGCAGCACGACATGCCGGTATGATGCAATCCATTCATGCTAGCCTTTCATGAAACGTGTGTGTGTGTTATCCTGCATAGCATACTGGAATGCTTTTTTCAATTTTATTCGATCATGATTTGGTTATATTCACTTTAACCTTTAGTTTCCACTTTGACAGATATGACTTCCGAAGTCATGTTGATTGTTCAAATATTCCTCATTCATCAACATTTTTATTATTTTATTTCCCCAGGGATGGTGCAGTTCAGCTTTATAGTTCAGTATTAGCATTGTTCAGAGCAAGCTGAATTGTAAAAATGCATTATTTAGGATGTTTTCAATCTACTCATAGTTTAAAGTAGATTGAAAACACTAACTATCTACAGTCTGTGACTGCAGATAGTGTGTGGGTGTGTGTTAAATTGGCATGTGTATTCATTCAACTACTTTAAAATGTCTCTGTAGCTCGAGATGCCAGAAAAAAAAATATGTTTCCAACAAAACGGTTTGAGTACAAAGGATGAAGAACGTCATTCTCAAAAATGTTCACAGCTTCCATTGTTGTAGAGCTCCAATAGTTTGTTCCCATGACTCCCTACATTTAAGCTTTCCTCCATTTTTATCCATCATCAATCCCCAAACCACCTACAGGATCTATGTAAACGTCCTCCCCTCACCGCCCACACACACACACACACACACACACACAAATCCATGCTCACCAACCGCTCAGTGCACGCTCGAGTAAACACCAAACATGAGCTGACATGGGAGGTAACGACGGCTCTACCTCCTCTGAGCTAAATCAATTAGTCTATCTCCAGTGGGGCCATGCAGTGTTCGGTGGGTACAGGACTTTCTCCCAGGACAACAGACGGGCTGCTCCACACGCGTCAACATCAGCCTGCATTTGACCCTTCAGCCTTCAAGGGATGAACCGGATTTGCAGTGGATGTGTAGTGACGGGGACAACCGGGCAAGGCTGCGTTGTTGCACACGACTCCACATCTGGGACTTTGTCAGACCCACAGCAGCAAGTTCTGCGCTTGATTCTTATGTGATATATTGAACAAAACTAATTGTATATTTGATGATGTTGGTTCTCTGATGCCTCGCTGTATTGTATCTTCAATTTAAAGCCAGATGTAGAAGTGATATTCCCCACAAACAGTCAACCCAATTTAGGCCAGGTCTGTCTCTCACACATTCATTATGAACCTCATTACCTAATTGTGCTGTAAACCAGACCTCTGGGAGATAAGCCTTATCCTTGACTTGTTTGATGAACAGATACGCTATTCAGTCATCTATCAAAAAGGGAACTGTTGAGACAACTTAATGAAGACGTCTATGCCGTCCACAACAATCTTCTGACTTAGCTCACTGTTTGGGGAGTGAACATTATTGCCAAACTATCTGTGCACTCATCAATCTCTTCTCCACCGATGCAGTGGAGCGAGCCTGTTAGACGCTCATGCTCTGATGCATCTCCGCTTGATGTGAGGTGAAGTCATTGCTTGGTGTGTGCTTTAACTTCCATCCGGTGTTGAGGAAAGAACCGCACAAAAAAAACTGGTATTGTATTTAAGCCTAACATCAAACATAAACCTTTACTATGTAATTTGGGTTAATGTGATAAGTTTACAAGCCTTGACATCTTTGTATAAAACAAGTAAAATACAGAGACATTGAAGTGTCATGGAGAAGGAAACTAATATATAAGTTCATTGCCTTTGTGCTATTAAGGTTATCTTGCATGTGCCCATTAGACTGGTATTTTGTTGGTGGACTGAGATATGTGAAAGTAATTTGGGTTTCGAAATCATAATGGGCTACAAAGGAAATGGCTTTGATAGCGTCTCTTTCAATGTACAGAGCTTAAAGGAACTTGGTCGATAAAGATCTTCATTGTGTTTAAGGATGTGGTACATGAGGAGAACAAGGCATTTCAGTTAATGGACACATTTACAGATCAGTTTGGGATTGATGCACATAGTTTAGGATACAGTAAAAGATCTTACACTAAAAGAAGTATATATATATATATATATATATATGTAATAATGTGTGACAAAAATGGAATTCAGTTTCGCAAATCTTATTTTTCTCATTTTAATGACCCTTATGGATCATCAAACAAACATGGCGCATAATAATTGCAGAGGCATAATAATCACCTTTTAGAGCCCAGCTGCTAAACAGCTCTTCACTTGTTAATGGAGAGGACTTGCAGAGTTGCATCAGAAACAAACATACACTCAGAAATCCGCTCGACACTAATGTGGCGGCAGAAGGTTGTGTGGACTGTAAAAAAAAACCATTTGTTATTAGGTGGCAAACACCATTGCTTTTTTGTAATATGTATTCCTTAATATAATCCTAATTATTATTATTATTCTTATTATTGTTATTATCGGTTCATAGGCTGATATGTTGTTTCAAATTGTAAATATCTCTTCTCATTTTTGTACTAAAATCCACCTCTTCAAAAATCTGACTTTATCCTGTAAGGCGTAGAACATTTTGCAGTGAACATGGGTATATCACCTAAAAGATTCCCCATTTGTCACATAGTTCCTTATGGTTTATATTTTGGGTTGAGATGGCAAAATGGTTTCAGTTATAACTTAAAAGTGCATGCCTTAATATATGCGTTAATATCTTCTATTTCCTCTTAAATTGAAGTGGTGCGTATCGAAGCCGCCGCTCTTAAATAAAAGATTGGATCAAGGTATAGAGGGAGAACTGGTGGGAGCAATTGTGTTCTGTGGTGATTAATACCTTTTTTCACATTTCAGTTGTTACTGTATTTCTTTCATTCTACTTCAAAGAGTTGGCTTTCCCTCCTGTGATATGTTCTGTTACCTGGAGGCAAGGTATTCAGTGTCTCTTTGTGTTTGTGGGCACTAGTAACAGCAAATGTGAAGCAATTTTAAGTTATATGTCAAGAGTCCAAAGAAAAAAAAACTCTGTTGTATCTTTAGTCAAAAATGTAATTTTTAAGGCATTTATATTATAATATGCACAAAATATATTATGTATACAGTCAACACAAAAAAAAGAAAATTGGCTCTGAACTATTACAGTAGCAAAAGCAGCTTCTATGGCAGTCATCATTTTAAATCATATTATTATTATTGTTATTATTAATTTCTCTCAGGTTTAGAATGTATGTGGATTAATTTCTCTCAGGTTTAGAATGTATGTGGATACCTTTGTAAAGCGCTGCTAAATTTAGTCTAGTGTTAGTAGCAAAGCAAACCTGGTTATGACTTGACTGTTTGGCTTATATAAACCCAACAGCTGGAGATGTGGGTGTTAAGTCAGTGCATCAAGTCATAATGCACCATTTACAGGTTGAGTTTACAGAACGTTCATCTGCATTTATTGGCCCTTGTGTGAGCGGACTTGGTCATGCGGGGGGGTTTGTTTGTGCATGCCCGTGTTCGGAATGAGAGAGAGGGGATGATGCTAAAGTTGACTATTGCTAACCTTTGTGCTTCTCTCTCTCGTTTGTCTCCCCTAGGGTTGAACATTCTGCAGATGATGCTCCATGACGAAGCCTAAGCTATGTAGTATGGGTACTACAACGGAGAATTGTGACGCTAGGAACCTGAAGAAGCTTTCGGGATGCAGCATCCCAGCAAACCTTTGTACAGCTGAAAAAAGCTCTAAGGATGTGAAAGAATTATCCACAGGATGACAAGATTTTTTTGGTAGACTACATCATGTAACTGTGATTTTTCCAACATTATTAAAGACACAAATAGCAGCCGAGAATCAGCGAATTTGATTGAAGGTTTGGTCAGAAGATGCTGTTTCCAGCTGGCTGCTGGTTGGAAATGAGATAAGAGCACGGGAAGACAAAAAAGGAGTGCCTGTCTAAATACCAATTAGGATTTGTCTCTCCAGCAGCTACACCAGTGAGGCAAATCAATATCAGGTAGGCTGAATGGACTTATTGACCTGCTTCACTTAGGAACATTAGCTGTGGATGGAGTTAGATGTTTGCTAAAGGTATGAATATCAAACAAGGTCCTGCATTTCCCACTGCCAAAACCACGATGGCACCGAACAGCCTGCTCAGTGCCACGCTGAGGTGGTGAGGCTGGCTGAAACCTTAGGGGAAGGGTTCAAAGGAGCGGAGGAGGCATGGAGCTGGACAACAGCTCTCTGGACTCCTTTACCAGCAACTACACAGAGACCCCCGACACCGTCACGCCGCCGCCCTGGAGCGCCGCCACGTTACTGGGCCTCCAGATCTCCCTGTCTGCACTGCTGGCTGTCGTCACCCTCGCCACCGTGCTCTCCAACGCCTTCGTCATCGCGACCATCTTCCTCACCAGGAAGCTCCACACACCGGCCAACTTCCTGATCGGCTCCCTGGCCGTCACGGACATGCTGGTGTCTATTCTGGTCATGCCCATCAGCATCGTCTACACTGTCAGCAAGACCTGGTCGCTGGGGCAGATCGTCTGTGACATCTGGCTGTCGTCCGACATCACGTTCTGCACGGCCTCCATCCTGCACCTGTGCGTGATCGCGTTGGACCGCTACTGGGCCATCACGGACGCGCTGGAGTACTCAAAGCGCCGCACCATGCGCCGGGCGGCGCTCATGGTCGGGGTGGTGTGGGTGATCTCCATCTCGATCTCCATGCCCCCGCTTTTCTGGCGGCAGGCCAAGGCGCACGAGGAGCTGACGGAGTGCATGGTGAACACGGACCAGATCTCTTACACCCTGTACTCCACCTTCGGCGCCTTCTACGTCCCCACGGTGCTCCTCGTCATCCTCTACGGGCGGATCTACGTCGCCGCCCGCTCCCGCATCTTCAAGACGCCGTCGTCCTCGGGGAAGCGCTTCACCACAGCACAGCTCATCCAGACCTCGGCGGGCTCCTCCCTCTGTTCTCTCAATTCGGCCTCCAACCAGGAAGCCCACCTACACTCGCTCAGCGCGGGAGGCGGCGGCGGTGGAGGTGGAGGAGGGGGAGGATCCCCCCTGTTCGTGAATAGTGTGAAAGTGAAGCTGGCAGACAACGTGTTGGAGAGGAAACGTCTGTGTGCGGCTCGGGAGAGGAGAGCGACCAAGACGCTGGGCATCATTCTTGGCGCGTTCATCGTCTGTTGGCTGCCGTTCTTTGTGGGCACGCTGGTCATGGCCATATGTAAAGGGTGCTGGTTCGATCCGGTGCTGTTTGATATATTTACCTGGCTGGGATACCTGAACTCCCTCATCAATCCTGTCATCTACACTGCATTCAACGACGAGTTCAAACAGGCTTTCCAAAAACTCATCAAATTCAGACGGTTCACCTGAAAAAAAGACGGATTAAAACCCTCAGTGCAAAAAGAGCAAACTAGATGCAAACTAGAAAATCATGATAATGGAAGTACTGACACTTAAATATCCCACCTTGTGAAAACATGCTAATTGTGATATGTTTTGGATTTTATATCAAACAACTCTGTGCCATAGCTCTTTAGAAAGCATCCTCCGTTTAGACTGATTGCATGCATGCAAAAAATTGAAAATCTTCAGCCCAGTCTATTTCATGTTATCGGTACACTAATGCAGGCGTAATAATATGGAAACAGCTAACAAAGAGAGATGTGATGTAGTGTTGCGCAAATGAAAAGCCATGAAAAATATGTTGTCTTAATCTTTGCTTCATTCTGTATGCTGCTACTTCCATATAATGTTTCTGTGGTACAGTAAAGTACTTCGAAAGACAGCAAAACTTTGGAAATTTATTATATCTATTGCAGTATATGCAATTTGAAAGTGGGACACTGTATGTGTATGTACATGTGTGTGTGTATGTGTGTGTGTGTGTGTGTGTGTGTGTGTGTGTGTGTTACTTACTGTAATATATGCGTGGATGAGGAAGGGAGGATTGTCAAGTGTTTGAGCTATATACCTGCTACTCTCCAGCGAGGCTCGTCTTGTCCTCACAGAGACAGAAATGGAAACAGCATTTTCACTCTCCTTCTGAATTTTAAGTAACAGCCAATACCATAGCAACAGCAACAAATAAACCCTTTCAAAGGGGGTATGAAATGACAAGGTAGAAGCAAATGATGAAAATCCCGGGAAGTGAGGAACATCTGAGATACATTTTGAGTGATTTAATGTGTTTCTTCTGTTATGTAGACTCTTGTTCTTGTTCTTCAGTGGTGTGACCGAGGTCATTGGAAAGCAAAGCTAACTCACTGGTGTTAAACATGACCACGACAAAGAACAACCGGGATAATGTTTTAATAGTGTATTTTTCCCGTATAGAGATAAACAAAGATACAATTACTCAAAAATAATATGTAAACGCACTTCATAAATTTGAGTAATGATAGTTGATTTAAATGCTGTAATCTGATTAGTCATGATACACAAGAAATTAACAAAACGTTGCCTTTAAAATGTTGGTTCCGCACATTGGAGTCATGGATATTGAACACAGTGAAAATCATGATGTTTATTTTCTCAGGCGCAACATTTCATTCACTTTTATGAATATGCAGCAGAATCACTCTCAATATTTAACATTAACATCAGATCCAACCTTTAATGCAAAATTTACTTTTTCTCAACACTGAGGCTTGCAAATTTGAAAAGATTTAACATTTTTCAGACAAGATGACAAAAAACATGATGGGTTCTTTGCTGCATGTTTCCTTTAGTATGTTATCATATCAGGAATGATGTGACTGTTATGTTTGACAAAAAAAGAACAATGTCACCTTATTAAATAATCCAAACAATACTTTGAAACAATAAAGAAGTGCTGAATGAATTTAAAAGAAATGAATATGTTTAAGGCTGACACTTTAAACACAGCACATCATCCCATAGATGAGTTCAGCGTACAAAAAAATACTTTAATTGCTATACATTTACTTCAGCCATTCCTATGTGGAGCACTTGTAAAATATGTTTCATCAATAATGACCACAGTTCATCTTAACGTTGTAGTAAACTGTTGAAGTTGGATAATCTTCATGTTTCCCCCCTGGAGTGGTCCCAGTTCAGTCTGTGCCAGCTGCTTGGGTTCAAGAGGCTGTTGCATTCAAGTCCAAATCAATTTGACCAACCTTTAATCAGTCCTGCAAGACACACCATGTTACTGTGCTAGAAAGACCCCAAATAATGTATCATTCATTGGCCATTTGTTTGTTTCCATATGCAAAGAGAACAGTGGTCTCAACATCTCATTGACATTAAATCAGTTATGTTTGTTCTTTTCTTCCCTCAAGAAATATCATCATCAATTTCTAAAACATGAGTCACCAAAAACTTGCTTCTACTCCTGACATGTCTGTTTCTGAAGTTGAATTGGCAGTGACCCACAATAACATAATACATCATCCCTTAAAACTAAACGGTAGTCTAATATTTCTGAATACTGCTGAAACGGGTAACTGTGACTTTTTCAACGAATAAAGGATAATGGTTTAATATTAACAGATGACATGTGATGATAACGTTTTGACAAGAGTCTTTGGAGCTTTGGATATTTGTAATCGAGGGGCATCTACCCCGAGCATCACATCAAGTGTCGGGACGCATTAATTTATCACACCCAACCACCGCTGATGAGGCTTGATAGAATGATGAGTATGTGGCAGAGAGGGGGGGATGTGGAAGGGTGAATAACAGCCGCATGAACGCACTAAGCATGGAGAGACAATCCCATTTAAAACGGGACGGCAGCAAGATGAAAGGCTTATGAAGTAATTGTGTTCCTGCGTTATCGGATAACGGAGACCAGCCGATCAGAACAGCTGATATCAAAAGGCCCAAACCATGACAGCAAGGAAGTTAAGAGAGAGCCTGAGAGGAGCTAATGGCATTTATGAGGAATAAGCTACAGGCCGATGTATGCAAGTATAGGCTTTTTGACTAAATTTACACTACAGTTGTATTGGTTATGTACTCAATACTTGGTCAATTTAGGAAAGATTTAGGACAAACTTTACTGTTGTATTCCGCTATCTAAAAGGTAACCTGGATGTTAATATGTATCCTTAATCCTTTTTAGGATCTTTTGTAATTGAATGTAATGTGAAGTAAATTAGCTTTGGTTGAATCTGAAAGTTGGACAAATGTGAAAAGGGGGAAAAATGCATTCCTCCGTTTTTATTTGGACATAAAAAGCCACAGATTTGAATATATAATGAATTGTCATGGGAGCTAATAGCTAGAGTTACCAAAATGATTACACCGTGAATGTAAAAATCTCTGTGAAGAGAGGCCACAGGGTTGGGAGTGTCGTATTTAACAGTGCTCACCTAATAAAGCCTAATTATTCAGCCCGTCTGCTATTGATCTGTGCCTATGGCTGTCACTGAGGTGAACAAATGTGTCTGAACTAATTAGCCTTCAGTGAAGGAACTGAAACAAATATAGAAATATCTGCAAAGACGCAAAAGGAGCGTCGTGACCGCCGAGTTAAGCCCAGCAATTGTTACATTCCAGCATCGTGTTTCTTCCTCTGCTGGGTGCTCTCAAGTAAAGCCCAGGATACCCCAAAATAATGCATACTGAATGCAGCGGAGAGTAGTTCCGTCACTCTGGATCAGCGTGGAGGATGGATAGGAGATGGCTTCAGATGAAGTTAGGAAGCCTGAAGGTTAGGATGCACTTAAAATCATGGCTGTTCCTCGTCCATCCACCCCCCCCCGAAACCAAAATAGCCCAACAGCCTCGGGGAACCAAGTCAGGCCGAAGGCTTGTATGGGGCAACTTCAACGTACACGCCGCGTTACCAGCTGAAAAGATGAATATCAACTTAAAGTCATCTGCTTTTAAATGTAAATGAATTCCCATTTGGGTCTGTTTATGTGCTGATATTTATGAATGATTGTTGCACCTCACTCACACCTCATCTGAAGAAATGTAGATGGCAGTGCTGGCATATATCCACATTATTAACATTTAGCTAACCCATAACATGGGTCTAATACTCTATGAATATAAACATCCTGTGAAAGACACACTGTGAACTGTTCCTCTCTTGGAGAGGACACTGCACAAGTTACGCAATCGTTCTAAATCGCTGATTGACAAGCGCCGGGTGCAATCTGACACGCTTCTATTCGCTCACACAGAGTCACTGTGACTGCACTGTGTCCATGCATCCAAATGCATGCATATCCAGTGTGGATCTGTATGCTTCCTTCCACACAGTGTCATCACAACACCTTTGCTAACTCAACACAGGGGATCAATGATGTAAGAGGCCACATGAATACTCCGCTGTCATATGTACTGTTTAGAAACAAATCAAACATCCCGAAGTGCCAATGGAACGGAAAAAAAGGCTGCGTCACTTGAAGGTTGGAATGGAATAATTACACTTATAGTACTACAAATGCAGAAATGAGACAACGAGCGAGACTCAGTGAAGGTGTCATGATCAGTGCCACATGTGTTTACCTTTTTTAAGTTACTAATGAACAAGTAACGCTAATAGATTGTTTGAAATATTTCATTTTTCTTCCTTCTCTCCAAATCTGAGTTGATACAATTCCTTGCACCCAGACTTTCCACAAACGTTGAGAAATGATGATTAATGTATGAAACCAGAGCCGTCTAAAGCATTCATGAGCATCGGACGCGGTTGACTCGACTCGGTCATAGGTCATCAACGTCTCCATCGGGGGTGTGATGTGAAGTACACTGCAAGGTTCAGTTAAGCAACCTTCAGTCAGGGTTTTACTTAAAGCTGAACAACCAGGGTAAATACCTGGAGGGGCAGAATTCAGAGGTGAATAAACAGGTGTACAGAAGGAGTACGGCTCAAAGCGCCTCTCTCTCTAGTCGCCTTCCAGCAGCGCAGAACTTTTCACTGTGAGAAGTTATCGTCTGTTTCTGGCAAATCAAATAAACCCAGAAGGAAAAATGTGGAATCAGAGAAGTATGGTGTGTGTGTGTGTGTGTGTGTGTGTGTGTGTGTGTGTGTGTGTGTGGTTGTGTGGAGGTATTTGGGATGGCCAACAGTAAAACATTTTGATTTAAATTGAGCGCTGAGTTTGGTTTGAGGCTCTGAATACTAATAGGTTGATTTGCCTGTGAAAGATATATAGTTAACAACTACTCCCCAAAAACAAGGATGATCTATAAGCAGAAAACGAATACAATTGTGTTTTCATTCTTCACCTGAAACTGAGAATCATGTTTTTTCTTTACAATACAATGAGCTCTTGAACAAATGAGTCCAAAACAAATATTACAAGTTTTAAAGAGAGCCTTCAATGTGTGCACATTAACTGAAGGCTACTGTAGCTTTAGAATTATAATACAATTAGGAGCTATAAAAAGATATGAATCACAAAAACATAATTTGCATTTATTCATAATTTAGACACAGCTAAATATTGTTTCTACAGCAAAAACAGTTATGTTTACATTAAAGTCACTATATGAAATCATTAATATCTCCCTAGAAAAAACGGTGAAATTTCAATTCAAATAACTACGACTTCTGAGTTGCGTCTCCGAGGGAAGAAGAACGTGGACATCCGTCATCATTCGTCCTGGCTGCCGTGTCTCAGAAGGCAGGCGAGGTTTTGGCTGATCTTGGCCGATCGCGCAGTGTTTTCAGGAATCCTAGCTGCGACGGAACGAGTTTTCACTGTTTTGTTTTGTTTCACAGACGTATGGATAAAGTATTGCCTTTTTACCCCAAAACATTGCATTGCACATATGGTAATAACAAGAGAAGTTTCTGTCAACTTTGCTGGTGTGGGTTTTTTTTTCTTCCGAGTAGCTCTTGGCAGAAAATAATGCAAGGTTTCAAAGTGAGAGGAGCAGAGAGCAAAAGGGAGAGACACAAACACACAGCCCAGTGGCTGTCGCTTTCAGGAGGTGATCTATTCATGTTAGAACACATGAACCACAGTTGAACCCAAATGGAATGAGCTATTATCAAATCTGTCTAATTCTTAAACACGAATTGATTGTTTAGAAAAATGTAAAGCTGAGGTTGTAAAAATCAGTGCACCCAGAGTTTAGCAATTAAGTTTATTTAGAAATCATTCAATTATTCTATCTCTAACCCTCATTTATTTTTAACACATTCTTTTATTTTTCTGGAGAAGATGAGCTATGAACTTGCCTGAAATTACGACCTCCAGGTAGTTGCTTTACATAAATACGCAATAAAACACCCTTAACTTACTGCTCACACAATATGCAACATTGAAGAGGTGAACAAGTAAAAAGGGGGACTGCAGCTAAAGAAGTATGGATGCTTTAGGAATATAAATTGTGATAAAACGAGAAGGAGCAATAGTCTTTGGACGTTTTGGACATCTTTTGTCAAATATCATAACAATATTTACAGAGTCAATTTTAGTCCCCTGCCATGTTGCACGCATTCCCAAATGATAACGACAATTGAGCAACCCTTATTTGTCTGCCTTTACTCTGTACTCTCTCGCAAATGTTGCCTTAGTTGCTGCTTGCATTTACTTGCAAAATGAATAATAGCATTCATTGTGTGCTGCAACAGCATGCAACCCAACCACAGTGATCCTCTGTGCAGTGACTGCTCCAATACATTCTTAATTGCTGCTGCTCCTCCAGGAATGAAATGTTTTGTTTCACAGACCTACTGCAGCAGTTCCGCCAATCGAAACAAGAGTTATGAGGACGGTTCATTGCAATCAAGGTAGATTGTAAGGTAGTTAATGTGCTAATCTGTTTCAATTGTGGAAGCAAATACACTTATTTGTGTTAGTATACATGTATCTTTAAAACAACACTACAGTTCTCTATATCCATGCTAGCGGCTTTCTAGCATATTTGTATGATAATGTATTACGGAGTGTGTTTTACTCATAGTAAGTGTAGGAGTGTGTGTATGACATACTCAGTCATACACACACACACACACACACACAAATGACAGTTCATTTACAATTCCCACAACTGTAGAATGAGAATACATGTATTATTATTTTACAGTCAACTTAAATTTGGAGAGAAGTATTCTGAATAATGTAGAGCTTACTTCCCCCCCCTCCCCCCCCACACACACACACACACACACAGGCAGCCGTTGGGACTTTGCGCTTCCTACAAGGCATCTGCTTTTCTTTTCTTTGCCACGAATATAATTTCATTCCTGATTCCTTTCTTTGTTTGGGCTGCCATGCCACCACGGGGGGAGATAAAATGGCTAAGTAATTTCAAAATTTCAAACAAAGTGGGACTAATTAGTGTTAGTCCCACCATTCATTTTTAACTATGCAAAATTATACCTGGAAGAAATCACATTTTACATTTCTGAATACGCGCCTCGAGCTGAGAAGCAAAGCCCAAAAAAATGTTCAGCGCAGTAATAAAAGATTTTACGCATGAATAAACAAAACCCTAATAAGCAATCTACAACTCCCACACGTAGAATAACATGCAATTATGTACTTACCCATTCAAAAAGCTGTTTATTATAAGCAGATGGTTAATGCAAAACGCTTCAAAGTAGCATTCCCGCGTTGATGGTTTCTATTTTCTATTTCTATTTTCTATTTTTCTTCAAAGCTGTCAATGAACAGAATAATCTTCTCAATCAATCTGAGTTGAAATTTAAATGTTTTCTTCTGCAGGGTATTTTTGAACTTCACATCTGGCAATGGAGCCTCCCCAGACATGAAGATGCAGTTCTCTTCTTTGCGGCTTTCAGGTACATTCATAGGTTAAGTTGGAGGCTTGGATCTGATTTGAGGCACAAGCACAGCCTTTTATCGATGGGGAAAGCTGGCCTTTCTGTCAGCTTCTTTCTCCGTCTCCAGCCGCCTGTATTCCCCAGATTAGCCCGGACGGCTGGCTCATTTTCTGACCCGAGTAACTCTGCAGCAGAAAGGAACCGAGCTGAGGCTTCAGAGGATAGAGTGAGGAGGAGATAGAGGGAAGAACCGCGAGGAGGGCAGAGAAAGAGAAGAACAAAAAAAGCAGTCTGACCTCTGAGGAACGGGGTCAGAACAACCGTTGACTGACAGAAAATCATTTTGGAAGCTTTTCAGTGTGACTTTTATATCCATTGAAATGTGGTCTGTGAAAGCAAGGTGAAGAGACTTTTCCTTACACCTGCTGTCATAACCCAACAGTTTCTTTTTGCTGCTGTGAACTTTAGATAAAAACAATTCTATACAAAAAGATAGCGTCCAAAACATCCGCTGTATAAATCATGGTCAGAGTCCTGCTTTCTTTTTATGGCAGCATAACCCGCGACAAAGTCTTACATTTCACAACAGCAGCTACCTAAACCATCACAAGCTGCCTCCGGGGTGGCGTCGAAGCTACAGGTAAGTGGAAGAGTGCAGAATCTCACACAAAAATGACTAAATTAGAACAAAAGATTGGAAGCAATCCCGTCGCTCGCTGTTGCAAGTCCACAAGAGCCGCAACTTCATGGACGAAGCCTCAACTTGGCTCCTTCGTTTCAACCCGAGACCAATAAGGCAGATGACTGCCTGGTGGCAGAATGTCAAACCCTCACAGGGTGCCAGCCACAGATCTATGACGGCGGTGCTGCATGATGGAACTCACAGAGAGTTTACCTATTCCTCACTGTGCAATAGTTGGGGTTGTCAAAGGGATTACTTTGTGTTCAGGAGCTGGTTTGTGTGTGCACGTGCTGCTCTGTGTTTGTCTTTGAATCCATACATGGGCATGCAGCTAGCAAAAGGAATCAATATATTATCTATCTTTTGGTGTGCGCTCTTCAAGGATAGCTATTCAGAGGTTAACATGTATACTTTTGCTTTAAAAATGTATCAAAAAGATATACCTGCATCACTAAAACTCATCAATAAGCACATCATATCTGCGTATGTTTAATCAATATCTAAAAATAGTTTTGTAGAGGATTGTGTGTGGAACCCAAGCGCTACGCTGGCACTTTCAAATGTGTGTTTGTTCTTCCCACATGCATCACATGTATTTTTAATATTCAAAGCATGTGTACGTTTCATGTGTGCATATTCCTTTCCTCCTTCATTCATTCGTGTACTGAAATGCCCTGGTCAGGGAACCTTAAAAAGGCAATAAATGTCTGCAATGAAATCACATTGTATCATCAACTCAATCCCAGTCAGTTCATAAAGGATTGCCGGGCAACAACAACTCAGTAAGAGAATACTATTTATTCCTGCACGAGCCTGATCAAAACTGGATTTAAAATCTGGATTTCTTTCAAGATGAACATCCCAAACCATGCCATGCTGTTATGACTTCATCCAAAAGCCTTATCAAAAACTACAAATGTTTTAGTTCTTACATCTAGAATTCAACAGAAAACAAAACAAAAATCAAGGTTTTTAGCAAAGGAAGAGTGTTGCCATTAACCTTAGTTCTTATTATCCAATGGCTGTGGAGGCACACTCGATGTCTTCAATTAAACCATGAATGCAGTTTGCAAGAATTAAATTCTCAGGTTAAAAATACCTTCAGCCCTCACCCTGCTTTCTGAACCATGGTCAGTTTGTCTTTTACTTTTTCGTTGCTGAAATACATGAAGAGGTCAGATACCAGAGCCAAAGACTGTGTACCGATTCCCATGAGACAGGTGTGAGAGGTAAGGATGCTGGTATGAATCTATTGAAACAAAGTGTAACAATTCAGCCAATCAATAGCCATTATGTCTCTGTCAGATCTGAATGGGTGCCGTGATTATGAGATAATGAAGTTCTGGATTAGAAGTGGCATCACCCATTTTGTTCAGTAATGGATGATTGATTAGAAAGAAAAGAGACTCTGACAATCTCGCCATCTTGAATTTCCTTTCTGTATAGGAAATAGCCTAAAACGAGGAAAGATATACACTCACCGGCCACTTTATTAGGTACCCCATGCTAGTAACGGGTTGGACCCCCTTTTGCCATCAGAACTGCCTCAATTCTTCGTGGCATAGATTCAACAAGGTGCTGGAAGCATTCCTCAGGGAGTTTGGTCCATATTGACATGATGGCATCACACAGTTGCCGCAGATTTGTCGGCTGCACATCCATGATGCGAATCTCCCGTTCCACCACATCCCAAAGATGCTCTATTGGATTGAGATCTGGTGATTGTGGAGGCCATTTGAGTACAGCGAACTCATTGTCATGTTCAAGAAACCAGTCTGAGATGATTCCAGCTTTATGACATGGCGCTTTATCCTGCTGAAAGTAGCCATCAGAAGTTGGGTACATTGTGGTCATAAAGGGATGGACATGGTCAGCAACAATACTCAGGTAGGCTGTGGCGTTGCAACGATGCTCAATTGGTACCAAGGGGCCCAAAGAGTGCCAAGAAAATATTCCCCACACCATGACACCACCACCACCAGCCTGAACCGTTGATACAAGGCAGGATGGATCCATGCTTTCATGTTGTAGACGCCAAATTCTGACCCTACCATCCAAATGTCGCAGCAGAAATCGAGACTCATCAGACCAGGCAACGTTTTTCCAATCTTCTATTGTCCAATTTCGATGAGCTTGTGCAAATTGTAGCCTCAGTTTCCTGTTCTTAGCTGAAAGGAGTGGCACCCGGTGTGGTCTTCTGCTGCTGTAGCCCATCTGCCTCAAAGTTCGACGTACTGTGCGTTCAGAGATGCTCTTATGCCCACCTTGGTTGTAACGGGTGGTTATTTGAGTCACTGTTGCCCTTCTATCAGCTCGAACCAGTCTGGCCATACTCCTCTGACCTCTGGCATCAACAAGGCATTTCCGCCCACAGAACTGCCGCTCACTGGATGTTTTTTCTTTTTCGGACCATTCTCTGTAAACCCTAGAGATGGTTGTGCGTGAAAATCCCAGTAGATTAGCAGTTTCTGAAATACTCAGACCAGCCCTTCTGGCACCAACAATCATGCCACGTTCAAAGTCACTCAAATCACCTTTCTTCCCCATACTGATGCTCGGTTTGAACTGCAGGAGATTGTCTTGACAATGTCTACATGCCTAAATGCACTGAGTTGCCGCCATGTGATTGGCTGCTTAGAAATTAAGTGTTAACGAGCAGTTGGACAGGTGTACCTAATAAAGTGGCCGGTGAGTGTATGTAACAAACACGTGAAAAAAACATTATAAATAATATGTAATTTACCTTTAATGGCACTCTTGCCTTCAGAATTTGCTTTCAAATATTTGTCTACATTTCTGAGGAAACAAGACTTCAACATTGATTTCCAAAAGCTAAATGTGCTTGGATCTACCGGTTGAATGATAAAATACTTTCTGAAAGGCATGCAGAAATCCGAAAGCAACACAAAACGCAAAGGGTACGGCAGGGAAAAGCCACTCCGACTCCCCAGTGGGGGAAGGAAACAAGGCTTGAAGCCGCGGCAGCATGCGCTGTAGGTCGCACAACGTGAGTTGGCTTCCGGTGGAGTTGCCACTGAGCAGCAAAAACAGACGAAAAGGCCAGAAGTTCACCTTGGAGGCACTGAAAAGTGAAACCCCAGGAGATAATGTTTCTGCGGCAGGCAGCAGGACGTGATGTTCTTCCAGGCCCATCAAACAATCCATCTGCTGGGGAGAGATGGGGGCTTCCTGTGTACACACAGTGAGAGAGCTCTAGAGGTAAGCCTTCAGCATCCAACAGTTGCCACTGTGCATGTTAACAAGAGTGGACACTGAACACCTCCAGGATTTTAAAATGATCAAACATTTGGAACATTCAAAATCTTAATAGTTACGCCCGCTGAAGGAGATTTTGTGAAGTGATTGAAATGTTGAAAGCTAGTAAGTTGAGTATTTTAGGTCAGATGCTTTTTTCCACCTTTTTTTCCCTGAATGAAACTGGCTTCCTTAAAGTACTCAAACAACATTTCATCACCTTTTCAGGGACATTTCAAGGACCAGTGAGCAAGCTTCGTCTGGCGATGAATAGCATGTTTTTTTAAATTGAAAGCTTAAGAATAAAAGAGCAAAGTTGTTCATCATCCGTCCAACAATTGTTTGTGTGTTGAGAGCCTCACAGGGCCGCTGTAGCCTTCTTAATCCTGCCTAAACTATCCAAAACCGGCAGAAACATCTGTCATTGGGAACGACATCAAACTCACTTGAACTATCTTGCCGAAACAATCGGAGCTGCCGCACTGCTAATCCCGTGGCTGCACATCTGGAAGTAGACTCATTTCTGATCCAAGAATAGCAAGACTTGGTTAAATGTGCAGTTCATTGTAAGGTGGAGTTCTTTGCTCTTCTGAACCTTCAAATAAATCAAACTTGAAACGTAGTATTAACTTACCACTACCCGCAGAACGTGGGAATAAATGAAGTATTCTCATCCTTGCATAAATGGAGCTGTTGAACGAGGAAAAATTTCAACCAAAGTTGTTTGATTTTACCTTCGAAACATGACCGTTTCCTTTTGACACTAAAAGCAGGCAAACAGACGGGCATGCGGGTGGGACGGCTCGTGTGAGACAAATTCTGTCACACAATCAACACACATTAATGTGTTATCATTCGGGATCATGCACCTGTGATGCAGCACCGTGATTACACCAATCCGTCTCTGCCCTGTTCCCCTCTGTTGTTTTCTCAGGCAATCTGCTGCCACTATAACGATCCGTCTATTTCTCTTTCACCTCCACCCTTTTGTCCGTTCGTTTACCTGGAAAAATAAACAAGCTGTTGTCGAGCAGCGCCTCTGATTTGGCCCAACTCTGCTGGACAGCTTTCTCATAAAAGAAGCCGGTGTTATGGCAACTCACTCTTCAGTGACTGCACAGCACGATCTGGTGTCAAAGTGGCTCCACTGTTGTCGCAAAGGTCAAAAAACACAACACGACAAGGAGTTAGGAAAAGTACATACTTGGGTGAAAATTCAAACCGACCCTAAAACCAATAAATAAGAAAGTCTTTTTGTGCAGATTTATGTGGAAACAATATTTATTCATTGAAGGGTGGAATCCAAATCTTCTGATATTCTTCATTACTCAAATTGCCTGTAAATACCTATTAATGTATTGCATTTCTTTGTGATGTCTCACAAAGAGCCATCCGTCGACCCAAGCATGCACCCACAAAAGAAGAAAAATGACCTTTTTCCTTCCTATTGGTTTGTATTCACTGCTGGAGCTGACACGGGAAATGAAGGCAGCCATATCATCCAGTAATAACACCATGTTGATCATGAGGCTCTGACCACGGAGAGATGGAAACACAATGATTCAGGGGACAGAACACTCTCACGACCCGATCAACACACATCAGGGTGGCTGCTTTGACAACCAGAATAGAAAAACAATCCCATTCTGTCTGCAGCCCGCACATCAACTCAATCTCAATCTGTCATTTCTTTTCCAGTCAGTTCTCACATCTGACTGGATGTAAGCAAGCAGCGAGCTGTAGATGTGAGAACGAGTACTAAACAGACACTTTAGTCTATTATACTAAACCATACTTTAGACTCTGTGGATTATCTGAGAGTTCATTCATTGTTCAACGTAAAGGCAGAGGTGAGGATATTCAAGTGTAATCCCAATGCACACCTGCCTTTAGGTAAATGCCAACCACTATGAATCAATACAAGACAAGGTTCAAAAGCATGCAACACTGTCACCATGTGGACCGCGTTGCTTATTGCAACAATTTAATAATGAGACATGAGGGAAAATAAGCACCTACATCCCACTGTAGTGTTTGTTATGGAACAGGTTGGACTTGTACTTACGCCCAGACAAAGGATCCAGCCTCATGGTTTAAACCTGCTACTAAAACAAGAATTTTATGAATTGGTTAATTTGAAGTAAAGTTACTAATGTTAGATTAATGTTAAAGTACAGCAGGCAGTAGAAATGATTCACCCTCGTCAGCATTTCAAGTTAAAACATTTGACAAGAAGCTCGAGATCTATTTCTGAAATCTTAATGTTCTTTGACGTAAATCAGGTTGAATGATAAAATGTGTCTGAAAGCGACAATACTGCAAAAAGTACAAGCCAAGAAAGAGCCATGACAAAAGTGCCCCAACAGGTAAAAACAAATAGAGATGGAAGCCATTGTCACCTCTGGATAATCCCTGACTCCAACATCTGTTTATTGTGCATCCTCAATAAGACTTATTGAATAAGTACTTAGTGGCTGAGATGGGAAGCTCAGTCCCACTGCACTGCAGGACCCCGATGACCTGGCATGGCGACGCTCGGTCAACCCTTCACATTAGTCCACCTCCTCTTTTCCAGGTACAACACCGCCCTCCTGCGGTCACGCCGCGTGCTACAAGTGGCTGATGACATCGCTTTAGTTGTGCTGGAATACGCGGCCGCAGCCACAAAGTGCAGCCACAAGAGCTCAAGAAGACCGACGGCGAACATTAAAGGTCCTGTTCCTCCACGCACCTATCTCTTTTTCTTTGTTCTCTTTTTTTAAAAGACACGTGACTCGTGGCATGCCGCCACCGAGGACATGCTGTCAGCTCTCGGCCACGTGATGTTTGGATGGTGAGTTGTGAAAAGCCACATCAGTGTGTGTCCGGACGCGTTAACCAGGCATCTGCTGTCAGTGTGTGACCACAGCCCCGAACCTGCTGACATCGGGGATCCCCGTCTGAGGATGCCTCACGGGAGCAAAAGAGAAAAGGTAACGTGGATGCTTAGTGTACTTTTATTATGTCATCAATATTACAACGACTATTGTTGGTGTGAATACTGAGTTGTGCCGTTTTTTTCGCTTTCACTCATTTAAGGAAACTAAATCTGGCAAATCTGGGAAATCCGGAAGCAAAAATGGCCCTGCAGAAAACCAAGATGTAAGTATTTATACACTTCCCTACTAAAACACATTTGCTACACAAATAAGAAATACATTACTGGAAAATTATAAGGTTAGTTATAAGTTAATTATTGTAAATATACCACAGGATACCACAATAAAGGCCGTAAAGCAAGGTTTAATTTGTTATTGAACTTTTTTTTGCTGTTGTGCCTTTTATTTATGATTTATTTATTCATGATTTTTTATTTGGTGTCATAATGAACACACAACCTTATTAGACTCAAGTGCTTCCGTGCAAACCTTTTTGTGGCCTTCGGGGGGAAAGTCTTTACACCCAAAGCTGCTCATGTGACATCTCAGCATGATCTTATGAGTCTATTTTCTTCTATCCGTACTTCTCAACTTGACTTGCATGACCTCTGAGTACAATAGGAGTCATTGTGGCGGCTATTTCTGTCTTTAATATTGCTGCTACGCACCAGCGATGTCGAGTGCAGTGCTCTGAGATTGGAAGAGACCGGATTGATCGACAGCCCGACCTGCTATTTGTCCCCATTGACAGCTTTATCAGCTCCATTGCTCAATTATTCTGTCCACCGAGGTCCGTCACCAACTCTGTCCACTGATGCAGTACGGTACACCGACTGTGATCGGGTTGCCTCGCTGAGAATCACTTGATCTGATTCGGAAAGGAACTTGAACCTTAACCACAACACCCTCGGCACATCTCCTGTCCTACTCTCTTTTTGTCTCCTCCTCCTCCTCCTCCTCTTCCTCCTCCTCCCCCTCCTCACTTTTTCCCCCGGCTGCTCTCTTCTCTCCTCCTTTGAAGTCCACCGTGACACTTGAGTAAAGTGACTCCTGTGGCGCTTCCTTTGGGTGCCGGAACCACCCTCGCCCCTGCTCCGCCCCAGTAACGGGAGCTGTTCCTCTGCGACTCTTGTTTCTGCAGGGCTCCAATAAGAAAGTGCCTCCCGCAGCTCAGGTGATGAGGGTGAAGCAGCCGGGGTCACACTCGGCCACCAAGAGGGAGAAGAGGTTCAGCACTTCCTCTTTCCCCCTCAGTGCTAACAGAGAGCTGCAGAAACTGCCTGCACTTGCAGGTACGCCTCCCTCAAATCCACAGCGCCTCCGCTAGGAGACTCACTCTTTCCTTCCGGTGCAACTCCTTTGCAATGTCTTCCTCCGTATGAACTCATGTGTCAGTGTCATAGTACTCAACATCAACGTTTTTGAACATTTTGTTTGGGATCACACCGTGGATATCACTAACGCGCCTGTGCACCGACTGATTCTTTTGTCGACACCACTACTGTGTTTGGGTGTAAAACTTTTTCCAGCCTCACCGCCAAAGAGGCCGTACATTTCCAGTGACACATTTGAACCACAAAGACCTCATCTGCAAAAAGCAGGTCCAAAACACAACACACAGTGCTGTATGTCAATTCTGCAGCGCAACGCTGACTTAAAGGTACGGGACCATTTTAGGCATTTGGGAAGAAAAGCAGTGTTTAATGAAGATGGCCTAGTTATTTTTCAGCTTGTTATTGTTGGTTTGTATGTAATTGTTTGCTCATAGAAATTATGACAAAAATCCCGACCTACAGATGGCAATAAAAGCGGTCAAAGAAGAGCATTCCTCCTTTGTTTTGGGTGTATTTATGGGAATGTGATGAGTGCAGTGTGGGGTTTGCATTGGGCTGGTCTTGAGCTTTTCTCTATCTCCATGCTCTCGGGCCTTGGTCATGACCTGGTCTTGGTCAAGGCGATCTCCTTCTCCTGAAACCGCCTATTTCACCTTTATTTTATTGTATTTTTCGGCACTCATGGGTGTAGGAATTCATATTAACGATTCACGGCCTTGGTGGATCTTTGGTGGTCTTTTTAACCTTGAGGCCTTTGCTCACTACGTCATTTATAGGTAAGCAGACTGTTCATCAGCTTCATCTGTGATGTTGTGCAATCAGCTGCATCCTCAGCTGTCCCTTCAGGACACAGATATTACCTTGTAAGATAACTCAGACTCAGACTGAATGGACAGTGGTGGGATCTAGGCCATCCAATAATAACTCGTTACGTATGGCCAATCCAAACATGATCCGTGAACTGTACATTTTGTAACGAAGATCACTAACTAGATAACCAATCCCCAATCAGCAAACCGATCACCTTACGGATGAGAAGCCAAATGGTCCCTGTGTCAGTGGAGATTGATTGATTAGTAACAGTACACATAAACCCCCTGTGCCCCTCTGAGACCCGAGGGTGAGGTTTAGGTTTGATCATTCACATCAATCTTTAATGGCTTCATTGTTTCCACACGGCATTACAGGCAGGATCCGGCCTAAGTGGTTTCCTGTAAACTAAACCCACTAAACCCAACCTATGCTTTTTTTTTTTCTTGTACCTGGAAAAACCGGGTGAGACTGCAGTGAAACGATAGAGGTGAGCAGTCCACAGGTGATGGGAATTTGAGGGAGACACAATGCGTGAATATTGATAGTGATGATTGATCTTTGGATTTAATCATCTTTCTCTGTGTTTTGAGTTGTTTTCATTTAGTTCAGGAGAGCTATTCATTTAAAAACCGTGGTTATTTGTGCTTTGCGTATCTCTGTGAGGGAGAGAAACATAGAAAATAGTTTATAAATGTCTGCCATAAAATATTAAACATTTTTTTCTCCCTTTATTGTTTCTGATATGAAGCCACTTCAATCGATTCTCACTTGCTGTTGTGGCCAAAATGTTGTCAGTCGGGCAACAATGTGTTTTTTATGAAGAAGGTAAAACAGCATGTTATTCCAAGTGCCTGTGAAACATTTAGTGATGGGCTCGTGTTGCAGGCGGTCTGGAGAAGCCCGGGCTGCCATCCTCTGGCTGAAAATGGGAATTGTTTTGTTTTCTTGGCTGAACTCAGTTTTTGAAGTCAAACTTCTCCAATTGACAGTAACACATTGTCAAGCCTTTTCATCGGAGTTTAGCTGTTGCTATGGCGGCAATCCATTTAAAGAATGAACTCTTTATTTTGCTTACTTGCAACAAATTGCCCTGAAAGAACAAAACCACAAATGTGTCTCCAAGTACTTTCTGATCCCCCACATGCTTTCGGAAAAGGCTATTCAAGACACAAACCTCTAAAAATGGGTTAAGGAAAGACACCTAGCTGGTCAACCACTACTTAATAATGCATTTGTTGGGGACCATTTCTAACTGCTGATTCATACAAATGAGTGTTAACCTCATCAGGACCGTGTGTGTGGCCTCAATCAATATAAACCACAAAGCATGTAGTTGAAGGAACATGTGGTGATGATGTGTTTTCTAATGTTTTTGACAACAATGGCGAATATTTCATGCATCACGTTACACAGATAACTCTCGGTGAGACGTTGATGTTGGTTTTGCTCTTTCAATGTTATTTTAGAACTGGTACAAACTCCTGCAATCGAAAGGAAGTGGTGGCTGACAGAAAACACCGGCATCCGTTGTCATGGCGGTGGAATGCAATGGCACTTCTTGGGGAGGCTTTGGCCCCTCGGTGAGAGAATGCCATGTCTGATTTGCTCGGTGATACATTTGGCCTTCCTCTACTTTCCCCTTTTCCCTTAACCACTGGGAAAAAAATCAAGAAACAGGGGGGGGAGGAAACGCAATCCACAATTAAAGTTGTCACAACACCAGCTGTGGCAAGAATGACCTGAAATAATTTGGAGTCAAGTAAATTTAAAATGTGCTATTTAAGATTGACATGCATTTTAACAGACTTCAAATTTCACTATGAAGAGCAACTGTAACCTCTCTTCCTCCTCCTCTCTTGATTATTGAACTCTTCACTAATTGGTTGTTAATGACTTGTCTGACTTTGCACAAACAGCACAGCCCTTGTTCTAAATTACTGTGAAAACAGTGTCAAACCTCACTGTTATGAAAACTGGTCGGCCTTGTGATTAGAATGTGGTTTTATGTTGTCTTTCCTCTGATGAGTCACATGAGATAATTATATATATAAGCTTATTTTTAAGTCACTAGTTATCTTACAAAATGATTGATATTTTTATGCGTGAGTCATAAAAACCTCTAACAAACTACATTGTGTGAAGCCAAAAGTAAACTGGATATAATAATTTATTTGAGTTCATATATTTTTTGCGCCTTCACATTTACTTGGTATTTCATTTAATTTTGTCAAAATATCCTTTTTTGACTTGCTGGAGAACTCTGGAGTTTGTGTCTCCAATGGCCCTATCCTCAGCCGCTCATGTGGTTCTTGTGTCCCTCTGCTCCTCATTTAATCCAACAAATTGAAGCCCCCCCCCCAGAAACAAGCGATGACAGAAGAAAAAAATATGACTGACTTTAAAGATTTCGCAATCAGAATAAGTTATTTTCAACTGCTTACCCTCAATCCGATTTTGCTGAAAACCCTTCTACTGTTTAAACTGTGGAGAGGATTTCAGTCGATCAGATCTCAGATATGTACATCTGACTCAAAGCGTCACTAGGGACCAGTGAGTGGGGAGGAGCCGCACAAAAAATTCCAAAGCACATCCCGCCCCCTGTGCATCGTCTCAGCCAATCGCCATCCCTCTCCCCCAACAGCCTCTGCCCACATTGCTCCGGAGCGGCCTGACCGCAGCCAATCAGCACCCGCCTTCACTGCCTACGTCACTAACTAGCCAGTTCCCTCCAGCGGCAGAGAGCTTCATTTTCTGATCTGCTTTTGTGCTAAAATGGAGGCTGGCCTCTCGCCCTAAGTGGATCGCCTTCCTGGTTGAGGTTTAGATGTTGACATGCAATAAATCCGGAGACAGGATGGTTGTGGATGCACCTAACTCCAATGGGCCTTTTCAGCCGGTGGCTCTCATGCACTTCAGAGGTACGTAAAGAGATATCTTTTTCTTCCTGTATTGTCCCGGGAATCGGCGAGAGCGAGAGAGAGAGAGGGCTGTGTGTTGCTGTGCTCCGGTTCCCCTCCACTGGTTTCTACTCGGGTTAGTCAGCATTCAGGACGTTCGCGATCACATCCTCGTTTCTGCGGTTTGGGGGAGAACCAGCAGCTCTCGGACGGTAACTGAAGAGGTGGTTATTTGAAAGGCTCGTGAGCTTTATCGTGAGACAGCGGAGCTACATTTTTTTTTTAAATCTGGTTTTACTAACGTTAGCTAGCTTCTCTCTCTCTCTCTCTCTCTCTCTCTCTCTCTCTCTCTCTCTCTCTCTCTCTCTCTCTCTCTCTCTCTCTCTCTCTCTCTCTCTCTCTCTCTCTCTCTCTCTCTCTCTCTCCCCCCCTCCTCCTCGCCAGGGTAGTGATGTCAAAGGAAGTGAGGTCACAGCTCAGGGAATGGTCTACTTTTAGCTTTAGCTGTGTTTCTGTGTCTTAATAGTCCGTGACAATGAGTCAGTGAGTGTAACGTTATAACATGGAGGATGGAAGCTAAAGAGGAGTCCAATACCGTCCTCCCTCTCCACCTGCTTCCTAGCACCTCAACCCAGCGGTTTAAAAAAAAAAAAAAAAATCTCACTCCCCACCCTGTTACATTTTTTTTTGTTGTAAGACGTCAAGAATAAAATCTGAATATTCCGTCTAACGTCAATCAACGTGAGGGAGGTTTTAGGAATGTGTGCAGAATGCACTCCGGCCTGTTGCCACCGTGCGGCGCGGCCTCTGAAGACGCCTCGGGCGCTTATCGATTCCTCGCTTATTGAGCCGCAGCCCCGGAATGATAACTCCTGTGCTGGGGAACATTCGGCCTCTTTCCTCTTTGTCTGCCTTCTTTTTTTAAAATCATTTCTGACCCCGTTTCGGAACAAAAGTCCCACGTCCAGGGAAGCGTCACACTGCACATTTATCCCTGTCGGCTAAATGTGTCTCAGTGGTTTGTTTGAGTCACACCAAATGGGAGGGTTTTACTTCCATGTTCACTTCCAGGAGTGCAGATCGGAAACCGAAACCGCTACTAAACCAAATGTATATATTTGTGTTCATCTGTGCATACACACGATTAGACTGGCGCCCATCACATAAAGATGTGAAACTCCACTATCCACGTTTAACTGTGTTTTTTAGGATGTGTTTCTGAAAAAGATGATCAAGATTGGCCTTTCAGTGTAATGAAAGCTTTTTGTCCCCCCCTGCACTACCTGTCTGGACAGATGAATCCGCGGCCACCTCTGAATTCGATCCCACGTCCTCTGTGTGTTTTCGGCTACACACATGAAGGCCTGTGTTGCATACTTGTTTGAACCAAGCGTGAACCTCAGGACAGTCAATCTTACAAATTACTTTGAGCTGCTGGCGAATGTGTGAATGATGCACAACACATGCAACTTTCTTTACTGTTCCTATACCGGAGGCAATGTCAAAATGATTTGAATGAATGACTAACCTAGTTCTTTGTGTGCCTTTTTTTTTTTAAACTGCAACACACTGTCCCCTTGCCTAGCTATAAATAGTAGTCAGCCAGGGTTCACATTGATCATAACATACTGTCGATAAAGCAGATTTCCAAACCCTCACCAAATCCAGATTGGCCTGTCAGCTGTTCCTTTGACCCATTTACAGAGAAGAAAAGCAGAGGCCGTGGTCTCCAATGTGACTCCAGTTATTTATTATCTCTTTTTCTTTTTTTTCTTTTAACTCTGAGCATTCGGATAAATCTCCTTGTGTTCTCCACGAGACACGATACCCGCATGTGTGCACGCGCATGCTTGTTCCCCTCCTAAGGCTTCTGTTGGCGACATTAATAGAAGCCACATTGTGGTTAACATCAATTTCGGGAGCACAACGCCGAGCCTTTATCTGTTACCCAACGACCCGCTGCATATTTTGGGAGTGCACCGAAACTTTATAACTCAGACAGAGGCGGACTTATGTAACGAGAGCAGGCCTGACACGGTCAGCGGTGCACGGCATGGGTGACGGGAAAAACAAAACAAACTCCTGCCCAGTAGAGACACGGCCCACAGACCTTGCTGCTGGAAATGAAAGTAAAACACCAATATGTCAATGGTAACATAATCTGCTTTCTTCTTGTGGCCGTCCCACTCGTCTCAGACTTCTGAGTTGACCTTAAGACGAGTTATTCTGAGACCTGTGTCCTCTTTGGAGACGCTAATGACAACTACAAGCGATTTGGGTGAATTCCTCCATTTGTTTTTAATTCGGCGTCCCGACACTCAAGAGTTTTTCTTCCCGTTGTCTCTTTTTCTGTCTCTTTTTCTGTCTCTTTTGGCCATCCGGTCTACATGGATGTGGCCTTTTAATGGCAGCTCCCAAACTCGCCCCCTCACAGTCATCGAGATAAAACGGCCCGACTTGAAACAGACACTGCAGAAGTGTGTCTGAATAGGATATCCCTCTCACCTAAAACCTGCCTGTTTGCAAGAATGTCAAGCACGTGTGTGTGTGTGTGTGTGGGTGTGTACGCCCTTCCCTGGCCTTCGTCACTTCTGTGTTCATTCCTAGAAATTAGGGCATTATCAAATATGTAGACTGCTTGTTGTGTGCCTATATGTTTTTGCTTATGACAAAATTGTATTAGCAAATAATCTATCAGTTTGTTTACTGTCGGGTCAAATTAAAACCAGACGGAAAGTTGTAACTCATAGACAAAATGAAGTTATCTCCGTATAAAACTGCTTCCAGTGCTCTGTTGGCCTTCAATATTTGTTGTGTATCTTATTTGATCCTTGTGCCAATGTCATTAATCACTTTCTGTCTCTTATCGTAATTTAGTTGTCATTAATTGGAGGTGTTTTGCCAACAGATCAGTCATGGAAGAGGAATGGGAGTCATCTATTTAGTTTGCCTTTGACCTGCGCCATATGCCGTCTACATGTCTGATCTAATTCGGTTCGCTCACAGCGCCAACATCCACATTCATGTGCAGACACGGCTTCCCAGCATCCGTGCCAGCCTATTGTTAATGCCACAGCCTTTACTGCTCCCTAATTATGGGCTATGAAAAAAGTACAGCTTTTGGTATGATTTATTTTGTTTTAACAACACAGGCCTCTTAATAAGAGGTGGTTCCGGCTGCAGAAAAAGCAGCAAAATCTCAACGTAAAGCCACTGTAGAGGTAATTTGGGGTTTGTAGGCATCAGTTGTTTTAACTCTTTGTCATCCATCAGACACAGAGCCGTGGTCACCTGCAACACACTAATGAAGTGGTACATGTGTGTCTAGATCGTTTATGACTGTGTTCTGTTTTTGTTAATCATTAGCAACGTTCTCACCCTGGAGACCACCTCACACGCAGCTGCCGGTGTAATTTGAAGGGACCCACACACCGTTTTTATGAAGAAGCTAGTTGACACGATGACTTTGCCTATTTTTATTTTAGCTGTAACTGGGCTGAAATTGATAGTCATTTAATTGAGAACCATCGGATCAATGGAGTTGCAGTTGCCGAGTTTAAATCTGTTCGGCGCATCTTTACTGGCCTTCAAGCAATAGTTGGCCTTCAACAACATTTTATTAACCACATCTGTTTACTAATCACTACAACTCTCGCATCCTTCCCTTAAATATAAGGCTCCTGTTAGCTTAGCTTAGCTTAGCATGCATAAAGGCTGGATATGGAAACCGGCCCACCTGGCTGAGTTCTGTCACAAGACGCCAAACAGTTGTGTATTGTGGGTTCGTATCACTAAGTAAACTTTAGAGATAATGCTTGGCAGATTGTAACCCTTCTGACAGAACGAGGCCAGTTCTCCTCCACTACTTCCAGTCTTCATGCAAGGATACACTATTCGGAGCTTCATATTTAAAGGACAAATGAGTGAGGAGTTGACAATCTTCTCATCCAGCCGTGTGTGTGCAAGAAATTCAATAAGCAGATGACCCGATATGCTCAAGCCTCCCTTTATGGCCTTATATAAAGTAACCATGTGAATAATAGATTTGCAGGTCTTGATTTACTTCTTTTTTTCTTTATAAATAATTGAATCGTATCTGATTTTTACGGCAGCTGACGTCTTGAAAACCAGAAAGAAACAAGCAAGATCAAAGTCGGGTCGCATAACTACATGGTTATGGTCTCGCTCTGTTATTGCTGCGCCACTTGAGCATCGTCGGGTTTTCAAGTGACCGCAATGGAGGTTTTCCTTTCTGTGTTGTCATGTGTGAAGCGCTGGCAGAGATGTTTGTTTGTTTGTGAGCCGCTGCTCTTCTTGAGTGCTTCTCTGGTAGAAATATAAAGAACAGAAGAATTTGTCAAACCACCAATGGCTGGTCTGTGACCAGTCACTTAATTCCCAAATCCTTCTCTGTCCTCCTTCTCACGCTGGGCTGTAACCATCGCAGCCTTTCACTCAGTGCACTTTACCCGTTGTGTAGCGTCTGCCCCTCCTCATCAGCTCTTGTTGCCCGATACTTTTTCCTACTGCATTGCTGCTTCAACTGTCGTCCTTGACAGTTCCTCTTGTGACCTCCTTTGAACATGTCTCGGTTTTACTATATTCCCCACCGGCTTATTTCATCACCTCTGCATAGCTTGGCCGGGCCTTTATCTCCCATTCGGACATTCTCTGGACTCACAATAACCCCCCCGCCCCCCCTCTGTGTCTCCTCAGATGTGGCCCCCGCAGAGCAGGAGAAGCTCTTCATCCAAAAGCTGCGGCAGTGCTGCGTTCTGTTTGACTTCCTGTCCGACCCGCTGAGCGACCTGAAATGGAAGGAAGTGAAGAGGGCGGCGCTGAGCGAAATGGTGGAGTACATCACCCACAACAGGAACGTCATCACAGAGCCCATCTACCCGGAGATGGTGCACATGGTCAGTAGTAGTAGGGATTCGTTTGAGGGATGGAATGGGGATAAGCTGCTGGGAGTGTTGTTTGTCATCCGGTTTTATGTGGCTTTTTGGGGGGCGTGGGTGGGTTGGTTGGCTGGCTTTCTTTCTTTCTTTCTTTCTTTATTACATTGCATGTCATTTAGCTGACTTTTCTCCAAAGCGACTTACAATACGTGCAATTCAACCATAAGGATACAAACTCAAAAGAACTAGAAAAAACAAAGTGCAATTTCATCAAATAAGCCGATTTGCAACCTGCTATAGATGAGAGTTACAGTGAGGTTAGCATGTAGTCATGGTGCTTGCCGGCTTTGTGAGTAGCAGAGGGACTGAGTGAGAGTGCAAAAGAAGAAAGTAGGAGTAAGAGGTCCCATGACTTCGGTCTGGATGTCAGAGAAGTTGAACAGGAGGATGTCCAATTCTTCCAAGAACTGACTTTCAGGAGGCCTGTTTTTAAAATGATTTGTGAAAGCCAAAAAGGAGAGTGAGCGAGGGGGTGGGGGTTAGAAAAAAAAACACGTAAGATGCATATTTTATCCGTCAACTCTTGCAACGGCTTAATGCGAGATTTTATGTCTAAAATGTTTCCCTTTGAGTCAAAGTGTTTGGTTTATGACTAAAGCATATGATGACTTGGTCGCAGACGTGAGAGTGCAGAGACATCTGAAATGAAGCTGCTAACGTGGCTACATCCTACCAGGCTACAAATCCTCAGTTTGTCATCAAAGCCTGTAAAATAACTGTTGTGGTGTTTGCATGGTGGAGTAACTTTTCACAGCTTGTTCTGGATTGAAGTGCAGATAGTGCATCTACCTTGTAGCCAGTCTTTTCGAACAAGGCGCCCAGTGTGTGAGCGGTGCCACCTGCACCGTCCCATGATGTGCCTGCCAGCCAATCGCAGCCCACAGCGGAGTCAGTTGACACACGGATTATTTTGGGCAAACCCTGGGAGGGCAGTTGCAAGGAGGGTTTTAGGTTTAACATGAACCTAAAGTTTTTTTCTTTTGGTTTTTTTGAACGCCTATCAGGACACTTTGTCCTTTTTATTTTTTAACCCCAAATGAGTTCAAATGTATTATTTATTTTCATTGCCATGCTGCTCCAGTCTATCGAAATGGTTTCACTGTTTGTTAGTTTCATGACTGGAAACCGTTATTCAACACGGGGACGTTTCTGACAGGAAGCTTCTGCCTTTAAAAAAAAAAAAAATGTAGTCTGTGGAAATCCCTTGTAACTGATTCTCCGTAGTGCTATTGCCATTTGTGTGGTCGCCAAAATAAACTTTTAAGCTTTGGCTTATCACCGCAGCAAAAGTAATGTAACTTGAGTAGTGTACCGTCCTGGGGAATAAACATTCCTCTTTTGCTCCTCTTCTTCCAGTTTGCGGTGAATATGTTCCGAACATTGCCTCCTTCGTCCAACCCCACCGGCGCAGAGTTTGATCCAGAGGAAGACGAGCCGACACTTGAAGCGGCTTGGCCACACCTGCAGGTTGACATTTAAATCATGAAATCCTCCCGAGAACAGGGAGACGTTTATTAACGGTTATTATTGTGAAGCCGGAGGAGTTTCCCTACGTGGCCGAAGTTTGCAAATCACTTGTTTCTGAGATTTATAAAAAGAGCTCTGCTTTGTATCATATTTTGAATTGTGTAATTTCAATTTCAATGTGTCAATTTGATTTAATTCCGTCTCATCAGTCATTGCCTTTTTTTCCTCCTTGTTTCTGCTGCAGCTCGTCTATGAATTTTTTCTTAGGTTTTTAGAATCGCCCGACTTTCAGCCCAACATAGCCAAGAAATACATCGATCAGAAATTTGTAATGCAGGTAGGAAAGGAACATTTTTTTTCCTCAAACTTCCATGGTAATTTTTATATAATAACATTTCACTTCTCTTGTATTTTAGCTCCTAGACCTATTTGACAGTGAGGATCCCAGAGAGAGAGACTTCCTCAAAACCACCCTGCACAGGATTTATGGAAAGTTCCTGGGGCTGAGAGCATACATCAGGAAACAGATCAATAACATTTTCTATAGGTCTGTGCGGGTCTCCTTCTACTCTGCTTCTTTTTAACACATGCATACCTATCATGATGGGCCACATATAAATCATATACCTTGTCCAGTAATTGGATTCTAAGTATTTTGCTTTGCCTTACAGATTTATCTATGAAACGGAGCACCATAATGGTATAGCTGAACTGCTGGAAATACTTGGAAGGTATGGGACTTCGCTTTGGGGCTTGACACAGCTGTTTGTAGCTCTTATGCTCTCTAGTGACTTTTTACATGACCGTCAAAGGGTTTATTTGAACCATGACGCGTCATTGCATTTAGTTTTTCTTCCTGAAGGTAAAACTATCAGCCACTTTATTTGCATACAAGCTGTTACAACATGCCAGACTACGTTTTCTAACCGGTTCCATTTGTGCTTTCACAGTATAATCAATGGATTTGCCTTACCACTCAAGGAAGAGCACAAGATTTTTCTGTTGAAGGTTTTATTGCCTCTGCACAAAGTGAAATCCCTCAGTGTCTACCATCCACAGGTGAGTTTGGGCAACGCTACGAAGCTTTTGGGAAGCTGTACGGCAAGGGAGCCGTATAGCACATCACTTATTTACCAGTCCTATATATTTTTTAAATATTCCTGTCCGAACCTGCTTTGAGTAGGACGCCTCGTCTTCTGATGAGCAGCTTTAGTCAAGAAACTGTGTTGCGTCACCCTCAAGCATCGACGTCCCCCCCCCCACTGTGTTACTTTTAACTGGCTTCCGGTAAACTCACATTTTTTAAAATTATTTGTCCATTTGTTTTGCAGTTGGCCTACTGCGTTGTGCAGTTTTTGGAAAAGGACAGCACTCTCACTGAGCCGGTATGTATAAAAAAAGAACATTTTTAAAATGAGAAGCCAGTGTGAGCCTTTTGGCTAAATTGGTATTTTGTGGACATTTTACCCTTCAAGCTGCTTTCCCCTTGTCCTACCTGAAGGGTAGGACACGTACTATAATTTTCCCTCTCCGTCGTCCCAACAGGTGGTAATGGCCTTACTCAAGTACTGGCCAAAGACTCACAGTCCCAAGGAAGTGATGTTCCTCAACGAGCTGGAGGAGATCCTGGACGTCATCGAGCCCTCTGAGTTCGTTAAAGTGCAGGAGCCGCTCTTCAGGCAGCTGGCCAAGTGTGTGTCCAGCCCACACTTCCAGGTAACCGAGCGGGCGATCGCAAACCGTCCCTTCGCGACGTGGGACACTATTCGGGCGGTTGTTGTTGTTGTCGTCGTCGTCACCATGTGCCTGACTGCGGTGTTTTGTGTAGGTGGCGGAGAGAGCGCTGTACTACTGGAACAACGAGTACATCATGAGTCTGATCAGCGACAACGCAGCCAAGATTCTGCCTATTATGTTCCCCGCGCTGTACCGCAACTCCAAGACCCACTGGAACAAGTAAGATACTCGCACGCCGTATTTCCACACGGGCCCCGCTAATGTCCTTCAGAGCGCTGCACACGGCATGTAACACCAGTGTGACGCAGCAGCTCACATTAGTGATATCTCTCAAGTATGTGTAGATATTTTTGCTTGGTCACACAACATACTCTCCAGTTTAAAAAAATACAAGTAGTATGTATACATCATAAGTTATCTAGCATACATTTTCTAATGTTTATCATAACCTTGAATGCATTTCTTATTTCTTCTGATCACCCTTTTTGTCCATGCAATACGTTTGGTGCTTTTAGTGCACAACAAAGCTGAACAACCAAAATGTTGGCTAATCAACTGAAGAGTAACCATTTACTAATCAAGTCATTTTTCAATCAATAGTTCCAAAACAAGCTCTACTTGTGTCTTTGGAAAGTGTCATGCTGACTGCTTTTCATTAAAAAAAAAACAAATTCAGGCTTTACAGTAATGTTGCTTGAGCTTATTGGGTCTTGACAGGCGTGTGTGTGTGTGTGTTTGCGCTCACAGGACCATCCACGGCCTCATCTACAATGCTCTGAAGCTCTTCATGGAGATGAATCAGAAGCTCTTTGACGACTGCACGCAGCAGTTCAGGGCCGAGAAAAACAAGTAGGACTCTCCTCCCACTCAGTCTGACTTTTTTTTTTACAAAGATGTCTGAGTGACGCATAATCGGAGTCTGCCTTAACAAAGCCGTTGAATGGGTGTCTGGTTTCACGTTTATCGGTGGAGCGGAACAGATCAATGACGTGAGCTTTTGTTGCTTAACAGAGAGAAGGCAAAGTCAAAAGAACGTGAAGAGGCCTGGGTCAAGATCGAGAACCTCGCCAAGTCAAATCCACAGGTGAGCAGTGTTTGCAATCATCTCTCCTTCCGTGTGTGTGTGTGTGTGTGTGTGTGTGTGCAGCACGCAGCTTCATGAAATGTCTCTTTGTTTTCAATAAGCCAGTCTTGTTGTTGACTTGTAGTTTACTTTCCATCTGATCCCGTTAAAGCTGCGATGTGTAACGTCTGACCAGATGCCCTCAATGAATAGGGCGAGACAGTTCACTCAAAATCCAGTCGACATAAATAACTCTTGGCCCGATAGCTGCTATCCATCTGTGTTTGTGCACTAACTTTGGCTCTAGTGCCAGTTTGATAGTATGCTTATTAGATCAAAGGGAGCGGGCCACAAACCGGGCGAGTTGGGGCCGGTCCCCCCCACGGGTCGACCGGCCCAAAGTCAGGACAACTGTTAACTGAAGGTCCCTCTCGCTGACCTGCGTTCGCTCTCCTCTTGGCAGAACAGCCTCGTGGCCCCCGGCTGGAAAGACCAACCACGAGTCGTCATCTTGTTTCGGCCACTTTTGGATTTAATCCGATAAATATAATCGCAGACCCCGTACTTTCAGGATGTGGTAAACGGCTCTACTTCTTTGTCCTCTCATGTTGGACATTAATCTCTTGAAGAGCGTAGACTTCTTTTACACAATGAGGTGAACATTCTGCTGATGATGGCTTACTTTTTGGATATCTTGGCCAGATGTTACACGCCTTCTTTAAGGAGTCATATTATTCACATTCTGAATTGGTTGTTCATGGTTTCCAGCATTACTGTTGAAGATGGAAAGCGCTTGGTGAGATCGTGTGTAGTTGTGGTGAATGCTTGAATCAGACCGCTCTAAAATGCTCCCTAAAGGAATGTTTGATTGAATCAAAGAGTGACTTTTCAGAAATCTCTGACTGTATTTAGTATTCCACTGAAGTTCGAATTTTACTTCAGTGTCGGCCATTTAAGGCATAGATTGACATTTTGGGATTTGCCCTTATTCACTCTGATTTTAGTCTCCCATTGTTAACAATGTTTGTGCTAAGCGACCGACACATGCAGTATTAACTCTTCATCCAACTCTTGGCTGTAAAGTGAGTAAGCATTATTCCCAAAAGGTTAAACTATTCAGTTTGCAACAACAGAGTGCAACAAATTCAAAATTGTAATCATTGCAATATTAATCTGCCATAAAATATCTAGTATGCAGTCAGCAACTGATGGTCTTAACATTGTTTGACACGGTTGCTTTCCCATAATCAACACTTCAATGCCAATAAATCACAAGTAAAAATGTGATCAGTCATTTTCATACCAAGGCATATGGAACGGATTAACACTAAATAACATATTTGAATCCACTCAGAGCCTCTTGATTCATTCTTCTTTGCATGCAACATAAAGTCTTTTCTCCATCCTTTTTGTGTTTATTTTCTTTTCAACATAGTTCTTTATGTATGTTGATTCCTCTGACCTCAATAGTCCTGTAGCAATGGAGACGGATGTCCCTTTGATAGAAGATGTTCAGAGGTTAAAAAAGACAGTTGAGGCGGGCGCAACTCAGGTAAACCTGAATTTCTGTCTATTTCTCTTTGTTCTAATTTAGTAGGACTGTTTGCTACCAAAGCTTGCAACCGCTACATGCTCTTTAAAATGTATTCTAATTATATACTTGCTATATAAATTAGTCTTTTTTTGTTATAAATCAACCTACAATTTAAAATGTGGAAACAAATCTGATCACTGATATATATTCTTGGAATTGTCACAATGTGTTTATAGCATTAACA